>NC_141689.1:951350864-952550864 GCF_964263255.1 Lissotriton vulgaris
CTCAGTGGCAAACCAAAATGAGGTCGTACAGGCGTATTCTACTAAGACTAAGGCTGCTACCACCGCATTGGCTCCTGGGGTGCAGGTTCTCAACATTTGTCAGGCTACTACGTGGGCTCGTCTATATATGTTCACGAGGCATTATTGCCTGGACTATCAAGTCTACTGGGAAGGGCATTTTGCCCGCTCCGTCCTTCAGGGCAGTTTTAGTTTGAGTTCGTTCACTGACTCGCCTCCATGGAGGTATGGCTTGGGTATCTATTCAGAAGGTAAAGAATCTGCAGTTAGAAGTCTCTATCAGAAGGAAAAGTTACCTTCTGTAACTCCTTCTGGTAGAGTCTCTAACAGCTTGTTCCGCACTGACTCACCCCTCCCACCACCTCCCCATTTTATCAACTGGTCTCTTCATATAAAAAAATCCCAATTTAGGAATCTGCACACATATCACAACCAATCTGATTGGCTCCATTTTTATGGGCACTGAAGCATCAAAAAAGGAACAGATGTCAGCGTAAATGAGTGACGCCTATATAGGCCCACACATGTCACATCCGGTGAGAAACGATGTCGGCACAGAGAAACCCACCCCACCTACACAGGAGTACTGGTGAAAAATGTCCAGATTCAGTGTAACCCCTGCAGGAGTATTCCAAAGGGGAGGAATCTGAGGTTAGAAAAGGTCTCCACAAGAAAGAAGGTTACAGAGGGTAAGTAACTTGCTCTCTTTGTACTTTTTTCATCCATCCTTTCTTCTCACCATACTTTTTGTTATCCTTCTTTGCGTCCTTATTTTCCTTTCCTCCCCTTTTCATCCTTCATCCAACTTTTCTCTCCATCCATTAATCCTTCTCTCCATTCATACTTCCTTTTATCCTCCCATCCCTTCATCCTCAATCCATTTCTGCATTCATCTAACTCTCCATCATCCTCTACATTTTCTTTTCTTTCTTCCTTCCTCATCATCTCCACCCATCCATCTCTGAATACCTCCATCCTCACCATCTCTCCCTTCCACTCAAGAGGTCATATTTTTGAGACTTGTGCAGACCAAAGTCTCCAAGCCATAAGCATCAACTTAAATGTTTTTTTATTAAACAGAACTGTCTAGTGACAAAGTAAAGTAGGTGGTTAATGACACCCTTGTTCTCTACTCCCCCTGCCCTTTCTGAAGTTGATGTTACTCTGTCTCTTCAGCCCCTCTAAGGGTCCACACAATCATATGCTGATGACAGGCCTTTATTATATTAGCAGAGGAGCCTTCCACCTGAAGGGTCTTACTGCTAACTTATTGAATCATGGACAATTGCAAACGTCCTGCAACTTAATGCTGCCTATAATGACACCATTGTAGTACTTGAGGGGGTACCAAAGCTTCTAAAACTGCCTGAGATATTTGCCTTTTGATATACAGGGGGTGATAAAGTGAAATAGTTAGGGGTGAATTCGTGATCCAGCGCTACACTTGAGGCAGTAGTCTGAGTCAGTGGACATTTCTATCAGCTTGGCGAACTGAGATCCACTCCGCTTCCGCTTTTGCAATCATAAATTTCCCCCTGGGCCATTGCAGTTTCTAAAATACAGGACTTCTTAAGAATAAACTGAGGGATTAAATATTTTGGTGTTATTGGGTCAAGACCACTGAAATTTCTATACAGAAAACATCAAACAATTTGGTAAATGCAATAAGATCTTAAAAGATCAGTAAAAACATAGTCCTACCAGTGTTAATTGAGGATATTTTAGAGACAAGTGATGAGGATTGTTAAGAAGGTCCCAAAACCTTAACAGTAAATAAATGTTTGAAACTCTAAAAACATGTATATTAGGACTGAATACAATTCTGACTAATGTGTTGTAGTAGAACGGGGTATCTTTTATTTTACTGAAGGAAAAGCTCATTAGAAGTACGGATGAAATTCACATGTAGTATCTTGTATTAGAGCTAACACTGATATGTGTTCTAAATCAGAGTTAGCTGAACCAGAATGTTGAGCTAGAGTTCTGGTTGTTCCTGGTGATAGAATGTTTGTGTTTGAAGGCAAGCTGAACAGGCAGGAGCTTGAAGACGGCTGTGCTACAGAGGCTGAAGTGTTTACCATCCTACTTAAAATAAAGCATCATCTACTGCTACTTCAATACCACCTCTAACCTTATTTAATTGGCGAAGAGGATGGGGCATCTAGGGCCCGATGTAGGTAGGCCGTTACCGATCGGTAACGGCCGAAAATACCGATTTTTGGCCCTTACCGATCGGTAAACAGCCATCGAGATGTAGGGAACCAAAAACATCAATAATCGGAGTGAAAACCGATTCGGAATGAGTACCGAATGGGAAAGATTCTGATACGTACATACCGAAAATCGGATATGTAACGAATCGGTAAAACACCGATTCGTATGCAAACACCGATTCGGTCCATGTACCGAATCGGTAGTGACACCGATTCGGAAAATCACCGATTCGGTCAATGTACCGAATCGGTAGTGACACCGATTCGGAAAATCACCGAATCGGTCCATGTACCGAATCGGTAGTGACACCGAATCGGAAAATCACCGATTCGGTCCATATACCGAATCGGTAGATAGACCGATTCGGAAAATCACCGATTCGGTCCATGTACCGAATCGGTAGATAGACCAAATCGGACATGAGCCGATTCGGAAAACATACCGATTCGTATGAATCGCCGATCGGGAAATTCCCCGATTCCGACAGATGGGGAGATGTAGGGAGGCACAGAAACACCGAAATCGGCTCAGAATCGGTAGAATTCACTCGGTATTTACCATGGATTCCAATCAGGTGGTAACCAACTCCAACCCATATAAACAGCCCCAAAATGCATTGCAACTTGCAGGATGGCAGCTTTTTATGTCATTGCGAGGCGGCTACGGCTACAGCAGGAAGGACAGAGGGAATGGCTAAGAAATGAACAGGTCTACAGACAGAGGATAACTCTGTTCATGCTCACAGAGGCAGAGATCCTACAGAGATACAGGCTGGACTCTGACACCATACTTGAGCTCATCAGGGATGTCAAACCATTCTTGGACCACCACACCCCAAGGGCACACGCCATCCCTGCGCACATCCAGGTGCTATGCAGCCTACACCTGCTAGCGTCTGGCAGCTATCAAAGTGGAGTGGCAGCGGCAGGAGGGGTGAGCCAGAGCAGCCTGTCAAGGTTCTTCCACACATTCCTTGACGCCATGATACACAGGATGGACCAATACATCTCATTCCCTGCAACCCACGCAGAACTGCTACAAACTAAAGCTGACTTCTACCAGATGGCACAATTTCCCCAAATCATTGGTTGCATAGATGGCACGCACATTCCGATTTGCCCACCAGCGGACACCGAATACATATACCGCAATCGGAAGTCTACACACACCATCAACGTGCAGGTGATCTGCAATGCAAAGTGCACCATCACAGACCTGGTAGCAAAATTTCCAGGGAGTACCCATGACTCCTATATTTTCCAACAGAGCGGCATCTATGCACGGCTGATGGCTGGCGAATTTGGTGAAGGATACCTCCTAGGTGAGACACATCATCAGACCCCCATAACACATAGTAGCTAGGTGGAATACATGTATGCATGTGTGTAATGTCACCCCTTTCTCTTCCAGGCGACAGTGCATATGCCCTCCGCTCATTCATACTCACCCCCTACCTCAACCCCTCCACACCCAGCCAAAGGAGGTATAACCGGGCCTACATACGCACAAGGAATGTTGTCGAACGGACCTTTGGCATCTGGAAAAGTAGATTCAGATGCCTGCACAAGAGTGGAGGTGCAAGGCAGTATACCCCCATCACCTGCTGCAAGATCATAGCTGTATGTGCAATGTTACACAACCTTGCGGTGAAGAAGGGCACTGAGGTGGAGTTGTCTGACTACGAGGACCATGACGACGACGAAGCTGTGCCACTGACACAGCCAGCTGGGGTGTGTACGCCAAGTGATGGCAGATACAGACGTGAGGAGATTACTGAAAACTATTTCTGAGTGAGTACAGATGCAAAGACAGCTAAATGGTTGTTGGGAAAAATTTTTTTTAATACAGTTGCAACACAGTTACTGCACTGATGTGCAACAAAAAATGGTGTAATGGAAAAGAAAACAAAAGTCCAGGGTCCAGGTTGCCTCACCCGCCCTTGCAAGGCTATTTCTTCGCCCGCTTGCCAGCCCCACTGGGGTGTCCCTCAGCCCCCTCTGAATGACCAGCAGCATCTGCGGAGCGCCTGGTGCTCCGACGTGGCTCAGACGCAGCGCTGGCCGGGCTGCTGCGGCTGCTGCTGTCCCCAGCATCCCCCAGGTCCAGGGCAGGATTTGAGGCTGTGTTCGAGATGATCATGGCCTCCATAGCAGTGGTGATGCGGGCCATTCCCCTTGTGAGCTCTGCCGTATTCTGACTCAGGCTGGACTCCATGTTTGCGCTGCGCTGGCACAGTTGTGCCGTAGCCGCAGCAAGGCGGCTCATGCAGCGGTTCTGAACCCGGGCATCCCGCCTGCGCACCAGCTCCTGCTCCTCCATTCTGCTACACAACTGGGTTATGGCAGTGGTTAGCCTGCCTAACCCTGCTGCCACCTCCTTGTTTGATTCCACGAAGGCCTGAAATCCCTTTACCATTTCTCCCATCTGCAGGTTGTGCTGCAGGAGCTGGCGTTGGCAGGCCATCGTGGATTTTGCCTGCTGCCTCTGTATCTTGACCATCTTCCCCTCGAGGCCCAGGAAGACACTGCCCTCCCGTGCTGGTGCAGCAGTGGTGGTGATGGCACGGCGCCGGGTAGTGCTGCTGCCGGCCTGCTGAGTGGGCTGGGGTGCGACTGGTGGGGGTGTGGTGCTGGCCGGTCCCTGAGCCCCTGCTCCCAGGACAGGTTGCACTGGTGCCAAAGCCATGGTTGTGGCAGGAGCTGGTGTTGGTGGAAGGGGGTCCCTTGTCGGGGAGTTCTCTGGGGAGAACTGCAAGGGGGGTGTGCTGGGCATATGTGGGGAGTGCAGTGCTTCGAAGTCTATCACCAGGTCTCCCTCCATACCAAGCCCTAGGGTGTTTCCGTCCTCCTCCTCCTCGGCAGCCTGGCTGGTGCTCGGCCCTGCGAGTGCAGTGTCAGATGGTCCTGCTGCCTCTGATGACAATGTTTGTCCGCCTGATGGTGCCCCTAGGTACAAAGAAGCATTTGTGAATTGAGTGCCGATGTATTACAGTCAGTACAATTAAAGCATTCCACATGTCCTTGCATCTCCTTAGACTGTGTTACACTGTTTCCTGTCATGTGATTCTGCACTGCCATATGTTGCAAACTTCTGCTGACTACATGTACCATGATGCTTGTCTCTTGTATGTTGGTTACAGTACTGTGCTGGGGTTTGCCTATGCACTGTGTCTAATGGGGAGGTGTCTGGTAGGGTGTGTCATGATGCGCATGCTTCTTACCTGTAGCTGTAGCTCTGGCAGAGCTGTCCAACTCTCCCTCTCAATGGTGGTGAAGACCATTTCCTCGAGGTCTGTGAGGGGTGGTGCCGGGTTCCTGCCTCCACCAGTGACTCCAGCCTGCCTCTGGATGTCTGCCATCTTCCTTTTTGTGAGGCTGCGGATGTCGTAGAATCTCTTCTTGAGCTCATCCAGGGACCTGGGGGTGACACCCACAGCATTCACCTTTTGGGCGATTTCGCTCCAGATCCTCCTCTTGGTGCTGTCTGGAACATTGAGGGACAGCTTTCCAAACAGCTGGCGGTGCACCCTCACCACCTCCTCGACCAACACCTGAAGCTCGGTGGTGCTGAACTTCGGCTTCCTCTTCTGGGAGGACTTCTGGCTCTCGCTCTGGTTTGCCATGTTCTTCACTACAGTTCACAACCTCCTACTCCCACTGCTGCTAACTGTGAGTGTTGAGCTCAGGCTGGCTCTCCAGAAACTTCTTAATTAGCTGCACCTGCCAGGGTTGCCACTCCCTGTTTGGGTGGGGGAGGGGGAGCCACCTCATTGGCTGAATCGGCTTTTGCCGAATCGGCTTTTACCGATTCGGATATTACCGAATCGGTAAAATCCGAATCGGTATTATCCGATTCGGTAAAAGCCGATTCGGTTTCGTCAATGCATTCCTATGGGCTTTTTGGCCATGGGTGTGTTTTCATAGCTACGATTCTATAATTGCCGATTCGGATATTACCGAATCGCCTTTTTCCGATTCGGTGTTCGCCGAATCGGCTATTTCCGAATCGGTGTCAGCCGAATCGGAACTTTCTGAATCGGTGTTAGCCGGATAGGGACTTTCCGATTCGGTGTTAGCCGATTCGGTACTTCCCGATTCGGTCCGTGCCGATTCGGAACGTTCCGATTCTCATTACCGATGCCGACCGAATCGGTAGTAATTCGCCTTTTATTAGCTATATCTCGTTTTCCGATTTCAGAATACCGATTCGGACCGCCTCGGTATTTTGAAATCGGAAAATCCGTTTTACCTACATCGGGCCCCTGGTCTTTCCATGGGAAAAAAGTTAAAAAAAATTATGCAAGAGTGTGTGGTACATCATTAAGTGTGAAGCGCAGAATGGCTTTGGTAATACATTGTCTTTCAAAAGTCAAGAAGTTTTTCAACACTTACCCGATTTGTCTTCAGAGTTAAGTGGTAACTTAAATGAATATGAAATTTGCATTAAAAAATGTATCTACAGGCCGTCTGCTCCACTTGGATATCCTGGCACCAATCCTTGCTTGCTCCGCGCTGGGACGACGACTTGTGTGCGCTGTGGACAGTTGCTTTCATTTGCGACCATCGCCGGCCGTTTTGGTCGAGGATTTCGAGACCAGCCACTCACCGGGGCTGCCCGCGACCCTCAAACCGATTGCCGCTGCAGGTCATTGGGGCTCTTTGTCGGGCGGCCGGACTGTGGAGATGCCGGCGTATGGGACGGACCCGCCTACGAATGGCGGAAAGAATTCCTCCTGCCCAGTGAGGAGCTACTCCAGCCGGCTGACGAGTGTGTGCCGGGGAGACGAGATCCCTTTGTTCTTCGCTCTCCGTTCCTGCACTGCCTTTAGCCTGAGCGGTCTCCATCTTGCGGCGCCCTTCTGGTCGCGCGCTGTGGGTGCCCCTGATTGTTGAGTGGGTTCTCACTGTGCAGGACCCTCCGTGCTGAGAGCTGCTTGCCCCCCCGGGATACGACGGCTGCCCTCCATGACGGAGTCGCCCCCTCTCCCTCCAGTTTGACTTCGTGGGAGAGACAACAATGGCGCACGCCCTCCAGCGGGAACGGAGAGCTGGTTCCTTGTTCCCAACCTGCGCGGACCTGCCTGCAATTGACCCGGGCGAGGATTCAGATGCGGCGTTGGGCAGTGAAGATCGGCTGCTGTGGCAGGGTGACCCGACCTATGGCGATGTTCTCGATGCCCTCGCTGACCTACGAGCAACATGGCGGCGCACTGCTCAGGAACTGGGGGACAAGATCGATGAAGCTGTGAGTTCCTTACAGCGGCCGAGACTGCCTGTATCTCTATTGCCTGTGTGTGCTTTTCCAACGACTACAGTGTTGCTACAAGAGCGTGTGGAAGACAGTTACAATCCTGGCTACAATGTTGCGCGCCTCCCTGCCGATGCTACTACTGCTACGCAGTTTTCCCTCACACCGGGTCCTTTGATTCTGCCAGACCGATTGAAATCGGGGCTTCGCTTGGTGCCCTCTCAGCTGTTTGCCCCCCTGGCGGGCGTAGCCTTCGGAGTCCCCTTCCAGTGTCGCCGGAGTGAGCGACATCCTACATGGCAGGGGGGGCTCGTTATCCTGGGCACTGACTTAATTGGAGACCGGGGACGCTCATCTTCCTCTCTTCTGCACCTTTCCCGGCGGGAGCGGCCATCTTGCTCCTTTGTTCTGCTGGACGGGTTTCCGTTGAACTGGTCGTGCCTGGAGATGTTTCGTCGATCGGGCCAGGGTTGATGGGGACCCTCATCTCGGCTAGTTTAATCGGCTGGCGGTGACCTGGACTGTTTTTCGTTTTGTAATACTGACTGATTTGTAATTGCAGCCTCTTTCCCAATTGAACTTGTCTTTATCCTGTATTGGTGTGATCTTTGGTGGTGGAAGGGAGGTTATGTCCGGGCCCGGGGACTAAAGGGTAATCATTAATGCCTAGCCTTGATGTGCGCCCGCTATCATGTCGTTCTTGGGGTAATTATTGACGCTATGCTTTTTGTGCGGGTTGGCCGGGGATGGAGGCAGCTTTTATGAGTATTGGATGCACATATCGTGTACTGATTTCTTCCTTCACTCCTGTCGTTGCAATTAAATACAGCGCAGCCGCTTTTGGAATGAGAGGTCTCAGTGTGGGTACGCAGTGGACGGCTGGGATTCCGGGAATTCTGATGTTTAGTGGGCTCCTCCCCCCACCTTTTCCTTTCGGGGAGTGGTAGATTAGCTTGTTCTTTTCTCCCTCCCTGAATGTCATGAGTGACGTTTTTCCTTTTCTTTTTCTTCTTCCTTTCGTCTCCTTTCTTCCTTTATCTGCACTTCTTGCTGTTCTTTCTCCTTTTTCCGACTTTTCTTCTTTCTAAATTTCGGGTTTATGGGGCGACAGGCACGCTGCTAGGGGGGGGGGTAGGACATAGCCTCTGCATGTGTGTAGGGTGGGGGGTTATCATTCATTCTTTGTTAGTTTCTATGGGACCTGTTTTGTTTCTTTTATTATTTTCACTTTCTTGTCCATGTATGAGAGTGCTGGGTGTAGGGTGGCAGTGGTTAGGCGACTGGGTTTTGGGTGTTGCTATGTGACATAACTATTGTGTGGCCATCCTGCCTGGCGGGGACTTGATTTTCGATTTGAGACTTGCTTGACACAGGCGCTGAAGTCAAGTCCCGTCTACATGGACCCTGCTCTTATCTTCTTTATTAGTATGGAACACTACGACCTGATCTTGATAGTTGCATATCAAAAACTTTAAAATTAAACCTACAGTCATCCTGTGACACGGTGCGGCGATACCCTTCAGTCTATCTTCCGTCAATTGTTTGCAATTCTGCTACAGTACTGTGTCGCCATTATGTATGCTGTTGTGCTATCCAGCTGTTCGTGGCCGGCCGGGTGGTTGTAGGCCCGTATTTGTTACTTTTTCTTATGCACAATAAAGGTTTTCAAAAATTTAAAAAAAAAAAAAAAAATGTATCTACATTATGTACCTAAAGTTTCAAGGGATTTAGAAAGGTATCAATTTGGTAAACGTATGCAAAGGTCCAATGAATCTGTTGAAGAATATCTTTCTGTGTAATAGGAAACTAGCTTCTACATGTTCTTTTGATGTTAACATTGAGGAAAGGCTCTGTGATCAGTTCATGTTAGGATGTTGTGTAGAGAAAGCTAGAGACCGTTTTTGGCAAAAGGATGACCTTACTTTATCAGAAGTTATCACTCTTGCCAAAAGCTTTGAACACAGTAAAGCATGCATTGAAGAGATAAAAAAGAATAATACTAATTTCAAAGAAGAAACAGCACAAACAGTTTCTGTTTGCAAGAAGAGCAACGTTACTTTCAATCCACGTCCTTCTCAAAAAGATTTTTTACAGTGCTTTTACAGTCTAAACCAGGGAAATGCTATAGGTATGGGGACACTGGACACTATGCCACTTTTAAAGGATGCGTAGGTTGGAAAGCCACATGCAAGAAATGTGGGAGGAAAGGCCATGTCTCAAGTTGTTGCAGGACTTCTAATACTAAAGGAAATCTTATAAAAAAAATTCAAGAAGTTAATTGTTAATTTATTGATGACTCATCTGATGAGGAAATCATCATGCAAGTTCAAGATGGTACTGAATGACCCTGGGAGGTAGTACAAGTTGATGGTGTATCTGTTTCTATGTTATTTGATTCTGGTGCAAAGATAACTTTAATTCCTAAAGCATGAACGTTTATCACAAAAAGTCAAATTGTTCAAAGCAGATATATCCCCAAAATGATATGGTGGTCAACCAATTAAACTAGTAAGGTATTTTAATGGATCAATTCAGTTTAAGGACCAAAACACTACAGGGAAAATGTATGTTTGTGTTAGAGGTGACTCTCTCATCAGCTGTTATCACCAGAAAGAACTTAGTGTATATCTTGACCCTAATGAGAATCCTCCAGTTAAAGTAAGGCAACACATTCAAGTGAGCAGTGTAAATTCTGATAAACTTGATTTTGAGAAAGAATTCCCTGAAGTTTTTGCAACAAAACAGGACTGTTTAAAAAAAATATGTTCACAAAATAAGAATTAAAGAAGGAGCAAAACCAGTTGTGAGCAAGGTCAGAGGAATACCTATACTTGTCAAAGAAAAGATGAATGCTGAGTTAGATACATTGAAGTCCAATGGCATCAAAGAAGAAGTGGAAGCAACAGAATGACTGGCTTCTGTGGTTATGACTGAAAAGGCTAATGGCGAAGTTTGCCTTTGTGTGGATTTACGTGAGTTAAATAAGAATGTCATTGTACATCATTATCCCCTCCCAAATATTAACTAAATGCTTTCTATGTTAAAAGGAGCTAAATGTTTTACAACTGTGGATCTTACATCTGCTTATCACCAAGTAAGACACCATCATGACTCCCAAGATCTGACAGCATTTGTTACTCCGTTTGGCACATTTAAATTTGTGTGTCTCCCTTTCGGATTACTATCTGCTGCTGCTATTTTTCGGCGGGTGATGGAAAGGATGTTGGGAGGAATTTCGGGTATTAAGAAATACCAAGACGATGTTCTTGTTTATGGAGAGGATGTCATTGTGCATAATCAAAGGGAACGTGAAGTTATACAAAGATTTAAAGAAAATGGCGTAACTTTGAAAGCAAGCAAATGCGAATTCAATTCAAATCGGACAGATTATCATGGTCACAAGATTTCACCAGATGGTATTGAACCAAAAAGCGAGCTTGTCGAGACTATAAACAACCTGGTCAGTCCTTCATCTAAGGAAGAAGTGATAACATTTTGGGATATGTCTGAATACTATAATAAGAAGTTCATTATGCATTTTGCAGAGAAAACTAAGAATCTGAGATCCTTACTAAAGAAAGGTACCTCTTTTGTGTGGAATGATAAATGTGAGTCTGAATTTTGTTTAATAAAGAAAATGCTAAGAGGGGCATCTAGTCTGCAGAGTTTTGAGCCTGGACATGAATCCACAGCAATGGCTGATGCCAGTTCTGAAGGAATTGGAGCAGTTCTTTTACAGAAACATAATGGCTTGGAGAGAATAATATTCGTTTCCAGAAGTTTGAGAGGGGCAGTACTGAATTATTCAGGCATAGAAAAAGAAGCTTTAGCTGTGTCTTGGGCTGTGCAAAAGCTTAGAATGTTTGTGTGGGGGAGTAAGTTTGTAGTTAAAACTGAACACAAACCTCTGAAGGAGATTTTTGAAAGGAAAGGTTTAGATGCAGTTTCTGCTAGGATAAGGCGGTGGGTCATTGGTTTGCAAGAATTTCATTTAAATGTAGAGTACGTTCCCGGTGCAAAGAATTTGGTTGCTGACTGTTGTTCTCCTTTGGTCAGTATGCCTGATATGAATGGAAATGTTATGGATGAAGATGAAAATTTGGATGTGTGTGTCATAAGAGACGGAGTTATTAGAGAAGATTAGTGGTTGTGAAGTTAGTAAAGATCCCATTTTGCAAAAAGTGATGAGAAAAATTGGAGGTGTGTGGTCCAATGCTAATAAAAGAGGTTGCCTTTGATATTTTAGGTCCCATTCGCTGTTCGAGTACTGACAAGTATGTGTTGGTACTGGTAGACATGTTCTCCAGATGGCCAGAAGTTTCCATTACAAATTCTGTTGAGACGCGTGATGTGGTTATGTTTTTGGAGCAGGTTTTTGAGAGGGAAGGCTTCCGGATTCTGTGCTAACCGATAATGGTGTACCGTTAGTCTCTCGCGAAATGGAAGAATTCTTGAAAGAAAGAGGGATTAGATCCAAGAAATCAGCTTTGTATCATATCGAGACCAATGACCTAGTTGAAAGGTTGAACAAAGTGTTGAAGGAGACCATACAATGTGGAATTACAAACAATTTGTGTTGTTTTGCAAAGTGAAGAACTATAGGATGACTCCTCATTCTAGCACAGGTTTTTCTACTTTTGAGTTGTTCAAAAGGAGAAAAGCAAACACTTTAGTTTATCCTTCATGTCCTACATTGGTTAATGATTTGGTGAAGGATGATTTGTGTGTAAAACAAAAGGAAGAGTTAAAATATATAAAGGAACACAAGTTGGCTTCCAAAAGGAAATAGTTGTTTGACTCTCGGAAAGCTACAAAGAAAACTATTGTTCATGTTGATGATTTAATCATAATTAAAAATCCTCATGGTGGTATGTTGAGTATAGGTTTGAAGTTTTCATCTCCCATGATAGTTATCAAAGTTTTCGAAAATGCAGTCAGAACTGAAGATCATCGTATTTGGAATTTGGGTCATGTGGTAAAAACTTTGTATGAGGAATGAAAAAGATCTCTCTAAGGAAAATTCTGATAATGTCATTGATGCCAACAAATTTGTGTTGAGGAAAATCTCGAGTTTCCAGAAGACCTGATTATCTGCATGAATATGTATGCTCTCACTGTGTATTTCAATCACTTAAGTTCTACTTTATTTAGTATTTTTGTTGTTGTTATCTCCCTCCTCTTTCTTCTATTCTTTCATTTGTCATTGGGAAAGGAGGGAGGTGTGTAATATCTTGTATTATAGCTAACACTGATATGTGTTGTAAATCAGTGTTAACTGATCCAGAATGTTGAGCTAGAGTTCTGGCTGTTCTTGGTGATAGAATGTTTGTGTTTGAAGGCAAGCAGTTGAACTGAACAGGAAGGAGCCTGAAGGCGGCTGTGCTACAGAGGCTGAAGTATTTACCATCCTACTTAAAATAAAGCATCATCTACTTCTACTTCAATACCACTTCTAACCTTGTTTCACAACACTAATACAACATCTGCTCTAAGATGGCTAAGTAACATTAAAAGAATAATTTCTTTTTTTTTGTCTTTATTTGAGCAAGGACAAAGTACATATATCAGTAAACAGCCAAAGAAGAAACTGAATCATCCAAATATACATCACAGATTAAAAAAACGAAAAAAAAACCAGAAGTAATAATCACAAATTATACTGATACAGCAAAAAAGAAGGAAAAACCAAAAGTGACAGTTAACAAAGGAAAAAAGAATCATCTCACATGTTTATATGCACAAAAGAAAATAGAATATAATTCTAGCCAATAGAATTTCTAAGGGTTCCTTTTGTTATCATAGCATCTAGTGATAGGAGCCCAAATCTGAGTCCCAAGTGTTCTTGATTTTCTTCCTCTGGTTTTATAGATGGCTAACTCATGCTTATAAATTCCTAAGAACCGGGATAGCCACATTTGAAAAGTGGGGGCTTCTGAATCTTTCCAACGGGCAGCCAGTATGATTCGAAGCACTGCTATACCCAGCAATACTGACGTCAGTTCTTCTCTACTATATCCCATAGATTCATCATGACCCAAAACGTATATCGTCAATGATGTTCTTAATTCGTGCCCGAAGATTTCAGTCCCATATTCTGATATCATCTTTTTAATTAAGTCCAACTTAGGGCATTCGGCAAACATATGGGTAAGATTCGCTGGAGATTGACTACATCTCGGACAATTGTCGTTAGTCCGGAGACCCCATGAAAATAATTTGGAAGGTGTAAAATAAAGATCATAAATAGTTCTATAGTACTGGGCTTTTAGATTAGAGGCTATAAATAATTTAGATGATAGGATCAATGAGGTGGCAATGTCTATGATTAGAGGCTATAAATAATTTAGATGATAGGATCAATGAGGTGTCAATATCTATATTTGGGTTATCTAGCTTAGTAGCCCACCCTGCCTCAACTCGCTCCATATCATCGCTAAGATTTTTCATCAATATTTCGTAAATGGTCCCTATCCTAGTGGTTCGCCTATCTATAATTTCAAAAAAGGGAATATTGTCTAATTTAATCTGTGGTAAGCTAAGACGAATACACAAATGGATTTGAATACATTTTAAAAAATCGGTTGGGGGTATCTGAAAATTTTGTTGTAGGCCCTCAAATGTTGCTGTATGTCCCTGGCCAACAACATTTCCCAAAGTAGTAATACCTGATTGTTCCCATCTTTTAGAAGTATTGCCATTGAGATACAATGGTAAGATCGAGCTATGCCAAAGAGGGGTATATTTGGTGTACTTTGGTATGGCTAGATGTTTTGATATTTGTTTCCAGACTTTCCACGCATCAAAAATAACCTTAAATTTGACCTTTTTAAAATATGAAGGCTCTACTTGTCTTAGTAACAACCCTCTAGCGGTGTCCCCCAAAATTAGTTCATAGAATGAAGGTATATGATGGTCTGTTATAGTAGCAGCTATAGGTTTGGTGTTCAATAGGGGAGCCATCTGCTGAATAAGAGTTGCCCATAAATACAGTGTTTGGAATGGCTAACCCTACCCTATGTTGAGGAAGCGATAAGAATGGTAACGCTCTCCTGATTTTTGCCATAGTTCCAAATTAATTTTGACATACTAGCATCGAGGGCTTTGATGATATTATCCTCAACAATCAGGGGAATTGCTCTAAACAAATATAGTATTTTTGGAAAAACATTCATTTTTAGATAATTCCCTTTACCTATTATTGACAGCCGAAGATTTTTAACTCTGATGAGATCAGTTTTTATTTTCTTAATCAGGGGATCATAGTTGATCTGAGTAATTTCTTTAACTTTAGGAGATAAGACTACACCTAGATACGTAGCCTGGCCAGTTCTATAAGGACTTTCAAAAACAGTATTTTCAGTGCACAGCACCATTGTTTTATCCCTATTCAGGGAGTACCCTGAGTAGGAACCAAAAGACTTGGTTATTCGCTCTAGCTCTTGGATTGCCTCGGTGGGGTTAGAAGTAAATACCACCACGTCATCGGCATAGGCTAAAATTTTAGTATTAGATGTTCTTGTAATTATAGGTTCTATTGCGGTAGATATGAGTAATTTTAATATTAACGGGTTGATATAAAGGGCAAATAGAATTGGGGAGCACAGAAACCCCTGCCTCATGCCCCTTTGGATGTTAATAAACTCTGATTCGATACCACCTATGGAAAGTTTGGCTTTGGGCTCTACATATAGAGCCTTGATAGATTTAATGTAGGCCTTTCCAAAGTTATTTAATTCCAATACTTCCCACAGGAACTGCCAAGAAACCCGATCAAAGGCCTTCTCGGCGTCGAGCAGGATCATTGACATCTGGCCCTCGTGGCTCCCATGATATCAACAAGCATTTACAATGCAATGGTTTTGCCTTTGTTAAAGTTTGAGCTATTGGCATTGCTCTTGACAATATTTTTATTTATGTTTTTTTTAACATAAATAAATGGCATTGCCATTTACAATGCCACTAGCTTTATCTATCGCAAATGACACACACAAACACCTACAGAGAGCCCCCCCAACACACTCAGAGGCCTCCCCACACACACACCCACACAGAGCCCCCCACACACACAGCCACACAAAGCCCCCCCCCACACACCCACAGAGCCTCCCTACAAACTGCGAGCCTCCCTACACACTGCGAGCCCCCCCACACACTGCGAGCCCCCCCACACACTGCTAGCCCCCCCACACACTGCGAGCCCCCCCCACACACTGCGAGCCCCCCCCACACACTGTCCGCGATCAAGAGAAGGCAAGGGCAATGGGATGCAGGAGAGTCCGCTTGGATGCTGCGGAGAGGGTCCAGCAGGAGAGTGTTGTCAGCATGGGCAGTGCATAGGAGAAGTAGATGCTGTAGAAGCATGTGTGTGTTTCAGTAACAGTATCATTGCGCTGGCTCACACTAACACGTTTCCTTGAGCGCTAGTACAAAACGTTATTCCAATAGCAGCAGAGAAATGTGACCACAAGCAAGACAATTCATATTTTAAAAAATGCTCATGATATTTATGCACCTGTTTGTTGAGATTGAAAGACGGAGAAATACCAGCACATGCTAACTGCATTTTGTAATTACTATCGGAACATAAACATAGTCTGTCCCTTAAATGCACGCAAGAGAAAGCCAAATTCAAAATATATAAAAGTCCACATGCATGTTCTTCTTCCACAACTCCTTCAATGAGTGCTTTTAGACATCTCACAGCTGCCCCTGGCTCAAAGAATGTGCAACACAGCAGCAAGTTCTGAGCTTCAGCCAATAATACTCAGAATTTCGAGGGTTGTATTTTTTATTTTTTTTCAGAACATATATATTTGAAAATCTCAGATGCTGGCATCAATGGAGATGGACATGTGCGACTGTGTGTGACTTGTGCATGTATGCTAGTGTTGATCTATGTGGACATATGACTTTATGCAGGTGCTATAGTCGCCCGTGTGTAAAGACCTGAGGTGGGGCCCGGAGGATATACATCAGAATCCTGCTTGACGATCTCAACCACTCATCCTTCTGAGATCGATACAATGAATGACAGTAATCTGGATAAAAACACTTACCTGCTGTCACTGCCAGGAAATATTCAGATCATATAACAAGCTATATATCACATAGGTGTAGCAGTTAGTACTCGGTATGGGGCTAGGGTCAATAATAGCGCATAACATCCCTCTTGTAGCTAGGTTGGCGCTTTGTCACTGAATGTGTTATTTTTAAAGTACAGCACGCCCACTCCAGGTTGAAATCAGCACGTTTCGCAGGAAGACAAAAACTACATAAATAAACAGGAATACTGGGAACTGCCAAAGATGACAGGAGGTCAGCATGCGGGTCTCCCTGGTGTGAGTATCTTGGGCTTAAGGCCGAGGCCTCTCCGCCCACATCCCAGCATCTTGGCAGCCATGATCTGGGTGTTTCCAAAGTTCAAGGCTCCTCTCTCCTACAGCTGAAGTGGAACATCCATACAGGAAACCCCGGAAGGGATTCTGCTTCCGGTTGAGGGAAACCTGACAAACTTGCCTGGAGGGAAATCAGGATATTTTACAACTGACGACATGTTTGACGCCTTGAAACATTCCTGGATTCTAAGCCAGCAGCACGTTGTATGCTGGGAATCTTTTGCGCACATATTGTTAAATAGATTCAAAATGCAAAGTGCTGTTGGCTACAAGGTTAGGGGCCTGTCAAGAGGGGCTGCTGGCTCAACTCAAGCCAAGCACCTGTTCTTTGTGTATTTAAGGGGTTTAAAGTTCATATATATTTCTAGGAATTTGTCTGACTTAATTCATGAAATGCAGACTGCACAAGTTGGAAACTGTAAACAGGGTTCTTTCAGCCTAGTGCTGCCTGACATTCATGCATGAACTCGGAGGAATTGGGATATTTCTTGACAGGTTGACGCCTCACAAATAAAATCTATCTAGTTCCATTAGAACGTTTTCTGACAAGACATTTTCTCGGGAAAATGAGTGGGGCTGAACCCAGTCTGTTAGATGCCAGCTACAGGGAAATTACCGCATTTGCCGAAATGCTGGCAGTGGCACCTGGGAAAGGCAGCAAGGGCTGGGTAAAGTCAGTCACAAGTCATGCAGATGCATCCCTTCAGACTAATGTTGCCCGTCTATTGTAGATCTGATGTTCTATAGGTAACTTTGCTTGTCTTTGTTTATACAATATGTGTAAAAAAGAGCTTGAGAAGGGGGGGGTGCGGATTAAAATAAGCAAACACCAACACTGACTCATATGGAACGGACACACGGAGAGGGGGCGGGGGGGGGTGCGGGGGTGGGAACGGACACACGGGTAGCGGGAGGGAGCCTCCCCTAGCCCCAGTAAACAAAGCACTCACCTGGACTTCGTTCCGGGGCCGAGGCGGGACTTGCTCTTTCCCCGGGGCTCCTCCTTCACTCGGGAGCCTCGGGACAGACGACGCAGGCTGCTTCCTGCTCTCCACTCCTCCTCCTCCCGATGACACGGCGGAGGCTCGGCCGGCTTGGAATTTGTAGGAAAACAACCACTGATATAGAAGTTTGTGCCGCGACGCCCTGTCGCTCTGCTCCCCCGTCTCTTCCAGTTAAACACCAAGCCTCCGTCGAGCATCTATTTTAGTGCTCCAGAGCCCGCCGGGGCGAGGCTGTGCCGTTTTAGCCTTTCACCGTCACTCAGCTGCGGTGTCAGAGGGACTTGTTGAAAGCAAGCCATGGGAAGCGAATTGTTGCCATTCTGCGTGCATCGGACCTGCGCGTTCCCATGTTCGGTGCTCAGGCCTCAGATTACGGCCGAGTTCCTGTGGAGAGAGCCGTCGCGGTACCTGTGCAGTCCAGCTGACTCACAAACAAAACATTGCTTCCACTCCGCTCCTGAAGCAGCTCTTCGCACGGCGACGGCGAAAGGGGGAGGCCAGCATCAGGAAACAAGCGGGAGGGGGCGGGAAAGGGGGAGGAGAGATGCAGAAGTCGGCCGGAGTAGGAAGGCGGGTGCCGGCAATGCCGGAACAGATTCGGGGGCGTTCCCGGCTTTTGGCTGACGTCGCGTGACGTAGCCAAAAGCCAAAAATTCTCGGGAACGCCCCCGAATCTGGTCCAGCATTGACGGACAGGCCCGTCTTCCAATGGCTAGCCTCCATTTATGGAGCTAGCCAATGAAAGACGGAGGCCGTTCCTGTCTCCCGTATACATCTCAATAGGTTTTCGCCTGCGCGAAAAAGATGCGCAGAGCGCATCTTTTCGCCAGGCAAAACCTAAAAAGGGAAATAGCTCTCCGGGTATGATCTGTTGTACGGGAATAAAGCCATGCTGCCACGGGGAAACCAGACGCTCAACAACCCTGCTCAGCCGGTTAGCGAGTATCTTGGCATAAAGTTTCGAATCAGAGTTTATAAGTGATATGAAACGATATGAAGATGGTAACTTGACAGGTTTTCCTTTTTTTCCTTTTTTGGGAAAAATAACAATATTTGTGTTTTTCCTAGATTCGGGTCGTGTGCCACTATATTGTACTCCAAGAAACAAATCCAATAAATAGGGGATAATCTGTTTCCCAAGAATTTTATAGAGGTCCAAAGGGATCTTATCGGGACCTGCTACTTTACCATTAGCAAGTTCTAATAATGCTAATTCAAGTTCTATTCTTGTAATTTCCTTATCAAGATCTTCCCTGACTAGATCGTTAATTTATCTAGTTTCCGTATGTAACAGCCAATGATGTAAGACATTTTTGGTATCTGCTACATTCGGTTGATCTTCATTTTGATAACGTTTTTGGTAGTAACGTTGGAAAGCACTATCAAGCAATATCAGCAGGGGAGGTATATTCCTGCCCCTCAAAGTCGATTGTTTGGATAGCTCTATGGGATTGTTTCTGGCGTGTTCGTCGGGCCAGCTGTTTACCAATTTTTTCTCCATTCTCTTAGGCATTTCTTTGGTTTGCCTGAAAAGTCTCGGCCGCTTTTTGTGTAAGGCCAGTATTAATCTCTGTCTTAAGAACTAGTATTTTCTGCAAGGTATTCTGACTTTCTTCCCCAAGCTGTATCTGGGTAGCGTGCAGAGTTTCTAGATTAGCTAGTTCTAAATTAAGTAGCTGATTTAGGATGTTCTGGTTCTTTTTTTGCTTGGCCACAAATGCGAGAGTCACACCTCGAAAGCCGCCTTGAAGCAGTCCTAGACCACGAATCTAGGGGCACTGTACTGATTATAGTCAAAACATTCTTGGGCCCAAATCGTTGTATATGTTATATAATCCCTATTGACCAGGAGCTTACGGTCAAATGTCCATTGAAAGGGTGGCCTCCTATAGCTAGCAAAATCAAAAGTAAAAATTATGGCATTGTGGTCTGATATAGTTTTAGGTAATTTAGCTATCCTAGAATCTACTATATTTTCATTAGATACCATTACGTAATCTATCCTGACATATTTGTTGTAGGGAAAAAGGAAAAATAGGTGTATCCAGGATCATTTGTATTTTTCAGACTCCAGACATCAGTTAGATTATAGCTGGTCATAAGTTGTCTTATAGCACTATATACCTTGGGTTTACACCCATTATAAGTCTGCTGTATTTAAGCATTCAATGTAGGACCTAGCACTACATTGAAATCCTTGCAGAGAATCAATGGACCGATCCAGGATGCCAGTTCTATCTCTAGATCTTGAAATACCTGGGGATCGTCTAAATTTGACCCGTAAACCGAGCAGATGGTAAAGCCTAGATCGAGGTGTACTATGACCCACCTACCATGCGGGTCTACTAACTTCCGTGTTGGTTGTCCCAAAAATGTCTTTGCCAAAATGGTGACACCTCGTGTTTTAGAGGTTTGAGTTGTCATAGCCAGGATGTTAAACCCAGGTATCTTTAGTAGCTCTTTATCCCCCACTGCAATGTGGGTCTCTTGTAGACACACACAATCATATGAATCATATGAATCTTGATGAATTGCCTGAGAAAATTGAGCCCTTTTTTCCCTATCATTGAGGCCAGCTATATTCCAACAACAAAGCTTTAACTCCCCCATCGTATCAATTCAGTACATATACCAGCCATGCTTATATAAATCATTATTTGCATAAGTAAATATATCCATTGTTTCAGATCTTTGGTCATTAACTCGATATTATAAATCTTAACATTCAATACATCTTTAAAGTATTTGAGCTTGCTCTTTTTATTTTATTTTATTAAACATACCCACCCCCCCTCCCGCCTTGCCCCCCCTACAGACCCCCCCAAAAAGGGCAATTAGACTCTGTGAGAGTCTATAGCGATGGTGAGATGTTTCCCGACCCGTACCGTACAGTTCTGATCTTATATAAAATAGAGTAAGAAAAAGACAAAGCGTTTCAGTGCGGATAAGGAGAGAAAGAAGATCAGAAGAACAGTGAAAGGAGGAAGAAGGAACCAAACAAAGAGAGGGAAAAAAAGAGAAGAAGGTGAAGTAAAAAATTACTTTCCAGAAGGAAAAAAGGAAAGAGAAGAAAGAGGATAGTGGAAAGAGGATGAACTTTTAAACATAGTGCATCAAAGAAATATATAACATCATATACCGCAACTCTTTCCCAGTGCTTTAGATAACAATCTACATAACCCAATAAGAGTCAGGGTATTTTTGTTCTTTCATCACTATAGCTTATATGTAGCATGTCTCATGGCTATAGGCTATGTCTTGAACAGAACAATAGAAAAAAAGAAAAGGAAAGTATAGGGATAAGAAGAAAAAAAAAGTACTATCATCTTACCCTACAAAACCCTTTAACTCAATGTCAATTAATTCAAGCTATCTAGGAATTCTTTCGCTTTAATTTCTGATGTAAAAAACCTTGTTTGCCCCCCAATTATGATTTTTTTTATTTGGCCGGGTTGTTAAGATAAGCCTGTGCCTTCTTATCCAAAAAGGGCTTGATCAATTGGCGTAAACGCCATCTTCTTTCCACTGTTACGTGGCAGAAATCTGGTCGCACAAAGTATGAAATAGAGTCTCTATTTCGCCGTGCTTCAGGTCTTACTTTATCTGAGATAGCCTGTCTTAAAAGAAAATTACCAAAATAAACTAAAACTGCTCGAGGATAGCCATCTTGCTTAGATGTTGGCTTCAATGTCAGTGGTACTCTATGGGCACGTTGTACCTCAAGGTCCCAGTTCCAGGAGGAAAGTTCGGGCAATGTATCACGGAAAAGCTGTATGACAAAGGCACGGATGTCTGCACCTTCAGATTTCTCCGGGATGCCTAGGGCGCGCAAATTGTTACGGCGTAGCCGATTTTCGCAGTCTTCTAGTTTCCATCTGACATCCTCTAACTCAGCCTTGTGGGACTCAACACGTTCTAGAGTTGTCGCAACTTCTGTCTCGTTGGACAGAATACGAGTTTCCATTTCCGTCATTCGATCGTTCAAGGTGCTCACTGTCTTGGTTAGTTTGTGTACGACCCCCTGAACTTTATGAATGGCTGTCTGTGCCTTACGACCATCTTTTGAGGTCTCCTCCCGATGAGAGGCAATAGCCTGGAGGACTGTGTCCATGACTGTAGTTAAAGTAGCCCCTGAGTTTTCAGGGTGGTCTAGTGATACCGAGCGTGTGGTACGAAGAGAATGATTCTGATTTTGGTTTTGGCTTAAGGACTGGACTGAAGGTGAATAATCCCAAGTCAAATCTGGTGTCCATGATGACTCTTTTTCTTTTTGAGAACAGTTCTACGACTAGCCTTAGGGTCATTAGATTTCAAGACCTGGTCACTGTCTGTAGTAGCATTGGACTCAGTGTCGCCATCAACATCTTCCTCAGTTTCACTTGACCAGTCAGCATCCTCAGAAAAGGAATAGAAATCAGTGGGATCCCTATCAGTTTCTATTGTCTCTGCAGCCAATGTCCCTGGGGGGTTTGTAGTATTTAGTACCTCTGGGTCAATTCTGTTGTGTTCGCCGACCCAGGAAGCACACAGGAGACGGTAGGACGTTCCAAGATGACCTTTATTACAGTTACACATATATTCGCTGTCCTGCGTTACCCCCAACCTCTTGCTCCGAGGTCCTGCTCCTTAGTGACCCCTGATCCCCTCCCCTGACCGGATGTGGTGTCCGGTGTCCCTTGTCCCCACCCTGTGTCCCAGGGTCCTAGTGCCATTCCTCACGGCACAACATCATCCCCTTTGTTGTGAACAAAGAAAAAAAAAACAGGAGAGAGAGAGAGAGAGAGAGATATGTGGAGGGGTAGTCCCCTCACATCTCTTCGATCAGTCTCTTGGTCTTTTTACACTCTCGCCTTGGTCGCTGTTCTCCGACGGCTGGTGATGGTTCTTCCTGCGATGTCTCTCTGGTCGGTTCTTTCTTTGGCGTGTCTTCTTCTTCTTTGGTTTTCACTTCCTTAAAGTGGGAACTGTTTCTTGTGATCTGGTGTTGGCCGGCTGCGGCTGTGATCATAGGCCCGTTCACTTTCACCACCTTCAGCGGATCCTTTGGGAACGGGCTGTCTGACTTCCTCACCTGCCGCTGTTTCACAAACACCATGTCCCCTTCCTCTATCTTGTGGTTCGTTGCGTGCCTTCTTTGATCTGCGTATTCTTTCATTTTCTCTTTCTGTCCCTTGTCTCTGATGGCGATGTCTTTCTGTTCCGCTTTTTCTCCTTCCTTTATCTGCGGCAGTCTGTTCTGCTCACTCGCCCTAGTACCAATACAGCTGGGCACTTCCGATAGTCCCTCAGCACCTAGCACAGGGCTTGTCCGATCGAAATTTTGGTCAGCTTTGCTCTTTGCACCGCCTTTTTGATGGTCCCCATGAACCGCTCAGCCATCCCGTTTGCTTGCGGCCACAGTGGCGTTATTCGTCTGTGCTGTATGCCTAGGTACGCCATGAACCTCTTGAATTCTTCGCCTGAGAATGGTGGACCATTGTCTGTTTTCAATGTTTGTGGCGATCCCCATGCTGCAAAAATGTCATCCAGCACTGGCAGCGTAGCGTTCGCCGATGTTGATGACACTGGCTTTACTAGGGGGAATCTTGAGTACTCATCTATCACGACCAGAAAATAGCTTCCTGTTTCTAGCGGCCCGTAGAAGTCTGCTGCCAGCTCTGTCCACACAGCCTGTGGTAGCGGGGACATTTGCAGGGGTTCCGGTTTTGGCGGTGGTCCTGTTATTTGACATACGTGGCACTTTGTCACCATCTCTTCCACCATGCTATCGAGTCCCGGTAACCACACTTTTTCCCGCAGCATCTTTTTGGTAGCTACCATGCCCCGGTGTGACTCGTGTGCCAACTCCACTGTTCTTCTCAGCGTTTGGGGCATCACTATTCTCGTGCCTCTCATTATTGTTCCGTTTTCACATTCTGACAATTCCTCATTTATTCTTTTAAATGCCAGCAGTTCGTCTTTGTCTAATCCTCTTCCTACGCACATGTTGCTGTTCACGTGTCTCCATCGTTGCGCCCTGTTGATTCTCATTGCCTCTTGCATGGTGTCGTCCTGTTTCGTTTCTTGTTTCAGTTCACTCGCTGTTATTGTCGCAGGTGTACTGAGTTTCAGTGCAAAATTCAGGTACTCTTCTGCCATTGTGGTCGCTTGTGAGTCTTGTGGTAGGGGGTGCCTTGACACGTAGTCTGCTGGGTTTTGCTCTTTTCCTGGCTTGTGAATGATTTTAAAATTGTAATCCATGAGCCTGATTCCCCACCTCTCTATTCTTGGCGGTATCTTTGCATTCTAGTTGCCATATATTGTTGTCAAGGCCTGATGGTCCGTTACGATCGTGAACGGCTTTCCGTATACGAACATGTGGTAATGTTCGCAGGCCCATACCACTGCCAGGCTCTCTTTCTCGGGTTGTGAATATCCTTTCTCAACTTCTGTCAGACTCTTGCTCCCGTACGCGACGATGTGTCTTGGGGAATCTCTCCCAGGCTGATGTTGTGCTAAAATTGCTCCCAACCCCACGGGGCTTGCATCCACTGTCAGCTCTGTACATAACTTCGGGTCGAAGTAAGCCAAGTGGTCCACTGCTGTCATAGGTGTTAATGTCTGCAGTTGGCAGTGTCACCAGCAGATCCTCGACCTCATCGCCCACTAGATTTAGAAACAGTCCTCGTTTCTTGACCGGTGTGACATCTGTTGCGTCAACGTAGTTTTCAAAACGCCTGAGGCATTTCTCCCATCTTATCCCTGTTTGCGGTTCAGATAGGCTGAATGGCAGTGGTCTTCTGTATTGCGCACTTAGTTTTGGATCTGCCATTCCTTTCTTTGTTTGCCCTTTATTCTTTCTGTCCCCTTTAATGTGTTTCTTTCTTTCCTTTTACTTTTCTTTTTTCACCATTTATTGTCCTTGTATCCTTTCTTTTTCACCTCTTTTGTCCTTTTAGGTCACTTCTGTGACTTATTTTTTTTTTAGTTCATTTTAATTCACCTTTTTGTCCCTTCTTTTGCACTTTTCATGCTTCCTCGCGCTTTGCCTGGCCTCAAAATGGCCGCCACGCTGTTCCTCGCTTTCTATTGGCTCTCGCGCCTGACTTAAAGATGGCCGCTGTTGTTCTCGCGTTGTTTCCCGTCCAATAGGGACGCTGCCTGGCTTTAAAATGGCTGCCCGTCTATTCTCTGTTCCTATTGGCTCTCGCGCCTGTTTCTAAAATGGCCGCCGAGACTCTCGCGAGAGTTCGCCTCGATTCCTTCAAGTCTTCGCACTTTTTTTCGGCGCTTACCGCTTCACTTGGTCTTCTCTCTGCAGCGCTTGGGGTGGACTCCCACGTCGCTGCACGTCTTGGTCCAGCACTTCCTTCTTCTTCGTCACAATGCGATCCAGGGTGGGCTCCTGGTTTAAAATCACGATCTTCTTCGTCGGTGGATCCCCTCCCCTGACCGGATGTGGTGTCCGGTGTCCCTTGTCCCCACCCTGTGTCCCAGGGTCCTAGTGCCATTCCTCACGGCACAACAAATTCCTTCGTGGTTCTCCTCAGGCATGTCTATATTATTAGTCAGAGTCGAGATCAGAGTAGCAGGGACAGCCCCAATAGCAGTTTTTGTATTTGTTATATCAGATAGTTTCCTTTCAGTATTTCCTGCTGGTAAATCTGTATTGCCAATCACTACCTGGCTAGTGGACATAGTCACACCCACTTCGCATACCAATGGAGTTATTTGACTAAAGCCCTGGGACCCCCGGGCATGAACTGCGGGTGGTACACAAGTGCCTCCCCAAAATCACATACTGCTGCACCTTCCGTCGTTACTGGGGTTAAGTTCTGCTCAGAGGGTGTGGACGTCAGGCTAGTTAGTATATCTATATCAAATGGAGTTTCTGAGTTATTGGCGGTAATCAATTGCGGGGTCATACATTTTGACTCAGAGCTCAACCCAAGCCGATCCGTAGCATCTGCGCCATCAGGTACAATCTCAGTATTCACCAAGTCGCCCAGAGAGATCCCAGCTGACGGAACACCGGGAGGAACAGGGTCAGCTGAAGCAGCTGCAGCAGCAACTTCAATCCGACCACTCTGCTCCAGCATACCGCCTCCAGCTACCGCGTCCCGTGTCAAATCTGAGTGAACACCCAGCTGTGCACTCTCCTTACAAGCCAAAGGGAGCTTCAATGATGTTTTTGACGATAGAGCATTCAGGGCTCATCGAAGCAGCTCCACAACCAAGGGTCCAGATGATACTCCCAGCTGTTTTGTGATTTTCGATGAGCGTTCCGCGGCTAAGCCTCCCACGTCTTCATCGTTGATACCAGCGGGACCGGCTTGTTTCAATGTCAGCTCCTTGTCTCTGAGAGCCTGTTTTGCTGCTCTTGTTTTTGCTGCTGCGGCTGCCACGGCTGCAGAATTTTTCGGGGCCATGACAGCAGCGTTTTCGGAAACCAGCTTTGTAGTCAGGTGAGTGTCCGTTGGTGCCGTGCTCGCAAACACAGGTTTGGCAGACCGTAGTATCCTTAGCACGGCAACACCAATTCTATGGCAGGACAGGAGGCTCAGATTATGCTTTCTCTATTTCTTTACTACCAACAGCAGCCAATAGGAACATAGTAAAGAAACAAAAAACTACAACTCCCATGAGCCCTTAGGCAACCATAGAGTCTATACACTATATAAACCACCATAGAGGACAACACTTCCTCTTTCTTTGCTGCTTCGCAGCCAGTTAAGTGCATTTCTGTTACTTGCTAACAATTTACATGTTTGAATTTTGGCATTGTGATATGTGATTGCTGCGTTTACTTACGCGTTGTTGTGCTGTTTTCAACTGCTATTTGGGCGTTCGTTTCGCCGTGTGCGTTGCGTTGGCTTTCACGCTCGGTTTGCGGTTTTCGCTTGTGTGTCTTGAGAGCGTGTGTTCGCCTCTCCGGTACTGCGGGCGCATTTGTGCCCGTGTGTCCTCTGTTGTGTGGAGCGGGACGGGGCTCAGGGGCTCGCGCGCTCTTGTCGCGCGTCGCTTCTGTTCCGGACAGCCAGGCACGCCTTCCCGCATGCGCGTTGGCTTTGTTTACGTTCCGTGTGTGTCACGGAGCCCGGACACGCTCAGAGGCAGCGTTGCTTTTATCGCCTCAGCCCACTGCCTGCCGGAGAGCCCCACAAGATGCCTTTTTCCCTCAGAATAGGGTTCTGGGCTGGATAACATTTAGAGGCGTTGCCTAGGGTGATTCTTGTGCAAGCCTGTCCCTCCACTTTCGATTTTTTACAGTACTTTGGTCGAGTTTTGACTCTACCTGTTGGGCTTGCTTGGGGTTGTCACCCCCCTGACTGGGTCGCTTGGTCACCGCCTTGACCCCTATTTAGCTTGTTGCTTTGTGGGCTTATCGATACATATATAAATAATTATATATATTTTTCCTCAGTGGTGTTTATTCTTTTTGTTCTCCTTACACCATGGCTGATTATGAGGATGCTTAAGAATATTTGTATGATGAGGAGCCCGAGGAGTCTTTCGAGTACGACTTGGTCGATGCCCTTGACCAAGGGGTCAGACATTCAGTCAATACTGCGCTGGTCCACGCAATAGGTCCTCTGAAGCGCCATTTGACGGATTACGCTCAGCAACAGGGCTGGATCCCATCCTCTTCTGCCAAGCTCTCCTCTAAGTCCCCTAAGAACCCTCATAAATCGGATTTTATGAAATTGGCTCAGTCCTTGTCTACTCCTTCTGTGTCCAAGAGGTCCCATGCTCCTTCCCCGGACACGGAGGACACTTCATCCTCTTCATCATCTGGTCCCTCTGGTCTTCCTCCTGCTAAGAGGTCACGCAAAGAACATTTTGTTGATGCCTCTTCCCATCCCCCGGTCCTGACCTTTGAGCCTACGGATATCATCCATCCGAATTCCAAAATTTGGTCACCTGCGCCAGAGGTTGCTGATTACATTCAAGCTCACATCCGGGATTCCTTTGATCAAGAGGTGCGCGCTAGGTTGTGTTCCGAGTGCCCTCGCCCGGAGTTGGCAGATAAATTGGCTGACACTCCGGAAGTCGATCCCACTATCTTGACATATCTTAAAAAGTTCACCAAAGACCCGAAAAAAGGGATTGATCGGTCTTGGCGCCTGTGTCAGGATAAGCTTCTTGATCTTCTTGGCCCCCTAACCAAAATCTTGGATTTGGGTTATCAAGCTCAAGGGGCGGCGTCTGGCATTGATCCAGATGAACTTATTGGTTGGGCCCAACGGGCTATCTGTTTCCTGGGAAACGCAAACTGTGCCTTGTCCACCGAACGACGGCGGTCTATTCTATTGAAGATGGACCCCCGGTTGTCTGAATTGGCCACATCTGAGTCTGGTCCCTTGGCACAAGGTCTCCTGTTTGGACAGCCATTTTTGAAAGAATTAACGAAATTTGTTGCCACCTTTAGTGGCCTCGACAAGGCGCAGTCTTCCTTGCGCAGGGCCTTCCGCCCGGTTTTTGCCAGGGCCGGACGTTCTGGGGGACGTTCGTTCGGCCGAGGTTCTGGCCAACAACGTGGCCAGCAGTCCCACCAAGGAGGAGGCGGACAGCATCATCAGTAACAGTCGTCCTACTCCGGATCCAAGACGACCTTCTACCCCTCCCGTAAAGGTCGTGGTCAAGGCAACAAGGGAGGCTACGGTGGAAACCAGGGAGGTCGCCAAGACTTCCCCTCTGCAGGTGAGCCTGATTCCATACGAGAGTGTTGTTCTGGGGGGCAGGGTGCAATTTTTTCTACAGAATTGGCGCACGATCTCCAACGATGCATGGATCTTGCAGACAGGTCAAGGGTACCAGATCAAATTTTACCACCCGCCCCTTCAGGGTCCCGTCCCTTTACCTCTTGTTTTTTCCCAACAAGATCGGGAAGTGATCTCCTAGGAAATCGGTTCTCTTCTTCTCAAAGGGGCCATTGTGCGCACGACCCTACATCCACAGGGGTTCGTCAGCAATGTGTTTCTGGTGGAGAAGAAAGGGGGAGGGTCTCGCCTTGTGCTAAATCTCAAGGAGTTCAACAACGGGGTGGTCTATCGCCACTTCAAGATGGAGGGCATCCATCTTCTCAGGGATCTTCTTCGCAAGGGCGACTGGATGGTTCGCCTGGATTTGAAGGGCGCTTACTTGTCCGTTCCCATCTTTCCGCCTCATCGCCGCTTTTTGCAGTTCCAATGGTCGGGGGAGTGGTTCGAGTACACAGTTCTCCCGTTCGGCCTCTCGTCTGCCCCATGGTGCTTCACGAAGCTCCTGAGACCAGTCATGGAATCGCTGCGTGCACGGGGAGTGAGACTAATCGTCTATCTGGACGACATTCTTTTGATGGCTCAGTGCCCATTACAACTTCATTCCCATTTATCATGGACCATCGATCTGCTTCAGTCTCTCGGGTTTCTGGTGAATCCTCAGAAATCTCAGTTACATCCTACTCAGTCGATAGAGTTTCTGGGTTTCCTTGTGGATTCGATCTCTTGCCAACTTCTCTTGCCTGCCCAGAAGGTCAGGTCTATCAAGAGGGAGTTGAGGTCACTGTTGTCTGCACCGAACGTATCGTTACGGTCGATCGCTCGGATTGTCGGACTTTTGGCCTCTTCCATTCAGGCGATCTTTCCGGGTCCATTACACTATCGGGCCCTGCAGCGTCTCAAGATCCGACACTTGCAGAAGGGTCTTCGTTACTCCGACCTTGTTCCCCTGTCACAAGACGCGAAATCGGAGATGATGTGGTGGCTCCATCATATGGAAGCCTGGAACGGGAAAGCCCTGTTCGGTTCCACTCCGGACTTGGTGTTGGAGTCGAATGCGAGCCTATGGGGCTGGGGAGCCCGTTGCGGGGACTTGACAACGGGCGGCCGTTGGTCTCCGGACGAATTAGCCCTTCACATCAATTGCCTGGAACTTCTGGCGGGGTCATTTGCGATCCGCAGCCTTGCTCCTCAGGCCACCAGCTGTTGCATCTTGCTCCGCATGGACAACATCTCAGCGGTGAGGTATGTGAACAAACTGGGGGGGACACGATCGAGAATGTTGGCGGAGATTGCGAAGGATTTCTGGCATTTCTGCCTTCAGAGGAAGATCACTCTTATTGCAGAGTATCTCCCGGGTCGCCAGAATCAAGTGGCCGACTGGAACTCTCGCCATCTGCTGGACTTCAGCGACTGGCGTCTTCACCCACGGGTCTTTCGAAATCTGTGTCGCCTTTGGGGTCGACCTTGGATCGATCTCTTCGCCTCTCGCCTCAACGCCCAACTGCCCAAGTTTTACAGTTGGCGTCCGGATCCGGAGGCTCTTGCCACGGATGCCTTTCTCCAGACTTGGCCTCCTCAGCTTTGCTATGCCTTTCCCCCTTTCGCGATGATCCCGCGAGTCTTGGCCAGAACGACGCAGTTTCTGTCGGAGATCATACTGATCACTCCTCTTTGGAGGGCTCAAGCGTGGTTTCCGGACCTTCTGGAGATGAGTTGCTCGACTCCATTCCTGCTTCCAATGAAGTGGAACTTGCTATTGGATCCTCTGTTCCATCCACATCCTCTAATTCTGTCGGGACAGCTCCGTCTGGTGGCGTGGCGTCTTTCGGGGAACGCTGGAAAGTCCCTGGCTTATCGGGAGACGCTGAGCGATTTATCAGTGAAGCTTGGGCCCCCAACACGCGCAAGCGTTATGCGTCAGCTTGGCGTCTGTGGTGTGATTGGTGTTCTGAACGGAATCTGGATCCCGCTTCAGCAGATGTCTCTTTAGTTGTTAATTTTCTTGCTTCCATCGCTTCTTCTGGTTCTGCTTACAGGACTGTCAATTCTTTTCGCTCCGCTCTTTCTGCGGGCCATGACCTTGTCGACGGGAAGCCTATTGGAGAACATCCTTTAATTTCTACTTTGCTTCGGGGAGTTCGGATGGCTAAACCGCCATGTCCGAAATATGTAGCTCTTTGGGATGTGTCCATTGTGTTACGTTTTCTGGAAGCATGGCCTCCCAACGCTTCTCTGTCGCGTAAGCAATTATCTGCGAAATTGACAATGCTTCTATGCTTGATATCTTGTAAACGTGTCTCGGATGTCCGCGCATTGGAACTCGCAGGCCGTTCTTTTTCCCCCAAAGGCGTTACTTTTACAGTTTCCAGACGTACGAAGACTATTCTATCCACAGTCACTTACCCGGCTTTTCCTCATAACCCACAGTTGTGTGTAGTTCGTTGCATAAAAGATTATGAGGTGAGTACTGCTCCTTTTCGTCAGGATTTATCTGGACAGTTGTTAATTGCTTTGCAGAAGCCTTTTAAACCTGTGGCTCCAGCTACTCTGGCTCGTTGGGTACGCTGGCTTATGGCGGAGGCTGGAATTGATGTCTCCATTTTTGGAGCTCATTCTGCAAGGGGTGCCATGGCCTCTAAGGCTTTTCATGTTGGTGTGAGTTTGCAGGACATTGTGAAGACGGCTGATTGGTCTTCTGATACTGTGTTTAAAACATATTATTTCAAACCAATTGTGGATATTGCCTCTGTTGTGGTGGATGAGCTTTAAACAAGCATAATCTGAGCCTCCTGTCCTGCCATAGAATTAAAAATTTGCAAACATTCGTGACATGAATTTTCAATTCTATTAAGGACACGGAGGCGAGGATTATCCCACCCATTTGTATTCTACTGCATTGTTACTGTTGCATTTGCTTTACTGTACTCTGCAATGTTTCTTGCATTCATTTCCCCCCCCCCTATGTGTATTACCTATACAGGGTTTTTGGGGTTGTATATTACGGCTCTGATTTTCTTTCAGGTTCGGACCAGAAGTGATCCTTCGTCATGGCCTCTCCTGCATTGTTTCCGATCCCTTGGATGCTGGATCTGCTGTGTTTCCTGCGAATTCTTCGCTTTTGGATGGTTACCTGTTTCCGGTTGATCTTTCATGGTTGCCTTCGGACTTTCCTCCAGGATGGTCGGCGGTATTCTCTTCAATGACTTTTGACTGTTTATGATTTCCTGGACAAAGAAAGAGGAAGTGTTGTCCTCTATGGTGGTTTATATAGTGTATAGACTCTATGGTTGCCTAAGGGCTCATGGGAGTTGTAGTTTTTTGTTTCTTTACTATGTTCCTATTGGCTGCTGTTGGTAGTAAAGAAATAGAGAAAGCATAATCCTCGCCTCCGTGTCCTTAATAGAATTGAAAATTCTTGTCACGAATGTTTGCAAATTTTTAATTAGCGAGATAACGAGAGAGAGCTGGGATTGTAATACAGCCCTCCTCTCATTTAGCAGCTCTGTGGATTCCAACGCCGCCGCCGCTTCCATGTCAGTTATCAGCCGCCTTACTTTTAGTCATTCCGGGAGGCGTGGTGGAATTCGCAAACTTTGTTGTAGAAACTTATAGCCAGAATGTTTCAGCCATAGTGATTATGGGTTTCAATCTCCGCCTAATTCAGCATGTTTCTCCTCCGCACGGTCATCACTGCCAGCACCGGTCGGGACCCATCTCTCAGCAGGCTAACACGCCGCCGCCATCTTGCCTCCCCAGCTTAAAAGAATAATTTCATGAACTTAATTTAAGAAAAAGGAAGAGATTTTACTGATGACCGGGCCAGAGTTGACTGAACTGCTCTTCGAGTTCGAGTTATATCAAACGTAATTCAACTGCATAGGTGCAGAGAGACAGGCGGAAGTAACTAAATAATGAGTTAAATCTTACTGATAATATTGGCTAACTGTTCAATTACCTCCCAAAGAGCACATTACGTTGTCAGAACTATCAAGTCTGGATAAGATGCTCGTCTATGCCGAGAGAAAATGTAAATATATTCTTGCATAGCACTGTTGCTAAAGGTTCTATAGGTAAAACACTAGGATTCCTCACACATCGTAGTATCCAGATTGCTCATTTTCTGAAAAATATCTTCAAAACTATGGGGGCGGGGGGGGGGAGTCTCCAGTGACGCAATTACCATAATAATGTACTCAGGAAGAACAGTTTGTGTCGTCTGTACTAACTCTTTCTTATAAGGTGGATTGTGCATCAGTGGCGAAATTGTTAGAACAGGTTCAATCTAGTTATCTGTTTTTGCTGAAACCAATGGGCAAAGTTATGCATGATATCAATCATGGCTCAAATATTTTAATACAGTATTAGATATTATGCCAAACAAAAACCTCGATTTCATAAAAAGGCAGTTAATGGTGGCTAGGGAAGTAATTTCAAAGAGCAAACATCTTTCAGAATGCAGAATAGCTGTAAGAAGTCATCAAGTGGACCAATACATGTTCCAAATTATTAGAAACACAGTGCTAAAACTAAAAGTAATTTCAGAGGGGTGATTTAAAGTGATTCAGGGCTGCCAGATACCAAATGAAAGCTATGGTCACATAGATCTTTGGGCGGACTGAGACTGCCATACATAAAGATGTATTATTTTGCAAACCACTTGTTCCCATTAGCCAACTTCGTACCTTGACAATACGCAAATCCTTATAGGTTAATGTAGAAAACCATATAGTGAGTTGCCCTGAGCGTGCCCTTCCCATGTACTCCACACACCCAAAGTGCACTCTCCAATCCCATCATCGCCTGCATGTCAACTATATGGAAACTATGTTATTGACTACTAACAGTGGATACAAACAAACACACCTCCCTACCGATAAGGGAGATTACTGGACTATTGGTTGATAACAGACAAATATCTGTGCATGATTGGATCACAAGGGAAGGGGAGGCAAAAGATTAGCCTTTACTTAATGCGAATTAAGGGACTTCGAGGACCTGCAACAGGTGTATGGTCTGACAGGCCTCTACTCTTGGCGCTACTGACAGATATGAAGCTGACTGTGCAGTGTAAAAACAAGGCAATGACTCTCCCACAGAGACCTTCAGTAAATTGTTTTTTTTAAAACTAGAAGAGTGTTTTACACAAAGCAGATTCCGAAAATAAATGACTAGACATTGTATACATTCTGGAAAATAAATTAAAAGGTTTTAATCAAAGTGTGCTTGAAAAAATTCAAAGGAAGATGTTTTCAGCCATCTTAAATGTTTTTTTGTAAGCTTGCACCAAATGTGATTTTCTTTCAAAATATGTCCGAGTTCCACTCTGCCTTATCTCCATCCGGTTTCAGACGACCTGATACCTTTTCAATGGGCACAAAGGCCTCACATGCCTTCCTTTTTCAAATATATGCATACACCTGCTTTTCCATGGTAGAGAAGGAGTGGAGAGTGGTTTATAGCGTATCAGACTGACGCAGGGCTTTAAGTGGGATGAAAAAACTGGGGGTCTCCCAAAGGTGCATGGCCGATACAGTTAACGGCGTGGCTTAAATTGCTTAAGCTAAAAATCTAGCATAGTGTGTCTCCCGACTGGCATTTTGGTGCCTCTGTGATTGAATCCGTATATATATATATATATATATATATATTCCTTAGAGTTTCCAACGTTCGACCACAGCCTACGAAGCAAACATGGAAAAGGGAATAAAGCCACCAAGTAAGCGCGTTCCAGTTTTCAGTGCATTTATTTGTGAATAGGCAGCCCACCAGTCGTCATGACGCGTTTCGCCTCAGCCGAGGCTTGATCACATGTCATGCAAGGAGAGCAGGAGGTGACATATATAGTATGGGTGGTCATGTGACCAGTGCAAAATTACACATTTTTAAAGTCACAGTTGCATGTTCGGTAGTAATATTGGGCATAGTGCCCTAATTATATACATTCAAAAATCCCTGTTTCCCACACTAAATAACAGTGCGAAAAATGTGTCGATGTGCAAAATACGCAAGCAGTTGAATACAATATAACTTATGCTTAGAAAAAATCGTTTTCTAAAAAAACATAAATATATATATGTATATACACATGTCATAGTACAAAAAATAATATATATACACAGTATAAATATTATTAATTTCCTTAAAATGTTAAAAAAGGAAAGCCATTATAAAAACCATTTCATTTCAAAACAATTGCATTATTTGTCTAAAAATCAAAATGGAATTCATTATTTGTTGGTATTGCACATGGATCAGGGATTCAAAAAGTGGAATGTATATGATGTGCTGTGATTTATCATCATACCCAAAGTGGGTGAACAATGTTTAACAATCATCTGTTGATTGATGTATCAATATTGCACAAAGTACGAAAACTCCTACAGGGTTGTATTTAAGAAAAAAATATTAAAGTGATAGTGTTATAAACAATTAAAATCATAGTTGAAGAAATTTAAGATTTCAGGCTGCCTAATCGGTATATACTGAATATGCATCTAATCATCACAAATAGTAGTGGTCCTTATGTGTTGTGTCACAGACAAGTATAAAGATCTTCACTACTATTGAGCCCTCCTGGTTGTTTGCTGTTAAGCTCTAATATATAGCGTGTTTCCAAGAGGCGCAACTTGCCATCTCTATCCCCTCCTCTTTTAAGAGGCGGGACTGAGTCTACCAGGTAATATTGTAATAGGTCTGGATTGCTGTTATGTGAGCTCTCGAAATGTCTAGCAATAGGATAGGATTGGTCCTTCCCCGTGATGGCTCTTAGGTGTTGTAGGATGCGTTTATGTGCCGGCAGCCGAGTGCTGCCGACATACTGCAGACCACATGGACATAACAAAATGTAGACTACGAATTCAGTTTTACATCCTAATTTCTGTTTAATGGCTGTTGGTTTGTCCTGAAAGGGACTCTGATAGTGGGTTTTATTGATTGCATGTTTACAGGCTTTACATGTTTGACATTTTTTGAAGCCTGTAATTCTTTCCCACCATTTTTTCGGGACCTCAAGAGTGTTGCTTACCAGGGCACTGTAGGAGAGGCAATGACTCTCCTACAGAGACCTTCAGTAAATTGTTTTTTTTTTTAAACTAGAAGAGTGTTTTACACAAAGCAGATTCCGAAAATAAATGACTAGACATTGTATACATTCTGGAAAATAAATTAAAAGGTTTTAATCAAAGTGTGCTTGAAAAAATTCAAAGGAAGATGTTTTCAGCCATCTTAAATGTTTTTTTGTAAGATTGCACCAAATGTGATTTTCTTTCAAAATATGTCCGAGTTCCACTCTGCCTTATCTCCATCCGGTTTCAGACGACCTGATACCTTTTCAATGGGCACAAAGGCCTCACATGCCTTCCTTTTTAAAATATATGCATACACCTGCTTTTCCATGGTAGAGAAGGAGTGGAGAGTGGTTTATAGCGTATCAGACTGACGCAGGGCTTTAAGTGGGATGAAAAAACTGGGGGTCTCCCAAAGGTGCATGGCCGATACAGTTAACGGCGTGGCTTAAATCGCTTAAGCTAAAAATCTAGCATAGTGTGCCTCCCGACTGGCATTTTGGTGCCTCTGTGATTGAATCTGTATATATATATATATATATATATATATATATATATATATATATATATATATATATATATATATATATATATTGATTACCAATCCGGTTCCCTCTGATGAAAGGAAGGCACTGACACCGTGACTTTGACTCAAGGAAAGATTTAATCCGACATGCTGCACAGACGCGTTTCGGCGGAAGCCTCCGCCTTGCTCACTTAACTCTGTTGTAATTGGCATACGTTTTTATAATGCATTGCATGCTGACACATCACGAACAGACCTTACGTCATGATTGGCTATTCGTCGTTATGGCAACGAGTGAGTCATGGCTTAACACACTACTAGCATAGACACAGAAGAGTCTGTAGTTTTAAGGACAAAACCGTCATGGTTACTTATTATTCCACTACCGACATTTGACACATTGCAATTGTTAACGTTATCCTCACAAACTTATATACATAACATACTAATGCAAGATATTTGTGATATACTGTTCTAAATCAGGTTTACGTTCCTTCCAAAGTTATCATGACTGCGAGCTAATATCAAACAATTAAATATCATTGTGCATTGTTACAAAATTATAGCCAGTCATGTTAATTCACTTCGGTGCACGTGTAAATTAATTTAAATAATAATACTAATTCATAGGTTATACTACCTATTACGGCGTGGCTTAAATCGCTTAAGCTAAAAATCTAGCATAGTGTGCCTCCCGACTGGCATTTTGGTGCCTCTGTGATTAAATCCGTATATATATATATATATATATATATATATATATATATATAATACAATAAGTAACATAATATTCTAAGGCTCTTGGCTTTGTCAATGGCTGTTAGTTGCATAAGATACATAAGCAAATACTATTGCTTTGTTGCAGATCATATTGACAATACTTCCGTCCTGAAATGATGCGGCTGTAAAAGAACTATAAGGTGTCTATTTGAGGTTACCTCAAAGGCAGTAAAGAGTGGTTCTGCTGCAGTGTTAAGATTTTTTTTTCACCCCGAGGTTGAGGGCAAAAATGGAGAGCCCAATACAGACCCGTGTCGGCACCTATTTTTTAGACCCGGCCCACTTAAAGCCCTGGACTCACCTCTTTGTATTTACCTAAGCAGATATTTGACACTGTGAGATATGTTGTGCACCAGTATCTCAGACGCACCTATTTTTATATTTCAAACTGGCACCTTCACATGAGGTTTCCTCATAACAGTACTATGAACTGCCATTCATCCTGAGCTTGGTGTTGTATTTCCTCTACCGGTGCAAACTTTTTTTCCGGAGCCAAGCAGTGCTTAATTTGAGCGGGTGGTTTGCCTGCACTGGCACTCAATTGTGAACACCAGCACTTCTGACAGTCTGCCTCATGGTGGCGCTGACTTTGTAATTTAGACCTGCCGCCCAAGCCATTCTTATAGCTTCGGGGGGCTGGAATAGTCTGAATTGTCACACTTGCAGGTGTGTTATGGTTTGTAGTTGTGTAGGTACTGTCGCTGGTAGGGGTAATGGGTGGTACAAGCTGAAGTGGCCTCCTGACAAGGGCCCTGGCGCTTATTTTAGTACAAATTAAGCTCTGCCCAAGTAGAGATGCAGTTTGCAGTCAACTACTTCCCCTCATTGTAAAAAAACATATGGTTGCCTTGATGTACATAAAATAATCAGTATCTGTAAATGTATGGCTCTTCCCCCAATAACTCCCTTTTTCCCTCACAGCACCTTCTCCTCAGCGCTGGGAAGTTTTGTAATTGAAGTTCTACTGTCAAGATAGGTAGACCAGGAGCCAGGGCTGTAGTTATGTAGATTTAGTGGTTAAGGTAAGATGGTACAGGGTGCCCCACCGGGAGCAGCATCCTGCTGCTCAGCCCCACTCAATCTAACCGATCACTCATTCAAAGCATGCACGCACATCCAACATTCTATGACATCACACTCATGCAGGCTGAGCAGCCAGGACTAGGAAGTATAGGATAAACCATATCTCCCTCCTTTAGAAACAATAAAACAACAAGAAGCAAAGTGAAGAAAATAATCACATTTCCTTCCTTAGAAATGAAATAAAGTTAGGTCACAAAAATCATATTAGGTAGGTAAATGCATTCTTAGTTCACAATAAAATCAAATAGCATTCTAGGATATTAAATCAATAAGGTAAAATAAGATGATAAGAGATACATGATTCCCCTCTAGAACACTTAAGAAGATATAGCTAAATAATTGTATTCTTCATATAGAATGGTAATGAAACATGTAGAGTCACATGTAAAAGATTGCATGTTTCAGGCAGGATGCAATCATAAGAGATTGCAAATGTTTCAGAGAAAATGCAATCACCACATCTACCCAGTACACTCTGAAGATTACTACAAATCACCACAACACACCCATCTCCCTCTGCAAACAAATGGACATGACAAAAAATATTTGCACTTGTTCTAGCATGGATGTAATAACGCACAATAAATGATGTGCGAGGGAGAAACAAAATGTAATGCACACCGGCATCACAGCATTTAATCACTAGTGCACTGCCAACACAACCTTGACGTCCGAGGCAAAAGACAAAAGTAATGAACACAACATTACAGCACTAACTCATGAGTACTCTGCCCACGCAACCCTGACGTGCGAGGCAAAAGACAAACAAATAATGTACACAACATTACAGCACTCACTCCATAGTACACTGCCAACGCAACCCTGACTTGTGAGGCAAAACACCTTCCCAACACAACCCAGACGTGTGAGGGACGTTCCCAACACCACCTTGATGTGCGAGGGAGACAGCCAACGCAACCTTGACGTGCGAGGCAAAACACATACCCAATACAACCCTGACATGTGAGTGACATTCCTAACGCAACCCTGACGTGCGAAGGAGACTGCCAAAGCAACCTTGACGTGCGAGGCAAAACATTCCAAACACAGCCCTATTGTGTGAGGGACATTCCTAACCCAACCCTGACGTGCGAAGGAGACTGCCAACGCAACCTTGACATGCGAGGCAAAACACTTCCAACGCAAGCCTGACATGCGAGGGAAAAGCAAAAATAAATACTGCATGGGTGCATGTCCCAGAAATGCAGGCCTAGGCTAAACAGGTTTGAAAAGAAAACTTCTCACATGCATCTACATCACTGAAGAGAACAACCTATAAAGCATGTTAAACAATCAATACACAAAATTCTTACTGACCCACACTCAGACATAGCATTGTAAATACACACAATACACTTAACAGTAGCTGCCAATAACAATCATGTAATTGGTGATCGATCTATCACCTGAAACCACTGTTAAAATAAGACCTTCTTGCTTGTTTAGCAGAAATAGTCAACACTTGTTTAGCAGAAATAGTCAACACAATAAACTAAAACAACACAAAGTAGTCACCGTTGTCATTAAATGGAGTTATTAGAACAAAATCTCCACCAGTTAACAAGTCTTGAATCAAATCTCTCCAGTGACGCTGCTTCCAACATTTTGCAGTTGTTCCTAAACTCTCATATTTCCTTGTAAGTTGATACATGCGCAGCTCCAACCTTAAGATGTGTTGAAAGCATGCAGTTCAGTCTCTTAAAAGCATTAATTTGAACTTGTAAAAAAATCTGACCAGTGCAATGACGCATTGTGACGTTCCTCCCTAATCGTTACTGGAATGCGACAATGCCGGGATAGACATGACAGTAAACAAATCCAGATTCGGGAAAGGTGCACACTGACATGCGTTGCAGGAATTAACAGCCTCCGTAACTATGGCCATGCTGGTTGCCAAGGAGTTCATATAAACAATGGTGGCGCTCAGAGCTCACGTGAATTGCCAGTTGACAATCACAGTAAGTCAAGCAATAACAATAATGATGTAGTTAGCCGTTACACATCACTGTCAGGAACACGCCGTCCATTGCATTTAAAAGTGACGCTTCACATAATTGCCTTTCTCTGATTGAAGGTTGTTCAAAACTGTTACTGTTGCCTTTCCAGTGTAGGGAATTCACACTATGTTTCGCGCTGTTGCTTATAAGGCTAACATGACAAGTAAAGTTGAAACTAAACAAGCTGTCCATGATGTAGCAGGCAAAACTAATAGAGTTATTGAGCACAAACCAGAGATCCATCAAGATAGATTTTTGTTTTCTGTTGGTGATTTTTCTACTAATTCCTTCTCAAGATTATTGTCAGAATATGTAAAAGTTATGGCCTACCTGTGGTGTTCAAATTTTCAATGTCTTTTTCAGAAAAATCCACTCTGTAATGCGTTTGTAATTGTTTCTGTCTATTCAAATCTATTTCTAATTCAGCAGCCACTTCCTCAAATTGATCATACTTGTTTTTCGTTTTCCATTGTATGCTTTTGCATATAAACAGTAATTCATCATCCTGATACTGCTTTAAACTGTCAGTTCCAATTGTGCCAATAATTAATTCTTCTAAATCTGCTTTCAATTTTGCAACATCAAGTTGTTTAAATTCAGGGACTTGTGGGTTCTGTGGAGTCTGTGTTAAATCTGTTTTATTCATGCTCTTTTCTGGAGATCGAGAATCAGAACCTGCAACAGATGGTGTCTGAACATTTGAAAAACTCTGATTAAAAGTTAAATCTGGCATTGTTTTTTCTCGATGTATTTCTGATAAGTCAGAATAAAAATGTTCAGCTACTTTCTGAATTTCCGCATTTAATGGAACAGTCAGAGCTGAGTGTCTATTTTCTCTTTGGTTACAAACTGGTACAACAGGACCACTTGTTACTGGTACTGTTACTGCTTCCATCCCTTTAGTTAATTGCTGTATTCATTCCTCTTTTGCTTTTAAATATTCCGAAACTTCTGGTATATTCCCAAGTCTCTCTAATCCTTTTACATTCCTCAGGAATTCATTTCTCTGTTCAGGAATCTCAGGATAATTTCTGTTTACTCTTGGAGTATTAGAATTACTTCTTGTCCATACTCTGTCAGGTAATCTTAAAAATCTAGGTGAATTTTCATCAATTTCTCTGGGAGGTGCACTTGGAGAGGTTCCTGAAGAAACTCTTGGGGTAGACTGTGAACAATCTGGTTGATAGGGTGGCGGATTACGATTTGGAATATAAATTTCTTCTAAAACCGCATCATCTAATTCTTCATCAAGATTATTTTTTCTTTTTCGGATATTCTTTTGACCTGGTGTTTCAGTAATCATTTCTCTTACTGGGTATAAACCATCATACATGTCTGCTTTTCTCCAACGTCGTACTCTATCTTCATGAGTTTCCCTATTTATGTTTAATTTAGGCCCTCTTGTTAAACCTTTGTTTTCTCGTTCGAGTTCCATCATTTCAACCTCCCATTCAACTAAAGCCTCAAATTGAGTAGGTCTAGGCTTTGGCACAAGAGCCGTCATTTTTTCTCTCAAGTTTTTCAAAATTTTAATATTAAGTGACCCATCTTCCGGCCACGCTAATACACAATCATTTTTAGTATATTGCATCCAATTCTCAAACCGAAGGACAGTATGATAACCATATTCACCTTCCATATATGCTGCGGGTGTTTTGTACTTATGAAGTAATTTTCCACCACGCGTTTCAGTTTTCTTATCAGGGCTGAAAATATTTTTCAATTTCTGAAACCATGAAGGCTTCTTTTCCTCCTTTCCGTAACAATAACTCATGATTTTAAAACTATTCCGCTTAATTTGAAAAAGATCGTAAGTATTTCTTGTTGTTCCGCTACTCTAGCCAATCCGTGCGCGAAACTCACCAACAAGCCAATCAGGTTAAGCCACGTCACTACCTTGCTCAACCAATGAGAATACTGTTTTCAGAAATAACCAATCAGCTATCAGCTCGTTTTGGTCACGTGAACCAACCAGTGCACTTGCTGTGACGTATGTTAACCAATCACAGCGCGAACCCTTATGACGTATACTGCAGCTGCAGCTCCGCTGTCTCCACTCCGTAAACTCACCCCTCCTTTACAAAATATTTTCACAGCGCCATTTTAAAACAATTCTTTTCAATGAAATTCAATTAGTAACTACAGAAAAACAAACCATTTGTCTGTTTCGCTAAATAAAGTGACAGTTTTCTCAATCAATCGAGTATTCTTTCTCGTGAAATAGACAACGCTATTCTCACAAAATCATTTATATGCATTCAAAAGGAAAACCCCAACCATGCATACGTGAGATCTTTGGTAGGACTTTAACCTGCCAATAGAAAATCCTCATTCGCCAGTAAGAATAGACGACGCTTCCTTACCCTTCACCCAAGCTTGGAAAAATCCTACTACTCTTTTCACAACGAGTTTTAAAACAGGCTCTTAGTCCCTATACTCAAAGCTACGATTTCATAGGCAATCCTCACTATACATTTTACCTATCACACCTAAAATCCCTAAACTTGTGCTGTACGTCCACAACACTAGCAATATGTCAATACCACTACTTTGTTAAACAGAACAAATGCACTGTGTAACTTGACTTGTCACACTACTTTTGCCGGCACACTAGGAATTTTCTCACTGCTGGAAAAGACCTTTCGACTACATGTAACAACTGAACAAACTTAACATGTTTTAGACAAGTATCCTATGTAATTACCATGTAACATGTCAGTTACCATAGTAACCGAACACTGAGACCAGAAAATTGATCCAGCGACCCTATGGAAAATCTGTCTCAACAACACGACCCTACACCATGATACTCACCATTATTCATAAACACTTCACTAAGGCCCATAAGTAACTGAGACAAATATTGAGCAACTGAATCATGTGGCCTAATTAATCGGAACTATTCACAAACTATATACATTTTATATACAACTGCAGCTTGTCATAATCATAATCATGAAAATAATAATGGAAACATTTAATTAAGCCACTTAGGTAATGGATCAACTAATGGTAACTAGACTAAGAATAAACAAGACCAGCTTGTCATTTTCATAATCTATTTTATTAATTTTATTTTCAATCAAAGAGCATTCTTAGAATTAGAAATCTTTTTATTAGCAATTTGAAAGCATCATTTAATCAAAGTAAAGGCACATTAAACTGTCACTTCAAAACAGATCAGCTCACAGATTAATGTAGAAAAGATCCCATTCCCTAAAATCTATTTCCCTGACTAAACTTAATTAAACCTAAAAGAAAAGTCATTAGTTCTGTTATCCTTACGTGAGTCAAAAGTCCGACAGCATTTCATGCCCTTCAAGATTCAGGAACGAGCAGCAAGCCCTCCTCCCAAGGGGTCAGGTTTTATACTTTTTCTCTAGCTAAAACTCACTAATCTACACTAAAAGAATACTATTTCACCGTCATACAGCAATCCCATTGGTTGACAACTGTCAGTTCATGTGAGATCATCACCTTTCAATCCAAATTTGTGCCTTTCTAAAACGTCTTTGTCCTTTATCCACAGGCGACATTAGCTTCAGATGATTTTGCAACATCTTATTAAATAACAGTTCGCTGCTTCCTCAGCTTGGCTGTTCTGCCGCTTCCTGTCCTTGAAGTTATACAACTCAAAGCTCATCTTGCACAGTTCCATGAACTTGTTTACTGACGGACATCATTGTGGCAAACTTTTCAACGTCCTTAGCTGTGCTCGGCTCATCATGACAGGATTCCAAACACCCTTTTAAAAGCTAGGCCTCAGGCCTCTTTCACGAAAACTATTATGCAAAGAAGCACAAAACATTAATTAATTCGAGTAATGAAGAATATTCTGTTACCCACCCGCCCTGCTAAATATTAACCCATTAGTTTATGTTACCTTGCTTTAAGCACATGAAAGCAGCATTTATAAAAAACCTTCTTCACATTAGCCTCCAGGATTCTCCACTAGCCTTTGCCACATATAAGACATGACATAGACAAAAGCACATTTAAATAAGCACATGCCATTAATTAAACAGCCGCAATTAATGTTGACAAAACAAATAGACAACGTTAGTTCATTATTTTTCAACGTACTTGCAAATGCAACAAAGAGCACACATAATGTTAGACCCTCATGTCGTGAATGCATTTTACTCTAGATTTATTAGTACATAATCGTGCATAAACTCATTAATATGATTAATAATTATGGAAGTTTAACTATGCGAGTCAAAAACAAAATTCATTTCTGAAACTCACTTCATCAACACTATGGTACCTAAAATTCTTCACAGATTCCTTATTTCACACCATGGACATCTGCATTAACAGCGCACCTCAATCATCAGTTCGCCACAACTGAAAGCGTTTAAGACATTGGAGTCATGTACCCCTAAAGATCATGGGCAGCAGTAGGAATCCTTTTTCTAGTACAGTGCTAAAAATTAAATACATCGTCGTCCTCCTTAACATGTCTTCTTCCAAATAATGGGCTCCTAACAGTAGGGTTTGTGACACTAGTCGGTGTATTGAACATGAATACACTTTACAACAGGGACAGCAGTCAATGTTGCACTGGCCTCAGACGCTCCACCCCCCCCCCCCCCATAAAGGTTTATTTCACAGGTCACCGCACACTGGGGCACACTGCAATTTAACTACAATTAACATCGGGCCCGATACTTGCGCCCGAACATAGTTCCAATTATGCATCTCAACCCGGGTAGCAGGTATCATTTAATAAAGCATTTTGACTAGTTAAGGTCTTCTTAAGGGAAAGTCCAACAACAGCAGTGCTGACAAGTATCAGGACATCAGGCACACAATGTTAAACACTCATAAGTTGTTTATCTTCACGTTGCTAATATCAATTTAAAGCTGACTGAAGACTGAAAGGTTTGAGCTACCATGTCCAAAACATTCAAAGTAGATGGTCAGTAGGCAGGCAGGTTTCAAGCCAATTGAGTCACACAATGTACAACGCCCAACACATACCTCTGTGGACTGTCTGTTGGAAAAGAGTCAGACACCGGTGGGGCATCCAAGGCGTTGCACAGGCTTTATTTTCTGGCTTCTTTTCAGCATCTGGCCATCTTCTTATAGTTCCTTGTGTAATTTCTTGGCTCTTCATGCAAGGTTCTTTTTAAAATCATCGCCATATTTGTAATTGAAGTTGTACTGTCAAGATAGGTAGACCAGGACTGTAGTTAAGTAGATTTATTAGTTAAGCTAAGATGGTACAAGGTGCCCCACCGGGAGCAGCATCCTGCTGCTCAGCCCCACTCAATCTAACCGATCACTCATTCAAAGCATGCACACACATCCAACATTCTATGACATCACACTCATGAAGGCTGAGCAGCCAGGACTAGGAAACATAGGATATAACAGGAAGCCTATGGGCAGCCATGCGCTCTATAAATAAATAAACATAAACATCAAGAAATGTAGTGTGTTTCAGATTTGAAAATTTTGATTTCTAGCATTTTTGTCTGCAGCTTTTTTTTTAAAGCAGTTTTGCATGTTCTGCTTAAGAAGGTTGGTGCAATGAACTAGTACATCGATTTGACCCCGTGGGCACAGTAGGACAAATATGATCAATCAAAGTTGAAGAATCAAATCAGTGTTTGCAGTGCATGAAGTCGGTTTGGAGGTTGTAATGTAGTGAGTGCATTTATCTAGAAAATCGGGTGTGAGACTGAAATAAGTAAGCACTCTGTGTAGTTTGGCAAGATTTATTACTGTGTCCACAGTGCTGACAGCAAAAATCCATAACCCTAGTCAAAGTGACAGAACAGCGTTCACCATGGAACGTTTGACAGATGGGCTAAACCAATAAGGGGAAATAAGGAGGGGTGGAGAAGATGGTTGAAACCAACTGAAAAATGCAGATACAACACATCTCCTACCCTATACAAATAACCACTAAAAATACATGTCACCACATTATATAGTCCTTCTGCCAACGTGGTCTCCGCTCTGTCTTCCTGAGGTCTGGCTTGGCCGGCTCATTGTCCCTTTCCATGTCATCTCTCTTGCCTTTGTCTACATCCTCTTCCTCCAATATTTTACTATTGTCCCTTACGATGCGGTCCATGCTCCATGCCTGTCCATCATTGATTGCATTGCCGTATTCCATGACCCTATATCTCTGCTTTTCCGAGTCTGTTTACTTCGGTGTGTCACGAACCTGATTCACACGCATGCGCACAACAAACTTTCAAACCCGGAAGTGGGTACGCTTCCCCGTAGTCAGGTGTACTGTCTAGTTCTCCGAATAGGGCGCATGCGCACCACTCGTGGCAGCCTACCCGGAAGCGCAATCACAACATAAAAACGCCTCATACTCCCCGACCCTGGATCGGCGAGACCCGGTTCCGAGGGCCGACCAGGTTTATCGGCGGGAGACTGGCGTAGTGGGCGTGAGTAACACCGCGACCGCAACAGATGAAACGAGCTAAGTACTCTTCGCAATGCATTGACTGTGTTTGTCCTTTGTTCTACCCCTTGTCTTTTCTTACTTTAGGATGTGCCAAAAAGCGCTGTCCCCCCCCCTCCCGTGGTCTATGGGGTGTAATACCACCCCCTGTGAAGTGAGAACCTTCCTTTCTCACCTCTAAAGTCCTTTGTTGAGTGGTCACCGGCCCTTGGCCCATTGATCGCCCGTGTGACTGAGTTGCGTGTGTGTGTCTATCACACTGCTAGTCGCCTACTCCATCACCTTCACAACCCCTGATGCTCACAAGCACTGTTAGCCAGCCTAATAGTCCACACGTGAGACTGTTCAGTCACTACTAAAAGCTTAGTTATAGTCCTCTGAATCTTGACCACAGGCAGAGTCACGCACCTCTGCTAGTTTGTATGATTTATACACCCCCTTGCACTCTGAGCACAAGTCACAGGCTGCAATATTATGAGCCAATTGACAAATGATTTTAATCTTCTTGTTTGTCTCTTTGTATGTTTGTCTGTACTTTTATCCCCACAGGTTTTAATTTTTGTCTCTTAAATTTAGAGACTTGAGGTTGTTTGCTCCCCGCCCTTGGCTGGTGTAGCCCTCCTCCCGTTTTTTCTTCACAGACACAATTTTTCACTTTCACGGCCCACGGTCGGATAGGCCTTAGCGTGCCTAGACCGCCGGGGTTTACACTCTAGGTCCTGACGAATGCCAGGTTAATATACCACACCGGCTGAAACATGTTGACCGACTACACTTTCACTTAATGTTATTGGTACAAGACCATCCAATTAGTTGGCCTTGTTCACCATCACATTTTTTAAACCTTGTCCTTGATGATCACCTATTAAATAATTTTTGATACATCCAAGGCAATTTTAAACCACCACTTCTGACACTATTCACGTTACCTATCACATAGCCCTTCCTTCCTCACAAGACCAGCTCCGCAGTAATTCTGGCGTTGCAGCACACCGGGGTGGCATTCGGTCACACCCGGTGGGGCCCGATGATGAAGCAAGTCACCGACCAGGTCGGTGAGTGAGGGCTTTAAAAACAAACCAAATGGGCTTTTGTTGATTCCTTGTGCTCCGTGCATATTCCCATTCCTCTTTAAAAGGGACACTCTTTTGTTGTTTTTTTCCATCATTGAGTATCACCACATTTTTACAAACTTTAGTAATTTTTTTCCTCTCAGAGTACTTTGAGCACCCTGAATGCACAGACCTCGGGAGTTTAACTTTTACCTCATCTCCTTCCCTCCACAGTCTACTCTGATTCCCTATGCCCTCATTGTATTTCTCCACGTAGGCATCTTGGTATCTCTTTATTCTCTCCGCTACTCCTCCCAGGTCACTCTCCTCAGCCAACTTCTCCATAAGCCACATAGGACACATCTTGGTACCAGGTTCTCTGCCTTTCAGAGATTTAAAAGGAGATAACCCTGTAACTGTGTGAGGGGTTATTGAGTAGGACCAGATCATCTCATCCAGGGCTTTCCTTACATTGCTCCCGCTGTTGCCATTCAACTGTATACACTCTTTTATCATGCGGTTCACTCTTTCAATCATCCCATTGGCTCTAGGACAATATAGTGCAGTGCGTAAATGAATTATTGCTAAACTGTGTAGAAATTCTTTCATTGCTGAAGAAACAAACTGGACACCATTGTCCGTCACTAAAGTTTTAGGAACCCCTTCTGTCCTAAAAGTATCTTGTAAAAAGGATATCACTGAGTTAGTTATCACATTCTCCACTATCTTTATTACTACCCATTTTGAGTGGTAGTCTACCAGTGATATTATAAACCTTCCTCCCAAACCCCTTACGTCTAAGGGTCCTACAATATCCATGGCCACTTTGTTCCAAGGGGTGGTCGGTACTTCTACTGCAGAAATGGGCCCTTTCATGCTTTTCTTCGTTTTGTCACTGGTTGCGCAACTCCTGCATCTTCTGATGTATCTTTCTACCATGATGTCCATACTGGGCCACCAGTAATGTGTCCTGATTTTATTCTTCGTAAGACTACATCCTAGATGCCCTTCATGAGCTAGACTCACTATTTTTCCCTCATGTTTTCAGGTGGTATCAACTTCCTCCCTCTGTACAATGTCCCTTCCATCAGGTTCAACTCATGTCTGACTTCCCAGAATCTGTTTTCTTCATACCCAAGCTCGAGAGAATTTCTCTGGCCAACCCTTGGATACTAAATCCCTCAATTTAATCAGAATAGTGTCCTCCACCTCTGCCTTCCTCAGTTCTTCTCTGCTTATTGCCTCTTTGATTTCTGCCACCACATACTCTTCTACTTGTTCGCCCTCTCCTTCCCTATTTTCCATGGGTAAGCGAGATAAGCAATCTGCTGCTTCATTCAGCCTCCCAGGAATATATATCATCCTGTAATTGAAACCTTCCAATCCTAGGAACCATTTCGCTATTCTTGGAGAAGTTCTCTCTAAATTCTTAGCACTGAAAGCATTCACTAGAGGTTTGTGGTCAGTGCGAATTGTGAACGGCAGTCCCCATACGTACACTCTGAAATGTCTGACTGCCCAGTAACAGGCTAACGCTTCCTTCTCTACTACTGAGTACCTTGATTCTGCTTCTGTGAGCGCTCTCGAGGCGAAAGCTATTATCCTCTCTTCTCCCTCTACCATCTGACTAAGGGTTGCTCCTATTCCCTTATTGCTAGCATCGGTAGTTATTATGGTATTCCTCTTGGCATCAAATTTGCCTAGAAAAGGTGCCTTAATTACACAGCACTTTAGGTCTCCAACAGCTTTTTTGCAATCCTCACTCCACACAAACTTCGCCCCTTTTTTTACCAAAAGCCTCAAAGGTGAGGTTATTTCTGCAAAGTTCTTAATGAACTTGAAATAGTATTCCATCAATCCAAGAAATGGTTTTACTTCCTCCTTTGAATTTGGTTCAGGTGCTAATCTTATTGCCTCCACATGGTCAGATTTAGGCTTGATTCCATCTCTGGAAATCACGTGTCCTAGGTATGTAACAGATGTCACCCCTATCTGACATTTGCCTTTCTGTAACGTTAGTCCTGCTCTTTTTAGCCTTTCCAACACTTCCCTCAGTACTTTGTTGTGTTCCAATACATCCTTTCCATAAATCAATAGATCGTCTTGGAAACACAGCACGTATTCTTGCCCCTCCAGAAGGCCTTGCATTGCTCTCTGGAATACCGTCGCCGCCGAGGCTAGCCCGAACGGCATTCTGCGGAACCTAAAAGCCCCAAAAGGTGTGATAAAAGTTGTCAATGCTTTGCTTGCTGGGTGCATTTTTACTTGATGGTATACCTGAGAAATGTCTATCACTGTGAAATACTCTGCCTCCTTGACTTGACTTAACATGTCATTTATGTTGGGTAGCGGGAATCTGTCAACCCATATGTTGCTGTTCAAATCCCTCAGGTCAATGCATAACCTAATTTTGTTTGTGTTACCCTTGGCCGTTATAACTATGGGGGCTACCCACTCAGAACTCTCTGCTGGTTCAATCACTTCTTGTTTTAACAACTTATCCAGTTCTTCTTTAAGGGGTTCCCTTGCTAGTAATGGTATCGTCCTGCATTTGTGAGCCACCGGCTTAGCCTTTTCTTTGAGTTTTATTCGGCGGAGATACTCCTTTAAACATCCAATTTCCTCTGTGAATACCTCCTTGAATTCTTCCACAATCTCTGATCTACACACATTCCTGTCTACAAGCATAACCGGGACGTCTGCAGTGGGATCTAATTTCATCCCTAGATCCTTCTGCTGGGCCCATCCTAACAAATTAGAACCCACTTTTGCCACATAGACTTTCCCCACCGTGCTCCTTCGTTTGAATGATATTTCCATAGTAACCATGCCTTCTTATGGAATGGGATCCCTGTTGTACCCCACTGGGCATGCATCTGACTTCTCTAACTTAGTCCCCTTCTCCTCCAATCTGTCTTTGTACGTCTGCAGATTTATGAAAGTGAACGGTGAACAAGAGTCTGCATAAACTTCTACAACTTTCCCATTTAACTCTATGTCACATTTAGGCAAATCCACCATTTTTACTTGATTGTCTTCTTTGTTGTCAATGCTCAGCACAAATCTTTCCTCATATTCCTCATCATTTTCTACAAGATTTACCACTTTTCTAGGTACAACCTTGCATACCCTTTCAAAATGGCCTTTCCTGTTACAATTTCTGCAAGTAGCTGTTCTGGCAAAACAACGAATACTGTCAGCTAAATGTGCGGTGCTTCCACATCTGTAACATTTGAATCTGTTTTCTGTGTTGCTTTTCTCCCTAACAGGTTCTTTATAAAACTCTTTTTTCTTTGCATTTTTTATTGCGTACATTTCTCTACCTTCCTCTTTCCTTTCCTTTATTTCATTCATCTTGCTCCCTTCATTAACATTCATCTCTTTCACACATTCAGCTGTGTGTTCTACACTTTTTGCTATGTCTACGGCCTTCAAGTCTGGATTACCAACCAACAATTTCTCTTGAATTTTTTTATTATTGGTCCATCTCACCAATTGGTCCCTTATCAGTGACTCAGTTAAATCATTGAATTCGCATGTGCTAGCCATTCCACGTAAACACGCAATATAATTGCCTACTTTTTCATTTTTCCCTTGCGCCCTTCCATACAATTTGTGCCTTTCCAATCCAACATTTATTTTGTCAGAATACTGTAGTTCCAATTTCTTTAAGCTTTGATCATAAACATCTCTATCCTCTCCCACAGCTTCACCTTCCTCTAAATCTGGTAAGCTATCAAAAACTCTTCTTCCTTCTGTCCCCAGATTTATCAAGAGAATATTCTGTCTCCTTATTGCTGAGAACCCACTTGCGCCTATTGCAAGATTCAAAACCCTTCTTCCAATCCTTCCACTGTAATGCCAGTTCCCCCTCTTCTGTCAGGAACGGTGGTGGCTGGTTCATGCTTGCCGCCTCCATATTTATTACTCCTAAATAGTAACTACCTAAACCAATATATACTTTAAATTATTAAGCTCCAATTACTTCACTTTCTTAAATTAGGATATTACTATAACACAAAATGTACTAGTCTTACTTGCCTTTCAACTGTTTTCCATATACAAACATTACATTCACGTATATTTTTCATTTACCATTACTATTGCATTTCACCCTTTTATTTTCCTCTCATAAAGTTCCTCAAATGTTCTTTTAGTTACCGCGTTGAATCTGCTTGCGAACAATTCAGTCACTGTTTGTTGAATCTGCTCCTGTCTGTCATGAACTGTTTTACTTCCTCCTCATACTCGATGTCATGAAGATCCCAGTCTCTCTCTGCTCTACACAGAATCTGTTCTGTTTCCCTCGTTAAAAAAAGGGTAAGTCTCTCACTCTTCTCCTTTGCTGTTTGAGATTTATTTGCCCCCTGCCTTCACCTTTGTACGCAGCTTCAGATGCTGTATCCGCGTCTATTACACGACGCACTCTGCTCCTCACCTCCTCACAGCCGCCGCTGACTCTCCTACGTTCCCGCTTCCGTCGTCGGCGCCTCTTACATTAGTTCTGGGGACAATCACAGCGCCTGTCAGGTACTTTCACCTCACGCTCTTCATCCAGCTGCCTTCCTCCACCATTCGCAGCCTATTACACACTTTGTGGGTGACCGTATATGTCTTTTTCTCCCCACAGGCTCGGTGTCACTGGTCGTGCCTGTCACATAAGACACCTCCTGACACGCTTCAGTCAGCTGTTGACCTCCTCATGGCCTGCATACTTCAAATTATCCACATGCTCGTTACTCCTTGACTGAATTTTTCTACCGTTGTCACTACTTTCTTAGTTCCGCTTGTTACTCCTCACCCTGTAGTTATGCTTAAGTCTTCCGGTTGTTCACTTCCCTTACTTTGCTTCTATTATCTTCCTCCTTCTTTGGGTAACTCCTGGAGGGGATGTCGCGCGTTGGCCTCCTCCCAACAATCGTCGCCAGTGAAATAAGTAAGCACTCTGTGTAGTTTGGCAAGATTTATTACTGTGTCCTCAGTGCGGACAGCAAACATCCATAACCCTAGTCAAAGTGACAGAACAGCGTTCACCATTGAACGTTTGACAGATGGGCTAAACCAGTAAGGGGAAATAAGGAGGGGTGGATAAGATGGGTGAAACCAACTGTAAAATGTAGATACAACAGAGACCTTTTCTTCTCATTGGACAGTTCACATCTCATAAAGATAACTTTGGGTAATGCAAGGGTAGGTTTTCTGTAATTGTTTTTTTTATCATGTATTTGCATAAAGCTAACTACTCTGTCATGTGAAAGTGATCTTTTAGGTCATTATATCTGATGTATATGGCATGAATATCTGAAGCCACTTCTGGTTTTCCATTTATACTTTTAGGGAAGCTTTAACTTGTAAAAAACATATATTGTGCAAGCCAAAGACTCACGAGTCTTTTTAGATCCTGGCAAGTGGCCAGCCAGCTTGCAGATCAGCAGACACCGTGGCTTTGGCAGGTCAAAACTGGCCTATAGGGCAATCTGGCAGTGCCAAAGAGATGGTCCAAAAGGTCAGTGTGTAGGCCAATTGTTTGGCTGTGTGTGGATCTGATTTATGGCCTGGTGTACCTGGTTTTAACTGTTGATCTCCCTGATTGTATCACAAACATTGACTGCAACAAGCGCAAATGCATGCACTCTGAGGTACTTTGCAAAACACCTATTTAGTGTGTCTTTACAAGTCTGAACCTGCCTTAATTTCCAAACGAGGGACACTTTTCTTTTATCTGATTCACTAAGGGAGACCCTTTTATTTTGCTGCCCACCCCTGTTTTCTCTCCCTGTCTGACTGTGGTCTTCGTTGTCCTGGTTGAAGATGCTCTGTTATATTATGCCTGCCTACTTGGCAATCTGCAGAAAGGGCACCATATTTCTGTTGTCCTACATCTAAAACTCCAATGTGGAAGTTTGGTTTATAAAATAAAATAAAAAAACTCCCTGATGCCCAGAGAGTTTTCTCCCTGCGCCATGGCCAGGAGGCCCGAAGGGTGGGGGCTGATTTTGTTATTGAGGGCCGTTTCTGTAGCAGTACAGCAGTTTTTAAAGCATCTGCCGCAGAGTTCCTTTTATCCAGTAGTTTTTGCGCAACAATAAAAGTGGCGAGATAACTGGTGATTAATGAACATGCTGAAGAGGGATCAGTGTTTTGTCTAGGGGCAGTTTTGACTTATCTAAGGTAGCACAGAGGGTTAATTTGCCTGCTGCAAAAGATGTGTACCGTGCAGATCAAGAAACAGTATTTTATGTGCATAGCTTAGTGGGTTTCTGCTTTTGTCACAGGGACCCTTTTGCTACTGGGCAGTTCATAAATTGCAATCCAATCTAACACAGTGAGCTATGAAGTGTCATCATAGCTGTATGCAAAATACATGGTACAGGTTAGAAAGTTATTTTTTTCCCCGAGTTTTTTATTATCCTAATGTTGCTAAAAAGGTTTGTATGGGTAGAAATTAAAATTCTTATTAGTAAAGCCAACCCTAACCACTGTGTTATGTTCTGAATCCTGGGTTTGCGCTTCTCCTGACTAAGCACTCTTACAAAAATGCCTACCAGTATAGATGACATTTGAATCCTTCACTTCACCTTTGTCTTATGTAACATTACCTATATACACTGATTTACACATGTATGATTCATTGTTTCTGTATATGTATGTGATGTAAAGTCAGGGGAGTAGCTAGAAAAAATAAATACCCCGCACTTGGACCCTCATCCAGAATGACCGAGAACGAGACAATTTCGCCCTAAAAGGTTTATTCTTTCATATTTTCTACCTTTTCTCTTTTCACTCCCTTCTTTCTAGGTAGCCCTTCCTCTAATCCCCCCTTTTCTTCTCTCCTCCCCCTTCTCATGTCTCACTTCTCCTTTTATATCTCTCTTCCTTCTTCCATTTACACCCCTTTCGTCTTCCTTTTGTCTTACCCTTCCTTTCTGTTCACCTGCCCCCTTCCTATTTACAGCTATCCCTTCTTTTCCCATCTCCCCCTGCTTGTCTCGCCCAATCCCTCACTTCCAATCACACATTTGCCTCGCCCCTCATTTCCCATCCATCTTTCTATTTCATTTTTCTCTTCCCTTTTCTCACCTGTAATGTCTCTTCCCATTTGTCTCTTTCTCGCCAGCACACACACCCCTCCATTTGGCCCCTCTTATTTTTATTCATTCCTTTATCTCTCCCTCCTTTCTGGACAGTTGAAATAACAATAAACATGTTTTGGCCTGTGTGGTACCCCTGTTTTGTGCCATATGTTTACAAATTTGGACTTAAAGATAATGCAGTTGATTAAATAAAAGCAAGTTAGCCAAAATAATGCCATGTTTGTTAATATCCTCATAAGGGGGAAGGAAGAGTAATATAAAAATTAAATATGAAAACGTAGTCTTGACATGTACAAATGAAGTTGGAACAATTTCTACAGTGAGCTCTACCGGTGTTATAAAAAAGTGATGACATGGTTTCTGCAATCCGAAAAGCCTGGTTGTGAAAGAAGTTTTCGGTCTCATTCCCAATTTTAATTTTTAACCTATTAATTACATAAGTATACTTTTAGTGCTTAAAAAGAGCCGAAATATATGTTGAGCCTAGAAGAAGCAGTTCTGAAGTATGTAGGTCAGTTTTCCCACATGGACAAAACAATCCAGCTGATGCACATCTTTAAAGGAGAGGAGAGAGAAAAAGGCATCTATGGCCTTGATCGCTATCCTGTTAAATCAGCTTCTTTCAAACAGTGGTGCTAGAACAATTTTCAGAGGGGGAGTGTTGCTATCAATGTCACATCACTTAACTCATTCCGATTGTGAAAAATTCAAGTGTCACACATAGACCAAGTGTAGAAAATGAGCCAAGTCTATTCTGCCGGAGAGTGGTATGGGTCTGGTGTGTAGCTGGGGGTGTGCAGGGGGCGTAACACAGGCCCTGCATCCCCTGTGGTGCGGTGGGGGCAACGACTTGCAGGGGGCTCCCTCAGCACAGTACTTAGACCTGACTGCTCCGCATTAAATCCGGTGCAGGTGCCCCTTCGTATTCATTGCAGGGGGACATTTAAACTTTCGTTACGCCACTGGTGGTGGGATTAGGGTGACACTGTCACACATATATTATAGAAGCATGGTGTGGTAGCACACTGACATGTATAGACAGCACATTCTCCATTGAAATGGTCTCTTATTTCTACAGACATTTCACTTATAAAACTATATATCACGCAAATTAGAATGTGTGAAATTGAGTTGCAGGTGGGAGATCTGGAGCTGTTTGCCGCAAAGGACTCACTGTCCCAGACTACAGCGTCAATGAAGGAGGAGCCCAGGGGCCTGCCCATGCCATGTGCTCGTAAGCGCTGCTCGCCTCCCGGGGTGCGGGCCGCGCCCGGGCCCAGAGCGGGCCTGTCTGCGCCCGTCAGGACTTTAAGAAGGCTGGGCTGGGCCTCCCCTCTTGGTTTTGCACTGTAAGGGGCAGATTTATGTTAACTGGCGCATCCCGAGGGATGCGCCAGTTAACGTGCGCCACAGTGCGCCACAGCTACGCCACCCATGGTGCGCCGCATTTATAATGCAGTGCGGCGCACCATGGTGCAAAAACGGCACAGATGCGTGACGCATCTGTGCCGGAAATGTGGCGCATTGCTGGAGTTGCGTCGCAAACGCGACACAGCTCCAGCAAAGTTCGGGGTGCCCCATTCTACTAATGCTGCATCAAGACCTACGCCTGCTTCAAGCAGGCGCAGGGTTTTGACGCAGCATTGCCCGGAAAGTGACTGAGTGAAATCTCATAGATTTCACTCAGCCACTTTCAGGTATTCGTTCCTGTGCAGGAACGCCCCCCCCCTGAGCAGGAACGCCTCCTTATGGCGCAGTGCTTTACAACGTGACGCATCTCCTAGATGCGTCACGTTGTAAATAGGGCGCATTGTTTGCGCCGCAGTTGCGTCAAAGAAAGTGACGCAATTGCGGCGCAAAGAGGCGCAACGGCCTCATAAATCTGCCCCTAAGTGTTTTTCACCCATCTCAACATACCCCTGCCCAGCCACGAAGCAAAGGGACAAGGCTCCGGCACACCTAAGGAATGAACCGGACTATTATCTGGAATAAGGTAAACCTGTGGGGGCATTATCATTTGGACTTTGCATAGCACAAGGAGCAGGGGGTATAAGAGGTTTGCTAGCACATTCATTTGATTGTTGCACCAACTCTTGATGGGTTAATCCAGCTAAACCACGTCCGCTTTATCCCACAGGTTTTCACCAGGTTGTCACGTTGCCCTGCAATTACAAAGATACGTCCCTCACCTAGCCAGGCTTAATAGGGAAATGCAAGACCGCTGCAATACTCCATACGGCTCCAGCAATCTCAACCATGGGCTGCTTCTTGCAGAGAGCAGCAGGGGTCCTTGATAAGGAAATTGAGTTGGTGGATGGCCGGCTTTCACGATTCCCGGTAAATCAGTTGCACCCTCGTTCTTTTAGCCCAGCAAGTGGCCAGGCACCTATGTTGTGTACCCTGGAAATTGAGGAACTGGTTGATCCCCTGCACCCCCCCTCTGGTCAGGATCCTGACCAAGGCACCAGAGTTGAAACTCAGATGGGGGAGTTTGGGGGGAAGGGTCAAGCAAGGTATATCCAGCTCCAGTGTTCTTGTCTGGTTGTGGGACGTTTGTTATGAACCCAGCAGCAGCAGTAATTCGATTGGATACCTGAGGGGGGCTCAGTATGGGGTCTTGACCCGGGGCCAAGCGTAAGTGCCACGTTAGGTACCAGTGGAGAGAAATAAAGCTTGGACTACTAATTTCTTAGCATCCAAGGCCAATATCGGAAAAAACTTTCCTCATCATCCTTAGTAATCCAAAGCAGCATCCTGCTACCTTCTGGTTTTGGACCTTCATGTTTAGTTTATTGTCCAGCCAGACTCCAAGACTTTTTATTTGGTCTTTGGGTGTTGGTGCACTGCCCAAACAATTAGGTCATATGGGAGTGGACCCAACTGGGAGAGGTTTACCCAGAAGCATCAATTCTGTTTTCGCTCCGTTAAGTGGAAGGAAGAAGCGCTCCATCCAGGCTGAGATGTTTCAAGGCAATTAGCTAGATTATTTGGACTGTTTCCCGGTTGGTTAAGAGATACTATCAACTGGGTGTCGTCAACATATGTAACGATTTGAATGCCAAAGGGCTCAACAATTTTGCCAAGGGGCTTATATATATATTAAAAAGGGTGGGGCTTAACGATGAGCCCTGTGGCACCCCAAAGGCATGCTCTTGGAGATGAAGTCCTCGAAGACCTGGGATGAGTGGCCGTCTTAAAAAGACTCCAACCACCTCAGTGCAGCTCCCGATATACCTGCCTCTCTAATCCTAGAGATCAGCAGTTCATGGTTAACGGTATCGAAGGCTGCACTCAGGTCTAGGAGGATAATTGCTGCCGAGCCTCCAGAGTCCATAATTGTTCTTGCTTCCTCAGTGACAGCAATCAAGGCTGTCTCTGTGCCCTGGTGGGGTCTAAATCCTGTTTGCGTAGAGAGATAGCAGCCATTCTCTACCAAATATGTGGACAGGATGGAATTTACATGTTTCTCTGCGATTTTCACAATCCCTGGAAGCAGTGAAATGGGGCGGTAGTTCGAGAACACTTCTGGGTCGGCTCCTGCTTTTTAAGGATGGAACCTTCCCTGTGCTCAAGGATAGATGAATGAGTTTAAGAATAATAGGTGCAACTGTGTGGGAGACTTGATTCAGAACAGTCGGTGGGGCCATGTCTTTCGGGGAGCCTGATTTTAATTTATTCAAGTAGATTTTGAGACATTCCAAATCCAGGAGCGGATAGACTTCCAGTTCTGTTGCTAACCGGCTCCCCCGAGCCGTTACTTAAAGGAGCTCTGGGGGTTGTAGTTCTACACAGAGGAACCTACAACAAGAAGAATGGGCCTGAGGACTACGACCCCCATAAACCTCATGAACTGCCACAAGCAAACCGAGCAGGAGCTTTCTGTCAGTGACAAGATCTTCTTGGTTCGGCACAAGGACTCTGTGGGTCAAGTATTATTGTCTCTTCCCCGCTCAAGCTGTTGGAGTGGGGGGTTCACGACGCCACTGAAAAGGGTTCGGACACACTACATTTGTCTGAGAGGTGCTATAAAACAAATTAAATCTATGTGAGAGAGAGGTTATGGAGAGATGAGGTGCACTGTTGGAGGGTGATAGTGAGTGAATCATTGAGGAGTACTAACAAAGATTGTTGAATCCTGGTGCAATCTAAGGTCATCATTTACTATGCTTTAAAAGTTGACACAATTGAACATATAATGAAAAATGTGCTGTAGAATGTGTGATATTTCGCACATTTTCTTTGGGGGAGAACCCCCTCAAACCCTCCTTGTCAGGCTTGCTTTCTGCACTCACTGTGCATCGTACAGGGGCTAGCCTGACAAAATTTGCCAGGGTTCCTTTGGATTCCCAGTCCGGTTCTGGTCATGGCTTGTTTGTGTTTTCTCTGCCTGGAACTGCCATTTCATTCATGGTCGTCCCAAGGCAGGGAAATCCAGTGATGGTCACGTGTCCATATATAAAAGGGAAATGTCTGGGAGGATACAACGCACTTTGTAACCTACAGGGAAAAAAAGAGGTTAGATATAGCATCATCAGAGATCGTTATGCCTGATCCAAACCTCCTATCTCTACTGTGCCTAGCTCACCCCAGCCAGATTACACTGAGCAGGCCTTCTCCCTGACCCTACCTGTCCCTGCTGCTCTAGTGCGCACGCTGAGTTCTACCACATAGTGTGACTGTCTCAGTGATTCAGAGATACTGGACTGCTGTAATGAAGGAACTCTCAGAAGTTTTGGGCTGGGAGGTACAGCTCTCCCTCTTGTTCCTGGGTGCCCTGGAGGGCTCCAGGGGTTAAAGTGCAGACGGGGCATTCCTGGGCACGGCCACCATGGTGACTAAGCATGATATAGCAGTCTGATGGAAAAACCCTGCTCTTCTAGTGATATTTCAGTGGAGACAGGGAGTGAAATGGTGTGCACAGCCTGAGAGATCTGTATAAAAGAATAGAGGATGCCCCTCCATACACAAACACATATGGCAGAAGTGGTTGTGTCACCTGGGGTGAACCTCTGATCGCAATGTGTCTGCAGTTTTTGAATCTTTGCCTGCTCTCTGGCATTTTACCTCATCCCACTATGTGGTTTTGTGCACTTGTAATGTGTTCTACATGATATGTACCCTCTTGTACCATCGGAGTGGTTTATATTGTTGGTATAAAATTGGTTGTAAAAAAAAACAACCTGCGCAGCCAGGCTACAGGTGGTAGGCATGCAGTCATTTTTACATTGTCATTCTAGTGGATGGCACAATGCGTGCTGCAGTCCATTTGTGACATTTAACTTACAGACCCTGAGTCTACATTGGTAAAATATACTGGGGACTTATGGGTAAGTTGAATATGCCAATCAGGAGTATATCAGTTTCACCATTTTAAAAGAATGAGCACAAGGATTTTACAGCCGGTTAGCAGGGGTAAAGTGCACAGTTTTGTTTTAGACAGCAAAAATAGGGTTCAGCAAAATAAATCAGGATCACCCTGCAAACAGGGCAAAATTCCACTGTTGATTGGTTGCTTTTTTGCCAAGCGTTGTAAATTGAGTTGCTTCTATGGTATGTGAACAAGTGGGGCATGGCCCACATCTGTGAATCTGTTGTAAACTCCAGATATCTCTGAAGGTAAATTTGGTGTAGGAGCTGGGGTCTCGCTATGCTCAAACTGTGCTCAAACTGGATGGTCTCTGACACCCATTCTTCTCTTAAATGCAAAGAGGGGGTGGTGTATCTGGTCTTAAAGAGATGATAGATTATGACAATTTTGATTGTTGATTTTTTGAAGATGTTGAAGGTAGGGCTGCAAGAAGTGACGCATACAATTCTTTTTCTCTTCCTTCTAGGGGAATCTTGCATGGAGTGTCTCATGAAATCAGAAGTGTCTTGAACATTTAGATAATGGTTCGAGGATGGAGTCACAACTGGTGGATGGACAGAATCTTGATGGATTATTGGTAGAAAACAAATGTTGGAGTTCTTGGAGTCTTATTTTTTAAAATTCCAATTCTTATGGTCTCACCCAGCCATGATCACAAGCATCATTTAGTATATATGAAATTATTTACATTAGTTCCTTTTTGGTAGTAAATTTGGTCTGAAACTTGTAAACTTTCACAGATCTAGTCTTGCTTGTTGAGAACGATGATGGCACTGCCTTTGTCTGTAGGCTTGATCACAATGTCCTTGTTGTTTGCCTCTGGGATTTGGAAATACTCTGTGTATAGTCATAATCTTGTGAATAGGCCCGCCCATGTACGTGGACCCCGGAGCAATCGAAATAGTCTCTTAAGTTGTCTTCTTCTGCAGTACTGCATAGACACTTAAGAGAAAATCAAAGACAAATAATGCAGCCTAAAACTACAAGGCTACATTGGCCAGCTCTTCATCTCGAAGTGAAAAAGATAGCCAAATAATAGTAAATTTTACACATTTTGTAAAGTTTCACACCTAGAGAAACTCCCCTGCGCAAAATTCCTTTGTCATGATAGAGAAGAAGGGTTGAACAGAAAAGCCCCATAGGCTGCCATTATGTGTCTGGAAAGGGATACCCTGCCTTTAAGGAACTCTCCAGAGACCCTCGGTATCCCAGGATGCACAGCCAAAGGCCTTTTACTTTCAGTTCTTTTTTCCGGCTCCTGATAACAGGACCCTGGAGCATTGAGCTCTACCTTTTTGGGTATATCCTCAATTTTTGGAGCTTTTCCAGTGTTTTGAGTGTTTCACTCTACGTCTGAGGTCTTCTTCTTCCAGTTGCTGTCTTTTTTGACCAGTTTTGCCACCTATATTTTGTCGAAATGCCAGCTTTATTCGACAAGTGCCCTGAGTGTGGTAGGAAAAAGGCAAAATCTGACCCCCACAGAGTGTGCGTATTCTGTCTCCCTTCTACCCATGTCCCTGACTCCTGTGATATCTGTCACTCTTTCTCCAGGAGGACCATGCGTGACAGGGAGGAGATTCGTCTCCAAGGCCTGTAGCAGAGGAGACATCAAGAACCAGGTGGGACTTCTGGGCATGAAGGGACTCTGTCATCATCCTCTGCCTGTGGGCTCTGGGTAGAAGCAACATCGATGTTCGGCGTCGAGGGGTAGGACGTCGAGACCTCGGACGATGTCGACGTCTAGGATTTCACCGGCGTCGACCCACCATTAACGTTGTGATGAGTCCCGAAGAGGCAGGCGTTCGCCGTCGAGGCGACACCGCCGTTCGCCTTCAACGTCGACACGAAGATCGACGTCGAGGAGAGAAAGATCGACGTCAAGGTGAAGACACTCGACGTTGGGGAGTTCGTCGATGTCAGGAAGAACGACGTCGAGAAAAGAGACGTCAAAGGGGTCGACGTCGAGGAGGGAAAAGTCAACGTTGAAGCAGAAGCCGAGGCCCAGAACGGTGTCTAGTGCCTCTGTGGTTAGCGTCTCATCGTCATCATCATCGGCGAGTCCCCTGTCGCGGCGGCGCCGGCGCTCGCGCTCAGAGAGGCCCGCCTCCAGAGCGTCCTCCCCGAGGCCTGCTCGTCAGAAGAGGAGAGTTCTTAGGTCACCGGACTCTGATTTTTTCCGGACCTACTCACCCTCAAGGCCCAAGAAGCCTACGCCTCCTCCTCTTCCGCAACTTCCTCCTCCACCACCTCCTCCTCCACCACCTCTTCCTCCTCCTCCTCCTCCTCCTCCTCCTCCTCCTCCTCCACCGCCTCGGCCTCCACAACCGAAACCTTTGGTTCCGGCTCAGCCTCTTCCGTTTCCGCAGCCTCCTGGGCCGGTGGTACCTGCAAGGCCCAGAAAGCCAAGGTCAAGATACAGAGGAAGGCATCGCTCTCGCAGTGAGCGTAGATCTTCGACTAGGTCACGTCATCGTCGGCGGAGGGAAAGGTCACGGTCCAGGTATACGGACTCGTCCAGTGACAGGAGATATTCTCCCACTTTGTCGGACTCTCCTCCGACGAGAGTGTCGCAAGTGGATGACATTGTGACGTTCCAGGATGTGCTGCTGAGGGGAGCAGCGAAGCTGTGGATCACATTGACTGTTCCCACCCCTTCCACTTCTGTGATTTTTGAAAAGTTGCTGCGCAGGCACCTCTCTCGCCCTTTGCTGCCTTTGGTGCCAGGACTGGAGGAACCAGCCATGGAGCTGTTTCTGATGCCGGCCTCAGTGAAGTCGGCGCCATCTAGACTTCAAAAGAAGTGTAGGCCCCCAGATTCGGATCCTGCGTTCTTAAGAGCTGATCCTGTGCCGGATTCTGTCATTGTGACAGCGGCCAAGAATCAGCATTCAAGTCAAGTCAAGTCAAGTCAAAGAATTTATATAGCGCACTACATACCCAGAGGGTCTCAAGGCGCTTAGGGAGGGGAGGAGGATTACTTGTCAAATATCCACGTTTTAAGTTGCTTTCTGAATGCTAGGTGGTTCTGGGTAAGGCGAAGGTAAGTGGGGAGTGAGTTTCATGTTTTAGCAGCCAGGTATGAGAAGGATCTGCCTCCCATGGTGGTCTTGTTGATGCGAGGTACAGTGGCGAGGGCTTGGCTGGAAGAGCGTAGTTGGCGGGAGGGGGTGTAGAAGGACAGTCGTGAGTTGAGGCATTCTGGTCCGATGTCGTAGAGTGATTTGTGTGCGTGGGTTAGCAGTCGGAAAGTGATCCTCTTATTGACGGGTAGCCAGTGGAGGTCTTTCAGGTGGCCAGAGATGTGTTCGTTGCGCGGGATGTCTAATATGATCCTGGCTGAGGCGTTTTGGATTCGTTGGAGTTTCTTCTGGAGTTTAGCGGTAGTACCTGCGTAGAGGGTGTTTCCGTAGTCCAGTCGGCTCGTGACCAGAGCATGGGTGACTGTTTTTCTGGTTTCGGTGGGGATCCAGCGAAATGTTTCGTCTACGGTCCCTCCAGACAAGGAGAGCCGTCAAATGGATTTGGCAGGAAGAAAAGTCTGCAGTACAGCTGCCACTTCAATGAAAGCGGCAAGTTCATCAGCGCTTTTGGCTCGGCATGACCACTCATTGTGGGAGTCCCTTCAGCAATTCATTGAGCTCCTCCCGAGGGACAGGAGAGATGACTTCCAGGAGATCTTGAATGAGGGCATGATGGTCTCAAATCAGGTCATCAGTTCGGCGGCGGATGCCTCTCTCCTGGCTGCGCATGGGTACTGCCATGGCATAAACTTGAGACGACACGCCTGGTTATGCCTTACCTCTCTTTTAAGCCTGAGGCACAACCGCGGATTGCTAACTTGCCCTTTTCGGGATCTACCATCTTCGGGGCCCGCATGAAGGCGGAAGTGGAAACGCTGAAGGCTGTAGGTTTGGACAAACCAAAGGACCAGCGGTAATCCTTCTGTCCCTTCCAGAGGCGTTACTCTTCCCAGAGATTTCAGCGGGGGCAAGGTCGCCAAGCTGGCCAACCGCAGCAGCAATACCAGCGACAACCCTTCCAGAAACGTCAGAGGGGCAGAGGCGGCCAGCAGGCCTCATCGGCGAATAAGGGCCCGGACGGGTCTAAGCCCTGAGGAGTTACTTCCCCCTAGTCTGTTACCCGCTCCGTTGGGGGGAAGCATACAGAATTACTTGGCGTGGAGAAAAATTACTCAGGACAATTGGGTGCTGAATATTGTTTGCAATGGATACAGTCTTTGTTTTGTCAGCCCTCCTCCAGCTATTCCACCGGTTCGCTCGCACTACTAGCTGCGCGAACTTCAAGCGGAGGCCGATACCCTGTTAAGAAAAAGGGCGATAGAAGACGTCCCTCTGTCTCAAAGGGGAAAGGGTCTATACTCAAGGTTCTTTCTGGTTCTCTCTGTAAGATTCGGTATTTACCGATTCGGTAAATACCGAATCAGTATTTCCCATTGATTCCTATGGGCTTCAAGGGCCATAGGAATAAATGGGAAATACAGATTCGGTAATTGTAAAATTAAAATGACCTACATCTGCCTCCTTCCTATTTATCTACTCTTAAATACCGAATCGGTAAAATTCGGTATTTAAGAGTAGGTAAATCGGAATTACCTACATCTAGCCCTAGATGAATAGGTTTTGGAGATAAGTTTTTACGCAATTCTGGTGATGCCTTTTTTAACAAGGAAACATGAAAGACTGGATGAATTTTTAACTTAGCAGGTAACCTTAGGCGATAAGTAACTGGAGTTATCTTTTCCTCAATTAGATAGGGCCCTATAAACCTTGGTTGGAATTTTCGGTTCCCTTTTAATCTAAGGTTCTTAGTACTTAACCAGACACTATCACCTTTCTCTAAAGGAGGACCATCAAGTCTGTTCTTGTCTGCATAAGTTTTATACTTTCTTTTAGCCTGTTCTAAGTTTTGTATGGCAGTTTGATGGACCTTTTCCAGGTGAGATACTAAATCTTTTACCGCAGGAACTGAAATATCAGTCAGTCTAATAGTAGAATTTGGGTGCCTGCCGTAATTCAGATAAAATGGGGAATAGCCTGTAGAGACGTTTTTAGCATTATTAAGTGCAAATTCAGCAGCCCACAAATATTCAGACCATTCTCCTTCCTGTTTCAGAAGGAACAGTTTCAAATACTGCTCTAATTCCTGATTCACCCTCTCTGTCTGGCCATCCGTCTCTAGGTGATAGCTAGTGGAGTATCTAGCTTCTATGCCTAGCCCTTCTACAAATGCCTTCCAGAAATGGGATACGAACTGCGTTCCCCAATCTGAAACAATGACTTTTGGAATTCCATGAATCTTCACTATCTGGGTACTAAAATGGTTAGCTAGCTGTTTGGCAGTAGGTACCCCTTTTAAGGCGATGAAATGTGCGATCTTTGAGAATGTGTCTACAATTACTAGAATGGTGTTGAACCCTTGACTAAGAGGCAACTCCACTATGAGGTCTAATGTAACTGTGTGCCAGGGAAATGGTGGCATAGGCAAAGGCTGTAATAACCCCTTAGGAGCTTGCCGTTCTGATTTTCCCTGAGTGCAAATTTCACAGGTCTTAACATACTTTTTGATGTCTTTACTCATATGAGGCTACCAGTACTGTCTTTTTATTCATTCTTCAGTCTTCGCTTCTCCTTAGTGTCCCGCTAAGAGATTATCATGACACTCATACAGCACTTGATTCTGCAACTCCTTACTGGGCAAGTACAAGGTTCCCTTGTAGTAAGGCAGCTGATGTTGAATTTCTCTTTCCGCATCTTCCTTAACCCAATCTTGCTTCTCTTCTGCACTCATAGTTTTAATGATTTGTTCCTTTAGATCAGCCAAAATCGTTGCCCCAATAATTTTTGAACTTGGAATTATCGTTTGATTTTCATGATGATTCTTTGGTCAGTGATTACTAATCTTGATAAGGCGTCGGCCTTTCCGTTCTGGGATCCAGGTCTATAAGTAATTACAAAATCGTAATCAGCAAAGAACAGCGACCATCGAAGCTGCCGTGGAGTCAACGGTGGTGAAGTTTTCCTTTAAAGATTTGAGGGCTTCTTCTGAATCTTCAGTCCATTTGAAACAAACTCCTTTTCTGAGCAAACGTGTAAGAAGAAGTATTTTTCTTGAGAATTCACTTATAAATCTCTGATAGAAATTTGCTAATCCTATGAAGCTCTGGACTTCCTCAACACTTCCAGGGGGATTCCAATCAATCACAGCCTTGATCTCTCGTTCATCCATATTTATTCCAGTTGGTGACAGGACAAACCCCAGAAACTCTACTTGTGAAACATTGAATGCACATTTTTGTAACTTCACAAACAACTTGTTTTCATGAGTTTCTGTAAAAATTCCTCTTACGTGCCCTCGATGCTTGCTCTTATCAGATGAGTAGATCAGAATATCATCTATGTATACAATGGCACATTGATCAATATATTCTCTGAGGATGTCATTGATGAAATGCTGGAAGGCTGCCGGGGCATTGCCCAAACCATATGGCATGACTTGATATTCAAATAGCCCGAATCTTGTTCTGAAAGCTGTTTTCCACTCATCTCTTTTGCGCATTCGCACGAGATAGTAAGCACCTCTGAGGTCCAACTTGGTATATATCTGTGCCCCTTTCACCTGATCCAACAGGACGGAAATACTCCTCATCCATGCACACAAAGCCCTACACAATGCCGGACCAGCATACCTCAACGACCGACTCAGCTTCTACACCCCCACCCGCAGCCTCCGCTCTGCCAACTTCGCCCTCGCCACAGTTCCACGCATTCAGAAAACCACCGCCGGTGGTAGATCCTACTCCTACCTCGCCGCCAAGACTTGGAACACTCTCCCTACCGGCCTACGACAGACCCAGGACCTGCTGGCCTTCAGAAGACTTCTCAAGACCTGGTTTTTCGCTCAGTAGCAGCTCCCCCCCCCTTCCCCCCACCACACCCCCCCACCGCGGGTGAGTAGCCCGCTTCACAAATATAATGATTGATTGTTTGATTGATTGAGGTAGTGGGTACCGGTTTTTCTTAGTGATCTTGTTGATTGCGTGATAGTCGATGCAAGTCCTCAGATCCCCCCTCTTTCTTTGGCACGAAGAATAGAGGCGAGGACACAGGAGATTGTGATGGCCGGATGAAACAATTCGCTAGATATTTGTCCAGGTACTCTTTCAAATTATGATTTTCTTTTTTTGGTTAAAGCATAGACTCGACTGCAGGGTATATTTGAACCAGGTTCCAGATCAATTTTACAACCATACACTCAATGGGGTGGTAATTGTTCTGCCTCAGTTTCATTAAAAACATCCTCATAATCCTCATACTCAGTTGGTATTTCTTGTGAGTCTATGACACACACCGACACCCCTGTCCTACACAAGGAATGAGCAGGATTGTACTCGTTGGTCTTTTCCTTTGCCTCGAAACAGTTTCTTCTACAATACTCTGAATCCATTACAATAGTCCTGGAGCTCCAATTAATGGTTGGATTGTGCTCTGTTAGCCAGGGTAGACCCAAGGTAAGCTGGAATTGGGGTGCATCGATTAAATTAAATTAAATTGAATTACTTCTTCATGTCCATCACTAGAAATTAGCTGTACCTGCTCCGTATGGCTCACTTTGGGTCCGGTCCGATAGATTCGTACCGTCCACCGCTCGAACTGGTTCACTCTTGGGTTTTAGTATTGCTCGTAACCCCACCTTAGCGGAAAATTTTAAATCACAGAAGTTTCCGGTGGCTCCCGAATTTATCCTTACTGAAACCTCTGTCAATGTCACTTGCCGAAACTTGAGTACCATTGACAAGATCAAATGCGGAGCTGACGACTGCAGAGTGTTGGCCACTTGATGCTCCTTTGGAGTTGAATTTTGATTAACATCCACCTGTCCAACTCCCACTACAGGTGGTGCTGCAAGTTTTCCTTTGGCTTAAGGGAAGTTTTAGGTTTCTTTGGACAACCTCTAACGAAATGCCCACTGGAACCACAGTACATACATAGATTACTTGTTCTTCTTTTCTCTTTTTCTTCTTTTGTTAAAGGACCTCTAATAGTTCCTATTTGCATGGGTTCTGAATTTGTCTGTCCTTCCATAATTCGGTTGCCTTCAGATCGAGCTCTATCAAATCTAGGAACTATCGGTTTAAAATCTCTTCTCTTCTCTCCATTCCTCTCACCTTGACGGAAGTCGATTTCTAAAACCAGGTCTATTAATTCTGAGATTTCCGTGGGTCGATTAGGGATTTGAGCCAACACGTCCTTAAGCTCATCTCCTAATCCTCTATAAAAAACTGTTGTTCTTTTGCTCTCAGGCCAGTCGGTCTCCACTACCAGCTTATTAAACTGGGCCAGATATGTTACAAGATCCCGGTTTCCTTGTTTTAAGTCTAGCAGCTCATTATCCACTGCTTGAGAGATTATTCTCCTATCGACAATCCGAAGAAATTCTTGCTTGAAATTTTCGTAATTTTGCAATATGGGATCATCACGGGAAACCAGAGGCATGGACCAAGACGCCGCATCACCACTTAAGTATGATAACACAAAGGCCACCTTTGACTGCGCATCTAGGAAAATAGAAGGGCGACACATGAAGTGTGAAGAGCACTGTGTAATAAATATCTGTGCCTTTTGTGGGTCCCCACTAAAACGTCACGGAGGTGCTAACGGAATAACTGGGGACAAGGAATGGATTACTTGTGTTGTGATTCTGTTTGGTTCTTCTATGGAAGGATTCAAAGTGTCTCGTCCAGAGCTAAAAGGTTGCCTTAGCCTCTGAGCCAATTCTGCTGTCTCTTTCCTTGAATTGACCACCTCCTGTCTAAGACTCTGATTTTCTTCTCTCACTGCCACCAACTCCTTTTGTATGGTCTCTAAAACTGTTCCTAAGGTTTGCAAGTGTATTCCTTTAGCCATTTCTGTTTGGGCGCAAGTATACCACTTGGGCACTTCACTCTGTCAGGGCTAGAAATACTATCTTACCAGGAACTTGCACAAGTCACTTGTTCCCAGCTCTCCCCCAAAGGTACCTCGGAGATCCAGTAGTACACCCAGATTCCAAAACTACCCTCAGGGGAGAAGAGGGAGTGGATAAAATAATAAACTAAGAAGAGACTGGTTCCAAAAACTCTGGTGCTCTCTTTTCCCTGTCTACATCTTTCTTCAATTCAGCAGACTGGATGCTTCAGAGAGTATCTAATAATAACATAATGCAAACAAAAGAGTTATGTTCAGCCTTCCGTATTTACTCTTGTGTTTCATTATTATCTTTATTCTACTTAACCTACTCTAAGTTCCAGGAAGCTGAGCCTTTCCTCTTTGTTCTTTTTAAAGTGTAAGTCTTTCTTCCTCGACTTCTTTTTCTGCACCTGTATTGACTCACCTATAACACAGAATAATCTTTGAATTCTTTACCCTTCTTCTTCTTTTTAACCTTTTATGTTAATGTATGTGCTTTATATTCACTTACTGCATGTTTAGGTGCTTGACTCTTCTCTATATTCCTTAACTCTGCAACTGTAACCTAATGCTTCTCTCTCTCAAATTTTACAGATTCCGAGCTTCAAAGAAACAACCTTCTGGTAAGTATTGGCCTCTAGATATTTCTATATCTTCTCTGACCTTACATTCACCTCAATTAGTCTAATGTTCTAATAATTTTTATTTAACAGGTTTCCAGATTCTCCAAGAATTCTATGGTAAGTTCTATTTCTCTTCCTCTGCTATTTACAACTGTTATAATTTTCGTTTACATGTAATATTTATTATTTCTCATAATCACTTCGCTTATCTCTTTCTTGTCTTCGTAGGCGAAGCTGCAACACGAAGAGCTGAGCCCAAATGTCCCGCCGTGCAGCGCCTTCAGGAGAAAGGCAACGAAGTATGCAGATGCCTTAGTCTCTGTTTACTCTTGTTCGGCGCTGTTATGTGATGAGCTGGCAATAACTCTCGAGGCGGAACAAGGTCTTCCTTTAGAAAAATAGCTGCAGATACAAGTTGATGTTTTCCGACTCTGTACTCTAAGCCCTCACTACTCCGACGCAGGAGCGGAGAACTAACGTACGAATCCAACGGCAATTATCTACCCTAAATACTAAGGAGCATGAATTCTTAAGTGCGTACTCTTGAGCTACTTCAGTGAAGTGCGCGTTCGTCTTTGAACGCGCGCTTCAACTAATCCCTGCACACCTGTACATAAAAAGAATAGACCGCTGCTATGGGTGAAAAGCGGCAGCCATCTTAGAGTTTCTTGATTGATTCAGTTTAGACCAGGAATTGCTCTTTGGCCGTTTTTTCCTTGTTTGATAGGAACTGCCAGTCACTAATGTTCATACCGTTGAAAGAACACGTTTCGAAGGCCTGACAGGCGTTGAAAGCCTTTCATCGGTCCTTCTAGACCAACTCCTTGCTTGTACAGATGTACAATATGACCACAGTGTATTACCTCAACAAGCATGGGGGTTCCAGATCGCGCACACTGTCCCAAGAAGCGCAGGCGATCTGGCACTGGCTGCTAGCCAGAGGACTGACGATAACGGCTACCCATCTACCAGGTGTGCAGAATGCTCAGGCGGACGCACTCAGCAGGCTGGTCCAGGAAAATCATGAGTGGGTCCTAAACGACAAAGTACTAGGAAACATCTTCGGAAGATGGGGCACTCCAGACATAGATCTGTTCGCCACCGCCGAAAACAGTAAATGCCTAGACTTCGCCTCCAGGTTTTACCAACCGAGGACTCTGTGGAATGCGCTATGGATCAGCTGTTCGAACAGCTTTCTGTACGCTTTTCCACCCATTTCCCTGATTCCGCCAGTACTCATCAAGCTGCCTCAATCCAGAACGCGAATGATTCTCATTGCTCTGGAGTGGCCTCAACAGTGGTGGTTCACGGACCTGCTCCACCGGTCTCTCCAACCTCACCTGCGGCTTCCATGTCAGCTGGACCTTCTAACAAAGTTCGGGGGGCAGATGGTGCACCCCAATCTCTCACCGTTGAATTTGGCAGCATGGCTCCTGAGATAGTACAGTATGGACACTTGAACTTGCCTGACAACTGCATGGAAATACTCAAGGAGGCTTAGAGACCTTCCAACAGGACTTTCTATGCCTACAAGTGGAAAAGGTTCTGCATCTGGTGCACGTCCAAGAGCGCTGATCCTACCTCCTACTGGTAAGATGTCATCTTTCCATATCTCTTGCATTTGGCTCAATCTGGTCTTAATTTCCATTCTATTAAGGTTCACCTCTCAGCATTAACTGCGTATAGGAAATGCCCTTCACAAACATCCTTCTTTCAGATTCCTGTAATTAAAGATTTTTTGGAGGGATTGAAGAAAGTATTTCCCCTGTTAGTCGTCCGTCCGTCACCTTCATGGGAACTGAATGTGAACTGAATGTGGTGCTGTCACGGTTGATGAAGGAGCCTTTTGAACATTCTCTACAGCATCTATCCTGGAAGGCGGCCTTCCTTGTGGCTACAACATCGGCCCGCAGGGTGAGTGAGATCCAAGCCTTGTGATGCCAAGAGCCTTAAACTGTGTTTCATTCTTCTAAGGTTGTCATGAGGACTCACCCTAAGTTCCTGCCTAAAGTGATTTCTGATTTTCATGTCAATCAAACGATAACTTTACCTACGTTTTTTCAACATCCTTCCTCTCCGGCAGAGAGGTCTCTTCATTCCCTAGATGTAAGAAGGGTGTTGAAGTTCTACTTCGATAAGGACATTCGTAGGTCAGACCAATTGTTTGTCAATTATGGTTCGGTCAGGACTGGCCTTGCCACATCTAAACAGTCCATCTCTAGATGGATTGTATCCTGTATTCAGTTATGTTACCAAAAGGCTAACAAGACCTTAGGGGGTACGTCTAAGGCTCATTCCACCAGGGGCAAAGCGGCTACAATGTAGGGCTGCCACTTGGAAGTCGGTCCATACCTTTGCCAAACACTACTGCCTGGACTTTGATGCCAGGGCAGACGCTCAGGTTGGGCCGGCTTCGTTGAGAAATCTGTTTACACAGTAGTGGTTTTGTCTGTTTCCTCCGCCACTGGTTTGGTTTGTTGGGATGGGCTTGCCATTCTATTCACAAGATTATGACTATACACAGAGATCCCCTACTACAGAAGAAGTAGTTTCTTACCTCCAGTTCTGTAGTAGGGGTATCTCTGTTACAGTCCTAAGCGCCCTCCCTCCTCCCCCGTGCACGAAATGATAATGTACTGAATGCTACAGGCCTGGCTTTATACACCTTTAAAAAGAACTGAAAGTAAAAGGCCTTTGGCTGTGCATCCTGGGATACTGAGGGTCTCTGGAGAGTTCCTTAAAGGCACCGTATCCCTTTTCCAGACACATAATGGCAGCCTATGTGGCTTGTCTGTCCAACCCTCCCTCTCTATCATGACAAAGGATTTTTGTGAAGAGGAGTTTCTCTAGGTGTGAAACTTTAAAAATGTGTAAAGATTATTATTATTTGGCTATCTTTTTCACTTCGAGATGAAGTGCTGGCCAATGTAGCCTTGTAGTTTTAGGCTGCATTATTTGTCTTTGATTTTCTCTTAAGTGTCTATGCAGGACTGCAGAAGAAGACAACTTAAGAGACTATTTCGATTGCTACGGGGTCCACGCACCTGGGCGGGACTATTCACAAGATTATGACTATAACAGAGATACCCCTACTACAGAACTGGAGTTACAGGTAAGAAATTACACCGTCTATAATACTTAAGATCTCTTCTCGAATTTGGTGATGACTGACAGGATTGCGCTCTCAAAGGTTACTTCGTGTAGCATCATGCAGTTTGGAGGAATGAAGGATGATTTTTTTCTCAGGCCACATGTTTTAATAGCCAAAAATGTCAAAAGTAAAACTTCTAAAAAGAGAACAGTTTAGACGAGGAGTCGTGCCTTCATACGTTGTGGGTCTGTGGGGCACTGCAGCTATTCTGGTCGGGCGTGTTGTCTTGCTTAGGTCGTGTCCTGGCGTGGGATATACCATCGGACCCCAGACTAGCGCTATTACATAGCACGAAAGACATAGGGGGGATCCTGTATAAGAAACAGCTCTTGTTTCTGGGCCTCACCTGGACAGGTGCATGTCCGCGGAGATTGTGGTATTTCAGGCGAGGGGGTGTCCTCAGAAGCATGGGAAGATTTGGTCTCGGTGGGCCAAGTACCGAGGTATAGATCTGCCTCAAATGCCGCAGCCCGCCGCTCGTGATCCTATTGAACGTTTGGTGGTGAATGATTTACCTGTGTAATGTATCGTTGTTAAAGAGACGTGGCTGGGAATTTACTTGGCATATGCTTGTAATGTTTCCTAAGTATGTACGGTGCGCATTAGGTTGGAGGGGGATACCTGTTTTTTCTGGTCTGATGTTCAGCAGACTATTGGGGGGGGTTTATAAGTTGTCCAGAGACATTATTTTGTGCACCTCCTCTGTACTTTGCTTGTGGGGCTCCACCCCTCTGGTATGCTGAAATTCAACAAAAGAGAACAGTTTAGTCTAATGGTTATTTCAAGAACATTACAAAATCATACTTCGGGTAATGTAGGCACTGTCTTTCTAGCACTAACAACAAATGAAAAAATATGTAAGCATTGTACAGTACACAAATAAATCAATAGCATGATATGCAATTGATACAGAAGTCTTTAAAATGTTTATATGGAAATTGTGATAGCTTTTACGTAATTTAAATAGGATTAATATGTTCTCCATCGTTAAAGTTTTCCTTGTCAGTATGTGCTCACAAATTGAATTGAAGTGGCTTAGCATGGAAATAGTGTAAGGTTCTACAATATATACCAATGCATTTCCATGTTGCACTATACACTAATGTGTTGTATTGCCAGCCTTCCATCATCTGCTTTGTGACATGTGCTTTCTCCATTGAATATGGTAATCCTCAATTTTGGAAGTCCTTCTTTGTTTTCAAGGAACCCCTCACTCAACGACCTGGTCGGTGACATGTTTCATCATCGGGGCCACCTTGACAGCCGAGTGCCGTCAAGGTGTGCTGCGACACCTGAGATACAGTGGAGCGGGTATGTGAGTGATGAATGTGAAAAAGAAAAAAAGTCAGTGAGTTAAAAATTGTCCTGGTATGACTTATCCAAACATTATTTATTCTAAGACTACTGGACAATATTAAAAACAGTGTATGTGGATACAATAAAGGCTTTAATAGGACCTAGTGTATCTGTGGTATGTGTTAGGTCTACATGTTTCAAACCAAAATGGGAGTTACCGGTTTTTCTTCAGGACCAAAACGATGTAAAAGGAGTTGGGTGGTCAGGGTACACTAACACCCTGCCATACCTGCAACCCTTTCAGGACCCTAAATAGCAAATTGCTAAGTGGGTAAAGGTAATTGCAACCCAAAAGTGGTTACAATCAAAATTGCAAAAACCTGTGAAAAGAGAGAGGATCATAAGTCATAAAGACTGTTTACATGCCTGTAACGTAGTGAAGTGACGTAGTCCGCTCTATCTGTGAGTCATTCCACATTCAGTTAATGCGAATTATCCATAGTGCGGTGTATCAGCATAGTTTCTAAATGGGAACTATTTGTTCCTAAGAGGACACACCTATCAATATGGGTGTGAATGTGAACACGCACATATAATTCTATATATTAAACCAGTCTTACACAAGCTAGATTGTGCGTGCCTAAGTCATGACTCTGTATGATTAGTGCCAGGAATTACCGACGTGATAATATACCAACTTGATCCAAAATTACATTTAACACAAGACAAACAACACACTAAACACACATTGCCAGAATATTAAAAAACGCTCACTCCTCAATGGAGAAATGCTTGCTGCACGGGGATTGAGGGGAGAGGCTACAAAGCTCAAAACTTATTCTGTGGAGTCAAAGAGAGATGGGAACATCGTAAGGTCAAGAGACAGTATCAAATACCGTATGTTCTCCTTCTCTTTGGATGAAACGATCCGGAAACTGAAGCGTTTCCATAAGTCCAAGCTGAGAAACTGTAAGTAGAGTCTGTACTTATGGAAACGCTTCAGTTTCCGGATCGTTTCATCCAAAGAGAAGGAGAACATACGGTATTTGATACTGTCTCTTGACCTTACGATGTTCCCATCTCTCTTTGACTCCACAGAATACGTTTTGAGCTTTGTAGCCTCTCCCCTCAATCCCCGTGCAGCAAGCATTTCTCCATTGAGGAGTGAGCGTTTTTTAATATTCTGGCAATGTGTGTTTAGTGTGTTGTTTGTCTTGTGTTAAATGTAATTTTGGATCAAGTTGGTATATTATCACGTCGGTAATTCCTGGCACTAATTATACAGAGTCATGACTTAGGCACGCACAATCTAGCTTGTGTAAGACTGGTTTAATATATAGAATTATATGTGCGTGTTCACCTTCACACCCATATTGATAGGTGTGTCCTCTTAGGAACAAATAGTTCCCATTTAGAAAATATGCTGATACACCGCACTATGGATAATTCGCATTAACTGAATGTGGAATGACTCACAGATAGAGCGGACTACGTCACTTCACTACGTTACAGGCATGTAAACAGCCTTTATGACTTATGATCCTCTCTCTTTTCACAGGTTTTTGCAATTTTGATTGTAACCACTTTTGGGTTGCAATTACCTTTACCCACTTAGCAATTTGCTATTTAGGGTCCTGAAAGGGTTGCAGGTATGGCAGGGTGTTAGTGTACCCTGACCACCCAACTCCTTTTACATCGTTTTGGTCCTGAAGAAAAACCGGTAACTCCCATTTTGGTTTGAAACATGTAGACCTAACACATACCACAGATACACTAGGTCCTATTAAAGCCTTTATTGTATCAACATACACTGTTTTTAATATTGTCCAGTAGTCTTAGAATAAATAATGTTTGGATAAGTCATACCAGGACAATTTTTAACTCACTGACTTTTTTTCTTTTTCACATTCATCACTCACATACCCGCTCCACTGTATCTCAGGTGTCGCAGCACACCTTGACGGCACTCGGCTGTCAAGGTGGCCCCGATGATGAAGCATGTCACCGACCAGGTCAGTGAGTGAGGGGTTCCTTGAAAACAAAGAAGGACTTCTTCTTTTACACTAGTGTCTCATTCCACCAATATTGGCTGTCTAGCCTCATCTTTGGTGGTACTCCTTAATTTTGTTATATAGTTACCTAACCAGGGGATTGGGAGTACCCTTCCATCCACCCAAGTGGATAAAATCCCTTTGCTCTCTAACCTTGTTAAATATATAATCCTCAATTTTGACCACAATGTCGGAAAGCTAGAAGCTCAAGCGCACCACTCCCCACCTTGTTTTCTCCTCCAGACTCAATCTGATCGAATCTACGCTGGCCCAGCACAGACATAAATGTGACTAGGGGAGATGCTGGACGGTGATTGTGTGTGTGTGTGTGAGGTGACAGAGCAGAAATTTCCAGTGCGGTTGCGCATTCAGACAGCTCAAGATGGTGGATGTATCAGTTGCCGCCTAGGGACAGGGAGTCCTTTGAGGTCTATGGTCCCCCATCAGTAGAGGGTTATCTCCGCTGCTGTTGAGAGCAACAGGGGAAGCTGACCACTCAAAGGATCGTGCCCTAGTGGATCCCGTTTATTACTGATCACTCACCCCATCAAAACAAAGAGACCCACCAGGCTTCCCCTGCCCCAGTGAGATGCTAACTCAATAAAGCTTGGTGCAGGCTCTGGGCACACAAACCTCATAATGCACACAGTCCATAACAGTTAAGGTCAAGCATGCTCTTATGTTGACCTATACAACTGGGGGAAAGTCCTACCTTGCTATACTCAGGAAAGAATTAACCTCCTATGAGAAATTGAGGAAAATCGTAGCAATCAAGGCTCTAAAGCATATGTCAACCTGTGTCCAATCTATCGAAAATGGTGCAATCACAAAATTCTTGCACCGGGCTCCTGTGTTGTCCAGTCCATCGCACCCTACCGAAGCTCTGTCCATTATTTCTGCTCCCCTCGTTACTCAGGACCTAATAAACCTTCAGTGAGAACTTCAGACCGTGCTGGAGAGGTCCTTGGTGGAGGGATTGACACTCCTAGAGAAGAAATGAAGCAGGAATGAGTGAAGTAAGAAATGCTGTGCACTCAATAAATTGGAGGGTCGGGTCAGTGGAAAGTAGACTTGGCTCTAAAGAAAAAACTAATCAACTCCTCTACACGACAATTCCCACCACAAAAACGTGGACCGCGGTCTTTCAGGAATAATGCAAGGACCTAGAAAACAGATCCCGCAGAGAGAACATAAGCATCCGAAAACCCAAGGGAAAAGTAGATGGAGACAACATTTATATGTGACTTTGCACTAATAGGAGGATGAAGATCACTCTGCTGTGAGAGCAGGTAAAAAAAGCTGAAATGGCAAAAGACAGAACAATATTTTTAACGCAATACATACAAAGACACCTCTCCAGACACCCCATGGAAGGGCTTCATGGCAGTAGGAAAGGGGTGGCAGTTTCTGTCTCTGCTAGAACCATGTGGGAGGCAATCTCAAGACAAGCAAAATTCGACAAGGCTACTGTGATGCCAAATTGCAACTGTTGGAGGGCAGCTTACAATTGTACAAGCTAACAAACCAGAATTGGCAATGCTCAAACTAGGCTAAAGGTTTTATGAATAAGCATTGGCAAAGCCAATAGGCTTTTGTCAATGTTTCTTAGACATGTTTCACAGCGGCATGACTTAAAGTAAAGAAAAAAAGCGATATGACACAGCCAGCCTTGGCCACGTCATAGTACTTTTTTTTCTTTCAGCCATGTCTTACATGAGTCTGTGCTGCTGTGCAATATATCTAAAAAAGCCTGCTGTGTAATATTTCTTAAAAAGCGCTGGGGTGTTAAAGGAGGAGGGAGGGAACAAAACCTATGAAAAGCAGGCAGAGGGAAAACAACACAGGGGAGCTGAGGGGAAGGAAGAAGCAACAAGAGACAGCGGATGGATGGCAAAGGTGGCAGGGGTCTACAGTGCATGGCGAAAAAGTAAAAAGAGAAGTTCCTGGATCAGTGCATGGCTACTGGGAGGACACTGGCTGCAAACAGAAAGCTGGGATAGGTCCATGCTCCATGCTGGTCAGACAAAACCTAAAAAGACAATAAAATAAGTACTCTTCCCCCACAGCGACTTTGTGCCCAAAGAGTGACAACTCATAGTAGGAAATTTCAGAACAAAACCAGGGAGTAGGCAGTTAGAGAAGATGCAAAAACAGTTCTTCCAAAATGTGCATATCAGAGAGATTAAGAGATACTTTGACTCAATCCCACTTCCATGCATACCAACCTCTGGGGCAGAGGAGTTAGATCATCATGGAGAAACTGCAGAAATAGCTTAAGCTTTAGAAGGGATGCAACCTATACGTTCCCAGGGCCTGATGGAATACCTCTAGCTTTTTATAATTATTTTCCTGCTCATTAAAAAACATTTATCTGATCTCTTCAGTTATTTTCCAATCACCCGAAGCACAAAAGTCACAATGGAAGAAGCAGACAATACAGTGATTTTGAAGGACCCAACACAATATGCCTCATATAAGCCAATAGCCTTGTTGGACGCAGACATTAGAATACATACAAAGGTACTGGAAAACAGACTGGAGATGTGGACCCTTTACATAGTAGACTCAGATCAAGTAGGCTTTGCCAAAGAGAGGCAGGAGGCTGACAATAGCCGTAGGATGGCCCTTATGACTGAAAAAAACAACCAGGAAGAACATACCTGCAATCTTAGTGAGTCTTACGCCGAAAAGGCTTTGAACCGGGTAAGCTGGAACCAGGTATGGCTTTATGGGGTGCAGCCTGTGCAGACACACATAGCACTGACCTCGGGGGAGCGCGGTGTTTAAAATAACTATGGCTTAAAAGCACATGCTACAGAGTTCTTTGTGTGTCCAGCAGTTTTCAGACAACAATAAAACTGTCAAAAAAATTCTTGTGAATAATGTTCCTGCTGGAGCATTAATCACAAGGGTTTCCTGCTGAAAAGCAATCAAAGTTTTGTCTAGGCAGTTTGACTCATCATAAAGTAGCGCAGACGGTTAATGTGTCTGCTGCAAAGAATATTCCAGGCAGATCACAGAACAAAGTGTTAGTGAACTATGAGTAGCGCTATAATAAGTGGAGGGTGGTAGCCAAGGAATATATGGAGAAGGAGGTCATGGTGGAGGATGCAAAAACGATTTTTGCACCGGGTGTCACCAGTGCTAAAGGCGGACTTAGCTGGAACTTTCTTAAAGTGTTACTTGAGCGCACAGACTTGGGCCCCACTATGAAGGATTGGATTATGGCAAGATATGATAACCCAACAGGCAGAGTCAGAATAAACGGTGCCAGAACGGTCTGTACTATTTAAAGGAACAAACAAGGCAAGGATGCCCTCTGTTCCTGCTCCTGTTTGCACCAGTAATAGAACCTTTTGCGCACAGGATTCAAGAGGGGCCCAGGGTTAGAGGAATCTTCTTTAGCTCAGGGGAGCATAAAATATGTTTCTTTGCTGACGACATTATGCTAACCTTGAATGACCCAATAAACTCAATTCAAACCAATCTAGACCAGTTAGAACCTTTCAAAAAGTATCAAGGTACACATTTATTACCCAGAAGTTAGAAGTTCTGGCCCTCTGTATCATAGAAGATGTCAAGAGGTACGAATAAGTAAAAATGCCTTTCCCTCATTCGACTATTTAGGAAAAAACGAATCTCACAGAAACGGAAATATTAAAGTTTAATTAAAAGCATGCTTGGTAGAGATATGCCCGAGAAGGAATGGGGATATATTGAAACACCAAACAGCAAACACATCCAGAAAAAAATAGCATATAAAATGTCATGTAAGTGGTACACGACCCTTGAAAAACTCCACCATATATTTCACGAAGCCTCTAGATTTTGGAGATGTGAAGATGAAACAGGACCGATGTTGCTTATTTGGCAGGAATGTTCTAAGATAATCGTGGTCTGGAAGTAAATTTTGAGTAGAATAAAAAAAGTCCTGGGCTATGTTAAGCTCGAAGATCCGGGGTTGCTGTTCGAGTTCAGGGACATGCATGTAAACTCAGTACACATTTCTCCACTGGACACAGCAAAATTGTTGATAGCTACATGTTGGAAAAATAAAGTATCCCCGAATATCTTTTAATGGTTTTACTGGCAATGGTAACTTCTTCCCATGGAGAATTTAACCTAGAACCTCATACAAGAAGGAAACTGGACAATCCTGGCATTTCACCTGAAACAAAATGAGCATTCATGCATGGCTTCTGTGAGACCACGGACATCGCAGCTACTGGAAGAATGACTGTTTAGTGCATTAGTAATCGCACTGCATCAATACCTATAGTCAGGGATTTAAGTGGACAGGGTTCTTCGGGTCTCAGACCTGGTAGTAATTAAAACCGGATATTGAAACGGGTCCATACCGGGCCCTATATTCACGTCTTTACCTTTACAAAAAAGAATACTGATCGATTTCTGAATAATGAATGTTAAAAACGTTAAGGCAATCTATGTCGGCGATTTAGTTCCTGTTTATGTGTCCCATGTTTTACTTAATCTTTTGTTCCATGAAAGAGTTATTTCCAGTATGCTGGGTGTCTCAGTGGTTAATTTGTAATTGCAAATAAGTGCCCAGGCTCTCATCAGGAGGCAACATGCACCCGCCCATTTCTCTTGTTAGCGCCGTCTAAAACAGAACCAACTACTAACCATGAAAGGGGGGACAGGATGTGGCTTAATGGCCAAAGCTGCAGACTTTGGAGCTAGGGAGCCAGGTTAGAGTCTTGGCATGGGCTCAACATCCTGTGATTCTGGGGAAATCACTTAATCTCCCCGTAATGAATGTGTCCTTAAGTGGTGCTCATGAAAAGCACCGGTGTTGATGACTAAGTGCCGGTGCTGAGCACCGGATACCACTGGCTCAAATTAAGTACCGGGATGTCTGTATTTTTTTGTCTAGCATATCACACTCTTGTATAGTTCATACTTTGAACTGCGTTGCCTCCAAGTGATCATAACAGGACACCATTGTGCACTCTGAAGTTGAGTATGGATGCAGTGCGAGCTTCTTGCTTCCTGTCTGGGATTCAGAATACTTGCACATCCAATCCTTGGCCTCTCTCCAGAGCGCACAGAACAAGTGTCAGATATTCCAGTTGCAACTGTGATTCTGTGCAGGATTCGGTAGGTGAAGGAGGTACACAGTTGTCAAAATATTGATACGGTGAAAGTAAATGAGTGCTTACAGGTGACTGAGTATGTTGAGTGTTTGGGGGTGAAGTGAAGGAGATGCGAGGAAGTGCATTCAGAAGAGAGTAAAAAGAGGGCGCTGAAGAGGAAAGAGATGGAGATGAGATGTAAGATTTGCAGATGGGGTAGACCTGGACAGAAAAAGGATGTATGTCTAACAGAGTGAAGATAGCAGTACTGACTGAGACACTGAAGACCACTTCCCCTTCCTAAGGCCTTGTCCATGTTTAATTCACAGTCTCATAATTTCCGAACTTAAACATCTTCAATATTAATTATTTATAACAAAATAATTGTTGTTACTCATTTATCTTAAACAGCAAACAACCATTGACAAAGCCAATAGTCCTGACTGGTTTTAGAAGTTTGGCAGTTCTGTTGTACTATATATCTGGTTGTAATAACAAAAAGCTCAGATAGGCACACTACGGAAATCAAAGGAATTTAGCTTAAGTGTTTAAGCCACACTCTTAATTACAAAGGCAACGCCTCTTGTAGAGACCCTCTATTGTTTTCATCCCATTTAATGGCCGGCCTATAGTAAACAAATACGTTTAGACCCTAATCGAAATGTAGTGTATGAGATGTCATCCCAAATAGAGAGGGTGGAGGGGCAACGAAGCTCCCAGCACAGACAAAGACGTTTTAAGGCATGGGCAAAGTGGGCTCTGGCCCAGGGCCCCCCACCTTTCTAGGGGTCCCATCATTAAGCTTTCAGGGCAGTCCCTGACAGTGACATAACTCAAAAATGATGCCCCCCCTGCACAATATGTAAAGGGACTCTCAGGTTTCTAATATCTCGTGAATGTTCAAACGGTTTCGCACTAAATTGGGGGCCCCTGACGGAGTGGGGACCCCTTTAAGGTTTGCGGGCCAATGAAGAGCGTTGTCAACGATCAGACAATAGTTGCCGAGGATGTGACTGAGCTAAAAATGGATAATACATTCAGAACTGTTCCGAGCAGAGGGGGCCTAAATTATCATTTGGGGCCCCCCAAATCCTTAAGATGTCCCTTCACAGAACCAGGCAATTGGGCTGTGGGGGCGGGGATTAGGGTGGGGAAGGGACGTTGGGGAGTTACAAGAAGAAAATATGTATTATTATGATATATGTACAATCATCTCTTTCTCCTATAGACGAAAAGTAAATTTAAAAAATGGCAGTCCTTATTTGTGCCTGGACCCTCGTTTGGTGAAGGTTTTCTTAAGAGCTCAAGAGCAGAGGTCAGAAACCCCCTCTGAGATTGCTCCTGTTAGCCTCCAAGCCGTCAGCACCACGTGTGACATGCTTTTATTTACGTTTGATTTCTCTACAGTCATAGGCAATGCTACACTTCGGTCCCAGCACCTCTTTAAACTGTGCAGCTTTCTAATGGATGCTGAGAACTAATTGGAGCTGAGTTGGCAAACGTTCAGCTATTGTAAAATAGCTGTTAATCAACTTTAGGATGTAATTAGAACCCTCATCTACATTTCATTATAATGTTATTGTGTAATTACTCAGCAGGCCCTCCATGTTTGCTAATGGAAAAGAGACAGCCCATAACACAGCCACATTATATCTGCACAGCTGGTGGAAATATTAAGATAATGCTGCACAGATAAGGCATTGTGTAACACCCAACAGGGGAAAAGATTGTGTTGGGCGACAGCTTTTCCCTGTCCCGCTGTTCCAGGCCCATGAATGACTCAAATCCGCAGGGACCCTTCTGAAAGATTGAGTGATACACAATGGCGGGTACAGAGCCCTTTCCACGTGAGATAATAAGTGTTTTGTGAGTAGGGGCTGGTTCAACGATTAGAGCTTGAAAGGGAAGGAAAGATCTTTATTTGTTTATTAGAATATGCTGGGGTGCAATGCATGGGAAAATTAATTCTACAAGTATGACTCAATTCATAAAACAGAAAAGCCCTGTAGCTCTTATTGGGATTTAAAATGTTATGCCATAGTGCATTTTTTTAAAGTACATTTTAATGATTTATAATCAAATAAACAGCTGATCATTTAAATTATTCCTCGCATTCTACCTATACACTATTACTCTGGAGCAGAGAAATTTGGCTCCACCCATGTTCTTTATAATTTTATAGTTATATAGTCGTATTTGACATTATATTAATTGGCTGCCTTAACTTAATTAGCGTGCGTGAATCATTTAAATGTATTGATGAGATGTAATCATTGTAGGGATTAGAGATTTATATACAAGTGCATTAATGTTAAGTAAACCTGTAATCATGTCCTCTCTTATTCACGTTTTGTATTTATTCTTTAAGCTACACGTGCACATGCATAATCATGTTTTTGAAGTTCATATTAACTGCTCTGTTAATTTTGCCTGACTACGGGCCTCAACTGAAATACATTATGCTTTATCAGCATACTGTTTCTTTCCTATGCAGGTGCCTTATCATGTTTCTGGTTAGCTGGAGATAGGTTTATTGTTTGTATTAGACTGCTTGTAGTGGGGCCTGAATGGAAGAACTTGGCAGCAAAAGTGGAGAATTAATGGTCAGAAGAGGCCTTATGTTCATTATGTACCACAGAGATGTTCAAGGTTGTAGCTTACAGTCCGAGTTTTGATTCCATGAGAATTCCAAGGGAAGTTGCAAATTCTCCTCTCAAGTAATAATTTGGTTAGTTCCTGGTGGTGCGAAAGGTGATAAGGATGCTTCTGAATCTCTTGTTTTTTTATTTGGTGTTCTCAAAGTTATTAGATTCAGATTCCTTGTAGACCCAGAGAGGTACAGAGCTCTCTGATTGCTTTTTCTTACAAGTGTGAAGTTTTAAGCTAAACACTTGTTCCATTTTTCTAGGACTTCGATTTATTGAGGAAACAATCCTGGACGTTTCTTTATGGAACACCTCTTTACTTCGATTTGCTTCATTATTGTTGTGGCTGTTACTATTTTGAATGTCATTTTATTACGACTCAATCTACTGAGATATTTTAGTTTACCAGCCGTATAGTTGTATCTTTTGAATTTATTCCTATTATGCTTATATACTGGTTTGATTAATAACCTAGTATAAAACCGATTTAACCATATTTGGTGATTACTGGTCCTTATTGTGGAGTCACATTTATTTCACAAGCCAGAAATGTATTGTTGATGTCTTCTCTCATACATCGCTAACAGTCAACCAACAAAGGCCCATACGACAATGGGGGCAAATCTTTAATGACTGTACTAAAATATCGCGTTTATATGGAGGGATAGCCGATGTGGGAGACAAGTGTTTTTTTTAAATGGCCAATTAGCCTCATTATAAAGTGAAGTCTGCTTTGTCTTTTTTGTTCAATACCATGAGTACATATATATGTAATGGCTGCTGCAACATTTTGCTGAGACGTTGCTGCTGGTCAATCATATTGTGAGGTACTGCGTACCATCCAGGGTCTCCATTGGCTGACAGGAGAAAAAAGGCTCCCCCCCGGCTGGTGGGAGTTGATTTTTTTAAACAATTACGAATGCAGGAGTTCTTCAAATTTGGTGTAATTCCGTCAGCCGTTTTCTCTCCCCACAATTTTTCTTGGCTAGAACTTGAAAGATCCGTGGGAACATTTCTATGAAGAAACTGAAGTGAGTGAAATTTATTTTGGGAAAGTTTTGTGCAAATTCATTGAACAGGGCCAAAATTACTAAGGAAATAAAAATAATCCTTTGTTATGGAATGTCTGATCTAACTATAACTACACTAGCATCACCAGTTTAATATATATATATGTTACAGAGTGTTGGTAGTTCTAGTTAGAGTTGTAAGATACATATTCCTAGGCTTTTTGACCATTAGTAAATTTGCTCCTGTTTGACAAATCTCCATGAAACCTTCCAGACCTATTCCCTTTTCTACATTGGCGACCGATGTAATGTTTCGTGGTGATTGATCAAGGGAATGCAAAGATAAAAGAGGGGGATCCCAAAATGGGTTTTGACATCAGAGCATTTTCTAAAGACTTTGCACTCATGCACAGCAGCCAAACACTGAATTAGAATTTAATTTGGCAAGATTATAGATTATAGTGTGCAGATAATTCTTTCTGGGGCTACAGGTAAGTAGGGTAAGCATGTTTTAACTTATAAGGCATTTACACTTAGTGATATCTGTTATATAGTAGTTTTGTGAAATCTCATGGCATTTTGTGAAACTACTGCAGTACATAGCCATGACAAGGCATTATATGATTAACTAATGACTGCTTTTACAAAAATTAGATGCAGCCATGTTGTTTTTAGTACACTTTGACTGTGTTCTATGTTACACCCTTAGATGTTAGTAAGTATTAGGTTTTATATTTTTTCAATCCCTATTACCACTTTATAAAAGTGGTAATAGATAGGGAAATTATTTATATGTTTCTATATATCTTTTAGAAAATGCACCAGAGGCTTACACTATTCCCCTGCACTCTCTGCCATTAGAGTCTACCTCACTACACATTACCCCACTCCAGTCTATGCTATTCCACTGTATACCACTACATTGTACCTCACTCTACTCCACTCTACCTCACTCCAGTGTACACTATTCCACATCCCTGTCTGACACTCCACTCTACCCTATTTTAATGTATGGCACTACAGTGTACCTCACTCCACTCTACTCCACTCCACACTACTCCATACTATTTGCCAGTCCACTGTAAAACCCTCCACGCTACTGCAGTGAACACCACTCCACTGTTCACTATTCCACTAAATGTCGCTTCACTCTATGCTGCTCCAGTCTATGCTATTCTTCTGAATGCAGCTCCACTCTATGCCAATCCATTTTAGGCTATTCTACTCTATGCCACACCACTCCATTGTATGTCACTCTACTATATGCTATTCTACTCTATGCCACTCCATTCTACGCCCCTCCACTCCACGCCACACCAGTCTACGAGAGAGAGGAGTGGCACAGCAGCCCGCGTGTCTGACTCCGGAGTGCGGGGCTCACAGTTTGAACCCCGGCACCGGCAGCATCTCAGCTCAGTATCATGTGACTCTGGGCAGTAGCTCACTTAATCACCCTGATCGACCTTAGCGCCTGGTTACCATTATGGGTGATAAGTTCACACTTTACAACTATGGAATAATTATTATATTATCACGCCACTCCTCTATACAAGATTCCACCCCATATCACTCCACTCTGTGAAACTCAACTGTACACTATTTTACTACATGCCACTCCACTCTACAACACTCCACTGTATGTTTTTGAACTCCATGCAACTTGACTGTACGTCACTCCACTCTACACCTCTCCTCTGTACCCCACTCCACTATACACTATTCCATTACACACAACTCCTCCCTACGCCTCTCACCTCTAAGCTATTTAACTCTATGCCACTCGACTCAACCTAATGAACTAAGTTGAGGGAATATTAGGATGCCTTGCTAGTACATTATACTTTTAGCCAACACAATATTCACTGACCCTGGGAGGGATAGCTCATAGACTGCAGGTCTGGAGCAGTTCTGACCTGGGCTACTCCCCTAGGTTCAAATGCTGATCCCAGGTCAGACAATTATAACATTCTTCTAACAATCTACAAAAAGTTGTTTGAAAGACCAGATAGAGAGGTCTATACTTAAGTAGCTCAGTATAATATTCAATTGGACATTTCTGATGTTCTATCTTACATTACGCAATTTCATTAGCTGGCAGAAGCAATGAAGTGGCTAACGACTACTCCGATTACTTTGTTTAGATAGGATGTTAAGGGAGAAATTAAGGACAAATTGATGCAAACTATTTATTCCACATGCTTTTCAGAATTTATTCAGATCATCCTACTTATTGGACAGCGTTTGCAAGAGTCCACAAATGAAAGACTCCAAATCTAGGGATGTGAATGTGATATGATGTTATGGATCATGTCTTTAGCCAGGACTTTTGCTTCTCGAAAATCTGACTTTTCTCCTACAAAATATAATCATTCCAAGTACAACCAATGCAAATTGATACTGCAAGGGGCACTTTGTCAGAGGCCAAGAAAGATCATAGACAAAACCTGTATTAGGTCTTTATTGTGGTGATGCCGGTCACAAGTTTTGGCTCTGGCCTTTTCAGCCACAGAAGTCTTTTTTTAAGGGAGGAAGGGAGTTATAACTCTGACAAGCAACATCCTGATGCAAGGTTCATTGCATACCAAACCTAGGTTAATGATTGCACTTACACCTCCATAAGACGGTGGAGCTTCTAGGATGTACATCTACTATGAAATCGTAGAAAACATGATATTCCTTCAAGTTTCAACCCAATACCTGAACTTATTCACACAGAGTTTTTGAAAAAATAGATGCGAGCCTTAGAATTTAATCTCAATGAAAATATAAACAGATTTGGTTACAAACCCTCTGGTTATTCAATGAACGTTTTGTAATTACTCAGCACACTCTATGATCAATAAAAACAGTCAAAATGTGTTTCATAAAATTCTCTTCTCATTTTCAGTGCAATGAATATATAAAAAACAAATCGCAATCCTTCCAAAGATATTATCAACATACTTGTACGTATTTGTATGTCATTGCTGTTGTAACATTTTGTCCAAGCGTTCACATCTCTCTCTCTCTCTCTCTGTCTGTATCTCTCTCTCTCTCGCTATTTATATATATATTTTGTATATATTACAGAGTGGCGGGTGCCATTTTTTAGTTATAGTTTGGATTCTGAGAGATAGGAGTTCCTCAGATTTTTGCTGTCTAATAACTTTGTCACTGTATGAAAAATCTCCAGAATACTTTGCAGACCTATTCATTTGTCTACATTGGCTGATGATGCAAAGTTTCATGCTGATTATTTTGCAAAGAAAAGAGGGGATCCCAAAACATGCTATTCCAACAATGAATATTCTATAGACTTTTTAACTAGATGTAGCGACAAAATGACAGATTTACATGAAATTTGGCATGAAAGTAGATTATGTGTGAAAAGGCTCCTTTTTGTTATTGGATCAGAATTTGTTCAGTTGTTTTTGAGTACTAAGGGACAAAAACTTAGGTATTTATTAGACTTTAGTATATTGCAGTACCTTTACGACATCCCTCAATACATGGCGATGACAAGAAACAGTATTATTTGTTAATGAAAGCCCTTGTAGAATAAAAAGGCTGCCCTATTGTTTAGACCACACTTTGTGTTCTGTGTTTTAACATGAAATATAGATTATTACTCTTTTTGTAATGTTTCAGAAGAAATAAGGCAGTCTTGAAAAGTATGTAGAATTAGGAGAAAGTATTTTTTTGATTTATACATATTTTTAAAAAGTTTATGTAGTACCTCAGTACTTTCTAGAAACAACCTGATTCCAATGAATCAAACCGGCTTCACCGCCAAATCTGGCACTCTGACTAACTTACTAACATTGTCTATAATTGTTGACAAAGTATCTTCTACATCCAGGGCTGTTTTTTGTTGTTTTGTTGATTTTAAAGCCGCCTTCGACCGGGTTCCCAGGGCTGTCCTATGGAAAAAGCTAAAGAAATGGGGGATCCTAGTAAAACTTCTAGAGGCAATTATTCAGTTACATTCAGGCACTTGGGTTCAAGTAAAGTTGGGGTCCGGCACCCATCTCTCTCGGAAAATCATGACAACCAGAGGCGTTAAACAGGGATGTGTGCTGGCCCCTCTTCTTTTTAACTTATTTATTGCAGACCTGCCGGCAGCCCTAGATGAAATCAACAGTCACCCTCCAAAGATGGGAGGCTTGCCTATAAGCAACCTTCTCTACGCTGACGACTTAGTTCTCTTTAGTCTTACACATGTGGGACTGCAAAGGCTTCTGGACAAACTATACAACTACACCACCGTGAATAAATTAGAGGTTAACCTAAAGAAAACCCAAGTGGTTATCTTTGGAAGAAAACGTAACGTCGGGGGTGGCTGGCTGTATAACAACGCAAGTCTTGCAATAGGAAGCACATATAAGTACTTAGGGGTCAATTTTGACTCCAGGGGTAACTTTGTTAAACAGCGCAATGAGATATCAGCAAAAGCCATGACGCTACAGGTGACCCTCTCCAAGCTCTCAAAAAATCTGTCTGGCCCAAGTCTATCACCTTTACTGGAAGTTATGAGAGCAAAAATTGGACCGACCGTGTCATATGGCATTGAGATTTTCAGGGGTAATTTAAACACCAATCTAAACCAACACGTGACCAAAATTTACAAAAAAGTTCTCCGTTTGCCAAAAAACGCTTCTGCTGCCCAGATCAGATTAGAACTGGGCTTATTAAATTACGAAGTCTCCAACATCGGCATGTATTTAATTCTTTGCCACAAACTTAGACAAGCAGACAATGGCTCACTAGAGTCACTAGTTTGGCTAGACATTACCGAGAAAAATCCAGAGGGCTCGTATGGTCGCCTCTTCAAGGATTCCATCCGCGAAATGTCTGCGGGCGAGCCCTGGGCCCTCAACCCCAGTACGACAGCATTCAAACTAGCATTAAGAAATGTGTCAGAATGAGCTCCCTTATCATTGACAAAACCCATTTTGCCAAACGCAGACACGCATGGGCAATTATGAATTCTTATGGGCGGCTATCTCCTGCCACCTATCTGTCCTGCACTTACTCCCTGTACCTAAAACTTAGCTTCATGGCTATTAGACTCGGTGACTGGCAATTCCTAAAAGATTTGCCTTGCTTTCGTTGTACGTCAGAAGTTCTATCGTGCAGAGGGTGCAGCAAGACGGCTGAAACTCTGGAGCACATGGTCTGTCTCTGCCCTACCCTCATGCCACAGCGCAGAGGCACACTGAAAATGGAGAGGATTAGGTTGGGTATTCGGACCTGCAGACAGGCAATTATTGCAGCTCTAAGCCCCGAAAACACAGCTTTAAATATAGGCCTTACAACCTATATAAGCTTTGCATACCGTAATTTTACGTATGCTTCTCCTTTGCAAGCAATAGTTTAAATTAAATTGCAGAAATAGAAGATGGGAGCACACTGCTAGCCACTCCACTGTATCGCCCCTCTGCATTATGGTCAAGGCAGTGCAAGTATTTCAAAAAACAAGTCCAAAGTTCAAAAAGTGTTTCACCACAATCGGTGCAAGTAAATACTGGAAATATCGAGTACTTACTTGCACCAACCTTGGTGAAACACTCACAAACTTTTTCCCAGCTCTTCGAGTCACACGCACTGCATATACCAAAATGCAGAGGGGCGATCCGGCGCAGAGGCTAGCAAAGTGCTCCCATCGTTGATTCGTGTTATAGGGCTCCTGTGAGCCCCCAAGCTGACGAGCTTTTGGAGACGCACCTGCACGCCTGAGAGGAAGCGAGGCCTGTGACAGTTGTTTGGCAGCCTTCTCTGCCACCCCAGAACTTTTCTCTACTGATGAGGGATACTATCCCGAAACACGAGCTATGTCTCGTGTCTAGAGATACTGGAAACATCGAGTACTTACTTGCACCAACCTTCGTGAAACACTCACAAACATTTTCCCAGCTCTTCGAGTCACACGCATTGCAAATACCAGAATGCAGAGGGGCGATCCGGCGGAAAGGCTAGCAGTGTGCTCCCATCGTGGATTCCTGTTATAGGGCTCCCGTGAGCCCGCAAGCTGACAAGCTTTTGCAGACGCACCTGCGCGCCTGAGAGGCAGCGTGGCCTGTGACGGTTGTTTGGGGCCTTCTCTGCCACCCCAGAACTTTTCTCTACTGATGAGGGATGCTATCCCGAAACACGAGCCATGTCTCGTGTCTAGAGATACTGGAAATATCGAGTACTTACTTGCACCAACCTTGGTGAAACACTCACAAACATTTTCCCAGCTCTTCGAGTCACACGCACTGCATATACCAGAATGCAGAGGGGTGATCCAGCGGAGAGGCTAGAAGTGAGCTCCCATCGTTGATTCCTGTTATAGGGCTCCTGTGAGCCCCCAAGCTGACGAGCTTTTGGAGATGCACCTGCGCGCCTGAGAGGCAGCGAGGCCTGTGACGGTTGTTTGGCGGACTTCTCTGCCACCCCAGAACTTTTCTCTACTGATGAGGGATACTATCCCGAAACACGAGCCATGTCTCGTGTCTAGAGATACTGGAAATATCCAGTACTTACTTAAACCAACCTTGGTGAAACACTCACAAACTTTTTCCCAGCTCTTCGAGTCACACGCACTGCATATACCAGAATGCAGAGGGGCGATCCGGCGGAGAGGCTAGCAGTGTGCTCCCATTGTTGATTCCTGTTATAGGGCTCCCGTAAGCCCCCAAACTGATGAGCTTTTGGAGACGCACCTGCGTGCCTGAGAGGCAGCAAGGCCTGTGACGGTTGTTTGGCGGCCTTCTCTGCCACCCCAGAACTTTTCTCTACTGATGAGGGATACTATCCCGAAACACGAGCCATGTGTCGTGTCTAGAGATACTGGAAATATCGAGTACTTACTTGCACCAACCTTGGTGAAACACTCACAAACTTTTTCTCAGCTCTTCGAGTCACAAGCACTGCATATACCAGAATGCAGAGGGGCGATCCGGCGGAGAGGCTAGAAGTGAGCTCCCATTGTTGATTCCTGTTATAGGGCTCCTGTGAGCCCCCAAGCTGACGAGTTTTGGGAGACGCACCAGCGCCTGAGAGGCAGCAAGGCCTGTGACGGTTGTTTGGCAGCCTTCTCTGCCACCCCAGAACTTTTCTCTACTGATGAGGGATACTATCCCGAAACTCGAGCCATGTGTCGTGTCTAGAGATACTGGAAATATCGAGTACTTACTTGCACCAACCTTGGTGAAACACTCACAAACTTTTTCTCAGCTCTTCGAGTCACACGCACTGCATATACCAGAATGCAGAGGGGCGATCCGGCGGAGAGGCTAGCAGTGTGCTCCCATCGTTGATTCCTGTTGTAGGGCTCCCGTAAGCCCCTAAGCTGACGAGCTTTTGGAGACGCACCTGCGTGCCTGAGAGGCAGCAAGGCCTGTGACGGTTGTTTGGCGGCCTTCTCTGCCACCCCAGAACTTTTCTCTACTGATGAGGGATACTATCCCGAAACACGAGCCATGTGTCGTGTCTAGAGATACTGGAAATATCGAGTACTTACTTGCACCAACCTTGGTGAAACACTCACAAACTTTTTCCCAGCTCTTCGAGTCACACGCACTGCATATACCAGAATGCAGAGGGGCGATCCGGTGGAGAGGCTAGCAGTGTGCTCCCATTGTTGATTTAAATTAAATTGCACTCCGTTTCTAAGCTGCTAAAACTGTTTTCTTATTTTTATCTGATCGCATTTTATCATAACCTGCTGTTATTGAACTGTTGCTGCTACTTTTTATCTGATCTCATTTTACCATAACTTGTAGCTATTCGCCGACTACAAGACCATTTTTTTCTTTTTTAATCCCAATATTGTTAATTTGATAGTACCACAAACGTCTTAGGTTTTAAAGTTTCCTGGAAGATTTGCATTTAATCACTGTTGTTTAATTGATTTTTGTTTTTCTTGTCTTAATAACGTGTATTGTTGTTGGCGCTCTCTTTAAGGATATTTAAATCCAAATAAAGATTATTATTATTATTATTATTATTATTATTATTATCTGAAAAGTTTCGCAGTACTAACTGAAATTAAAAAAAGAATCACATTTGGCCAAAATGAACTAGATGATTGGCCATTAGGAGACTACATCATGGCAACAACTTAATTTTGAAAGGAGGACAAGCACTGGCTTGAGTACAGTTTGGGCTGCTTATGTTGCACAATACTATTAAACCCCGAATTGAGGTGAGCAAACACACTAGTCTGCATTAATGGTGTTTTACAAGTTTTAAAAAGGCATTTGACACACACTTTTGTGGTCATATAACAATGAAAACAAAAACAGATAAACAAAATTAAGAAGTATTGTCATCAAAACGTCAAAGATTTCTGATAAGCTTACCTGAAGTTAAATACCTTGCTCATTTTGATCCCACAAACAAAGACCTTTTTCAAACAAATATGTTGGACACATACAACCTAAACAGAAGTACATTGTTAGAAAAACTATGCCTTTAAGAAGTTGTTCAATTCTACACATATAGAACTAGATTATATAAGATATCATCACTGTTAAATTTTGAGTAGACAGTACCAATGGCTATTTAATATTCATAGTAAAACTACTCTTATCAATCATCGTTTACACAGGAGAAAAGAAACAATTTTACTGATAAGCACTTCTTCAGCTATTTACACCAGGGTGCAAAGAAAAAGAAATTATAGGCCCCTTTCAGTGCTATGAAGATGCATTTAATATTTATACAAATCACATTGCAAAGCCTGCATTTCAGACATACTTACAAAGACTCAATCAAGAAATAGAAGAAAAGAAAATTAATGCAGAAATTGAACGCAACACTCCATCTACTAATATTACCTCTACTTCTAAGAATGCTAACCCACTTGGATAACCAATTACTGATACTGAAGCTGTGGTTGCCATGGATGAGGTTCTAAATACAATGAACTAAGAGAAAAGGCTGCACATAATTTAGGTAACTTGGTATTTTAATTAAATAGTGAACAACTAGAAATGTACAAACCCATAAAGGAATCAGTAGATCTTGGACTTCAACATGAAAATGGTATATGTGAATGCACTACTTGTGAACCTACATTACAATATGTACGCGTATAAGCAGGCACAGCGATAAGCTTTGTTATTAAAATAATTACTGCTTACATCATAAAGTTACTAGCTCTAATTTACTTTGTGTAGTTACTGCGCCTACTGTCTTAACAGCACATAACGTCAAAGCAATGAGCTTACATTGTTTACTCTTATGACCTGTGAAGCATGATATCAAACTGGAATTCTTAATATTAAATACTGACACATGCCTATAACTTGGTAAAGTCCTTAAAAAATTGCAGGTTTTTATTATAGATGAAGTTAGTATGGTTTCTAACTTACTGTTGGCGTTTGTTCATCTTCGTATGCAGGAGGTACTCCAAACATCTTTTGATGTGCTGTTTAGAGGGAAACATGATTGTGTTTGAAGACATTTCACAACTAAAACCTGTAAAAGGTCAACCAATTTTCAGCAAACATTTGCAAGACCAATCTCAGAATATTTTGGGAAATATGAAAATTTGGTTGCATTTCACATGTACAGAATTAACATAAAATGTATGCCTGGTCAACGATCAATAATGTGCCAACATATTGAAAGAGATGCAAGAAAAACAATGATGAATCGACTTCGTGTTATATTTTGTAAACACAATCAGATATCACTCTAGTAGTATATTATTAACTCACCATCTACCATGAACCTACCATAAGGCACAGGTTTATTTTACCTTACGCTTACCCATTAATCTCTATATAGTTTACAATTCAGTATTACAGATACCTGAAAAAATATGCTGAATAGTGGTAAAAGCTCTTTATTTTTTGAGATGTAGTTAGATCTGAAAAAAACTTTTCTTGAATTTTTTATGGATCTTTTTTTACAGGGTCAACATGACTAACTAAAACAATAGTGGCAACAGGAAACAGGAGGACAATAAAGGTAGAAAAAACTAAGGATGTTGGGGTGGCCACTGGCGAGCCGTGACAAGATCATGATGGATGATCATATTTCTCTCTCCTGCAACAATGACAGTAGGGCAGAGGAGACAGTATGTCGCTGTACTGTCATATTGTGCTATAATTTCCTGATTCTGCCTCAAAAAGATGTATTGGCACTGAGGTACCACTAAAAGGTACTGCTGGAGGGACAGATACACCGGGTGCTGATGGAGGTGCTGATGGACTAAAATAAGTAGAAGGTGCAACTAGAGGGATATATACAGTGGGTGGAGGTGGAGGTTGAAGTGCTGATGAAGCAGAGGAAGTTAAATGTGTTGCAGTAATTGAACAAAGTGGACATTGCCAATCTTCCTTCTTCAACTTATTTTCAGCACATCCCAACCTGGGGGAATAAATTGCCTGTAGCTGTTTTCTCATTCCTGTGGTACCAAAGGAGAATATTGTAATGTTCTCATGGGAATTAACTTTGTTACATAGGTTCCATATAACATGTTTGGAATTAACGTTTCTACCTCCAGGTGACAAAGAAATAAATTCCCATATAATGTAGTCTTTCAATTTTTTCCTCCGTGCCACCTCTTCTTCCTCCTCTTGCAACAGCACCGGATCATCTTCTTCAGCCAATGTAGTTGTCCAAAACCTCCAAGTTTCCCACAATTGACAGAGTTCTAAGCCAATGAAATACTGTTTTACAAAAGTGAAAGGACCACCGTATTATCATAATTCTACAGCATCACTATTGAGGTGCCAATGTAGTTCACAAACACACCCTACAGTTACAATACTAACATATACACCATTAAAAAATAAAACTACATATGAATCTCTGAAACCATATTTTCAATAAAATAATTCTTGTGTGTAAATACAGTTGTCAAATTTTACACCGTTACTGCAGTACTATTGAGGAACCACTATTGAGAGCTAAACGATCACGCTGACATTCATAATGAACTTTGACCTATCACGAAAGTACTATTGTACTGAAACAAAAAAAAGATAATCCAATGATAAACAACATTTGATGCTTAGAAACACACAAAAAAACATACAAAGCCAATGAAGAAAATAGAGGGTTAAGATTAGTTAAAGTTAGGAAAACGTAATTTATTAATTCTTACAAAACCAATTTAAACTACATAAACATTAGAAATTCAAAGTGTATAGTTATAATTTGCATGCTGCCAAATACTTACTATACCACACGAGCCTCTGTTGTGAACTCGCTAGCCAGATTACATTAACTATAACTTGGCCCTCTACCATGCTCACTCTTCTCATAAATGATGTCATTTCAGATAGCATGAGTGCTGTTATGAATACTATGATTTAACATGCTATAACTGACATAATATGAAAGGGTATAAACAGTGCATGGGAAGGTGCAAGTTATTGTTAATTTAGTCTGGATAGAGAGTTCACAACAATGTGTACGGAGGTGCGCAAGCTATAGACTGTTTTGGGTGCGGCACAAATTATACCTTAAAGTTATAACTATAACTTTTGAATGTTTGTGTAATTTAAAGTGGTGTTGTATAGAAATAATAAATTACGTTTTCCTAACTATAACTAATATTAAAATGTTTTTTTGGGAGACAAGCCAAATTATCTATTTGCAATTTTGCTTCTGTCCTAGTTCAGGGCGCACTAGGGTCAGATTCTGTATTGCTTGGACAAAAAGTAAAATTCAGCACGAGTTTCGACCATTTACTGGTCTTGTTCATGGTCATTAATCCATGTATAGTGAACTCTTTTATGTCTACTACCCCATCATGTGATTATTAATAAAAACTCAATTCACTCCCTATGAATTCTGGGAGATGTAGTACATTCTATATACCTCAAGTTAGAAGCCTGTAAAACTATAAACTGTTCCCTCAAAAAGTTGTTTTTAAATTGTGACTAGAAGGACATATCATATAAATACAGTTCTGACATTAAGCTGGGTACATCATCATATTATTCCAGAGTCCATATCCTTGATTAGAATCAAATAAACAACCAATTTAAGTCATTGGCGATTTCGCTCAACTTGTCATTCCATCTACATGTATGTTCCTTCTACTAACAAGTAGTTGCTAAAGCAGTCACATAATTTTATATGATGCTGTTCTTCTCATACTAATATCATTACATTACCCCATCATTTCTGGACATACTATCTTTTTCACTTTCACGTAATCTTCACTGTTATCATAATCATCTTTCTGTTGGGACCAATTTTCCTCCTCTCAAACTTGTCTCTAAATCTTTACTCATGCCCTCCTGTGGGTTATTTTTATATGTGGTTTCTCTCATGTGCACTTTTAGTTCCATATCTTTATCGCTAGCCAGCTCCCTGTTCCCTCGTCATACTCAGTCCAACAGAGACCATTGATATTACCACATATGTACTTTCTCATACTGCTGATAAATTATCAATAGAAATTATTTCATTCTCACTGTCAATTTGTGATTGACCTCCCTGCATTATTTTATCTATTGACCTTCAGTATTACGCTTAGCTAGAAGACCTATTTACTGATGGTAGGAACTCGAACATTTAAAATCAGATTCATAGCATCCTCCCATTGTATTGTGAGAGGCTACTAAAGCAGATGTACAAGTAATTCTTCACCCTGGTTCAGGCCTCTAGGGGTTATCATCCCATATTCAAGATATGGGATCCTAGTGTACACAGGACCAATTTTCTATTGCCTCCTCTCTCGTTCTTCTCCTCCATGTCAATTCTAAAAGTTTACGGTTTTCTCCAATCACTTTCATGTTTTGTTTCAAAATGTCTTGCTACCGGATATGTTCTTTCTTTGTTTGCTATTGCTCTTAAATGTTTCAATAGTCTTTTCTTCAACTCACAAGTAGTACTTCCTATGTAAGCAAGATCACAGTGACATTTCAGGATGCAGATCACAAATTTACTTTTACATGACATTCTTTTGTTTACGACTCTCTTCTTTCCATTCCTCATTTTGAATTCTTTATTTCTCCTTCCCTTTTTATCTTTCAGTACCTTTATGAATCACATTCTTAGAATATACATAGAATATTGTCTGTTCTGGAATCTGTTACCTGTTTACTTATTTCATTTCTTACATGCCACAGTTTCTTTTTATTCTTAAAAATTCACAATATAGGATACTGTTTTTGAGATGCTGTTGGTGAAAACTCTTAGCATGCAGGATGCTGTTTGATGATGTGGGCTTGCCTGTTCCCACGTAGAGCAGTGTCAAAACTGATCTGCATATAGCTGCGTCCAAACTGGGGTGACGTGGTGAGCAAAAAAATGATGGATAAACCAGGTCTATGACTGTGGGTAAATGTTTGCATTGTTCAACATTCCGTCCATCATTTGTTTTTATTTTTTTGTTTTTTTACTGCCCTAAATGGGAAGGGTATGCCCAGCGTGGGTACTGAGCTAACTGCACCACTGGATTCTAGGCAGTCTGGCTGATTAGGGGTGATACCCTGAAACCGGTTCCAGGATGCTTGTTTCCAGTCCAGGGAGGAACTGGCATGGCAGTTCAGTCTGGACTGTTCCCATGAGGAGCAGCGTGAAGACTGATTTGCATATGGCTGGGTCCAAACTGTGGTGGAGTGGTGAGCAATACAATGATGCATTAAACTCAGATCTTTGTGCTTGGGGTGAATGTTTGCATTGTTCAGCATTCCATCCATAAATTGTTATTTTTGCTTTTGCCCAGATGTGGGTCCCATGCTCAAGTACCACTGGATTCAAGCTAGCCTGGCTGGTGAGGGTTGATACCTTGAAACCAGTATGAAATGGGGAGGCAGCAAGGGGGAAAATAATAATAAAAAAAGTACACTTACCTTTCTGCTGCCGGCCGCAGCTTCTATGATCCTTTTCTTCCACGCATCATTGCTTTCTGCTTCAGTAACTGCAGTTCCCATGAGCACAGCATACCATACTCCCCTATGGCCAATCCCAACTCTTCTTAAGAATCTCTGGTATTGGCCTGAGTGGACTTGTTTTCTGCTCCAAAGTGGCCAGGAAGCAAGCGCCTGCTGTTCTCTCCACCCAGCAGTGCAGCTCAGGTTGGGGAAACGTCAGTGCGCATTTCGGAGTGCCCACCACTCCTGCTGCTGATGGCCCCACCCTCAAGACTCGGATGACGGCTCCGGCTTCTACAGATAAAACAAAATTATAATAAAGCAGTTCTAATAATTGCTTTATTATCATTTTATTTTATGTTTTGATTTTCTGCCTACAGCAGTCGGGCGACACTCCTCCGCTATAATGGAGGAGCCTCCCCTGCTACCTTGGACGTTTCGTACCTAACCTCGCTATTTTTCAGCATCTTGCCTCTTTAGGAAAGAAAATGTCCTTCTGAATAAGGCAACCAATACAGGATTATACACATATTCATAAAGTAATGACGGTATGTTAAAATAAGAGAGCATATGCATGTTTACGCTTATGCTGTTTAAAAGGGTACATGCGATCTCGCCATGCACTGCTTATGACCTCACAACATGTATGACATGTTCTGTCACTTCATTGATAACATTACTAATGACAACTGAACTGACATAATTGATGACAATGTGCTTGGCAGGGCTGTGAGTTGTAGTTCTTGAAATAACTGTAACTGTTGAATTTCAGAGTTTTTTTTGTTTAAAAGGGTAAGATTACACTGACATTATCACCTAACTAAAACGTCACCTTAACCTTTGGGTTTTATCAGATATATATATATATATATATATATATATATATATATATATATATATATATATATATATATATATATATATATATATATATATATATTATACATTATTTATATACCCACAGGTTAGAGTGACATTAAAGTTAGGTATGGTAAAAATATCTTACTTTGCATTCAAAAAACCTTAGAAATTCACTGGAAAAAACAAAGTTAAAGGGACATTATAGTTAAGTGAAAATGTAATTAAAATGTGCCATTTTAAACGTACAGAACCACTAAAATTCACCAGTTGTTGGTATCTCAAGTAACTATAAATCATGCCCTAAGGTAACTATAATTTGCACCCTTGGCAGGCATTGCTGATTACCACACATATAACATTGCTCAGGGCATTTTCTATGACATCATTGATAATATCATTGGCACATTTGCAATTAAATTATTGATGACAAAACTGCATGGCAGGGGAGCAAAAATAAGATGAGAGAGAATGTGTAATTTTTCTTTTTCCCTTTAGGGCCAACAAAATGTAACTTTGTTACACAGGACTGGCGCAAGATAGAGTGGTCTAAGATTAGTCAGTTTGCGTTTTGTTTACATGGGGTGCCACTAAAATATTGCTCCTTTTTTCTTTTATTGCTTACAGCTGCGTGTGGTTGCATTAAAGTTGCAGGATTTAGAAGCATGTTTTCAGGTCTGACCTAATTATTTTATGTACTGTAGTGAATGTAGGAGTATTAAAATTAGGCCTGAGTGAAATTATTTGCTACGCCGGTGTAATTGGTGTCATTTTGGTAAATTCGTGTAACAAAATGTTCGTGAAATTAAAGAGATTACGCCATTACACAACATTATGTAATTACAGGAAGAAATTATAATGCAAGATGTAACGTTCAGGTAATTTTTAAACGTGAGCGGCATTTCAGGTAAATCTTTTTACCCTAGAAGACTGTTTGAGTAATTTTTGAGTGTTATAAATTCGAATGGGAGCTGAAGTGGCTTAAATGTGAGTGGCAGTACCTTTAAGATGACAGTCAACAAAACTTTCAGGTAGATTTTTCACTCATGTAGACAGTTTTGGTAATTTATTTGTGCAAGACTACAAATCTGAATGCGAGCAGCAATGTTTTGAATAGGAGCGACTGGAAATCAACTCAAAACTACATTTTGGTGTTGAACTTATACACAATTATTGAGCATAAGATGCATTTCACAGTTCTTTTGCATAATTATACTACAGCAAATGATTTGTGTTTCGTACACTCATAATTAAAATCATATTTTGGTGGGGAAAGTTCCGAAAATCTACAACGATTTCTTGGAAAAACCCGCCTTCAGCAGTCAGGGACTTCCCCCTGCGTGAATATTAATTTATCCAAGAAATCATGGAGTTTTCAGAGAATCAAGTCTCTAATGACGTTATTATGTTCACTCTTACATCAAACTCGGCACCTTCAAGGTATAAATATGCCCACACTTGTCCAAATAAACACACAGTGGTTTGGAGCAGTTCCATTATCTACTTGCCCAACGCGCCCTCCTGCAGCAAGTGCCGAAGGAAGCCGACCCTCCAGCTGACGCACTGAGAGCTGCTGTACTTTCTCCAGCTGAGAAATCTAGCTCCAGTGTTTCCAGGCTACCCTTGCGGGTTGCTGGGAAATTGAGTCCTGAGAGAGATACAAGATCTCCTACATTCTAAAACCAAGGTACGGAGCTGATTAGACCCTAAGAGAATTCTTGGAATAGATCCTTGGCAAAAGAATACTAAACTTAAGCTACACCTCACTTACTTCTTCCCTTGTACTAGACCTAGGTTAGGTACACCGGGGTAGGCGTATTTTAGAAGCACCAGTTGAGTACTTTTAGTCAGTATTTGTCACTGTATGTATTTTATGCGTTTTAGGTATTCTATGGCTTACAAACCATATCATGCTATTACAATATTATTTTGTAATACTCTTTTTACTGTTCGCACTTTACTTCAAGCTAAATATTACGATTGTAGCAGTTCATTTCTTATGCTTGAGAAAGAAGACTGTTCAATAAAAACCCTTTTATTGAAAACGCCCATCTCTCTATTTCTCTGCACCTCTGGTGAAACGAAGCATGCACGATTGCCTGAGTGAAATATCTATCTATTGTTTCCGCGACTCTAGAGATATATTTCTTATTCTTGGGGAACAAAGTTGTCATGTTTTAAAAAAAAAATCTTTTTATTGTGAAAATCAGTTCCATAACAGTGCATATCAGTCAGTATCGGAAGTTCATTGGTAAATGCAAACAATTGAATCAAAGTAAAACCCCCCGTCAGTACCCAGATTGGCCTACATACAAGGATCAAACCCCTAAGGACACCCCTATGCAATAACAAAGGCACATCGGTACCCCAAACCAAATTCTCTGCAATACAGTCCACCCCCCAACCCGCTCCCTTCCCATCCCTCTCCCCAATACAGTCCACCACCCCAACCCGCTCACTTCCCATCCCTCCCATGCCATGATGGGATGGAAATGTGTCCATTTCCATCCACGGTAGCGGTCCGCTGAGCCCCAGGGGCACAGAGCAGCCCACATCTTCACTACAAACAATTCATACAGGAAGTTTAATGTTGTTAGCATACACCCCATTAATCCACTGCAGACCCAATTTGGGTGTCCATCCAGTCCCCCCCTGTATCGCCTCCATGCCGCCCATATTTTCTCCCATTTCTTGAGGCAACCTCGGCTTTTATAGATAATCTTCGCCGCCCTCTGGCACTAGTCCAAGTCCCGCTCCCACTCTTCCACCGTTGGCAATAGATTACTCCCCCATAACCTCGCTATATTTCTCTTGGCCCCCATACTTGCCAGAGCCAGCCATCTCTTGTCCCATTTTGGCCAGGTAATGTCACCCGTCACCCCCAGGACATGCCATTGGGCCTCCAGGGGGACCTCCGTCCCCACCACCTCCTCCATTATACCTATCAGTCTGGTCCAGTATGCTCGAATTTTGGTGCATTCCCATAGAATGTGGAAGAAAGTGCCCTTCTCCCCACATCCCCGTAAACAAAAGTTGTCATGTTTCAAGCGGTTGTCAGAAACGAATCCCTTCTTGTTCATTCGAGAAAATTTCTAGTGACCTCTGAGCTAGCTGGCACACACACAATTAAGTTTAGTATATTTGGTAGAGACCTAGTTGACTTCAGTCCTACGTCTAAACTACAGGATACACTATTCCAATGCTCAGAGCCTATTGGGAATATAGGAACTACACTACAGAAGCACAGAGATGCATCATATTCTTGTAAATATGTTGCATACCTGTGCTTCGGAAGTGCTGCAGCATGGCGCAACCAAAGGGCTTGCGGTGCCATGCTGCAGCACTTCCTTGTAGATCTGCCCCTGGATGTGGAGCACAACCGGAGGATGGCAGTAGCAAAATCCATCCACAGATTGACCGTCTGTGGCGAAAAACAGGACACCCGTCACATTTATGTTGGTGGTGTTATTATCAATCAATGTCATGTGTAAAACAAAGCATCCTAGTAAAAACAATATGCGCACATTTTATCTAGGAAAATGGTGGTTTGAGCTATGTAATAAGCCTCTGTCATTTCAGCACACCCACTCACAAACCTGCACTTTACTAAAGACTCTTATTGTGTTGAACATTATTTGCTGGATATATCGCCCGGGATATGCGCGTGGGGGTCGATTATTTTGTGTACCATATTCCAGAAATTTCTATCGGGTAGTGGGGGGGCCCAACAGTTAAAACAATTGAGCTGGATGGGCTCAACCTACAAAAGTTTGAAGACCTCTGGTCTAAGTGATACCCCCAAAGTAATTTTAATTGACGGTTCTTCTTAGGTATAAATCAATAGGATACTTTTTCTGAAGAGGTAATGTTGTCTGACCATTCTAGGCTCAAGATGACATAGATTACATAATTGTGGAAATGTTTTAAACTGCCTGATTAATATGCTGTATGGTCAACATAATCCAAGTGATCCCCACATTCTGAATTTTCCATGAAGGAGTTGGTGGGAAGCACGTGGAGGAAGACAGTTGACAAAGAGCATGGTTGGCTTCACAAAACTAAGCAACATGAACTTCTGCTTTGTCTACATTTAAGCATTGATTTTTGTGTCAAATCCTTTGTGAACCAGAGATTTGGAGTGGATCATGGATTGTCTCTCGGATGCTGCTCTTTGGAATTTCCATGAGACAATCCATGTTGTTGACTGGTTTCCTTGTCCCTCTAAGTTAAGCGATAGGATTTAATTGCTATGTATGACTCTCATCGAGCACCACTGGTGTGAATACAAGATTTTAAATCCGGTTACTCACTTCAATAACGTAACAAAAGATGTTACACAGTCTTGGTACATTATAAAGAACTTCAAGGCTGCTCTGACAGGTTAGCGCTGGCTCTCTGCATTGAAGGAGAGCAGAGAGCACAGCTCCACAGTAGGAGGGGAGACACAAAGGGTGCTGGGGTGGGTGGCAGTAGTATTTTATTGTATATGGAAAAAGAGAGAAGTTATGTTATACATGGTTCCGCATTACTCTGCTGTCTCTGTGTTGCAGCTGAAAGTCAGGGCAGATGATCTTGTGGGCCATGCATACCATACAATTATAGACTGGTAAAGCGTGAATAACAGAGATGTTTTTGAGCTTGTGGTCTAGACTGACATCATAGACAACTCAAGATTCTCACTCATTGTCTATTTGATGTCACTCAATGCCCCTTGGTGGAAAACATCTCTGTTATTCTTGTTACACATCTATATCTGTATATCCTCCACATATTGAGACTTCTCATAGTGTGATTCATAGTAATCTTTGCTAGGAGTATCAAAAGTATTTTTTAAAGAATCAAAGACTCTGCAGATTCTTGAGGGACCATCACAAGGGACATTAGCAGTATCTAAAAATACGTTTTTTCACTTTAACCGGGTTGTGCGACTTGAAGGAAATGACAGGAATCACAGCAGGGAAGCCTCCAATTACATAAATATTCTCAAGAAAGCAGAAGAAACTGGTGTGGTTTGTCATGTGCGAAGCAGCAGAGAGGCTAAGGCGAATCAAGCTACTGATATGTCCATAACAATACTCACTGCTTCTGTGAGATACACATAAAATAATTTCACCTTCAAGTATTTTTTAAATGTAAATACATGGATACAGGGGCAGCATGACCTATAAGAAAACCTAGACATTGATAACACGTCTTTTGCCTTTGATAGTTATTTTTTTGTTTTTTTGTTTGAAGTTTATTAAAGTATAAAGAAGCAAGGGGGGCGCTAGAGGGCGCGCTTGCGTAATGGCTGCCTGAATCCGCAGCTCCCGCTCCTTGGTCATCCATCCTACTTTGATCCTGCGCCACGGGGTGCCACATCGATCCCAGACGACCGGATTCTTCATCGGAGGGGTGCCCTCTGCACTCGATCCAAGTTTGGAGTGCCTGCGAGCCCTGGCGCCGAAGTTACAGGCTGCTAAGAAATGCCCGGCACTCGCTCTGGAGCTGCTTGAGGCGGACGCACGGACACTGCCTCTACGCGATCCCGAGGCCTGCCACGAGGCTCCCAGGCCGCACCGAGACCTCGCCATCCTGACCCTGGCTGGGACGGAATGCGGAGGGGGTTGTGGAGTTAGGCGGACGCTGGCCTTGGGTCTCCCCCCCCCCTCTCTCCCCCCAGTCGTCACCTTGCTGGCTCCGTGGGGAGAATGCTCCTGTTGTGACGCCTGCTGACACAGCTCCTGGAGACCACCATATCTGCCGCCCATAGCGCTGCGGACCAGGGCTTGCGCGGCGCTATCTGCCAGTACTATCGACCGGGGGCTGGGGTTGCCCCCTGATGTGCAGAGCCCCGCTGTCGCCACCTGCAGCACCTGCCTGGGGGCGCGCTGTGCACAATTGAGAGCCGGGTGAGCTGGAGGCCACACACGCGCAACGCAGCCGCCATTCTGAGTGGCGCCGACCGGTGAGTCGTGACGCCCCGCCGCTGTGCTGGTCATCTACTCCCTTGGATCTGACTCTGCAGCCAGCCCTGAATGCCGGAACTTTGACCCATACCTTGCTTGGCATCCACGCAGCGAGTGTGTGACGTTACAGCTGGTTGCCCAGGCCTGGACATACTGCCATTACCACTAAGCGGGTGTTCACCACGCAGCGCTGCTGTTGCTCACGGCCACATCGCGATACCCAGAAAAGCACCGAGCTCGACACCTACCTACCTGCTGCTGGCTGGTACTTACCTGCAGTGCACTGCTGTCCCTCCGCTTCGACGTCTCACCTCACTCCAGTCACCGCCATGGGGCGACCTGAGACTCGCCAGCCTAAGCTGAGCTTCGACAACACCCGCAAAAGCGCCACGTCGACGCAGATGAACCCGGGACCCAGCGTTCCGCCTCCGCAGCCTACGCCACCTTCTGCTCCTGCTGCAGACCTTACCAGCCTGATACAGGAGATGCGTCAGGGCTTCGCCACCGTAGTGGAGAAAGTAGATGGCGTCACGGCTCGACTGGACGCCCTGGTTCACAAGGTGGATCGCCATGAGGAGCGTCTTACAACTGCGGAACAGAGAATCTCCGACAACACAGATGCCGCCACGGCCCACACGACGCAGCTGGCAAGAATGGACAATCTCCTCCGCATCATAGCGGCAAAGAACGAGGATTTGGAAGCGCGCAGCCGCCGGAATAACATTCGCATTACCAATGTGCCAGAGTCCACTGCCACGGGCAGGATGGAGTTATATGTGGAGAAATTGCTCAAGGGCTCAATTGGAGAGGAAGCTTTCTCGTCCCAGTTCATCGTGGAGAGGGCCCACCGCTCCCTGGCACCTATGCCCCAGCCTGGCCTGCCACCGAGACCTATAATTGCTCGCCTTCTGAATTATCGCGATCGCGATACGGCCCTCAGAGCTGCCCGGACTCAGAAATCACTGCGGTATGAAGGCATCACTTTCTCCATTTATCCCGACTTCACGCCGATGGTTCAAAATGAGCGGCGCAAGTTCCTTCCGGTTAAAAAAAAACTGCGGGAAGCCCAAATAGACTATGCCCTCTTATATCCTGCGAAGCTTAGAGTTACCCACCAAGGCAAACAGCGTTTCTTCACCAACCCGCAAAAAGCTGAAGACTTCCTAAAGACGATCCGAAGAGCGCGCAGGGACGACCATGTGCCTGCGGACGAACAGGAGAATGATGATCTACCTCCAGAACACCGTGAAGACTGATGGACCTATCGGACTTTGAACTGCATAAGCACCATACCGACCTACAGGCTGGCAACGGCTCACCGCCTGTGGGCTGGGGGGATACAGAAGCGGCGAACTGTCTGGACCTTGCACCCCAGTGGTAACGTATACCAAGGACCACTCTTTCGGCCCTAGACTCCACCGAGGGCGGTATAGTTCTGGAGCTAGGGGCCGGATAGTGGCAGTGCGTACTTTCTGATGTACCCCTGTCGGGTGTTCCCCACTGACTTGTCGTTTGTTTGGCTGATTGCCTCACTAAAGTTGGGGGGGGGGATGGGGGGGGTCGCGTTAGGGGGATCCATGGCTACTGGCATGTTTGGGATGCTGGGGTGGGTGGGGGGGGTTGGATTTTGTAAGGTTACAACTGCATAGACGGTGTATTTATTTGCTAACTTGGTGTGTGGTTTGGGCCTGCGGAGGCAGATGTGGTTTCAAGATTGGGCCCCTTTGGGCATTTCAGCCGCTACTGTCACTATGTCCATGGCTGCTATGAACACAACTGCGCAACTAACATGTTTGTCGTGGAACGTCCGAGGGTTGAACGATGCCAAAAAATGCAGGAATGTTATTGCCTACTTAAACAGACATCATGTACAGATTGCCATGCTGCAGGAGACACACATGCCCATGGGTAGGGATCCGTCTTTTGCATCGAAATGGGCTGGTACCCGCGTATTTTCCTCCTATTCGTCTTATGCGAGGGGTGTGGCGATACTCATTGCCCGTGGCGTACCTTTCCAACGCTTTGGGGAGGAGATAGACGGGGAGGGGCGGTATGTTTTGCTATGGGGAAGGGTGGGACATGACACCTATGTATTTGTCTCAATGTATGCACCGAATGTGGACTCACCTGTCTTTTTTTCCACACTGTGGGGTAAAATTGTCTCTGTTGGGGCACGGCACATCGTCTGGGGTGGTGATTTTAATCTGGCGCTGGCGCCCCACCTTGACAGAGCGGATGGTGTCAGCTCCTACAAGCCTCGTGCCAGGGAAACTTTGGAGGGTGTGGTGGAGGAGGGCGGACTGTTAGATGCCTGGAGACACCTACATCCCCTAGGACGAGAGGGCACACATTTCACATCTCACACCGGGACATGGGCGCGCTTAGATTACTTTCTGGTCACCCGGGATATTGCCAGGGGACTGTTGGGAGGTGACCACTTGCCAAGAACTTACTCAGACCACAGCCCTGTTAGGATGCAGTTCCAGACCCCTGGGTGGGACAGTCCGAGACCACAGTGGAGGTTAGGCCCCGATGTACTCCTTGACGATCTCTTCCGCACTGAGCTGGGGGAGGAGATCAGAGACTTCTTCCCTAGAAACAAGGGCTCGGTCGAGTCGGTTGAGCACATATGGGAGGCCTTCAAGGTCACTATCAGGGGGTTCTGCATTTCCAAAAGCCACGGGGTACTGCGAGATATCTTGCGCACCATCACCACACTGGAGGGGGAGCTGCGGGACCTAGAGCTACAGATGGCGGCGGATACTGACCCACGCCTACAGGTAACCTTTAGGGAGAAATTGTCCAGATACGAGGAGGAAGCTGCAAGGGAAGCAAAGTACCGGGGCAAACACTGGGCGGCCCGGAGATATTGCGAGGGGGATAGGCCTGGAAAAGTACTAGCTGCACTCACACGTGTACCACGAGAACACAACACTATATTAGAACTTACTGATGCGACTGGTGCCACCATTAGGGACTCAGATGTGATACTCACTGCTTTCACAGCACACTACTCGAAATTATACACATCCACAGCAGAAGCGGACGCACCATATGCCGAATATCTAAATGACGTAGCACTTTGCTGGCTTAGCGACGGGGATAGGGAGTTCCTAGTGGCGCCTTTCGAGCTGGACGAGGTTCGTGAGGCCATCATGTCCCTCAAAAACGGTAAGGCTCCGGGGCTTGATGGCATTCCGGCCGAATTTTACAAAGCCTATATCGATATAATGGCGCCCGTGCTTAGTGAAGTCTTTACCGAATCCCTCGCTGATGGAAGACTACCCTGTTCTATGCGCGAGGTAGTTATCACCTCCCTCCTGAAGCCAGATAAGAAGCCCACCTCCTGCGACTCCTACCGTCCACTTTCCCTTCTGAACTGCGACGTCAAGATCCTAGCCAAGATTCTAGCTACACGTCTCTCGCTGCTCATGACCAGAATTGTCCTACCCGACCAGTCTGGATTTGTGGCGGGCAGATCCACGTCCCATAATCTCCGCACCCTTTTCTCCCTGCTCCGTACGGTCCACCCTGACGTCCCAGTGGCGGCGGTGTTCCTAGACGCCACCAAGGCGTTCGACTCTGTCGAATGGCCCTACCTCTTCTCGGTCTTGGCCGGTATGGGGTTCCCTAAGATTTTCTTGGCCTGGGTGCGCCTCCTATACACGGACCCTACGGCAAAAGTACTGATAAATGGAAAACTGTCACAGCCCATCAACCTTACAAGAGGCACCCGTCAAGGATACCCGCTCTCGCCTCTATTATTTGCTATTGCGGTCGAGCCTCTGGCCTGTCGCCTGCGTCAATTACACCGAGCTGGAGCGGTACAATGCCTGCAGCGGCAAATCAATGTCTCCCTCTATGCGGATGACATCACGCTGTACGTTAAATACCCGTCCTTACACCTCAATCCCCTGCTTCGTGAATTCGTCCTTTTCGGAGGGCTGTCTGGTGTTCACATCAATTGGTCCAAATCGCAATTCTTTCCTCTTACCGACGCGGTGCACGACTTCCCCCTTGATTATCCACTGGAGTGGTGCCGAGATGATCTTCGCTATTTAGGGATCCGTATCGCTCGGGACAAGGACGAAACGCTCCGATCTAACTATGGAGTAGCCATGACCAAATTGACTACCTCCGTCGATAGGTGGATTACGTTGCCGCTCTCCATGGCCGGAAGAGCCTCCCTCATAAAAATGGTGATACTGCCCCGCTTCCTGTACCTCTTCCTAAATATCCCCTATTACCCTGGTGCCTTCTTCTTCAAGACACTCCGCACAGAACTGCGCATACTCTTCTGGGGTGGCAAATCTCCCCGTTTAAAGTGGTCAACGCTGACCCTTCCCTATGACCAGGGAGGGTTCGATGTCCCCGATTTTGAAACATACTATTTGAGTGCACAGGCACATTTTGCCTATCACTGGATGGCTCCCACTCCCTTCATGCCACATATAGCGGTGGAGGACTGGATAGTACACCCGCTCCCGCTGAATGGCCTGCTACACTGTCCCGAGACTTCCATCGACACTGCAGATACCTCGGTATCCTGTACATTGGATGCATGGCGCCGCATCGCTCGGCGATTATTATGCATACTGCCCTACTCCCCCAGGCTACCGCTTACCTATCACCCGCGGCTTTCCTTGTTGTCGGAGCTGGGGTTCCAGCGGCTCTGTGGCAAGCTTCTTATCACCCGCTGGGGAGATCTGTTCCAAGACGGTCATTTTAAATCAGCTGACTTTTTCTTCGGAACGCACGAGCATACACCCCTTGATCTCTTTTATTATGTTCGGCTGCGAGCCGGGATGCGGGACATCCTACCCGGCTACCCTGATGAGCCAGTACCCTGCCGCCACTACACTTCCTTTTAGGGTCACAGGATGGGACCCATTTGGTCTCTGGGCTCTACCGTCAAATCCGAAGTGCTGTCCCATTGCAGGCCTCTGCTGCCCGCCTGCGCTGGTCTGCGGAGCTTGGACTGGAACTTTCGGACGACCACTGGAAACACTGCTGTGCATTAACCTCCCGCATTTCTGCCAGTTGCAGATTAAAAATTATACATTACAAATTTCTTCAGAGAATATACTACACGCCGGTTCGGAAGTATAGATTTGGGTTGGCCGATGACGATCGCTGTGAACGTTGTCGTGCAGAACATGCTGATTTTCTTCACCTGGCGTGGTCCTGCCCCCAAGTTGCCGACTACTGGCGACAGGTCATCGAAGCCGTTGCAGAGATGGTAGACGAGGAAATTCCTGCAGACCCACTGGTAGTCGTCCTCGGATACACCAAGCAGTTGCCCAGAGAATACAGAAAATTCATTGACATGGCATTGCTTCTGGCCAAGCGGCGTGTTGCTTGCCGTTGGAGCAGGGGCAGAGCGCCCAAGTTCAAGGACTGGCTGACTGACTTAACATACTGCCAGGACCAGCATACCACCTTTGCTGAACTGCTGCCTCTTTCGTGCCGACCCAGGGACATTTGGGATCCACTTGTACACTACTTGCTTAAACGACGATGCGCAGTCGGATGACGTGCCTACCACTCCCCAGCGCCATTGACATTTTTTCCATGCATGTCCTATGATCTCGGGATGGCTTCGCGGCCCTACCTCATTGGACATGGGTCACTGCCCCCGTAGAATCCCCGTAGAGTGAGCTGCCCTGCCTGGGCAGGAATGCCCTTTCTCTCCTCTCCGTGCCTGCACGTCCCCATCGCCACCACGATGCGAGATCGCCTCCTCTGGCGAGCTGTGTCCTTTGTGCCCCATGGCTTCAAATACTGACACCCCACGGCTGCCAACGGCCCTTGAGAATTAGCACTGGACACATAACTACCCACACCGCGCCTCCTGCTGAGTCCACCATAATACACCATTGACACACATTTCCACTACGCAGTTATGCACTACCTCTTAGTTGTAACCTAGTTGGGGAGTTTCTTGGTTCCTGTTATGCAATCTACAAAAAAGTAGTGGGAGTCTTATCTCGCTCACAAAAACCTGTTCGACTGCTGCTCATCCTAGCTTGGCCAACGTCATCGGACACAGAGACTACGCTGTTTCAATCTGTAATGTGCCGTCGGGCCCCCGGGATACCGACAAACAGGCTGTGTATTGCATGTCCTCTCTCGCTGCCGGCCTCCGGGATGTAGGCGATCCAAGCTGTGTATTTTACTATGCCTTTTTTTTCTCAATAAAGCAGATTTGAACCCAAAAAAAAAAAAAAAAAAAAAAAAAAGTATAAAGAAGCAAAGACAGAAAATGAAGAAACAGTCATAAGTTATGAAAAACAAGAAATCTCTCTTACAAAATGGTAGAACTGATTAAAATATCTATACAGAAAAATAGGGTATACAATAATGCTCATGAACATAGGGGAGTTAGGGAACAGCCTAAATAATAAAACGTATAAGTGATATGAAAGAAACAGTAGATGCAATTAAAAACATTACATGCAATTAAGAAAAATGCAATCACGGTGGTTTTTGAACCTCGACATTACGTACTGGAGAAGTGGGAGGGAGTCTGACAATTCTGGATAAATACTCGGTAAGGGGGAGCCATAAAAGATCACGTTTGATTGCTAGAGAAATGGGGGAAACAAAATTAGTGTCTAGACGATGGTTAAAACAAACTGCGTTCCACCAAGCAGTAAAGGAAACATCTTTAGCCTGTTTCCAATGCGACGTAATATGGTGTAAGGCAATGGCTATCAAGAGGTCAAGTAATTTATGTTTGTGGGGTGAGCCGGTAAAAACAGGAGAAAGAGAACCTAGGAAAATATGAACAGTGGAAAAGGAGAATTTGAAATTGAAAATCTTTTGAAATTGGGACCAAACCAACTGCCAGAAATGCAAAATGGGAGGACATTCGAACAGCATATGTTTCAAATCAGCCAAAGGGCATGGACAGGACCAACAAGTGGAGGGAGTGTCTGAGGAGAATGATGACAGAATTAATGGGGTAAATAGTGTACGGTTATAAACAAAGAATAAAGTTTGGGTAGTGTTAGCAGCTCTGGATGTACTGTGAATCTTAGACCAAATTTTATCCCACAGAGTGAAGGACCAAATTTGAGACAAATCTTTTTCCCAAGCCAACTCAACTTTAGATTTAGTACGGTCAGTAGAAGACTGCATAGACTTATAGAGAAAGGAAGCAGAGGGGGATTGGTCGAGGGCATTAGAAACAGGAAGATGTGTTATAGGGATAGAGTTGGTGGCAGGGAGTGAAGAAAGGTATTGGGCAAGGGAGGGAATCAGTGATAAATATTGTTTACGAGAAGAGGATGGCAACGAAAATTGAGTTTGGAGGTGTTGAAAAGGAAGAGGTTGAGTACCGGAAAGAAGTTGAGAGATCCATTTTAAGCCATGAGAATGCCAGGATTTCCAATATAATGAGCGATTACGAATTTTAAGGTGTTTATTATGCCAAATAGGTTGGATATGAGTAGAGGAAGCAGAAGGGTAAGAGGATAATAAATAAGGTTGAAGAAGAGAGCGGGAGTGAGAGATAATGGGGGAACGGAGAGACGTTACATTAGAGGAAAAGGAAAGAACCTCACTAAATTCACAAGGATGAAGGAAAGAAGATTCTAACGTTAGCCATAGAGGAGGATAATAAGGAAGATCTGAGGAGAGCCAACGCAAGGCTTGCTTTAAGGAAAAAGCATTATGGTAGGATTTAAAATTAGGAAATGTGATTCCACCCAGGGATTTATCCTTTTTCAAAGCAGAGAGGGCTATTCGAGATTTCTTACCCTTCCACAGAAATTTTAGCAGAATAGAATCTATCGACTTGAAGTAATGGTCTGGGATACGAATGGAAATCATGGAAATGGAGTAAAGGACTAGAGGTGCTAGCATCATTTTGATGGAGTCAAGACGACCCCACCAGGAAAGAAAGAGAGGATTCCAACGATTAATAGATGCAGTAAGCTTATTGGAAAGAGATTCGAAATTGAACTTAAGAGTGTCGGAGAGACGAGGTTCGAACCAAACACCTAGATATTTAATCTTAGAGGGCTGCCAAGAAAAGCCAGAGGCATCAAAGAGATGTTTTTGACAGAGAGGATTCAAGGGCAGGATTTCGCATTTGTCAGTATTAAGACGGTAACCAGAAACATTAGAGAAGGAGGAAACTTGATTTAGAAAGGAAGGTAAAGTTGTTTGAGGGTCTGAACAATAGAATAAAATATCATCCGCATATACCGATAATTTAACTTGCTGTTGAGAACCATAGTGAAAACCAGAAATATTATCATCGAGTCTAATCTTAGTTAAAAAGGGTTCTAAAGCTAAAATAAACAAAAGAGGAGATAAAGGGCATCCTTGACGTACACCCCTTTGAAGGGGAAAATAATCGGAAGTCATACCGTTTGCAAAAATTGAAGCATGGGGGCTAGAATAAAGTAAAGAAATAAGAGAAATGAATTTAGGTGAAAAACCGAACCAACGAAGAGCTTGAAACATAAAGTCCCATCCTATTCTATCAAAAGCCTTCTCGGCGTCAAGAGAGATGGCAGCTAATGGAGTAGAAAGGGAGGTGGCCCTACTCAAAATGTTAAAGAAAACACAAGAGTTATCTGACGATAAACGGCCTTTAACGAAACCGGATTGTTCAGGGCCGATAAGTTCTGGTAACAGAGGATCTAATCTAAGAGCTATAATTTTGGCGAAAATGTTATAATCTGTGTTTACCAGGGAGATGGGGCGATAATTTGTACATAAGGTATGATCTTTGTCTGGCTTGGGAATTAAACAAATTAATGCTTCTTGGAAAGTTCCCTGAGAAGATCCGGAATCCGCAAAGGATTGGAATAACAGGAGTAGTTTAGGGAGGAGAAGGGAGGAAAAGTGATTGTAGAACTCAATGGTGAAACCGTCAGGCCCAGGCGCTTTACCACGACGAAGGAGTGAAACAGCAAGTGAAATTTCAGAGAGGGAGATATCCAAATCTAGTGATTGAAAATCAACATGAGAGGAGTGAGGGGAGGGGATATCTTGAAAATAAGCAAGAAGATCAATAGGATCAGGACTAGATTCAGGAGTATATAAAGTTTGGTAGAAGGAAACAAATTGAGTTAATATGTCCTTGTCTTTAAACAGAGAAACTCCAGCCGTACCTTGTAAAGATTCAATTTTTGTTCTTTCCTTTCGTATCTTGAGATAATTGGCTAGAAGTTTGCCCATTATGTTTTGACCACCATAATAGCGAGAGTTGCATTTAAGGAGAGAGTTTGATGCTGCATTTGTGGTAAATTTATTAAAATCAAATTTGGCAGATATAAGTTCGCAAAGAGAAGATTCAGAGTTAGAATTATAATAGGCATATTCTAACTTCTTAATTTTATCTAAAAGTTGAGTTGATTTAAAGATTGATTGCTTTTTCTTTTGAGAAACGAAATTAATGATAAAGCCCCTAGCAGCCGCTTTAAATGAATCCCACACCATGACAAAGGGAGACTCAGGGAGGTGATTGAGTGTAAAGAATTCAGTGGTAAAAGCTGTAAATTGAGTGCAGAAATTGGAGTCAAGGAGTAAAGAGTTATTAAATCTCCAACGTCCTGAGTGAGGAGAGAAGGGGATAAGATCAATATCAACAAAGACGGGAGCGTGGTCTGAAATTAAAATGGAACCGATGTCTGAGTGAATGGCAAGTTATGCTAGGGGTTTGCTGAGGAAGAGGTAATCAATACGAGATTGGGAGTGATGGGTGGGGGAATAAAATGTGTACTCTCTAAGGTCAGGATTACATAATCTCCAAATGTCAACTAAAGCATTATTTCGAATAGATGTAGTAAATTGAGAATGCATTTTGGAGGGAACAAACTTAACTCTGGAATTCCTGTCTATAAAGGGGTCTAGGACTTGATTGCAATCACCACCGAAAATAACATATTGTTCATTGAGTGTAACAAGTTTGTCAGAAATAGCAGGCCAAAACAATTTATCAACCCCTGTGGGAGCATAAACATTGAAAATAACTATAGGTATTTTATCAATAAGAAGATTAATAAGAACCCAACGACCATTAACATCGCATTCTTGAGATATAACTGAAACTGTTAACTTTTTATGACACAATATAACGGTACCATTTTTCTTACCCAAAGCAGGAGAGTGAAAAACATGTCCCACCCAGCAACGCTTGAGTTTGATAGCCTCCTTTTCCGAAAGGTGGGATTCTTGGAGGAGGGCTACATCAGCTTTAAGCCTTGTCAAATGCGTTAGAATTCGTTGACGTTTAATGGGGTTATTTAACCCCTTAACATTCCAAGTAACTACACGGAATATAAATCATCAATAGAATGATATGAAAGAAAAGATGGAGCAAAAAGTGAGTCGAGAAGAGAAGAGAGTAGTAACAAGAATATAAAAATAGAGTATGTAAGAGAAATAAATCAGGAAAAAATAATGAGAATATAAGAAGAAAAAGGGAGAGAAAAGAGTAAAGAAAGAAGATAGTAAAAGAGAACAGTAGAAAAAATAGAAAAATGTGAGAAGAATGTAGAAACATACCAACAGATACAGAACGAAGAAGCATGAGGGGTGACGACGCCAGAAGAAGACGACATCGACAACGGAAACTCACGCCACCGAACATCTGAGGAACCAGCAGAGGACCGAGTTGAAGGGAAGCATAAATACACCGGGGTGAAGAACATGGGGAGAGGATCTGTAAGAAGACAAAATTTAAGAGGGATGTTAAAGAGACATATGAAATACAAAATACATAAACTGCACAATACTAGGGCAAGATATACCAAGTCAAGATATACTCAGCAGGATGGAGGAAACAAAAACAAGATACGGTAGGGTAACAGAAAGGCAAACATTTTAGTCTAGCATGGTAAAACATGGATGATTAAACAGCTCTTGCAGTGTCCCTGCTGTCGGTCTCATGATGACGAAGAAACTCTTGAAGGACTAGTGGATCTTCGAAAGTTGTCGTCTTGTCTTTATAGGTCACCTTGAAGAGACATGGGTGAAGCAGTCCAAACCTGGCACCGAGAGCTCGCAGTCGTGGTCTCAAATCAAGGAACTGTTTCCGACGATCAGCTGTCACTTTAGCTACATCCTGAGAAAGATATAATCGATGACCCTCCCATATAACTTGTTTTTTAGCTTTTGCTGCTGAAAGTACTTGAAGGAGGTCAGTATATTGTAAGAACAGCATGATGACTCCGCGGGGTTTGGTGGAAACTTTAGGACCAAGTCTATGTGCACGTTGAATGTTAAGTGAAGAGGAAGGAGGAAGATCCAAAATTTTCGGTAAAAAGGTTTGGAAAAAAGCAGTTGGGTTGGACCCTTCTGTAAGTTCAGGAAGACCATACAGGCGTAGGTTATTTCTATGATTTCGATTTTCCAACTCCTCTGTCTGCCGTCTCAGGAGAGAGACATCCTTCTCTAACAGCGAAATTTTAGCACAGGAAGTTTGAAGAGACTCCGTAGATTGTTCCACCAGAAGAACCCGCGATTCAAGAGTAGACCATTTGTCGTGAAGAAATTGCAAAGTTTTAGTAGTTTCAGCCATGAAGGGTTTGAGCGCACGAATTTCCTCAAGGATAAGATCCATAGATGCCGAGTGTGACGAAGAGCCTGGAGAGGGAGGATCCTTTTTCAGACGTTTCGTTGAACCAGGTTGCAAGAGCTTACTTGAGGGAGTAGCTTTAGGAATTGTCCCAGGGGTGACATCCGACTTAAGGGAAACAGGATCATCCATGTTCTGCGTCGTGGAGTCAGAATCTGAGGAATGACGTGGTTTGGCCTTAGGAGCAGTAAGCTTGAGTGTACGCAGCTTCCCCATATAAGGCAAGGGAGAAAAATAGCAGCGCCACCACAGATTCCAGGAGAAAAGATTTTATAAAGAATTTGCGAGGGATACGCCCCGTGATGTGATACTATAGAATGCGTACATGAAATGCGCCCAACAATGCTGAGATCAAGTCAATTATGCAGAATGGTAGTTGCATCACACACTGCTCTTCCGCAGGAAAACTTCCATAAATACATAAATATATAATGCGCCAATAGAATAACACCGCATGTCAAGGAACAGTAAATCCAAACGCATGGACAAGGTCAGCAGTGAAGAGGATACGCAGTATATCCAGGAAGTTAATATGACACAGGAGTCAATGATCGTGAGGAAGATTACTTCAAAGGCAATGCGTAGTGAGAAACTCTGTGGTAGACATGCAGGTTTTGCGTATATTGAATTGCGGTGAAAAGAGGCGCCATTCAGGAAGATGCAGCGTGAAGCGCCGAGGCAGCGCGAAGGAAAATGGCGCATGCACGTTAAAAAATAAAAAAGGAAAGTTGCAGCTGCTGGATAGGCATTATGCAAGTGTGCAGACTATTGAGGCAAGAGGCTGACAGTACAAATTTCTGCAGAGGAAACACTGAGGCAGAAAAGCGGCATTTGCTGGTCGAGAAAATACCGCGGCAGAATGCAAGAAAATGGCGGCCGCCGAAATAGCGAACCGCGTCACTGAGGAAAGGAGCGCATGTCGCTGGAGTAGAGGAAAGCGGCTTAGATCTTCCTGCTCACCTCATGTTCCGACAGCGAATTATGCGTGTGATGTCCGCAATTGTCTGGTATACGCGGAGAGAATTGCCGGCGCCGGTGCTCGGTTAGCGGAGCTCCGGTATCAAGCCGCCATCTTGTGCGGCGCTCAAGCCACGCCCCCCTGATAGTTATTATTGGGCAGATAGAGTTGCATGTTTGACTCTACTGGACCTACAACTCACAATCTGACCAGATCCAATACTGACTTATCCTTTGGTTCGAATAGTATAACTTTTTTGGGGTAAAGAAATACAAGGCAGATTTCCCTCCCATTATCATAGATACAATCATTTATTTGCAGAATAATAGTTAATTGTACATAGAGGTCATTGTACTTAGAGGTACCTGATGATTGACTAGTTGCAGAAAATAGATAGCAAAGTAAAACATTGTATGATTTTATTTGTTATTTAAGACTGTTAAAATGTTACTTTATGAAAAGCGTTTAATAAACCCCAATCCTCGCCTTGTATCAAAGCTAAAGACAATATAGTCCACAGCTGGCATCGGGCAAGAAGAACTTATGTAAGATTGTTAGAAATGGGGGTCTCTTGCTGGCAGAGGAGTGCACCTTGTCCAGGTACGGACCCTTGCTTCTAGTCAGGATAAGGGAGTTATAAACTTCAGATAACCCTTGCTCCCACCCTTGATAGATTGGTATGAGCAGCCAGACTTATCTCAAAGGCAATGTGTAAAGAATTTGCACCCAGACACTCAGTAACACAGTGAAAGCACTACAAATGGACACCACACCAGTTCAGAAAAATATAGTATCTTTATCGAAACCAAACAAGACCAAAATGACAAAAATCCAACATACACAATTCAAAATATGCATTTTAAAATGTTCCACGCAATTCTGTCTATAGAATTCTATGGATGCATGACTTTCCACAATGTACCTCTAGGTGAGTCAAAATTCACAAGACCAAAGAGCCGTTGAGAAGGGAAGCGTTGAAATACACAGCGATGTTTCAGTTCCTGAGTCCTTGGGTAGGCGATGCGACAGTTCTACTGCATGAAGGAGAAGTTATGCATCAAATCCGGACCGTACAGGGAAGTGATGTGTAAATCCAAAGATGGATCGGGTCTGCGGGTGATGTGTCCAAAAACTTGATGCACAGGCGCAATGCGTGGAAATCCGTGATGCTCTGGAGGTTGATGCAGCAGTGGCAAAGAGCCGCTGCATTGATTTCTTCAGCTGTGGTCCGACTATGCAGCGATTCTTTCAGCTGCACAGCAGGGCCTGCGTCGGAGTTGGTGCGGTGATCTAAGATTTTGGAGGTTGGTGCACTGGACTTGGTGTGCGGTGGAATTTCAGCCACTGACAGACACTGCATCAATTCTTTGGCAACACCGCGGTGGTGCGTGGAAATTCTTCACGCACGGCGGTGCAGCATCAGAAAAACAGGGGCTAGAAGGGCAATGTGTGGATTTCCTTGATTTCTTCAAGCTTTTCAGCTACCAGCAACAGGAACAACCTACAGAGGCTCACAAGTGAAACAGGCTCCTCCTGGCAGGTCAGAACTCTCAGCAGTGAAGTTCAGGGAAGTTGGTGTTGAAGTATTTGTGTCCTTGAGACTTCCGAACAGGAGGCAAGCACACACACACACCCTTGGAGATTCTTCACAAGCAGTTTTACAACAAAGTTCCAGTCTTTGTCGTCTCCTTGGCAGAAGCAGCAACTGCAGGCCAACCCAGCTAAGCAACACACAGCAAAGGGGCACTCTCCTCCTCCAAGCTCTGCAGCTCTTCTTCATTGGCAGAGGTTTCTCTTAATTCCAGAAGTAATCTAAAGTTATGGGGTGTTAAGTCTAATATTTATACCTGGTTTCCTCTATGTAGGCTTTGTTGAAAGAGTCTCTGAGCTCAGTAAAAACCAGTTCTGTCCTCCCTGGCCCAGCTTCACTATAGGAGGTGGAGACAGCATTGTACAGAGCAGACGCCACCTATTCATCTGCTAGTGAGAACTCCTCCCACCACTCTAAATGCAGAAAGGTTTATTCAGCCCGGCTATGAGTCACCCAGGAAAGGCAGGATGCACCTCAACCCCCCTTTTGACTGTCTAAAGTGAATGCACATCTCCAGCTCCTGGCACTCCATAACCAGACGGTGAATACACAAATAGGCAGGGGCATACAGGATGGTTAAACAAGAAAATTCCCACTTTTTAAAAGTGGCATTTTCATACACACAATTTAAAAACCACTTTCACTAAAAGGTGTGTTATTAAATTCAGAATTCAGAGAGCCTAAACTTCAAATCTCTATTTTGTCCTAATGGAAAGTTTCACTTGTAAAATGTTACAAGGCAGCTCTCATGCTAACCTATGGGACAGACAGCCTTTCAGTAGCGAAAAACGAAATGCACAATATTTCACTACCAGGACATGTAAAACACACCAGCACATATCCTACCCTTCACATATTCTGCAGCCTGCCCATGGGGGTACCTCCGGTCAGGTCGACCTGGTAGTTAGAAAACTGCACGTGCAGACACTGCAATGGCAGGTCACCTTTACAGGGCTAATCATGTGGGTGGCACAACCAGTGCTGCAAGCCCACTCGTAGCATTTGATTTACAGGCCCTGGCACACTCAGTGCACTTACTAAGGATTTACCAGTACATCAAAAATGCCAATCAGAGATAGCCAATCATAATCACAATTTATACTGTGAGCATATGCACTTTAGCAATGGTCAGCAGTGGTAAAGTGCCCAGAGCCCTAACACCAACAAACAAGGTCAGAAAAATAGGAGGCAAAAGTTTGGGGATAAACCTGCAAAAAGGGCCAGGTCTAACAAAGATAATTTTAAAACTGGCCTAAAATATATATGAAAGAGCAACATATTATATTGCAACAATATTGATCATGTAATGATAACTAAGATTACTAGATCACTTCTCATGTATTGCAATACTCAGTTACATTACTATTCTAATTCCAGTTAAGCAAATATGTGTGACGGTGCCTAACGTTGAATCTAGAAATATCCAATGCTTTTAAAGGTAGATGTAATTTATTGGGAATTAAGCAGCCACTAACCTCACCCAATGGATCACCCATAGCGCCGACGAACTCGCACCCTTGAAAAACCATCTAATCAAGCAAGGTAGCAAAAAAGCCCCCTGGTTCAACGATGACCTTAAGAAATCCAAGAAGTTCTGCCGTACTGTCGAGAAAACCTGGAGAAAAAACCCAACCACTGTTAACCTAGCCACCTTCAAGAACGCCACCCGCAAACACCACCAACTAATCCGTTCCACCAAGAAATCAGCATTCAAGGATCGACTTCACAACAATGCCCAAAACAGCAAGGAACTATTCAACATCGTCAAAGAATTTACCAACCCCACCGCCGGCACCAACGACATCACTCCCTCCCAAGACCTCTGCGACTCTCTATCCTCATTCTTCCACAACAAAATCGCCGAAATACATAACAGCTTTGAAAACCAGTCCGAAGACTTGTCCACTCCATCCATTTCCGATCCAACACCGCCTTCTAACAACCTTTGCGCCTGGAACCCAATCACCACCGAAGACACCACCCGCCTGATGAACTCCATCCACTCAGGATCGCCAACCGACCCATGTCCCCACCACATTTTTAACAAAGCAGGCTCCATCATCGCACCCCATCTCCGCAATGTCATCAATTGCTCCTTCAACTCCGCTACCATCCCGGAAATCTGGAAACATGCCGAACTCAGCGCCCTTCTGAAGAAACCCACAGCAGACCCCACCGAACTTAAGAACTACCGCCCCATCTCGCTTCTCCCATTCCCCGCCAAAGTCATTGAGAAAGCCATCAATAGTCAGCTCGCCGCCTTCCTTGAATCCAACAAATCCCTCGACCCTTCACAATCCGGCTTCCGAGCCAAACACAGCACCGAAACCGTCCTCATCGCAGCTACAGACGACATCCGAACACTTCTGGACAACGGAGAAACAGTTGCCCTCATCTTACTTGACCTCTCCGCAGCAACGTCGGAATACAAGGAAAAGCATTGGAATGGATCATATCGTTGCTTGCCGGAAGAACCCAGAGAGTCCGCCTCCCCGCCTTCAAATCAGAGGCCACCAAAGTCATCTGCGGCGTACCACAAGGATCATCACTCAGTCCCACCCTCTTCAACGTATACATGAGTCCCCTCGCATCCATCGCACGCCAACACAACCTCAACATCATCTCCTATGCAGACGACACCCAGCTGATCCTCTCCCTCACCAAAGACCCGAACACCGCCAAAACCAACCTTCATGAAGGAATGAAAGAAGTAGCCGAGTGGATGAAGAACAGCCGCTTAAAACTGAACTCGGACAAAACGGAAGTCCTCATCTTAGGCTCATCCCCCTTGGCCTGGGATGACTCTTGGTGGCCACCAGCCCTGGGAACCGCACCCACACCAACGGATCATGCACGCAACCTGGGCTTCATCCTGGACTCCTCCCTCTCGATGACCAGACAAGCCAATGCCGTCTCATCATCCTGCTTCAACATCCTACGCATGCTCAAAAAAGTCTTCCGCTGGATCCCCACTGAAACAAGAAAGACGGTCACCCACGAACTGGTCACCAGCCGACTGGATTACGGAAACACCCTCTACGCCGGAACCACAGCCAAACTACAGAAAAAACTTCAACGCATCCAAAACGCATCAGCCAGACTCATACTGGACATCCCTTGTCAATCTCACATTTCCGACCACCTGAAAGATCTCCACTGGCTCCCCGTCAACAAGAGAATAACATTCCGTCTCCTCACCCACGCACACAAAGCCCTCTATGACCCAGGACCCGAATGCCTCAACACGAGACTGTCCTTCTACACCCCCACCCGCCAACTACGATCTTCCAATCAAGCCCTCGCCGCAATACCGCGCATCCACAGATCCACCATGGGGGGAAGATCCTTCTCCTACTTAGCGGCCAAGACCTGGAATTCTCTCCCCACCCACCTCCGCCTTACTCAGAACCACCTCTCCTTCAGAAAGCAACTAAAACCTTGGATATTCGATAAGTAAATGCACCCGCCTCCCAAAGCGCCTTGAGACCCTCTGGGTGAGTAGTGCGCTATATAAATTATCTGAACTTGAACTTGAACTTGAACTTGAGGTCAAAACTTTTTATTTGTTTTTATTATATGACAGTGATGTTTATATGCTAAATGGATGTCAATATCTCACCATGTGTCGTTCTGCTTGCTCTCTCGGTCACAGTGCAACGGCTGAGTGAAAATGACTTGCCTTGGCCTATAAACAGAAACTTTACTAATAAGTTTTCATTTTAACGGAAGATCACCAGTTTAAGAAGGCACTTACAAATGGCCCCTGGGCTACACAAATCCATGTGCATTGGCACCGGAAGTAGTTAAAGTGTGCTGCAATCCTTGTATCAGAACCTTTTAATGGCCAAAATGTATGTAGTGCTCCTGAATCAGTGAACCACTTGCATATATCGATGAAACACTTATCACAGTCATCATTTGAACATCATGAGCATTTTACAGCTTCCAGACATCTGTAAACCTCCCATTTGAACATCATTTTTTTTAAATTAAATTCATGGTCACAACTGTGTTCATGAAAGCATTATAAGCGATTAGCAACTACCATTTAAATAAATGTGCAGAAAGATGCAGATGTTTGTCTGACAACTTTCAGCCCAGCCACACAAAAAGTTTGTGATCTGCTGCCAGACTATGTGAAATCACAGAACTCGTTCTGATACTATGTGATATGGGCGAACTTGCAGGTTTCCTATCAAATGCTTTTAACATTACAGGAAGTCCCAAGGGCCTGCTTATGACTACAGCTGTCTGAAGGACCACCCTAGCCATGGTGGTGGTGCGAGTACTGCCACACCGGTGGTCAGCCCGCACTAGGGCCGCCAAAAGACAGCTGCAACCACCCAGATCCCAGTGGCTGAAGAGGCACCACCAAGCATATTACGAGTTTCCTCGCTGCCACAGTTTTGATGGTGGTGAGCCCACCCTGAAAAAAGTGGCATGAGGAAACTAAGGGGGCCCTGTCACATGTTATTCCACCTTCTTTGAGTTACCTGATCACCTACCTTGACTGACAGAGCCTGGATCTTGAAAATTGCCACAACTAGGTCATTAGATACCGTAAGATAATTGTCATTCAAATTGTAAATGTGCCGCTCACTATCTAAAATCTGATAACTACTGTATAATAGTATTTTCACATGGATCGCTTCATACATCAAGACATAGGGCCTCATTACGATGTCGTGAGGAAAGCCTCAGACCAGTGGTCAGAGGCTTTCCGCCCGACATGGTAGGTTTACAGTCCGACCGCCGTATTAGAATCACGGCGGTTGGAGTTAAACCTGCGGGGGGATTTTGATGTGGTCCCAACGGGCTCCAGGAGCCTGTCGATGCGTCTGAAAAAACGGATAATCCCTTAATATCGGCGTTCCGCCATTGGGATTATGATGTCTGTTTCTGATAGCCATTCCATGTCTGCTTTTCTGACATGGAAAGGCTGTCAAAAAGCGACATTGGGGGCCCCCATTCCCCCCAGCCCTCCACAATGGGGCCGGGGGGGCACCTATGTTGCCCCCCTAAAACTCCCGGTACCGTGTGGCAGACACCGCATGGTGCCTGCCACATGGTGCAGGAATGTTCACAAACATCCATTTTTCAAAGGAAACTTGTGCTGTGGACCTTTTCCGCCGAAATGATGTTTGTGACTGCCCTATGGGTGGTTGCATCATAATCATGTGGTCGGAACCACCAACCTAAGGTCGGCGTTTCCAAACCAAAACGGTGTCCCCTGAGATCGTAATCAGGCCTATAGTATTTTATTTAGATCTTTTACAATTTCTTCATGTTCTGGATTTCAGACAACTTAGCAGACAGTTTTTGTTATAGTGAGAAGTTGCTTTTTGTGCTAGACTTTCCATACTATCCTGTGCAGTGGTTTGTAATTGGGATCTGGCCATGGTGCTCACACCAGAATTCAATAGCAATGTAAGTGTCCTAGGTTCTTATGGGGGACACCCTGTATCCTTGCACTTGAATGTCCTATGAATGAAATCATGTCGCAAAGGGCATCATGGTTTATGAATCCTCCTCAGTTATACTCTCACCCAGTACCCTAAGTGTGTGGTAGTTATTTTTTAATGGAGGGGCAATGCAAAGGAACATCACTGTGCAGTGTCTTAATGGGTCATTGACCAAAGGGTAATGTCCTTCCGGAGTTCAGTGTTCCAGGTCCAGTGTTGGATGCTCTAGGGAGCAGGCTGGCATTCTGTGGGACTTGGGTTACACATAGAATGTTGCATGTTCAGTGAAGATTATTTTTCAGCTAAGAACCTCAGTGATTTTGTAGATGTGACTAGAAACTCTCCCAGTGTCTGCTACAGCGGAATAATTACCATTTTAAACACACATTTTGTGTAAGTATTTTCTCACAAAAATGGTTTTGCAGAAAAATGCTTACACAACACATTTTTTGCAAGAATTTTTACCCGCACTTACAGTTTTGCAATAGTGGCAAACTTTGCAATGTTCTCGAAGTGCAAAGTTTGGCAATTTCGCACAACGTTGTAGACAAACTTACCTTTTCACTTTCCCATTGGCAGTAAACTGAGAAATCAGATTTTTCATTGTGCATGCATAGTAGTTGGAAGGATAAATATGCTGTGAGGTCATCATGTTATATCTGGTTGTTTCATTGTAAACAGTTTTATATGTATTGCTATTTTCCAACTAATCACTGAATTTGTGTACAATAATTTAAGTAGTGTGACTTTTGTCCCAGTTTTCAGATTTTTTTCTGTTTTATCAGAAGATTCGCTATGCCAGATAATGTCTTGTTACTTACCGGTAATCTTCATTACCCCGATTAGGGTCCTCCTCGTCCCAGTCCTTACTACGTGAGGCAGCTCTGCCTCCACCCAGCCAATCACAACACCAGTATTTGAATATTACATAAGCCCCGCCCACCTACTGCCATGCCTATTATCAATAAGACTCCGACACAAGCAAAGCGGGAGGGAGGGAGGGAAGAGGATTGGGACGGGGAGGACCCTAATCGGGGTAAATGAAGATTACCGGTAAGTTGCAACACATTACCCCCTCATGGGTCCTCCCCGTCCCAGTCCTTACTACGTGAGGAACTCACAAGCAGAGAACCAACAAAAAACTCAGGACATCAGGGATCCATGCAAAGTACAAAACTTTAATCAGTAAATGATCAATGAACAGCAGCGATAAAGATGTCAACAGAAAAACTGTCAGCAGAGGCATGTAAAACATCAAGCCAGTAATGTCGCACAAAAGTGTGATGGGACTGCCAGGTGACCGCCCAACAAATCTCCTGGATAGAGACCCCCGCTGCCTCAGCCCAGGAAGCAGACACAGAAGGCGTCGAACTGCCCTGCACCTGAGACGGAGGAGGCAGATCCAAAGACTTATAAGATTGGCAGACCGCCAAACGCACCCATCGACTGATCGTGGAAGTGGAAACCTTCTCCCCCTTAGCCACACCATCACAGGAGACAAACAGGATAGGAGAAACCCGAAACTCCAGTGAACGTTGGATGTAAATCTGTAGAGCCCTGTGAACATCCAAGAAAGGGGGAACAAGGGAATCCCACTCAGTAGGCAAATCAGGAAGAGTCACCTCCTGCTGCAAATTAAAATTGGAAGAAACCCTTGGCAGGAAAGCCGGATCAAGCAACAAAACGGCCAGATCCTGCAGGAACTGCAAAGAAGGAAACGAAATGAGCATGGCACCCAACTCACCCAACCTGCGAGCGGAGGTAATAGCCAGCAAAAAAGCCACCTTCGTGGACAGCCACAACAAATCCGGCTCCAGCAAAGGCTCAAAAGGGGGCAACTGTAGACCCTGCAAAACAGTAGGCAAATCCCAAGAAGGAACGAGAACAGGAGAGCCTAGCCGATGAAGCCGAAAGCTCCGAAGAAGCCAACTAAGCAAAGGGGTAATAGCCTCCAAGGAGGCCCCAGGGCCCCAACAAGCACGAACCGCCACCCACTGAGCAGACAAAGTGGAAGGGGAAAGGCCCTTCAAAAAACCATCTCGGAGAAAATCCAACACCGAAGTAGGCTGAAAAGGCTTCAACAACTTCTTCTCCTCCGCAGAGTACTGCACCATCGTATTCAAAGTGTCCCCAAAGAGAAGGGGACCCTCAAAAGGCAGTTTATGGACCAAGGCCTTCTGCGCAGCCTCAAGACGCCACGGTTTAGTCCATAGAGACCGCCTACCAGCCACTGCCGCCCCAACAGCCGAGGAGACGGCCCACAAGGAATCGAAAGTGACATCAGAGAGGAACTGCGCCAAGACCTCCATTTGAGCCAACACAGGAGTAGGGTCCACCTGATCCAGAAGACAGTCAAACAGCTTCTCAAAATCCTTCAGCAAGTGCTAACAGGCACCCCTAAGTGAGAAGCGGCGTAGGAACACTTGAGAGCAGACTCCACCTTACTCTCCACCGGATCAGTCAGGCCTCCTCCGATGACAAAGAGGAAGAAGAGGCGGAAGCCATAGGGGACAAAAGAGAATTAACTTTAGGAATCGCAGAGAACTGAGAGTCAAAGTCCGCCAGGTGATACTGCTTTCCCAGAAAGCGCGGAATAACCTGCTTATCCACCTCAAGCCATTCTTTAGTCAGGATATCCTTTAGGACATCATAGAAGGGAAGGTCATCCACCACAGAGGGACTGTACTGTGTGCAAAACCCCTCATCAGCCAGGGATTTAGGTCAAACCCCAGCACCTCCCGAATATGGACCAGCAAATCAGAAAACACCTTGCCCTGGATATACTTTCCCTTAAGTGAATTGTCCATGTCCTCCTCATCATCCTTATCGCAGACTGGACTGCAGAATTTATCAAGTCCTGCAAATCAGCCATAGAAATCTGCAAAACGTTGTCCTTCAGATCCTGAACATTATGTTGTTTGGAACTGCCTTAGCAGGCACAGGTGAAGAAGCACCTTAACTCATGGTGAGAAAACCAGAAGAAACCAAACAGGAACTCACAATAACCTCCAATAAATACTGCCCTCAATCACCGAGTCACGCAACGTGAGACTGGAGTTTGAAATAAAAGGAGGTCAGCCGTGAAGTCTCCACCTACAGCCACAGATCAAAAAGAGCATTGCCCGGACACTGCAATAGAGCAGCAGCGTCGGAACGATCCGAGGCCAGGACACCACGAAACATCCTCGCCCCAGCCCAGCACATGAGCGGCGAGTGCCCTTACCCCAGAACAGGAGCGCGGCCGACCGGAAAAATGGAGCGCCCGTGCATAGCATAATCACAGAAAATGACAAGAATCAATGTCAGCAAGAATGAACAATCAAATACACAGAAATAAAACTCACTGTACCGTAACCAAAGGAAAACTGGATCCAGGGACCGGAACAGGGAGCACCTGCGTTCCGACCACCGTCGGAGAAGAAAAAAACAGGCATGGTGGTAGGTGGGCGGGGCTTATGTAGTATCCAAATACTGGTGTTGTGATTGGCTGGGTGGAGGCAAGACTGCCTCACGTAGTAAGGACTGGGACGGGGAGGACCCATGAGGGGGTAATGATTCTAAATGCCAAAAGACCACTGGTGCAGACGTTTGCCACCTAATTATTGTTGCCCATAACTTTGATATAGAGCAGGATAAGCCTTTTCTCTTGCATGCTTTTTTTGTATTAAACACTAATTTCACTGATTAATCTTCCAGTACAAGCAGGTAACCGTGAACTACTATTTCTTAACTAAGGAGCAATTAAGACTTGCATTTAATGAGATTAGGTGCACCCAATGTATAATAGAAGTGATATTTCTGAGGAACAGACTGAAGGATGGACCCGTAACATGGTCTTGATCTTTGCTTGAGAGTGCTAGAAGTCTGGCTAGGACACCGTGATTTGGGGTGGGACCATCACACAGGTCTCTTTCAGCTGGATGTATAATGTGGTGATGGTGCACCGAATGACTATTTTTAAATTGCTAGTTTTCACCTTCAATTAAGCAACCTCTATATAAGGGTCTTCTCTTGCCTCTTGAGGTGGGTAGACGGTGTTTGCAGTCACAGGCCCAGATTTATAAACTGTTTGTGCTGGGTACGCGCCACAAAAGTGATGCAAACCAAAGGAAAATGATTTTCCAAATTTACTATCCAGCTAAAAACTTAGTTTGCGCTGGAATAACCAAAGAAGCGTTTTACGCTGCTTGTCGTTAGTTTGCATCAAGGGGGTATTTCTTGGGTGGTACATGGGCGTTCCCATGCAACCACCCATAGGTTTTGACACAAAATGCTACCTACTATCAATAGCACACATGTTTTTGCACCAAAAAATAACGCCATTTTGGTGGAGGCATAAAAAAGGAGAAATGGTTTTATTTCTACAAAATTTTTTTCCTTTTATATGTGCTGCACTGTACAGCACACTTCAGAAGTGGGAATAGTTTTAACCCCTTCAATGCTCATGACAAGCTCAGCTCGTCATGAGGCACACTGGAGCTGTGCTAATGACGAGCTGAGCTCGTCACAACAGCCGCGGAACGCACACGCTGGGCTAATTCCCCTCCTATGCGGGGTGTTCCATTGAGTGGGCTGAGTCGTGACGAGCTCAGCTCGCCATGAGCACAGCTCCACTGTGCAGCATGACGAGCTGAGCTCGTCCCGAGCACCTCAGCGCCGCGCGCGGCTCCCCTCCCCCCACACCGCGGGGGATTTAGCCCCGCGTGGAAGGGTTTAAAGCTTGTCTAGGCATAACATTTTGAAATGGAAAGTGAGCCTTCCAGTATGAAACCTATGCTACACTCACGCAAACACCTTTGCGTTAAGGTGCAAAAGTGTGTCAGCGGCCCTCAGCAGCCTGATTGTGCTCCAGCTAACTATCTTACTAGACATGGCACTTTCTTGCTTCCTCCCTCTCACGCGATGCAGCGCAGCAACATTGTTTGCAGCGCTTCGTTGTGTGAGAGATTTGTAAATCTGGGCCTTGGAGGTGTAGGCTGCTCCCTAAGTTTGCGTTTACCATAGACAAACAAGTCAGAGATTTTGAGATGGTTTGTTGTGGCCAGTCAGACAATTCCTTGGCCTAAGCACAGCTGACAGGACACATCACCCTGTCAGCAATTGCATTCTGGTCAAGATGCAGAAAAATAACTCATCAATGCTGTGGTGCTTTCCCTTGCCTGACCGCACTTATAAGAGTTCCCTTTTCCTAAGCACTCTGTGCTTCAAATCCCTCTGCCACTACGTAGGATGGACAATAGGTTGTGGTAGCTGTTCTTTGTCTTTTGCCACACCTTCCTCTGCCTGTGCAACGGGGACAGCTCTTATGGTTTCCTGCAGACCTTCTCCCCACCACCCTCACTGGGGTTCTCCATAGCAGTTAAATCAACCTCCACTATCCGCAGGACATCTCACGCCTCTCGGTGCTGCCACCCTGAAGCACCATGAACGGTAGGATGGTGGCCACATTGGTTTCTGCAGCCACTGTTACAATTGGTATGGGGGCACTACACAACTTTTGGGCACACTGAGGCTTCGTGTGATGGCCTTGCACTGACCTCTTGAGGTAGGTCATACATAGGGAATTTAGAGCATCAATCCCCTTTCCGGGTCTGAATGGTGATCCTGTGCAGGGATGAAAATGTCATGGGCATGAACAAAGTCTAAGGCTAACGAAAAACACTTGATTATCTCATTCAGGGCCCATTGGACTAAAGTTCTTTATGGTTGCATAGCCTGTGAACCAGACTTTGCGACTGCAAAACTTATTTTCACAATGTACAAAATCCCTTTAATGATTTGGAAAAGTTTTTCCAAACTGTAAAAGTGGTTTTGCGACCGCTCCCGAATCGCAAACAGGAAAGGGCATGAAAGAGGCACTCCCCTCATTTTTACGAGTCGCAAAGCAGTATGTCAGTAGTTTGTGTCGCTGTCGCAAACCATAAAAAAAAATACTACCTCTCAAGTTGGGGTAGTAAATGATCGTTAAGGGGAATCTGTCTTGGTGGGGCAGCTTCTCCTTTTGGGAATTGTGTTATGGCCACTGCTATCGAATTGGGAAAAAACTTTTTTAAAGCAGCACCAGTCTTTTTAATGAATACGGGCTGCTTTAAGAAAAAGAAAAATGTTTCCCATTGGGAAAGCAACTGCAGGAATGGTTAGTCTGTTGTCCCCTGCAAGCCACCATCCATGCATCTGAGGCCATTCACAGCGGGTCACAAAATGTAACCTGTCCTAATTTATATTTACTTTGCTTTTTGTATTGCGAACTCCTTAGAATGGGCAATTTGCAATGAGATCTATTAGTACATAGGTGGCACTGAAAATTACATCTCTGTTCACAAGCCAGTCACTATGAAATTTGCACTGGATAGTACAAAAGGCCCAAAGCTCTCCAACAAGTTGAACATTATCATAAAATCGCTAGGATCCTGTAGCATGGATATGTGCTGGTGTACACATCAGGTGAGGTGATGGGTCAGAGAAGGGAGCTGAGTAAAAAGCGTCAATTATGGTCAGTGCACTTATATCTTGATAAATATTAATACAATTCTCTAATTGATATAGACAGATTCTCTGGCTTGATGTGTTGCCTTTTCAATTAGAGGAAAGTACATAGTGTGGCATACACATGGCTATGGGGAGACAACAAACAGGACATTGTTCTGTTAACATTGCCACTTTTATCACCTTCTACCCAATCCCTTGTAATAATGACACACAGAGTGAGCCATGGAAAGTAACTGACGTATAGCATGTTTCCATGTACTGTGGTTCCTGAGAGAAGGGCTGAGGCCTTGTTCCTCCTGGAATTGCCTTCTAATAAGCATGTGAGGGGTGTGGTGGCACTTTACGGTAACGTTAACATATATTTTTATGATGCGAGACCAGCACTACTGCCAAATGCAGTTTTAAACATGTTAAGGGATCCAGTGACAGGAGCCAGGTATCTTTGCCCAATTGTCAAAAACTGTGCTAAGGGATGTAATTTACTCTATGCACTGCTAATGAGTCTTATTGCCAACACTTAGTAGCAGAGTAAAACCCTTGACAGCATTTGGTTTTGCCATTCCTCACTACTCTTTCACAGGATATAAAAATAGCTCAGAAGTGTTGCTTTTTGGAATTATGCCTCACCCTCAAAGAGATCCTGATATGGTCTTCTGTGCGGGGAACAGAGTTAATAAAGTAATCTAATATGTATAGAGGAGAGGTGTGGCGTAGCGGCTGTCACGTGGAGCTCGCGGTTCGATAGCCGGAGGCAGATCAGCTCAGCATCATGTGACTCTGGGCAATAGCTCAATTAATCTCCCTGATGGCACCCAGTGCCTAGATACCCTTAGGAGTGATAAGTTGCGCTTTACAAATATGGAATTTAGATTTTTTTATGTATATAAAACTATTTCAAGAAATTCAAAAGAGCCTATTCCAGTTTCCTATTCTTGGGATACATCCTTTCAAGTTAAAATAGAGGGTAGGTACCTGATGTCTTGGAGAATATGCCCCTTCTAATACTCTGTTGAAACTCCCATCCCTTATGGGGTTCCTGACTTTCAGTGGCACTTATTTGCCATGGGACGTGGCTGCTGTGAAGCAAATGATGAGTGATTAGAAAGAAAACACATTGCTTCACCATCCTGGTCTACATCTGTGCATTGTTCATTCGGTCGTGGTAGTCGAGTTGGACCTATCTCTTCAGATCTATTTCCTAAAGCTTTGGTACTTTTACAGTATTCTGAATTTTGAAACTGACACACATTATGTGTATGTTGTGGCTATGTTTCTTTTCACACAAAGGCACTGCCATTGTCACAACTCCTGAGACAATGCTATCTCTTCTGATTAATAAAACGCCAAGGTTATTGCAGTGTTGACAAAAAAAGAATGTTGTTTTGACTTCTAGCAATAGATTTCTGATCAACACACTGTGGAGAAACAGCAGTAGAAATGCCATGACATTAAAAAAAAACATGCTTTGTTCCTTGCAGACATGCTGTGTACAGCCCTTGGTGGATCCAGTCTAAAGTGAGTAAAGAAACAAATGAAGCTCATGGCTGGATTTCTAACATCGGGGCAGTTTGTGCAGCTATTTCATCCATTTTACGATCTGTTGTTTCCTGCATAGTTTGTGGATTTACTCCTGTAGTGAGGATGTCATCGATAATGTTTCCAATGATGCCTTTAGAGATTTCATGAGTGATGTCATCAATGATGTAATTTAACATGTCATGAGTAATGTAATATGTGAGGTCAAACGCAAAGCACAGCAGAGGCGCAAACTATAGTTAGCTCATTGAACTACACCTCGTGAAATTCTGTGATTTTTCGAATGAGTACTGGCCATCAGAGATTTGGCCATGTGTCCAAGGGGAAACATCTATTACAACACAGTCATTACTTTGCACTGCTTTTACAACGCAATTGTTACAATTCAACTGCCTTTACATTGCATGCTACTACAACGCATGCCATTACAATGCATGTCACTACAACGCATGTCACTACAGCGCATGTCACTAAAACGCATACCATTACAATGCATGTCATTACAGCGCATTATAAGGTAAGTAATGGAGATTTTTTTGGGTATGGGTTTTGGGGTAGATGGGAATAGTAATTTTTAGCCCTACACTATCCAACACGTTCCCTACTGTTGCACTCACTGGAGTGGGAATATTAATTTTTACCCCTACACTATATAACACTTACCCTACTTTTGCCCTAAAAGTATTATGCGTTGTAATGGTATGCGTTACAATGGTATGCGTTGTAATGGAATGCGTTGTAATTATATTTTTTTTAAATGTAATATAATGGCATGCATTGTAAAATCATGCGATGTAATAGTAGTTGCGTTGTAAAAGCATGCATTGTAATTATTTGCTTTCTAGCTTTCATATATTCGTGTCCAAGTGCTTTATTTAGAATGGGAAGACACGACCAGTTTTCACTGGCCACCATAGCCATGAAAAACACGGTGATATGGGTCAGTGAAAACCTTTACATGACCCCGACAGCATGAAAGAATGCTCCCATTGGGGGGTTGGCCTTTTTTTTCATTTTCTAAAATAAAAAAAAATAAGTTGTAACAGCTCTGTCCGCCATCAAACTTACAATACATTTTCAGGAAGCGCCGTGACGGCAATTCCTGGAACTGCAAGAAATGTTTGCAAGGGCAGAGGACATCTCTAAATATGGCAGGCAAAGCACCCTTACCATGACGGGAGTTGAGTACTCTGCCATGGCAACAGTAATTACTCCGTCCACCAAGATTTAAATCAACCCCTAAGTATCTCTTATTATAGATCTTTACTCTTAGGTTGGTCCTATACCACTAATTTCGGCCTTTATTGGCCAGATAGCCTGCTATGGTGGACTATAGGGATATATTAACTTAAAGGACACACTTGATAAGCAACATAATTTTTTCTATCTTGTAACCAAGAAAGGTGGCTCTAATAAGAAAATAGTTTTAAACATTTTTACTGTAATATTTAACTTTTCAAGGCGTTTAAATCTAGTTCTCTTAAACAAGCTTTAACACAGTAAAGCAGAGATAATAGGATTTCTTTAAGTTATTTGTTAACTTTTCCTTGAATGTTAGACAAGTGTCATTATATTCAGTGCACCCTGTGCATGAAAAATGATGTCAACAGTGGTGTAGGTTTTCCTATATATAGATATTTGACCATGTTTAAAATTGTCAGTATTTACATTAGTGCTATTTGGTCTGCTTCTTTGTAGCATTAGAATGACACATTTTCTATTATCCTTAACAACTAAACTTGTAAGTACTTCTGCTCTACAGTTTACTAATGAGTTGTTTGCACAGTTTTTTTCAAAAACTTACCAAATTACACTGATTTTCAAACTGGAGCCATATTACGGAAAGTGGCCAGTGAGCGAAACTGACATGTATGGGCGCCCACTTTATGCATTCATGGGGCACTTTGGTATTACAGAAGACCGCAGATGATTGTGCACCCCCTTCTGTAATACTGATAGCGGGGGTACAGATGCAGGGCCAGTGCTATCATAAGAGGGCGATCCCTTATTTGCATGGGGCCGTGGCCAATGCAAATGATGAAATCATTTTGCCTCTGTGCCTGCCCCATGTTACAGTTGCGGGCGCAGAGGCAAACATGCCCTAAGGAGGCCTGCTGAAAGTGCACCACAAAAAGGGCTGCTCTCTTGAGGGATGAAAGTGGATCCCATGGACCATCCCCTCCTCCCCCCCGCCAACATCTCCGTTCAGGGTGGTGCAGTCACTCACTGGGAAAGTTTCCCCTATTTGTAATAAAGGCCCTGGTATGGTTAAATACACAAATCACTCGGAACCAATGTCTAGTCTCGACGAATGGTGACCACTCACACATTCATGATCCCAGGAATAGCTCATTACAAATAATTCATCAATTGAAATACTTTCATTTTCTAGAATAGCACGAACTCCCATGAGAAATTCCTGAAAATCCTCCTGAGAGTTTAGAGAAAATTGAGTTCTAACTGTACACAAGTTGACTGTGTCGGGAATACCAGGCGCAAAATGGAATGCATCTATGTTAGCTTGTACTGTCCTCAACATAATTGATAATTCTCCACAAGGTGGTTTATCTTTGTTCTTCTCAATTGTGTGAGTAGGTGGAGTAAACGGAAAAATAACATTTACAATTACATTACAGTAGCAGTTTAATCATTTAAATTAGAAAATTGAGATGCTGGAAGAGCCTTTACTTCTTCCACTTTTTCTGTTGATACTGCTTTGCCTACCTGACTTTTATGACTTTCTTATCAGCTGTGCTTTTCTCAAACTTCGGTTTGTTAAAGAATGTAAACTTTTGAGGAACTGATATGGATATGGAGCATACATATTTTTCAATTGATTGTATTCTCTACTTCATGAGATGTCTACATTTACTTTGGTCTTATCCAAATCAAGAAAATGCACTCTAGAAACTGACCAAACTCATTACAGTCTAAGATAACCCATTCCTTCCTTAACAACTTTCTGGCCTGTATTTATCATTGCCGCATTCAAACCTAACACTTGTGGTTTATGTATGGTTACAGCATAAGCTAAACGCACACATACCTATCTTTCACCAAGTGACCAGTCCACCCCCCTCAGCTTGTTTGCAACTTTTCAAGAGCTCCTCTATTAAACTGGGATGTGATTTTTTTCCTCTGGAAATAGAATAACTAATAAACAGAACACATTTGGAGAGCTGTTTTAGCCTATTGACTTACTACACTCCTGTCTCTCAGCATACTGCCATACTTCACATCTTCACATCTGCACCAGTCTCATGTTCCTAGTTAATTCAGTGTATCGGAACTGTAGCCATATATTGACATTTTCAATACTGCCTGAAGAGTTCCTTGTTTGCAGTTTGTTTAAAACTGGCTAACCTTTTACTGGAGTCAGCTGAAGGTCACCAAAGACTATAGCATGCTTTCTTCCACATAGCAGGTCATAGTTTGTTCTGCGAATGCTCTGCATTCTCAGCTGAATGGCTAGCAACACATTTGAGACCATGCTAACCTCATCAATAATGAGGACCTTCAATTTCTCAAAAACCCTATGAAATCTGTTTATTGTCATCATTGAATTACTTCTCACAATATTGAGAAACTTCCAATAATTCTTATTGCATTTATACATTATTTTTCTTCATATATTTGAATAATAATTTCCAGGAATTTTGGACTAGAAAATATCATGAGTTTCTATTTTACTATATTAGACTCTTCTGATTGCAGTTGAGGTCAGGTAGTTGGTACCATCAGATTCAATATTTTATTACTAATAAACACCATTTTAACTTAAAGTTTACCAAATGCTCGATCAGTGCATTCCCTCTACCCAAATCCCTGGCCGTCTGTTTTCCAGTTTGATCTTTTCATTTCGCATTCTTTGGTCCTTTGCCTCAGTCAATTCCACTACTTTTTTCCCAGTTACATTTTCATTCATTTATTTATTTATTTATTTCTAAAGCGCGCTATCACCCAGCTCTTGCTGCAATGCCAGAAAACGGTCCTCGGAAGCTTGGTTCCGGTCCAGGGAAGGCATGGCTTGGCAGTTCGGGCTGGACTGTTCCCATGAGGCACAGGGTCAGAATGATTTGCATATAGCCATGTCTGAACTGGGGTGGCAGAGTGGGCTAAAGAACGGTGATGGATAAAACCCAGATCTTTTGACTGGGTGTGAGTGTTTGATTGGTTCAGATGCTCCGTCCATTACCACCCCTCTTTTGTACCGCTTTTGGCAGCCATAAGTGTGGCACGGTATGCTCAGACGTGAGTCCCTTGCTCATTTTGCCACTGGATTCAAGCAAGCCGGGCTGAAGACGGCTGCAATGCCAGAAACCGGTCCTCAGAATCTTGCGTCCGGTCCAGGGAAGGCATGGCTTGGCAGTTCGGGCTGGACTGTTCCCATGAGGTACAGGGTCAGACTGATTTGCATATAGCCATGTCTGAACTGGGGTGGCAGAGTGGGCTAAAGAACGGTGATGGATAAAACCCAGATCTTTTGATTGGTTGTGAGTGTTTGATTGGTTCAGATGCTCCTTCCATTACCACCCCCTTTTGTACCGCTTTTGGCCCACATAAGTGTGGCAGGGTATGCTCAGACGTGAGTCCCTTGCTCACTTTGCCACTGGATTCAAGCAAGCCGGGCTGAAGACGGCTGCAATGCCAGAAACCGGTCCTCGGAAGCTTGGTTCCAGTCCAGGGAAGGCATGGCTTGGCAATTCGGGCTGGACTGTTCCCATGAGGCACAGGGTCAGACTGATTTGCATATAGCCATGTCTGAACTGGGGTGGCAGAGTGGGCTAAAGAACGGTGATGGATAAAACCCAGATCTTTTGACTGGGTGTGAGTGTTTGATTGGTTCAGATGCTCCGTCCATTACCACCCCCTTTTGTACCGCTTATGGCCGCCATAAGTGTGGCAGGGTATGCTGAGACGTGAGTCCCTTGCTCACTTTGCCACTGGATTCAAGCAAGCCGGGCTGAAGACGGCTGCAATGCCAGAAACCGGTCCTCGGAAGCTTGGTTCCGGTCCAGGAAAGGCATGGCTTTGCAGTTCGGGCTGGACTGTTCCCATGAGGCATAGGGTCAGACTGATTTGCATATAGCCATGTCTGAACTGGGGTGGCAGAGTGGGCTAAAAATGGTGATGGATAAAACCCAGATCTTTTGACTGAGTGTGAGTGTTTGATTGGTTCAGATGCTCCGTCCATTACCACCCCCTTTTGTACCGCTTTTGGCCACCATAAGTGTGGCAGGGTATGCTCAGACGTGAGTCCCTTGCTCACTTTGCCACTGGAGTCAAGCAAGCCGGGCTGAAGACGGCTGCAATGCCAAAAACCGGTCCTCGGAAGCTTGGTTCCGGTCCAGGGAAGGCATGGCTTGGCAGTTCGGGCTGGACTGTTCCCATGAGGCACAGGGTCAGACTGATTTGCATATAGCCATGTCTGAATTGGGGTGGCAGAGTGGGCTAAAGAACGGTGATGGGTAAAACCCAGATCTTTTGACTGGGTGTGAGTGTTTGATTGGTTCAGATGCTCCGTCCATTACCACCCCCTTTTGTACCGCTTTTGGCCGCCATAAGAGTGGCAGGGTATGCTCAGACGTGAGTTCCTTGCTCACTTTGCCACTGGATTCAAGCAAGCCGGGCTGAAGACGGCTGCAATGCCAGAAACCGGTCCTTGGAAGCTTGGTTCCGGTCCAGGGAAGGCATGGCTTGGCAGTTCGGGCTGGACTGTTCCCATGAGGCACCGGGTCAGACTGATTTGCATATAGCCATGTCTGAATTGGGGTGGCAGAGTGGGCTAAAGAACGGTGATGGATAAAACCCAGATCTTTTGGCTGGGTGTGAGTGTTTGATTGGTTCAGATGCTCCGTCCATTACCACCCCCTTGTGTACCGCTTTTGGCTGCCATAAGTGTGGCAGGGTATGCTCAGACGTGAGTCCCTTGCTCACTTTGCCACTGGATTCAAGCAAGCCAGGCTGAAGACGGCTGCAATGCCAGAAACCAGTCCTCGGAAGCTTGGTTCCGGTCCAGGGAAGGCATGGCTTTGCAGTTCGGGCTGGACTGTTCCCATGAGGCACAGGGTCAAGCTGATTTGCATATAGCCATGTCTGAAATGGGGTGGCAGAGTGGGCTAAAGAACGGTGATGGATAAAACCCAGATCTTTTGACTGGGTGTGAGTGTTTGATTGGTTCAGATGCTCCGTCCATTACCACCCCCTTGTGTACCGCTTTTGGCTGCCATAAGTGTGGCAGGGTATGCTCAGACGTGAGTCCCTTGCTCACTTTGCCACTGGATTCAAGCAAGCCAGGCTGAAGACGGCTGCAATGCCAGAAACCGGTCCTCGGAAGCTTGGTTCCGGTCCAGGGAAGGCATGGCTTTGCAGTTCGGGCTGGACTGTTCCCATGAGGCACAGGGTCAGGCTGATTTGCATATAGCCATGTCTGAACTGGGGTGGCAGAGTGGGCTAAAGAACGGTGATGGATAAAACCCAGACCTTTTGACTGGGTGTGAGTGTTTGATTGGTTCAGATGCTCCGTCAATTACCACCCCCTTTTGTACCGCTTTTGGCCGCCATAAGTGTGGCAGGGTATGCTGAGACGTGAGTCCCTTGCTCACTTTGCCACTGGATTCAAGCAAGCCGGGCTGAAGACGGCTGCAATGCCAGAAACCGGTCCTCGGAAGCTTGGTTCCGGTCCAGGGAAGGCATGGCTTGGCAGTTCGGGCTGGACTGTTCCCATGAGGCACAGGGTCAGACTGATTTGCATATAGACATGTCTGAACTGGGGTGGCAGAGTGGGCTAAAGAACGGTGATGGAAAAAACCCAGATCTTTTGACTGGGTGTGAGTGTTTGATTGGTTCAGATGCTCCGTCAATTACCACCCCCTTTTGTACCGCTTTTGGCCGCAATAAGTGTGGCAGGGTATGCTCAGACGTGAGTCCCTTGCTCACTTTGCCACTGGATTCAAGCAAGCCGGGCTGAAGACGGCTGCCATGCCAGAAACCGGTCCTCGGAAGCTTGGTTCCGGTCCAGGGAAGGCATGGCTTGGCAGTTCGGGCTGGACTGTTCCCATGAGGCACAGGGTCAGACTGATTTGCATATAGCCATGTCTGAACTGGGGTGGCAGAGTGGGCTAAAGAACGGTGATGGATAAAACCCAGATCTTTTGACTGGGTGTGAGTGTTTGATTGGTTCAGATGCTCCGTCCATTACCACCCCCTTTTGTACTGCTTTTGGCCACCATAAGTGTGGCAGGGTATGCTCAGACGTGAGTCCCTTGCTCACTTTGCCACTGGAGTCAAGCAAGCCGGGCTGAAGACGGCTGCAATGCCAGAAACCAGTCCTTGGAAGCTTGTTTCCGGTCCAGGGAAGGCATGGCTTGGCAGTTCGGGCTGGACTGTTCCCATGAGGAACAGGTCAGACTGATTTGCATATAGCCATGTCTGAACTGGGGTGGCAGACTGGGCTAAAGAACGGTGATGGATAAAACCCAGATCTTTTGACTGGGTGTGAGTGTTTGATTGGTTCAGATGCTCCGTCCATTACCACCCCCTTTTGTACCGCTTTTGGCAGCCATAAGTGTGGCAGGGTATGCTCAGACGTGAGTCCCTTGCTCACTTTGCCACTGGATTCAAGCAAGCCGGGCTGAAGACGGCTGCAATGCCAGAAACCGGTCCTTGGAAGCTTGGTTCAGGTCCAGGGAAGGCATGGTCTGGCAGTTCGGGCTGGACTGTTCCCATGAGGCACAGGATCAGACTGATTTGCATATAGCCATGTCTGAACTGGGGTCGCAGAGTGGGCTAAAGAACGGTGATGGATAAAAACCAGATCTTTTGACTGGGTGTGAGTGTTTGGTTGGTTCAGATGCTCCGTCCATTACCACCCCCTTTGGAACCGCTTTTGGCCGCCATAAGTGTGGCAGGGTATGCTCAGACGTGAGTCCCTTGCTCACTTTGCCACTGGATTCAAGCAAGCCGGGCTGAAGACAGCTGCAATGCCAGAAACCGGTCCTCGGAAGCTTGGTTCCGGTCCAGGGAAGGCATGGCTTGGCAGTTCGGGCTGGACTGTTCCCATGAGGCACAGGGTCAGACTGATTTGCATATAGCCATGTCTGAACTGGGGTGGCAGAGTGGGCTAAAGAACGGTGATGGATAAAACCCAGATCTTTTGACAGGGTGTGAGTGTTTGATTGGTTCAGATGCTCCGTCAATTACCACCCCCTTTTGGACTGCTTTTGGCCGCCATAAGTGTGGCAGGGTATGCTCAGACATGAGTCCCTTGCTCACTTTGCCACTGGATTCAAGCAAGCCGGGCGGAAGACTGCTGCAATGCCAGAAACCGGTCCTCGGAAGTTTGGTTCCGGTCCAGGGAAGGCTTGGCCTGGCAGTTCGGGCTGGACTGTTCCCATGAGGCACAGGGTCAGACTGATTTGCATATAGCCATGTCTGAACTGGGGTGGCAGAGTGGGCTAAAGAACGGTGATGGATAAAACCCAGACCTTTTGACTGGGTGTGAGTGTTTGATTGGTTCAGATGCTCCGTCAACTACCACCCCCTTTTGTGCCGCTTTTGGCCGCCATAGGTGTGGCAGGGTATGCTCAGACGTTAGTCCCTTGCTCACTTTGCCACTGGATTCAAGAAAGACGAAGACAGCTGCAATGCTAGAAACCAGTCCTCGGAAGCTTGGTTCCGGTCCAGGGAAGGCATGGCTTGGCAGTTCGGGCAGGACTGTTCCCATGAGGCACAGGGTCAGACTGATTTGCATATAGCCATGTCTGAACTGGGGTGGCAGAGTGGGCTAAAGAACGGTGATGGAAAAAACCCAGATCTTTTGACTGGGTGTGAGTGTTTGATTGGTTCAGATGCTCCATCAATTACCACCCCCTTTTGTACCGCTTTTGGCCACCATAAGTGTGGCAGGGTATGCTCAGACGTGAGTCCCTTGCTCACTTTGCCACTGGATTCAAGAAAGACGAAGACGGCTGCAATGCTAGAAACCAGTCCTCGGAAGCTTGGTTCCGGTCCAGGGAAGGCATGGCTTGGCAGTTCGGGCTGGACTGTTCCCATGAGGCACAGGGTCAGACTGATTTGCATATAGCCATGTCTGAACTGGGGTGGCAGAGTGGGCTAAAGAACGGTGATGGATAAAACCCAGATCTTTTGACTGGGTGTGATTGTTTGATTGGTTCAGATGCTCCGTCCATTCCCACCCCTTATTGTACTGCTTTTGGCCACCATAAGTGTGGCAGGGTATGCTCAGACGTGAGTCCCTTGCACACTTTGCCACTGGATTCAAGCAAGCCGGGCTGAAGACGGCTGCAATTCCAGAAACCGGTCCTCGGAAGCTTGGTTCCAGTCCAGGGAAGGCATGGCTTGGCAGTTCGGGCTGGACTGTTCCCATGAGGCATAGGGTCAGATTCATTTGCATATAGCCATGTCTGAACTGGGGTGGCAGAGTGGGCTGAAGAACGGGGATGGATAAAACCTAGATCTTTTGACTGGGTGTGAGTGTTTGATTGGTTCAGATGCTCCGTCCATTACCACCCCCTTTTGTACAGCTTTTGGCTGCCAAAAGTGTGGCAGGGTATGCTCAGCTGTGAGTCCCTTGCTCACTTTGCCACTGCATTCAAGCAAGCCGGGCTGAAGACGGCTGCAATGCCAGAAACCGGTCCTCGGAAGCTTGGTTCCGGTCCAGGGAAGGCATGGCTTGGCAGTTCAGGCTGGTCTGTTCCCATGAGGCACAGGGTCAGACAAATTTGCATATACCCATGTCTGAACTGGGGTGGCAGAGTGGGCTAAAGAACGGTGATGGATAAAGCCAAGATCTTTTGACTGGGTGTGAGTGTTTGATTGGTTCAGATGCTCCGTCCATTACCACTCCCTTTTGTACCGCTTTTGGCCGCCATAAGTGAGGCAGGGTATGCTCAGACATGAGTCCCTTGCTCACTTTGCCACTGGATTCAAGCAAGCCGGGCTGAAGACGGCTCCAATGCCAGAAACCGGTCCTCGGAAGCTTGGTTCCGGTCCAGGGAAGGCATGGCTTGGCAGTTCGGGCTAGACTGTTCCCATGAGGCACAGGGTCAGACTGATTTGCATATTGCCATGTCTGAACTGGGGGGGGGGCAGAGTGGGCTAAAGAACGGTGATGGATAAAACCCAGACCTTTTGACTGGGTGTGAGTGTTTGATTGGTTCAGATGCTCCATCCATTACCACCCCCTTTTGTACCGCTATCACCAAACAGGCATCCTGGCGCTGGTAAACTCAAGTACAAGGTAGAGAAACGTGCAGAAGAAAGGCAAGGGTGGAAACCACCCAATAGAATGCAGCACCTTAGATTTTCGGAAACAATAGAGTTTTAAGTCTTCTTCTGAAGAGCAGGAGATTGCTAATTTGTCTCAGTTCCAGAGGAAGCCCATTCCACAGTCTGGCCGCAGCAACCATAAAGGTTCTGCCAACTGTTCTGAATTTCCTAAACCTCGAGATCTTAACTAATCTTGCCTAGGTGGAATGGAGGTTTCTAGCTGGAACATACTACTCAAATTTCCTCTGCAACTCGACAGGGCCCAACCCATGCAGGGCTTTAAGCACTAGGCAGAGTGACTTGAACTGAATTCTCTGCCCCACTAGGAGCAAGTGCAGTTCTGCCAGGGCCCGGGAAGAGGAAGACCTACTAGGGCAGCCCAAGGCAAGTTTGTCTGCGTTGGCCTGAATTCTAAGAAGTCTGTCCAGGAGAAACTTTGGAGATTCTAGCATAAGGGCATTGCAATAATCCAATCTACTCAGGACTGTGCTCTGTACAACTAATGCCCGTGCCTGCGGGGGTAGTAAAGGAAAGATTTTACGTAAGGATCTAATATTCGCAAGGCAGCTACCCACCGTCCTAGTAACCTGAGCCTCCATAGTCAGCTTGTTATTGAATATGATGCCCAGGTTACGAGCTGTGTCCACTGGTCTCACTGCAGTTGACATATCGTTAGGCCAAAAGTTACTGGGCAGCACTGAGGGAACCCTATCTGCAGAGCAGAAGAGCACCTCCGTTTTGCCAGCATTAAATTGCAGTGAATTACCCTTCAACCACAGAGCCGTATCACGCAAGCAACAATGGAATTCCTCCAAAGAGGTAGACTGCTCTCCCTACAATGAGAGAATAAGCTGCGTGTCATCGGCATAGTTTATGATGTTAATCTTATGCTCTTTAATAACTGCAATCAGAGGTTTCATATATATATTGAATAAAATTGGACTGATCGCCGAGCCCTGTGGCACCCCATGTGTGATGTCAATCAGATCAGATCGATAGGGAGGGAGGGACACTGCCTGCGTTCGACCCGTGAGGAAGGATTGAAACCACTGTCTCTTTGTATCATGTTCAGGGTGTTGAAAGGCCATAAGTATGTCACTCCACCCCTCTCCCAGTGGATACTTACTCCTATCCTTCTGGTCTTCCCTTTGAAGCAGGATGTGTTCATTTTAAGTCCACTTACTGCCATTTTTTTTTTGTGTGCAGATTTATATAGCTTGCATTCGACCCAAAGGTATTGAAGCGCTTTACATGAGCCCCAGTTACATTAACAAGTACACATTTATTTTTTGGTTGGTGCAGGGAGATTAAGTGATTTGCCCAGAATCACAGGAAGTGGAGTCGACTCTGAGGCTCGAACCTTGGTTTCCCAGCTCCAAAATCAGCAGTCTAGCTGTGAGCCCACATCCTCTACTGAGCTAATTATGGCATCCCACATGCTTTCCAGTACTTCACTGTTCATCTTTTGGCTAATATAAGGGCTAAATCTATGAACCTCTGGCTAATTCTTTTCGGTTTAGTTCTAGGTGATAACCCCAATATACAAACTTCCTGGTTACAATGCAGTTATCTGGCAGTTACCCTTTTCAATGTGTTTATAAGCTGTTCCCAATAATCTGTCAACTCTCTACATGTCAAAATCATGCTTGAGAAGTCTGCATCTTGTTTACTGCATCTGGAGTAGCACTGTGTGGTCTTTCCAAGTATATGATTCACTCTTTTGGGAGTTAAATATGTAGCATGTAAATGATTAAATTGGATGTATTAAAATTGGGTATTCCTTGAGACTTTTTAAGTGTACTCCTTCATTCTCTCCCACTCTTTATCCAAAAGCACTCTATCAATACAAGATTCCCATCTGCTTTTACCAGCCACAAGGTAATTTTTAGTCATATATATTGAAGATTTATTAAACCAGGAGGTTGTTCTATTTCCTGATCCTATTGCGAAGAGAAGGGATACAGTTTTGTGGGGTGCTAGCTCTTCCCGTCTAGTTTTACAAGCTTCACTCCTTAGTTACCATGCATCAGAAACTGTGTTGGTTGTAACCCTAATTCATCCACCATTTCTTCCATAGTTTGGCTATCTGGTTTTAGGTTTAAACCTAATATAACTGATAAAACCCCACCGAAAGGAAAATAGCCTTCACCAGTGTAAACATATAAACACTGAAAAAACACCTTCACAACCACAAACTAAGTGCCATTCAAATAAAGAAAAATCTGAGTGAAAGAGTCATTTTTAGGTTTTGCCTAGCCAATGCGTACGAAGTACGCATGTGCTAGGAAAAATCTAATGAGTATAGTATATGTGGCTTGGAATCCGCCCCGTCTTCCATTGGCTAGCTCCATAAATGGAGGCTAGCCATTGGAAGACGGGACTGTCCGTCAATGCCGGACCAGATTCGGCGGCGTTCCCGAGAATTTTTGGCTTTTGGCTACGTCACGCTACGTCAGCCGAAAGCCGATTCTCGGGAAAGCCCCCGAATCTGGTAAGGCACTAGTGGCACCTCGAGCGCTCTGCCGCCTCCTACTACGGTGTAAACGCTGCCTCCCTGATTGCCGCCGCTGCCCGGGGCCGAGAATAACTTGAGGACCTCGCCGGGGCCGCGGAGAGCAAGAACGAAGGAGCTGCCCTCCCATTGGCTGAGGCGGTCGAGCCCCCTCAGTGCCACTGCGCTAGGATTGGTTCTCGAGCCGCCGCGTCATGAGCAAGAACGAAGGAGCTGCCCTCCCATTGGCTGAGGCGGTCGAGCCCCCTCAGTGCCGCCGCGCTAGGATTGGTTCTCGAGCCGCCGCGTCATCGCTGGAGCCGCCCTGCGATTGGCCGCAGCTTCGTTCTGTGTTCTTGATTTTATCAATAACTAAAATGGCCCCTACACACAGATTCATAGATGAACCAAACAGATGTTTTCCCTTCATAAATAGGGCGATCTGCCACCACAAGGCACATGGGACTGACACAAAATAACTTCATTTACATTACAAACATTTGAAAATGGCATTTTACTGGGGATAATAAGACAGACCAAGGTTCTGCGTTGTTTCCATCGCACCTGCAGTCTCCGCTGCCCCGCCCTCTGCTGCCCTCCCTGGTTCGGTTTCGTTTCTTCAGTCTGCTCTAAGAAGAAGAGGAAGGGCGAGGACGACTGAAGGGAAACAACAGACTAACGGGAGCCAGTCGGAGGCACGAGCGTCCTGCAAACAGAGAGGAGCGAGAGAGTGACCGGTATCCGACCAGCCTCCCGGGAACATCAGCTGTTGTCTAGAGTGACCGGCATGCACCTGGCAAACCAAAGGCAGACCTGTCCCAGCTCCAGGAGCGACTGACAGGCACGCGGCAACCCAGGCTGTGCTCAGTGCACCAACTCTAGGAGTGACTGGCAGGCACCCGGCAGCCCAGGCTGTACCCGGTGCACTAACTCTGGGAGTGACTGGCACGCACCCGGCGTCACACAGTACACCACCTGTAGGAGTGACCTACTCGTCTGCGGCGCCTCTTGTTTTTACTGAAATCCAGATAATAGCCGGGGACCCTTAGTTACCGCACCTATCCTATGTCCCTTAATTACACAAAAGGAATTTATGAACATGGTATGCACATACTATCCACACCTGCTGCCAACATGCAGCCCAGTGCACATGGACTTTTCAGGAAACACATTGTATCCTATAATCAAGCGCAGTTTTCAGTTTCCTGCCTCTCCATTTTTGCATTCGCAAAACGAAAACTTTTTCGGTGTTTCCCGATGCCGAGCGATGGATAGGGCCGGAGAGATGATGTGCGGTGGGAGGAGGACACTGCCAGGGCAGCGCTGCCAGTCACCACAGTGGCCGAGGCAGGCTGCAGGAATGGAGGTCAGGGTTCGGTGTCGAGGGCCCCCAGGGCGGCACTGCAGCACTGCGAGTTCCTGCAGAACATGATCGACATCTCCATCTCCAACCTGTGGGAGCTCTGCACCCAGTTCGCCGCCTCCAACAACCTGACCGAGCTGGAGATCCACACGGTGGAGGTAAGAGCGGCGCAATATCGGGGGAGGTTTGAGCAGTCTGGGTGGAGGGCTGATCCGCACGTTGGAGGTAAATAGAGCGTTAAATGGAGGGGCGAGCTTTCCACACTGTATGAGCCTGCGAGAGATCCGTGTTGTAGGGACAAGGGCACCATCATCTCAGGGGGCGCTATATGGAGGGGTGAGGTCTGCATTATATATGACCCTGCGAGACATACGCAGTATGGATGTAAGGGCACCGGTATACCTGGGGCGTGATCGGCGGGGAGGGGAATTCCACATACTATGGTCTAACGGGAGATCTGCACTGTGGAGGTAAAGGTAGCGTAAGCGTTAAATCGGGGCAGTTATGTGCAGCGGGGTGGGTCTCGGGAGATCAGCACTGTGGAGGTAAGGGCAGATTTATATATAGTGCGTTATATTGAGGGGTAAGTTCTGCACACTGTATGGTATGACCCTGCTAAATATTTGCAGGGTGAATGTAAGGACAGCGTTATATCAATGGGTGTTATTAGAGGGGGTTGCGTTGTCTGCGCACTGTATAGCCCTGCGGTAGGTCAGCACAGCGCACGGCACCGTTATATCAGAGGGGGTATCTGTCTGCACATGGCATCTCCCTACGGGAGATCGGCACAGTGAAAGTAAGGGAGGGCCGTGTTATATCAGGGGCTGCATATTGGTGGGGGAGGTGGGAGTGCCACAAGCTATGGCTCTGCAGAAGATCTGTGACATGCATCACGTGGCTGTAAGAGCAGCGTTATATAGGGGACGGGTGGTTTGGTCACATTACACGGCCCTGTGGAGATAGCACTGTGGAAGGAAGGGCAGCGTTATATCAGAGGGCGCTAGATGGGAGGGAGGTGAAGTCTGCAGACTCTATAGTCCGCCAGAATAGCACAGTGAATGCAAAGGCAGCGTTATACAGAAGGGGGGGAGGGGGTTGACTGCAAAATGCATAGCCCTGCGGAAGATCAGCACTGTAGTAGTAAGGGTGAGTGATGAGCTGTACATTAGGTGGCCCTGCCGAGATCAGCACTGTGGTGGGGGATATGGGCTGTGTTCTATCGGGCGAACAATAGCGGAATGGTGAGGTCTGCACACTGTGTGGGCGGCAGGAGACTAGCACTTTGGGGGTAAGGTCAGTGTTATAGCAGAGGGGTGTTATTATATATTTTGGGATCAGGTCCATAGTTGCATAGACGAGCAGCAGACCGACCGGCATGCAGAGATAAACGAGCAGGCAGGCTTACATCAGGGGGAGCGTAATATGCTGGAAGGGTCTGCACATTGGGTCGCCCGCAGGACATCGGCTTTTTGCCCTGGGGTTGGGCGGGGGGGTATTTTAATATGAGGGGGTTGGATATTGAGCGGTTCAGCGATACCTATTACTGAGGTAACTTGCTGACCGGCCAGCTTTATATCAGGTGGAGCCACTCCGTATATTGCTCCGCCAGGTGTACACCCCCACCTCTGTGGGATAATACAACATTATATCAAGAGCCTTGGGAAGAGGGGATGAACATGGTACTACCCGAGCCTGCGTTATTGCCTTATGTCAGAGATGATTGGAACAATCCTGTGAAAATATCTTGGCTAATTTGACTTTTGTTGGGGATTCGCCACTGAGACATGTCAAATAAAAAAGCCATCATGCAGCCCTGGCTTTCCACCCATCTGAAATTATACGGTTTCCTTCCCATGTGACAGCGTTCCCATTCCTCTGTTTGTTATGCAAATAATACAGTGTTTATTCAGAGAAACCAAGGTATTTTCAGCGTTTCATTTCATTTAACGGTTACTCACGTAACAATCCCCTTCGGGAAGCCGCTGACATTTTCTGTTCTGAGTTGTAGTTTCTGCATAACTCAAGTATCTAACTTACGGCAGCGGATCTAGCTGGTGCGCTATGTCTCTGCTGTAGCACTGTCAAGCAGTGACCTCTGACCTATCGACAGGATTATCGCTCGCATTCAGATATTTCCATCAATGGCAAATTGTAGCGATCAGCGGTATGCAACTAAACCAGTTGTATGCAGATGACGTGGTGTTGTTGAGTCAGACAAAAGTGGGACTGCAAAGACTAATTGATCGAACACTTAGTTATGCAAAGGATAATCAAATGGTAATAAATGAGGCAAAGACAAAAGTAATGGTAGTTACAAGGAATAGAAGACAAAAAAACAAATGGATGCTGGGACAAACTCAGCTAGAGCAAGTTGACCACTATCGGTATCTCGGTGTCCTATTTAATGAGAATGGAAGCTTTCTCCCCCAGAGGAAAGATATCACCAGGAAAGCAAACAGCTTGATTGCGGCTTTTAGAATCATTCAAAAGAAACTAACTGCTCTGACATGCAGTCCTTTACTAAAAATCATATCTGCAAAACTATTACCGACCTTAACATACGGTGCCGAAGTTCTAAATGGTAAGGACGCGGACTTAATTAACAAAGCAGTGGCAAAAACCTACAAAATACTGTTCCAGTTACCACGCAATGCCTCGCAGGCACAAGTAAGGCTGGAGTTTGGGATAAACAATCAGCAATATGCCTGATTAGGCCAAATTCTGAAAGTCTGGAACCGTGAAAAAAACGACCAGGATAATCAATTATCTAGAGCTTTATGGCATGAAGTAAGAGACAATCGTAAACTTCAAGCATGGGCTTATCTAAACAAAGCAAAAGAAGAATTTGGAATAACAGCAATTTGGAAAAATACAATCACCCAAGAAAGCTTTAAAAAAACAATTAATAAATTGGCTATTCACCTATCACTGCTAAAAGACAAAGAAATATTGGTGAAAAGAAAGCACGCATGGCCAATTATAAACGAATATTAAAAAAAAGCAAATCCAAAAATACCTGGAAACTCCATGGTCCCAACAAAGTAAGCGATCTTTTATAAAAGTACGCTTTGGACTCTGGCCAGGCTCGTGCCATCTTCCACCATGGAAGACTAATGAGGGCAATACGACATGTAGGTTATGTAAACGGGGACATGAAGATATTTTGCATTTGGTATGTCTGTGTTCTGTAATGGATACAGAAAAGAAAGTAATCCTCAGGAGGTTATTTAATGCCCGAGGTATAAGGACTTGTAGACAAGCAGTAATGGCTTGTCTAAACCCGAAAGATCTACCAATGAATTCAGCTTTTGTAAATTTTTTATCTGTGATCATGAAAAATCTTAAGGAAAGTTTTTAATTAGATTTCATTTTAATGAAATATGAGCATAATTAAGTGCATGATGTTTTTTTAAACTACTGATTACTTAAAGATATTTTAAAATGTATTTGTTTTGTAAGATTTTAATTAATCAAACAAATAAACATGAACTTGAACTTGAACAATGCCAATAGCTCTAACTTTTCCAAAGGCGAAACCGTTGCATTGTAAATGCTTGTTTATTTCCTCCTGAAGGAGCCAATACAATGTAATTTTGTTATACAAGGCAGCAGCAAGTAAGATAGGGCTAACATTCTACTTGAGTTTTGTTGCTTAGGGATGGTACTAAATTATTGTTTATTCTTCCTTCTCCTTTTTTCAGTTTTGTGGTGTTTGGTCTACAGATTCAGTGTTTAGAAGCAAGTTTTAGGTCTTATTTAGTTATGTAATAAACTGTAGAGAATCAGGAAATATCAAAATCATATTTGATATTTTGGCTACATTTGATTTCCCTGATCGGTAAAATGGCTGGTTTCATAAGAATCTTTACCAATATGTACCATCACATTTACCACAGATAGAGAATGGGTAAAATCCTTGGATACATCTGCCCCCTTTTCTAGCGAGTCAATATTGATTGTAGGTGAATTGTCAAACATCCCAAGCTTTAAACATTCAATGCAAGGTGTAGTGACAGTTATATTTCGAAAGAGTGTTGTCACCAAGCATCTCCAATAGTGGTGAAAACATGACACCAGATGTTTGGTAAACATGGAATGCAGTGTCACTTGGGATGCTGCTGCAAAATCTTCCTACCAAGTTCAATAAAGATTGAAGTGATAATGTTTGTATTTGCAGTAATTCAGCTACTCATATGAAAAAGGTGTATGATGACCTGTCAAAATCAATCACTGAGCTGAAGTGCTTCCCTGTGAAAGATCATTGTCACTTGCAAGGTGGTATGCTGAAAGCATCTTTACAATCTTCAGAGTTAACAAATAATGCTATTTACTTTGTAATCCATTCTTGTGCACTATTTCGTAATGCCCAGGAACGTAAATGCAAATATTTCTCATTTTGTGCTTTGTGTGGCATCAAAGAGAGAGTCATCCTAACTTCGTCATTTAGCCGGTGGTTCACAGTCCTAGAGGCTGTGAATGCTACATTGTCTATGTGGCATCTGTTTACAGAATCTTTGCTTAGTGATGAGGCCAAAGGTAAGAAATGTGATGATCTTTGGTCACATATTGATAGTGATGTGAAAAAGCACAGTCTACTGCATGTTTATGTTTTTACAGGAAAATATGACTGCTGTAGTGGACATTATCCAAATACTAGAGTCTGAAAACACTCTTGTCTACCAAGTGTTCAGCGTAATTGGTGTAGATGTGAAACATCTCCTTGAGGGTAGGCTGGGCATCACTTTTAGTGACTTTGGCACTGCAACATGCTAGAATTCTTGTCACTTGGTAAGCTGGTTAGCAAAGAAATGTTGAGGAGCAATTCAGGAAATGTTATTTTACAGTCTATAGAAAATGGCTTGCAATAATGTATAGAAATGTCCCTTCACCAACCATAAAAACTGTCAATAACCTGAAGCACACCCTTATGTACTTTAAGGTTCCTATCTTCCGTTTTTTCCGTTTGGCATGCAGCACTCGTGATGTGCTCCGTTCCTTGTGCACATATCGTGAAACTTCAAAACATGGTGGCGCGCAGTTTGCGAGTCACCAGCGAGTTGCACAGCTTGATACACATTGGTATTCCAATTAATACTCACAACCCATAGTAGTCCATGTTCAATCCTTTTTATTTCAAATTATTTAACGTTACTTGTCCATCACTTCAAAGGTGCGAGATTCAATTGTCTTGTGCATTTTACTTGCTCCAGATTTGCTCATCCGGGTCTATTCATAGGCATTTAACGAACCTCGGATCCTCAAAATCATCCCAATGACATCTCACCCAAAGTTTTGCAAAAACCATGACAAAACAAAACAAGCATTGACAAAGCCAAAAGACAACGCTACCATTCCTATTGTCTTTCACAAAGCTTGTTTATAAATGCTTTACTATCTTGCTTGAATGTTTAATTAATAGCAGTGCTACAATGCACAGTGTGTTAGAATAAGGTAGACAATGTTAGGTGCCTTTTTGCCTACTACTTAGTTAAATTACTCATTATAGCTGTAGGCTTCATAGAAATACACAGGCAGTCATTTCTCACATATTATTCCACTGAATACTGATCAGTTATAATTCAGAACAGAAGGTGTAACAGAAATTTTGCATTATCCTTTAGTGTCCAGTGCCTTTTCTTGTCCACAAACGAAACCCTATTTATTTATTTATTTATTTGAAGGTCTTATATAGCGCGAACAAGATCCTTGCGGATATCAGAGAGCTTTACAATCAATTAAGCTAGGTATACAAACGTGTACATGTAGGCACATCAAGAATACAAAGCACATAGTACAAAAGTGAGGCATAAGGGTACAACATGAGAACGTTGAATTAGGTAGTGGTCAGCATGCGTACCTAAAAAGTCTGGAGGCCCTTTGTCCAAGTGGGAGTCAAAGGAAAGGGGGTGCTTGGTCAAAGAGATACCTTGGACTATGGGTAGGTGAGTTTTGCCATGAGGAACTCTTTCACTTCCTTTTTGAATGAAACAATAGAGGCGTTTAGTCTGGTTTGTGGGGGCAGTGAGTTCCAAATCCTGGGCGCCATCCCAGAGAAGGTTCGTTTATATGTTTTCTTCCTGTTGAATCTTTGGGGTTTCAGTAGCAGGTTTTCAGCGTTTCTTGAAGCTCTTGACCCACCCGAGATCGTCAACTTCTGTGCGAGGTAGCTGGGTGCTTAGTGGTGTAGGGCCTTATGAGTCATGCATGCTATCTTTAGGTGAATTCTGTCTTCGAACGGAAGCCAGTTCAAGGCTTTTAAGTCTGGGAAAATATGAGAGCTTCTCTTTGAGCCAGTGATGAGTCTTGATGCTGCATTTATAGTGGCTCTTAGGGGTGCTGTTGATGCTTTAGGGAGGCCACATAGGGAAACACTTCCGTACTCCACCCTCGGGATAGCAAGCGCTTGAACTGCCAGCTTAAAATCGTTAGCTGGCAAAATTGGTTTCAGCTTCCTCAACTTGTTTATCTGGAAGTTTGCTCCTTTTATTGCATTACTGATGTGTTTTTGCATGGTAAGGTTGCTGTCAAGAGTTATTCCCAAGGATTTAGCTGAGTCTACAATGTTAGGGTTGATGTTGAATGCAGTAATATATTTGACCAAGTCTTGCAATATGGGGACTTTAGCAGGTGGTGCAATAAGGAGGAATTCAGTTTTTTGAGCGTTCAATTTAAGATGGTTTTCTGCCCACCAAATCTGAGTGTTCTTGAGCATTGTGTTGAGCATTGTAATGTCTTCCAAAGAGTGGATCTTGAGATAGAGTTGTGTGTCATCCGCATACATGTGAAATTGGATGTTAGATGCATGAAGCAATTCCGTGAGGGGTTCCAGGAAGAGATTGAACAATGTCGGAGATAGGGAGGAGCCTTGAGGGACTCCTAACACGACTGGTACTGGATTAGAGAGAGTGCGTTGACGTTGAATTTTTGCGTTCTGTTATGGAGGAAGGAGGTGAACCACTTTAGAACAGATCCAGATAGCCCCATTCATTGTTTTAGGATATATATCAGGTTTTCATGTTTAACCGTATCAAAGGCTGAGGATAGGTCAAGCAGGATGAGAAGGCAAGCTCCGTTCTGATCTAGGATCTGAAGCGCATCATCAATGATGTGTGTCATGGCTGTTTCGGTGCTATGACCTGCCCTGAAGCCTGATTGGTGTTTGTTAGGCAGGTCGAAGTGGTCGATATGCTTAATGAGTTGGAGATGACCACATTTTTCCAGTAGTTTGCCCAAGGTAGAAATATTGGTGATAGGACGATAGTTGTTTAGGTCAGACGGGTCAGCTGAAGGTTTCTTTAGTATAGGAGAGACCTGTCCAATTTTGAGGGAGTCTGGGATACAGCCTTGTTGTAGAGAACTGTTAATAATTTTGGTCCAAAGGCTCAAAAGCCATGGGGTCAAGTCTTTGACAGAATTTGCAGGGAGAGGGTCAGAGGAGTGATTGGACGGCTTTAGAGTGGTGAGAATCTTGTCTAAGGCTTGTTCCGAATAGGTTTCGAAGGATGTCCATTCTGCGTTGTTTTTTAAGTGATGTTTTGAGGTAATTAGTTATGATTCTGAAGGGGGTGTGAGTGCGATGTTCATCTGCGGTCTGGCGTGTAGTACTAGGTCATTTAAAAGCTCCTTCTTCATGTAATCAGTGTTCTGTCTGAAGAAGTCAGAGAATTCTTCACAGTTGGGTTGCAAGCTAGCTGAGTTTTGAAGTTGTTGGGGAGCAACCTTAGTTTGGGTTTTGATGAGCTCAAAGAGTTTTTTTGGCCGATTTTGTGCCTGGTCTAGTTGGTGGCTAAAGAATTCGGCTTTAGTAATAACCCTATTATGGGGATGTTAGGATATGATGCTTCACAACATCTGTTCACTCAAGAATGCTTATTAATTGAGGTACAACCAAAGGTGCATTTGTGGATTACTTCATAACCCCCACCAGTCTATATATCAAAGCAGTCATATATCAAAGGTGCAGTCTTTTACCTTTAGGAGGGTTTAGCTCTCCCACTCAAGTCCGAGCACAATTATTCTGTATCCTGAGAAGAGAAAAGCAGCAGTCAAAACAGCAAGTACAATTCATGTTTCGCTCTCCTTCTCCTCTAACTCTAGGTAGTTGTTGGCCACACTTTAGAGCATTCACGTTGAGAAAAGCAAAGGAAGGGGTCAGAACATCAAATGAAAGTCCTGGTTCTTCTCACTGGGCTTTCGCCTAGGAGGATTCCTAAAAAAGTGAGTGTTGGCTTTGGAGGTCATTCAGACTAAGGCTCTCATTTCTAGTTTGGTGGACTACCGCTCCCCATACTGGCTAGCCTGGCAGGGATCTCTGGGCCTTCAAAGGTGCCACTGCCAAGGCTGATCCTCGGAAGGATCTAAAAGTTCTCTACCAAGTTTCTTATAGCAGCTCAGCAAACATTTGCATTTTACATACATAAAACTTCCTAAGTTGGAGTTTGTTTTTGTTAAACAAAATACTAATGATCCTGACACCATGGGAGTTTTCTCCCAGCTATTGGGATAATTTTTTATTTTTTCTTCTGAGGACCGTCGAGCTTTCCCTGATGCTGCCTAACAGAAACAAGCATTTGCAATGCAATAGGTCTCGTATTCACACGTGTTTGAGGTATTGGCATTGTAAATGACAATGCCTTTTATTTATGTTTTGGGTTTTAAAACATAAATAAAAGGCATTATCATTTACAATACTAATAGCTTAAACTCTCGCAAATGCGAAACCTATTGCATTGCAATTAAAAGCCTTCTCAACCTCTTTTTAGATTGCAAATATCAGAGGAAGAGACCAACCTGTGACGTCTTCAAAGTAGTGATAAATAGTGCAGAGAAGATGTGTAAGTGTTGTAAAATACACAGACACAAAGTGTGAAGTGAGAGTTATACATGATCCAAGCTATAAACTAACAAAGCGCTCCAACACCTTTTGGTCTGTGATTACACTGTCACGAATCAGGAGGAAGAGCGGGAGGGGAGCTATTTCTTGTCCTCTCCGTGATTTGAGTGTGTAGTGTGGCATTGCGTAATGTCATTGCTATCTTTGGCCTAATAAAAAACACTCCAACTTTAGTAGGGCCCTGGCTTCACCTCCTGGTGCAGGGTGGGCTGTGCTTTATGGCAGGCATGGAGGGAGGGATGGTCCCGGCTGCAGCTCCTGCCTCGTACAGTACCCATGATATTACTAGTGAGCGAGAGGTGCTGAGGTGGTGGTATTGGTGATGGTGGTATTAGTATTGGTGGTGCTGGTGGTATAGGTGGTTGTGGTATTGGTGGTGGTATTGTTAGTGATGGTATTGGTATTGGTGGTGGTTTTGGTGGTGGTATTGGTGGTGGTAGTATTGATGTGGTGGTACTGATGTGGTGGTATTGGTGTTGTTGTTGATGTTAATAAAACAGACTTTAGAAAACAACCCATCAGTTGCCTTTAGTACAGACGATATGTATGTTGGTATTGGTATTGGTGGTGGTGGTGGTGGTATTTGTGGTGGCGGTGGTATTGGGGGTGGTGCTATTGGCAGTGGTTTTGGTATTGGTGGTGTTATTGGTATTGGTGGGGATGATGGTATTGGAGGTGATGGTGGTATTGGTGATGATATTGGTGGAGGTGATATTGGTGGTGGTATCAGTGGTGGTGATATTGATGGTGGTGGTATTGGTATTGGTGGTGGTGTTATTGGTATTGGTGGTGGAGGTTTTGGTGGTGGTGGTATTGGTGGTGCTGGTATTGGTGGTGATGGTGTTGGTGGTAGTGGTGGTGGTATTTGTGGTGGTGGTGATATTTGTGGTGGTGGTGGTATTGGTGGTGGTGGTGGTGGTGGTATTGGTGGTGGTGGTATAGGTGTATTGGCAGTGGTATTGGTGGTGATGGTATTGGCGGTGGTACTGGTATTGGTGGTAGTGGTGGTGGTATTGGTGGTGGTGATGATATTGGTGGAGGTGATATTGGTGGTGGTGGTATTGGTGGTGGTGGTGGTATTGGTGGTGGTGGTATTGATGGTGGTGGTATTGGTAGTGGTGGTGATGGTATTGGTATTGGTGGTGGAGGTATTGGTGGTGGAGGTATTGGTGGTGGTGGTATTGGTGGTGATGATTTTGGTGGTGGTGGCATAGGTGGAGGTGGTATTGGTTTTGGTGGTGGTATTGGTGGAGGTGATATTGGTGGTGGTGGTATTGGTGATGTTGGTGGTGGTATTGGGGGTGGTATTGGTAGTGATGGTATTAGTGGTGGTGGTTTTGGTGGTGGTGGTGGTAGTGGTATTGGTGGTGGTGATGGTATTGGTGGTGGTAGTGGTGCTGGTTGTATTGCATTGGCAGTGGTATTGGTGGTGGTATTGGCAGTGGTAGTGGTATTGGTGGTGGTGGTATTGGGGGTGGCAGTATTGGTGGTGGTGGCGGTATTTGTGGTGGTGGTATTGGTGGAGCTGGTATTGGTGGTGGTATTGATAGTGATGGTATTGGTGGTGGTGGTGGTATTGGTGGTGGCATTGGTGGTAGTATTGATGTGGTAGTACTGATGTGGTGGTATTGGTGGTGGTGTTGTTGCTGATGTTAATAAAACAGACTTTTGAAGACTACCCGTCAGGTGGCTTTCATACAGAGGACATTTAACACAGATGTACTGTTATCAGCTTTAGCCTATTAGCACAGGATTATATGCTAACTGGAATTCACATGACTTAATCCACTAATAATTTCTAAATCCATTTGAAACAGAAACGAGATAATGACTGGTTAAAGTGATTGAGAAGCAGGTGCCCTTGTGTTTGTTGCAATAACAAAGGAGCCAGGAGAGTCCAACTCTGACCCTTTAGCCAATTTAGCTGCGAGCAACAATTGCTTAGGTCGCCAAATGAGATTACAGGAACTGGATCTCCCTTTCGGTACCAGAGATTTCAGCAGAGTGGGAAACTGAACTATATTCCATGGCATGTTACACCTCACTCCCCCCCATCACCTAGCCTAGTATGTTGTGCACGCCCTACTCAGACATCTGCAGAATACATTCAATGCCCTTTGCTTCCTACAACTGTAGACTCTGGCCTCACATCTATCGCCAGTCAAAGACACGCTCCACAGCCTGAAGTCCAAAAAACACCATTATATCACTCCAACCTCAGCAGTAAGACTCTGCTCACATCCAGTTAATGTTTTCCGTACTGCAGCCTAGAAGCTGCTACTCATCATCCATTGCAATAGGTGCTGCGCTACCCATCCCCCCTCCATCCCAGCAATCACAAATCTATGGCCTCCACGCCTCCGCAGTCATTGCTCTATCAATCTAAAGCCAGCAATCTCAGTCTGTTAACTCTTCCATCACTACTCACAACAGTCAATCCCCCCTTGTCCCTCACAACAGCATAAAATGCTCATTCTCCACGCCCTGTCTCTAGGCCCGACAACCACGGTTCTCACAGTGGTCATCCACCGCATCTCTCTTGCTCTGCCTCAATGGCCTTTGTTGTATCCATAGTCTAGCAGTGACTGTCACTTGCATCAGCAGTCAGCACAAACCCTTGGAATGGCATTCACCAGCTCAAACCAACACAACCATCGCACAAGCAGCATAACACCAACCTCTGATATGCGCAGAGAGGGCGGACAGCCACTGTTCTCCTGTGCCTCACCACTCCTCTTCCTTCCCTGAGCAGAAGACCCCCCTTAGTGCACAGCCCTCTGAGGACCATGGCCCACATGCATCATTGTGTCATTTTGCATTTCTTAATTTGCGAAAAATAAGGAATCGCAAATTAAGAAGTGCAAAATGCTATGCATCATTTTTTTCGGTATTTCTTTGTGATTCGGTAAAAATCGCAATTTTTACCGAATCCCAAAGAAATACCGAATTCTTAAGTTAATTTTCGCAATTCCCATTGATTCCTATGGGCCAAAAGGCCCATAGGAGTCAATGCAAATTGCGAGTGGCACTTAGAAAATTTCATGGGTGCATGGGGGGGTCCAAAGGACCCCCCCATGCACCCCTGAAATGTATTTTTCGCATCATGTTGCACACACACATGTCCTAAGGACATGTGTGTCCGTAACATGAATGTTGAAAAAAAAGCATTTTCAACATTTTAAACACTTTTTCCAAATTTACCGAGTGGTTCAACCACTCGGTAAATTTGGCACCCTATTTGCGAATTTTCACTTTTTAAAATAATGATGCATTGCTTTTAAGAAATCGCACATCTGCGACTTCTTAAAAGCACCCGCAATTTTAGAATTCGCAAACATGTTACAAATTCTAAAATTGCTTCATGCATCCCAAAAAGCACTTTTGCATTCGCAAACGGCCGATTTTAAGAAATCGCACCGTTTGCAACTACAAAAATGCTTGATGCATGTGGGCCATGTCCTAGCTTCAACTGTTAACGACCTGCCCTCCCTCGACCCTGCCACTGCTCTGTCCTCACAAATCAAGCCTTTTATTGTGCAATCAATAAAAAACAACAAGAAAAACAAAAGTCTATTTACATAGCAGACTTGGACGTCAAATCTGGCAACTTCGGTACAGGGACAGGAATAACAAAAAACATTAAAAAGAAGAAATAAATGGAATTGGACCCATTTAGCTGTTGAAACAGGAACGAGGTTGAAAACAAACTTGAATACTTTCACCCATCGTCGCCCACTGTCAGGGCTAATTTTTCTTCAAAACACAGAAGTGTTTACTCACAAAGTTTCTCTGCTGCTTCATGCCTGGCACACCTCCGCCCATCCAGAACAATTTCTTCTGCAAATGAGTGGTCTTTATGTGTTCTTGGCAAATCTCTCACTGGCAATTCTACAAGACAGCAAACATTAAAACATGCACACTAAAAAAAAATAAAGAAAAAAATGTACACGCACCATATAACAACCAAGTAAAGGGGCCAGTTGCCATGGGAAGATACAAATGGCGACAAGGCCGTATTAAGGAAGGACTAACAAGTCTATTAAGGAATTAAACGTCAGCATTTACGAAGGACAAAGACACAAGCCATTGAAAAATAAGGTTAGGCCTCCTCTGTACTCTACCTACAACAGATCGCCAGAGCAGAGCTTGCGCGCTGGCTCAGGCTTGACCTGAAAAGGACGTCAGACCACCTCTCTACATAGGGTGGAGGATTTGATGATCTTAACACCAACAGATCCAAATTCCATCAAGCCATTGGTGTAAGGTTTTTAGCAGAGGAGCCATGAGGGGCAACGCCAGCTGCCTGACTCTAAATAAAGCAGGCAGACCATCAGTTTGGGGGGCAGGATGCTCCGTCCCATTTGTGGTAGAGTATCTGGTCTGCCAAACTCTGCGGCCCTAAGTTGTTCTCTACATAGTTTTCTATGACGCATTTCGGATGATGCAGTTAATGGTGCCTCAATTTCCACCATGTGTATTTGTACACACATTCACTATTTGTCAGTTTTCCTGCTTTCTACACAGGAACTTCTAGTGGTGTGTACATTGAACTCACATATAAGCTAGCAGAAAATATATTGCTCGACTGAACTGCATAATCTTGGAAGATTTTTGTAAGATGCTGAAGCACAGGCATTACTATCAAATGCCTAGCCTGTTTTAATTTGTTAGTTTGTCTCGTAGGATATTTATTTGGATAGTTCTTAGTCAGTTTGACACTGCATACATTTTTAACAGTTATAAAATGCGAAGGAAGCTCTTTTATTAATACAAGCCACATTATGGGGCTCACTGATTAGGTGTGCAGTAGGGTGTCAAACAATATTTGGCTCTATGTTTTTAAATAGTTCATGTGGTGTATTGAGGGTGCAAAGTCATTTAAAAATGAGTCCAGAGGAGTGAAATTTAAATATTATGTTAAATCACACTGTGGCCTAATTACGAAGTTGGGCGGACTTCGTCTCAGTCCTGGGACCGGCCGACCTCCGGTGGCGTTCTTGACAGCCTAATTAGGATGCGATCGAACACTGGTCATCGCATTCCCACATTTCCCAATGGGAGCATGCATTACAGCCGTAAACCGGAATGACAGCTCTCTTCAACGTTTGATCACAGAAAATGCATTAAGAAAATAAATAAGATGTAATTTCTACAACCAACATCATACCTATTAATTAAATTGCTTACTTATAACAGCTGCTAACTAGCACAGCTTTAGAACACCCTAAAAAGTGTCTCTCAGTGTTTTCAGTCGACCCCCTCTAAAAACCGGGACATGAGCCAAAATTGTCAAAATTGGCTGGGACAGCTGTTGAAAGGGCACATCCGGAACGTCTGGTCACCCTGTCCCTGAACCCCGTGGCAGGCATCTTAAGGTGCCTGCCACAGGTTGCAGGGATCAACAGGGAGGCACCATAGGTGCCCCCTGGCCCCTCAAACGGAGGCCGCACACACAAGGGGCACTGCTGGGGGCCCCCAAACATGCTTTCCGCCATGGTTTCCATGTCGGACAGGCTGGCATGGCAATCATGCCAGAAACCATGCATCATAATCCCAGGGGCTGAAAGGCCCGACCTTTGGAATTATGAGCCGGTTCCGACAGGCTGACAGGCTCCTTCAGCCAGTTGGGATTGAAACTGACGATAGGGATCGGAAAGCCTCCAACCGAAGGTCGGTGGTTTTCGACCTCCATCGTAATCGGTCCCTGTGTGTTGTACGTCTTCATAGTACCAAAATGGCTTCAGAGAGAGATAGGGAGAGATGACACTGAATGATGTGATTGGAGCTTGACACAGGAGGGTGCTCTGCATGGGCGTCCGCAGGTAGGGGCAAGGAGGGGCGCTTGCCCCCCCCCCCCTGGATCTCCAGTCCAGTGCTGGCCGTACTGGTGCTGGCACTGCTGTGGAGTGGTGCGGGTTGTGGCTAGGCGCCATTCTTTTTTTTTTGTAACGCTGGCACTCCTGCAGCCTCGTGTCACACTGGGCTGCTGGAGTGCGAGGTTACCAAAAATGAGGGCCGGCCCTAGTGTTGGTGACGCCCAGTGCGAGAATTTCTATTGGTGCCCCCCAATCCATGGTTTCAATTTGAAAAAATAAGTACAGGTGCCAAACGTTTTTCTCAGGAGACTCCCACCCTTTCCACCACTGGCATTTTAAAAATGTTTGCAGTGTTATACAGCACAAACTCGACCCGAAATTATCAGAGTGCTGTACATGAGCACCAGTTGCATTACAGACGAACACACAGGGAGATTACATGATAAGCCCAGAATCACAGTTTTTTTTAGCCCCCCGCCAGAATGCAACCTGGTTCCCCAGCTTCAAAGTCAGACGCTCTAGGTGTTAAGCCAGACCATGGTCAACCTCAACCAATGGTGGCAGGACTGCCTGCATAAACTCCGTCCAAATTCAGGATTTGAACCTGATCTGGTTTGGAAAGTGCAGAAGTGGGAACGATGCCTCTGAGGAAATTTTTGAAAGTTTATTAAATAGTTCATATTATAGCACATATTTCTCTTAAATTTGCTGAAAAGACAGACTCTGAAATAGCACACATCAAACATATCAATACTTTCATTGTAAGAAAATTAAATCCATACAGGTTAATCAGGTAAAATAAGATCAGAAAGAACCAAGCATTATGCACAGTGGCTACAGGTTGCACAGGACCGAGTTGCCCTTGAAGAGACAAATGTTCCACAGTAAAAAGGCTTGAAAATTGGCATAGAAAGATCAAAGTGTGGGACTCACTTCACATCTGGCATGCAGCTCAAAACTCTTATAATATCATTGATACTCTGAATAGCTCTACCAATAAACTAGAAAATCTCAACTGAAGCACTCCTGTTATTCCAATGTGTAGGCCTAAACATATTTGTGACAATACACTTCAACTCTGAAAGTAGCACAGCTCTATTACAGGACCAGTTACTCAAACTTCCAGGGATGCACCTCAACCATAGTCGGCAGCAACCCGATATTCCAGCACTATGAACCTGCACAACTCTGCCAATGCACTTCAATTCTATTTTGCAGCAAACCCTGTTACACAGGTACTTGGTTTGTCCCATTCTCCCAAAGTCAATACTTTGAGAGACTGTGTCCAAATTAGTTCATGCTGCAGTAACCAGAACCATAACAACAATGCCAACTTCGTGACATCGTGTGAACAGAAAGTGAAAAGTTCAAACCAGCATCCACCTAAATCCAGGCGACAATGTTGGTTGCTGATGTTTCTCAAAATTTCTTCACCACTACCAATTACTCTACATGTTGTCTTTCCCTGAAATTGATGCTGAATGTATCCATTTCTCATTGTGGCAGCATTAGAGGTCCATATCAGGTGAACATCACCCCTTGCATGTACAGCACCAAACCCACACTAATGCGCGGTTTCTCATACTGACTATAGGGTTGCAAAGAGAGGGAGTCTGTTCTGTTGAATTCACAGAAGACCCACATGTCATGCTGATCAGTGCCAGGAGCAGGAATTCTCTTAAACAGCCTGTTAGCTACACTCTCACCCTGCTCCTTCATGGAGAAGTGGGTAATGAATGGGCAATGACTTGGTTCAAGGTGTAGTGTGGATGGTTAAAGACAACATAAAATGAGGTCACAGATATGGCACAAAGAAGTGTGCTACACTGAAAAAACCTGGCCCACCTGAACTGAGTCTGCCCAGCCAATATATGGGAACAACCTCACACAGCATTGCTTTCCCGGCTGGATAAGCAATGGATGTAGGGCTGGCTTCTGCCCAGTCTAATGACGTCAAGAGAAGTTGAGGAAAAATATAGCTAAATTAAATTAACTGCTTAAATGGTGCATTTTCCAGTGCAACCCACTTGCTATGAAAGTGAAAGTGTGCTGGTTCTCAAGAATTAGTGTCAGTGGGTCACCTGTTGCAATCAAGCTCTGGAATCACCTCAAGGCAGGGCCAGTTAAGCAGCTATAGAAGTGTGAAACTGAAATAAATTGATTTGGCCGGTATCACACAGTTTAATCAGTAGGCTAAACTGGACTTGTTCTTAGTCTGTAAGTAACCTACAGATCGCATTTCTCCCACTCTTGGGGATATAAAAATATTGACTCTATCAAAAGAGATTGTACAGAGGTGATACCGTACTTATATATTTATGCATGGCTGGAGATCAGTAAAATGACTCTGCTCTGGGCATTATGCAAGTACAGTTCTGATGGTTCCTAACCTCGCAGTAGGTTGTATGCATGTCACGTTTAGCAAGGAACTGATCTGTTTCGCTGCTGTGGGTTGTGGGTTTTGCCAGTTCTACCGTTATTATGCCTGTGCTCAGCTGTGGGTTATCCAGGTTTGTAGGCAACTGATTGTATCAAGTATGGGATGTGCACACTTTCAGTTTGCTGTGCGTCTAGTTTCTACCCATCTATGAGTTGAGGAGACGCACATTTCTGTAGGTGTCTGGTCTGAGAATGGAGAAAGCAATCAGAAAAACAGGGGGAGATGTTAACATTTTGCCCCCCTCTGGTAAAACTTCTGCGGACGCCCATGGTGCTCTGGGGTACTTTGAGGCATTTTTAAAAAATGTTTATCTATTTTTTTCTGTAATATTATTAACTAACTACATTACTGATATGGGACCCACTTTTAAAGTCACGTGAGCATACCTAAGCTATTAAACACAAGAAATGTCAGAGAAGGAAAACAAACCTACCAAATTATCAAACTCTTCCAATTAGTCTGATCCCACCTACTATATGTGCAAATACCACCCACCTGTCCACGTCAATGCACAGTCTCACCCGTATTGGTAGACAATCATTTAGAGTCACCGCTCCCGCCATTTCCAATACATACGGACCATCTCTGCTCTTCTACTTCATAGCACTGTTCAATATCTACCCTTTCATCCAAGCTTTCTCCGCACCTTGACCCCAATAGGACACTCCTGAACCCTGACACCAACACAGACATATGTCGCTCCCAGCCCAGCCTCCCCTTCTGAAAACTGCAACCCACCCACCTCCCGGCATATCCCACGATTGAACCCCCAACTTGGCACCTAACTCGGATCTCACTGCATCCCCCTTTCAGGGATACAACAAAATGATATAATGCAGACCTTGGTGGGAAAAACAACCCAAATGAAATACAGAGCTACTCATGTAAATGACCATTACTGTGTTAAATAACAACTAAACAAGCTGAACAAGAGTTTGTTCATCAATATAAAGTCCCTACATTGAAGGTGCATATTTCAGCCCAATAATATTGGTGCACTTCGTAGGCTGCCACAGATAAATGATTCAATTTTTCCAAATTTCAAGATGTCTTGTGTGTCTATTGTACTTTTAGGCAGAAGAAAATAAGCACAGCTGCAGCAATGACCCGCCACAGAAATACTTCCATGAAAGAGAACATTAATTTGTAGCAATGTAACGGAGGGGAAAGTTAATTGCTAGCACTACAAATTTGAACGTAAATTAAATTAGTTCTTCTTAATAGATAAAGTGTTCTTTCTGAGCATACAAGTATATATTTTAATTTAAAAAGCCTCAAAATCAATTTGTTTGCAGCTATACCAAGCAGCTGAACATGAACAGTCAATCTAACCCAATACCAATTTCTTTCTCTGATTACCCAAAATGGTAAGAGTTAAGAAGGATTATTAGATCATACTTCCTGTAAATGTTTGGGGAAATGTGATTTCTGCCTACCATCACAAAGCTGGACACCTGGGCAGAAGGTACTCCACATACATTTTGGACCCATTTTTACTTTTGTTGCTTGTGTAGTCTTGTGTGCATTTTTCCTTTTGGCATTTTTAGGTTTGCATTTCAGAAAGCCCACAGAGATATTATTATACTCCAACGCCTAATAGGGACCAAAAGATCTCGGTACTAATGAACTGATGGCATATTCTTACTTTTTAGGTTGAGGCCTCCCAGACAGTGCAGCTGTCTGGTTTGCTAATTGCTTCTTGTGGACAAACTAAAAGCGTCCCTGGGAAGGCATTATTCATATTGCTTACTATTGGCTGTGTGGTTTGTAACTCACAGTTGCTTGCTTTCTATTTTATGGATTTATTTATTTTAGGCTGTCCAGCTTGAGTTTGTCTGTCTGGTGGAGCATTGCTTGTTTCCTGCTCTATCCTTCTGATTGCTCGTTTTCTGTAAACAGGTCTTTAAATCTTGTTCTTATACTGTCACACTTGATGTGGGAAGGTGGGTGTTTGCTTTTCTTTCTCTGACTTCAAAGGGAGAGACTTTATGTGACTATCTTGCTATGAAACAAAAGGCTTTTATCTAGCACACAACCAAAAAGAATTGTACTTGTATTTCAAAATATATCAGAATAAGGGAAGTACAAATGTAGTTTATTTCTTTGTAATTCTGAAGTGTGGTGGAAGCAAATATTTGAATGTGATCAAAACACTAGGTGATGACATTTCCACACATTATTATTTGTGTACAGTAAAATGGTATGCCTGTGCAACTGTAATGGCCATTTCAATTGAAAATGTGCTGTCTTTAATGGCAGTGCCCTACCACACCATGCCTGTGGCGTAACGAAAGTTGAAGGGGTCCCCCTGCAATGAACACAGAGGGCACCCTACTCCGGATTTAATCCGGAGCTAACAGGCCTGAGTAATGTGCTGAGGGGGTGCCCTGTAGCTCGGGCCCCCCCCCCCCCCCCACCACGGGGGCCTGTGTTACACCCCTGCACCATGCATACTCCACTCCACACCACTCCACTATAAAGCATTCTACTGACTGTATGCCACTCCACTCTATGTCCCTCCACTGTATGCCACACCACTACATTCTACGACATTCCACTCCACTCTACAACATGCCACTACATTCTATGGCGCTCCACGTCACTCTACTCCACGATTCGCCACTCCTCTCCGCTCTAAGACATGCCATTCCAATGTACGATTCTCCAATCTGAGACACTATGCCACTCCACACCACTCCACTTCAGTCGACTCCACTCAATGCCACTCTACTCGACACCCCTCCACTCTATGCACCTCCCATCCCCACTTCTTTTACACACTCCACTCCACCCACACCTCAATCTACCCCATCCTACTTTACTATAATCTACCCCAATACACTCCAATCTAACCCAATTCAGTCCAATCTACCCCACTCTACTCTACTTCAATCTACTTCATTCCACTCTACTTGACTCCAATCTACTGAACTCCACTCAATCTAATGCACTCCACTGTACCTAAATCTACCCCACTTCACTCTAATCTGCCCCATCCCACTACAATTCACTCAATCTACCACAATCTACCCCACTTCACTCTACTCCAATCTACCCCAATCCAATCTATTCAATATACCAAATGGTAAACAGACATAATATCGATTCCAAAATATCGATTGGACAAAATATCGAGTAAAAAATATAGACTGGACAAAATATAGACTAGACAAAATATAGACAACAAAAATATCGAGTAATATCGACTAGAATAGCCAAAATATCGAATCAAAAATATAGACTAGACATAATATAGACTAGATAAAATATAGACAACAAAAATATCGAAAATAAGGTAAGTTATTAATATTTAATAATATTTGTGTAATATAAATCTGTAGCGGGTTGTGGGTTTATAGGGGAATAGGGTGGGAAGTAATTTAATTATAATTAATTAATTATGTAAATTTAATCTAATTGTTAATTAAATAATAATTGGTAATTAATTAAAATATAATTGGTAATTAAAAATAAATAATTGATAAATAATTAAATTTTAGTAATTTATTTTCTGTAGTGGGTTGTGTGTTTATAGGGGAATAGGGTGGGAAGTAATTTAATTTTAATTAAATAATTATGTAAATTAATTATATTTTTAAATTAATTATTAATTGGTAAATAATTAAAATATAATTGGTAATTAATTTAAAATAATTAATTGGGAATAGTAATTTTCACCCCTACGCTATCCAACGCTTTCCCTACTGTTGCACCCACTGGAGTTGGAATAGTAATTTTTACCCCTACGCTATCCAACGCTTTCCCTACTGTAGCACCCACTGGAGTGGGAATAGTAATTTTTACCCCTACGCTATCCAACGCTTTCCCTACTGTAGCACCCACTTGAGTGGGAATAGTAATTTTTACCCCTACGCTATCCAACGCTTTCCCTACTGTTGCAACCACTGGAGTGGGAATAGTAATTTTTACCTCAACGCTATCCAACGCTTTCCCTACTGTAGCACCCACTGGAGTGGGAATAGTAATTTTTACCCCTACGCTATCCAACGCTTTCCATACTGTAGCACCCACTGGAGTGGGAATAGTAATTTTTACCCCTACGCTATCCAACGCTTTCCCTACTGTTGCACCCACTGGAGTGGGAATAGTAATTTTTACCCCTACGCTATCCAACGCTTTCCCTACTGTTGCACCCACTGGAGTGGGAATAGTAAATTTTACCCCTACGCTATCCAACGCTTTCCCTACTCTTGTACCCACTGAAGTGGGAATAGTAATTTTTACCCCTACGCTATCCAACGATCTCTTCAATGTAGCACCCACTGGAGTGGTTACATTAAATTTAAACCTTTTGCTATGCTACGGTAAATATATTCTATGTGTTTTATTAATAACATGTATTTATATATATATATGTATTATTATTATTAATTTTTAAAGTTACATTAATTATGTAATAATGTTAAATTTATTTAATAACTTTAACAATGTTTATATTAAATATATTCAATATTATAATAGTTTTTACTTATTTTAAAGACATAAAAAAAATCGATATTTTGGCAGTCTATATTTTTAACACTCGATATTTTAAACTCGATATTTTTGTACTTACCTTAGTGAAGATAGAAAGTCGATATTATGTCCCTCGATATTTTCTCATCGATATTATGGGAACTCGATATTTTGGTAGTAGATATTATTTCAGTGATCCATACCAAATCTACCCCACTCCACTCCAAACCACTCAATCTACCCCACTCCAATCTGACCCACTTGATCCCAATCTACCCTATTCCACTCTAACCTATGCACTCCACTCCCTCCAGTTTACCCAACCCCACTCCAATCTTTCCCAATCCAACCCACTCCACCCCATTCTACCTCAGTCCACTCCAATCTATCCCACTGAAATCAAATCTACCCGCTCCATCCCCATCTACACCAATCTACCCAGCTCCAATCTACCACAACCTACCGCACTCCAATCTACCCCACTCCAGTCAAATGTACCCAAACTCCATTCCAAACAACCACAATCCAAGCCACCCAATCTACCTCACTCCATCCCAATCTATCCCACTCCACTCTAATCTCCACTCCAATCTCCACTCCAATCTATCCCATTCAAGTCTACCACAATCTCCCCACTCTACACCAATCTACCCTAATATACCCCACAACACACCATTCTACCCCACCCCACTTCAATCTACTCCTACACTCTACCTCAATCCACTCCAATCTACACCAAACAACCCCACTCCTCTCAAATCTGACCCAATCTAACCACCCCACTCAGATCTGCTAGACTCTATCCCACTCCAATCTACCCCACTCCATCCCAATATACCCCATGGCCACACTCCAATCTACCCAACTCTAATCTACCCCACCCCACTGCTCTCCAATCCAACCCATGCAACTCCAATCTATGGGAGTGTAGTATCTACGGTCACTGAGTTGTCTTTGGCACAGTGTCATAGTCAGCAATTGTCATGATGACAGTGGCCCCTTCCTTGTCGGCTTGTTTAACAGTGATCTCTGGATCATCTGCCAGCTTCCTGACAGTCATCAGTTCAGCTGTGGACAGATTATGGTATGTGGGGGATTCAGTAAAGCTGTTCAGGTCCTTGAGTACAGCCTGTTTAAATGTCAACACCTCGTTGGGTATCATACTCCTGTCTGGGGTGAACGTGGATGGTCTATGTAGCCCTGACTCCTCAGTTTGGATATTGGGTTTATCTTGGAAAAAGGCTTTAAGGCGTATTTTATGAAAAAAGCCCTGGATTTCACAAGTATCCCGAAATGTATCGGTCTTGGGGGTGGGACAAATCCCAGACCCTTGCGTAGTAGTGTGTGCATGAAGTAGTGTGGCTCACTGGTTAGAGGCAGCAGACCCGAGAGCAGAGGACGGCCCGGGACCAGGGTTCGATTCCCGTCGCGGCAGGTTTCTGGACCAGGGTCAGCGGACTCGATAATTCTCTCGCCTCGGTGCCCACTCTGATCAGCGATCACACTCGGCAACTCTGGGCATTAGCTTGCCTCATCTTCACTAACGGCCCCACCAGACCGCCGGGGATGCCTGGTCTCACCCTGGAGATACCCATTAAGGGACCATCTCTCAGGGAAGCCAGGAAGGGTTTCGCAGCGGTCGAAGCGCCTTGGGACCCTACGGGTAAGTAGTGCGCTATATAAATGCCTATACATTTACATTTACATTTACATTTAGTACAGTCTCTTTGAGAGAGGTGAGATACCCAGAGGAGAGATGTACAATCAGTTTTGCTTCCCTCTTGTCTGACTCCTCGTCTCTACTGAGGCAGTTGGTAGCTCCTGCCACTCTCCTCTCTTTGGCTGCCCTCTTCTCTGCCCTCTTCCTTTGCCCCAACCTCGGTCTAAAAAAGAGTGGTTATTTCCTTGTTGGAGGAATTTTGGCTGTCCCTGTTGGTACATAGGGAATTGCCAGAAAGGGGGACCTTGGTAAGGTGGCATGTTTTACATAGGGTACATGGGGCGTGTATTACGCCTGGAGTTGTTACTCCCCCAACTACCATTGCTAGAGTCGCTGTTCGATGAAGAACCTCTCCTTGTGGTATTGGAGCCATCATCTGATGAATGGCCATCACTAGTTGGGGTATAGTCTGTTCTCAAGTAAGGATATATCTTTTCTTTATCCTTTTTTTTATCCTTCTGAAGTTTAGAGATTTTTTGTTTCATCAGATATTCTTTGTTATCAACAATCTCAGCGTTGATCTCTGCTAGCTTCGTTTATAAAGCAGTGACCTGTATGTTAACTTTGAGTGACCCTTCATACCGCTTGGATTCGTATCAGTAGGGCATAGGCAATACTTTTAGCAGTTTTGATAATCAGGATGAGTAGGTCCCTGGTGCATTTCCATGCTACCAAGAACCACTCCTTCTTGAAGACAACGTCTTCTAGGAACGGGTGTGGAACATTGTTCACTATGAGGCCTTTAGGGTCTATATTGGCCCGCAAATACTCTGTCATCATGGAACCATCTAAGGTTATTTTGAGCCATTCATGTTTCATGTTTGAGAGTGAGGACCAATCTTCTGACTGGCTACCAGAGGCAGAGCTAATATCTGACCCCAGAATGGAGGGTGCTCTCAAAATCTCTGCCACTATGTTGTTGACAAAACGGAGTCCCTGATTCTCTTCCATCCTAGTGGTGTGGGAGTACAAGGAGCTCAGAGGTAAAAGCGGGAAAGTTAATTTTACAATCCTTTTTTTTTTTTTAAACCTTTATTGGAAAACGAGCAGGAGATAGTAGTGGTACATTCACAAAGCCATACAATTAGCCATAGATGGTGCAATGCAGCAATAGACTTCAAGGAACCAGGTGTCATGTCCAGACAAAATACAGTAGTAGACATCAATGGAAAGTCATATAACAACATTAATTGCTCGTCGTGCAACGCATCATCACAGTACAGTAGGCAACAGTAGGCGTATGGGCCCGTATCTCATACTCGGACAGGAAGGGTGAGAAATAGCAACATAGTACATTCCGAGCCACCACTCAGCATTTGATCAGATGAGAGACCCCCAGCACCAACACACGAAAAGCAGTTAGTGACCCATCAAGCCACCCACATGGACAGCGCAGTGTAACTCACCCAATCAGCAGAACAATAGAAGAAAGCAACAACGCCATTCCCCAAGAGCCGTTGTGAACGGCAGTTGCCCGTGCAGCCTAACAAGCATCGCAGCACTAGCCAACCCCAACCCGATCTTCACTCTCAGGTTCAGAGTCCTGCACCGCCCTAGTAAGGAGGTACACCTGCAACGGGCTCCAGAAATCCCTAGGCCTAGAGCACACAGGCATCATGTCCGCATATATGTTGTATTGGTCCTGACAGTAAATGATGTCACTCAACCAGTCCTCGAACTTCGGCACTCTGCCCCGTCCCCAACAGCAAGCCACTCACCGCTTGGCCAGCAATAAGGCCACGTCCACAAACCGACGGTGGACCGCTGGCACCTCCTTAGTATACCCCAATAGTAGGACCACAGGGTCGAACAACACCCCATCCTCAGTCATAGTCTGAAGAGCAGTATGGACCTGCACCCAGTATTCCAAAATGGCCGCACATTCCCAAGCCAGGTGCAAAAAATCGGCACCCGCTGCCCCGCAGCGGGCACATCTATCGTCCTCGGACAACCGAAACCTAAATTTCCTGGCCGGGGTGTAATAAAACCTTTGTATGAACTTGTAGTGTATAATTTTCAAGCGGCAACTGGAGGAGATATTGGCAGTCACACCACAACAGTACAGCCATTGCTCGTCAGAGATGGCGATCCCAAGTTCAGCATCCCTTTGTTCCCGCACCCGGCTAGCCGGCGTAGCTCGCTGTCGCCTGACGGCGCCATATAGTTTAGAAACCAAGTGTCGCCCATCAGAGACCAACAGAACATGGAGCGGTAAGGTCACATCCGGTTCCCTAGGGAACTCAGGCAGTAAGGTCCGCAGGCCTTGTCGCAAGCGGACATAGTAAAACATCTCCCAAGGGGAACAGGCCACACTGCCAAAAAATTGTTCACGGGTACGGAAGGTGCCTTCGCGGAAGAGGCTCCCCCACGTAAGGGTCCCAAGCCGTTTGCATAGCCTCTGGAACCCTGTCTCATGCAACAGGGACAAAGCAGGATGATATGCCAGGGGCAGTGCAGGTGAGTAGAGGAACGAATGTCCCAGTAGCTTCGCCACACGTTTCCAAGCATCCACCGTGCAAGTCACCGTTGTCTGGTGTGTATCCACATCGCCTACATTGCTCAGAACAATGCCCTCCAATGGGAGAGGATGGGCAACCCATTGTTCAGCCGCAATCTGTGGCATAAACGGTGTGGGGCGCATCCAATGGTATGCATAGTGTGCCTGAGAGCTCAAATAATAAAGTTCAAAGTCAGTAACATCAAAACCTCCATCAACATAGGGCAACGTTATGGTGGCCCACGTTACTCTCGGTTGTTTACCCCCCCAGAACAGACGAATCAGCTCCCAACGGAGACGTTTAAAAAAATACGCGCCAGGGTAGTATGGTATATTCTGAAAGAGATATAAAAAACGGGGTAGTATCACCATTTTTATCAGAGAGGCTCTGCCCGCCATAGACAACGGCAGAGACATCCACCTCGTAACGTTGTCCGCAAGTTTAGTGATAGCGACCCCGTAGTTAAGCCTAATAGTCTCCTCCTTGCTCAGCGAGACCTCAATCCCAAGATAACGCAGCTCCGAATCACACCACTCCAGCGGGTAGTCCAATGGGAAGCGATGAACCGCTGCAGTGAGGGGAAAGAATTGGGATTTCTGCCAGTTAATATGTATCCCAGATATAACCCCAAAGGCAACAAGCTCACGTAAAAGCGCGTTAAGGTTCGCCTGCGGATCTTTCACATAGAGCGTAACATCGTCCGCGTATAAAGAAATCCCCACTTGGCGCTGAAAACAATTAAACGCACTCTGTTGGTGCAGTTGGCGAATACGACAGGCAAGAGGCTCTATGGCAATGGCAAACAGGAGGGGAGAGAGGGGGCATCTCTGCCTAGTTCCCCTCGTAATAGGAAACTGGGGAGAAAGCACACCATTCACGACCACTCTCGCCACCGGGTCAGTGTACAGCAATTTGACCCACGAGATAAAAATACGAGGGAACCCCATCCTGCACAAGACATCGATCAGGTAACCCCACTCCACGGAATCAAACGCTTTCGTAGCGTCCAGGAACACGGCGGCTACCGGGATCTCCGGAGCTATAGTCGGGATCAGGGAGAACAGCGTTCGAAGATTATGAGATGTCGCCCGGCCAGGCACGAACCCGGACTGATCGGGTAGTACAATAACAGGCATAAGCTCCGAAAGCCTCATCGCCAACACTTTTGCCAGTATCTTGACATCGCAGTTAAGCAATGAAAGAGGCCTATAAGATCCCACGTCCAGGGGGTCCTTACCTGGTTTGAGTAACGAGGTGATAGCAACCTCCTGCATAGATCCTGGCAATCTCCCCACATCCAGGGACTCCTCAAAGACCTCCTGGAGTACTGGAGCCATAATATCTACATAACATTTATAAAATTCGGCGGGTAGGCCGTCCAGCCCTGTGGCCTTCCCATTATTAAGGGACATTATAGCGCCTCTAATCTCCTCCACTTCAAGGGGCCTGCCTAGAAACGCCCTGTGATCGTCTGATAGCCAGCAAAGCGCCAGATCATCAAGGAATCTCCCATACCTCACATCACCCGATTGCTGAGTAGTGTACAATTGAGCGTAGTGGCGGAGAAATGTCTCCTGAATCTCCCCAGTGTCCCTACAGCGTGTGCCATCTGGCAAAACCAATTCCAACACATCCGAGTTAAACCTCTGATGCCTTGTGAGCGCGGCTAGTACCTTCCCAGGCCTCTCACCCTCGCAGTATCTCCTCGCTGTCCAATATTTCCCCCTGTGCTTGGCCTCCCTGGCAGCCTCTTCCTCGTATTCTGAGAGCTTACCCCTAAACTGATGCATGAGGTCAGGATCATGACCAGCCTGTAGGTCGCGCTCCAGCTGTCGTAAGTCAGCCTCTAAAGCCGCAAGATGTCGAACAATAGACCTGAGTACCCCGCAGCTCTTGGAGATGGTAACACCTCGAATCATGACTTTGAACGCCTCCCATATCACCTCAACACTATCCACAGATCCTTTATTCCTCGGAAAGAAAGCTTCCACTTCCTCGCCAAGTTCTGTCTTAAAAACGGGATCCAACAAGGCAGATGGGAAAAGCCTCCAGGGCGGTCGCGGCCTGTGCAGCCCAGGCACTGAAAGTACAACTTTAACCGGGCAATGATCAGAGTACGTTCTGGCTAGGTGTACCACCTCCCGCAACCCTGCCACCAGTCCTCTGGAGAGGAAGACATAGTCCAGTCTCGCCCAGGAGCGAGCCTGGGCAGTGAAGTGCGTGCCCTCTCTATCTGTCCGGTGAGCATATCTCCAACTGTCAATCAGGCCTGCTTCCTCCACAATGCCCCGTAAGACATCTCTGGCTTGTGCATTGTACTGAGGACTCCCCTCCGATCTGTCCACCAAGGCCTGAACCGCTAAATTGAAATCCCCCCCCATACAATATGTGAGGCTTCCACAGCAAGTACATGGCCCCAGAGCGTAAAGAAAAAAGCAGGTGTATCAATATTCGGTGCATAACAATTCACAAAGAGTACAGTGATTTGCCCAAGCCTCCCCCATAGTAACACAAATCTCCCCTCAGGATCCACATGCGACCCCAACTCTTGAAAGGAGAGCGACTTCTTGATAAGTATAGCAGCCCCATGAGCATACGAGGAATACGATGCAAATTTCCTCACTGCAGCCCACCTCCCCCCAAACGTAGGTGCGGGCACACGTCGCAGATGCGTTTCCTGCAGCAAAGCTACTTGTATGGCATGTCTATCCAAATAGTGTAGTACATTCCGACATTTCCTGGCATCATTAAGCCCACGCACATTCCAAGACAAAATCGATATCTTATCCACAGCATCAGTCGACATCACCCGTGATCAGCGTGTAGCGGGTCATACGCAAGCAGTGCACCATCCCATTCTCTCGGGACAAGGCAGTGGATCGGTACCATCGCACACCCCATCCACTCAGACAACCGCACACCACATCCACCCCTGCCATCTTCAAGCCAAAACACCAAACACCCCTCTCCCAAACACAAAAGACAGCACCCGTGCAACAGGCACGCATACAGCTCAGAAAATAGCACGTGGCAAACACACCACCCCCCTGCAACAACAAACCTGGGAGACACAGGAGCGGCCTCACATCGTCCGTCCCCACCCCCGCAACAGTGACCCCAAAGAGCGGGCGGATCAGTCCCCCCATCGTTCGCAGCAGACCAAGCCAACACAGCTTCCCCCCCCCCCCCACCCACCTGACCAACCCCAACTCGGCAGGACCCTCAAGTGCCCTTCCCCCCCCCATCCATCCATCCAATCAAACAACAAGTCATTCGTACAAAGAAACTCAAAAAAAAGTATCGGGGCATTCCCGGTGGGGTGCCCACCAGAGGTGCACGTCACCACTCCCACACACTACGCCGCACTCCGACCCACAGGGCGTATACGCGGCCCAGGCGCAGCGTGGGGGTGGGTGCCCGGAGCACATCAATGTCATCAACCATCGCCCCCTTAGTGACCCCCAACAACGGCCACTCATATCAAATCGAACATCCCCATGTCCAACTCCAACAGTACAAGGCCGGGGGAGCCCAGGCCTCAAACACAGCTATGCGGATGTCCGTGAACAGCATCCAGAACAGTCTGCATGCTGAGAGAAACGCATTTATGCGTCATCCTCCTCTCCCGCCGATCGGTGGCCCTCATGTTCCTCCCCATCCCGCCGGTCATGCGCAGATCGTTCCCTCTTGAGGCGCTTTGCAAAATCCTCTGCAAGTTGAGGATTCGTGAAAAAATGTTGTTTCGCCTGATGGGTCACCCTAAGTTTTGCAGGATACAGCAAGGCATAGTCCAACTGTAGTTCACAAAGTTTTTTCTTGACCGGCAGGAACTTACGCCGTTGCTCCTGCACCATAGGCGTAAAGTCAGGATAAATGGTGAAGTTGACCCCCTCAAAGGAAAGCGCACGATTAGCGCGAGCCGCCCGAAGAGCAGCGTCCCGGTCCCGATAATTCAGGAGACGGGCAATGATTGGGCGCGGCGTAGCTCCCGTGGCCGGCCGCGGCCCAAGGGAGCGGTGCGCCCGTTCAACAATGAATTGCGTAGAGAATGTCTCCGCGCCAATCGCGCCAACCAGGAGCCTCTCCACATACGTCTCCATTTTCCCCCCCACGTTGGTCGTCTCTGGCACACCTACCACGCGTATGTTATTGAGCCGGCTTCTCGCCTCCAACTCCTCGTTCTTAGCGGCGATCACTCGTAGGATATTGTCCATTCTCGCCAGCTGGGTGGTATGAGTGGCGGCCGTGTCGTCATGATCCGAGATGCGCTGTTCCGCCGTAGTCAGGCACTCCTCATGTACATCCAGTTTCTGCACCACTGCGTCCATGCGCGAGGATAGTTTGTCCACTTTATCCAAAATAGTGGCAAAACCCTGCCTCATCTCCTGCATCATCTGCTGAAAATCTGGGGCGGGAGGCTGCAGAACAGGATCAGCGACAGGTGGGGGGGGGGATCGCGAACTCCCGGCCTCTTGCACCAGACGAGCACCCCTCCTGGCCGCCACGGAGTCAAAGGACAGCTTAGGCTGCTTGCTGTCAGGCTTCCCCATGGTGACACGTTCTTAGCGTGTATTAGCCCCCACAAAGGTGCACAGAGAGAAGCCAAGGGACTGCAGGGTCCACAGCCACGAGTTCCTCGCGGTGTGTCCAACCAGCCAGAGCGCACTGCACACCAAAGCCCCAGACCAGCGTACAGTGCCCGGCCAGCCCTCCTATGCCGCCATGCCACTACGGGATCTGGCCCCTCCAACAATCCCAAATCCAGCCACTCCCCCAATGGCAAAGAAGAGCACTTCCAGTTGTAAGCAATATAAGGCAGGGGGGGCCCCAACAGTAGTGCAGCAGAACACTTCACAGCGCAGGAAACCAGGCGCCACACAGAGGCTACACCAAGGACGGTGTGCACAGCCCTGCACCAGTGAGGCCCCAGCAGATAGCACACTCCGGACAATCTGGCCAGTATTTCAAGGCAGGGACAACAGTCAGTAGATTAGACAGCAGGACGGTGCCTCAACGCAGAAGGAGAAACGCTGCGCTCCAACATCAGGCGACATCGACTCCAGGCGGTACCTTCCCCCAGCCACCTTCATGAGGAAAATGGCGCCAAGTAGAAGTCCAGGTTGACGCTCCGCACACTCTGGACTACACTGAGCCCACCAACACACAGCGTTGGTCGCCTCTCATCAAGCTGGAAGAGCACCACAGCCGGGGGCACGAGCAAACGCAAATACCCCGCCACTCCCGACTGAGCAATGGCCGCGTCTCACCTCGGACTGCAGACGTGGCCCTGTCGCGCTCCGTCTCCGGAGTCCGGCGTGGCTCCCTCTCCGCCGCTCCTCACAAGTCTCCCTGGTCACAGAGAGCGGCCACAAGCGCCCGCTGCGGCGGGGCGTCTAGCCGCAAGAAGAGGTCAGAGGGGGAGGGGACAGGGCCTCCACCACACGTGCGACGCCGCGGACTGTAGTCGGCAGGGGCGCCGGACTACGTAGCACTCAGCCTCCAGGGCGCCTAGCAGGGGAAATTGCAAGTCCCCGTATCTCCGGTCAGCATGCTCCGATCGGGACAGGAGTTGGACCGAGTGAGGTCGATAGTGTCCACAGCAGTTATCCAGGGTCAGGGCAGGAATAGGCGATGGCCAAGAGGATCAATGCCAGGATTAAAACTCCGGGCGGCAGGAGCCTCACGAAGGTGCGGCCATACTGCAGTGCGCCCTCTAGCGCCCCCTAATTTTACAATCCTTATCTGGGTCAGAGATAATAAGTTATTATCCTGGTAACCTGAAAATAGCAAGTCCCACGGGGTGACCCGTGCCTGAAGTGTCCACAAAAGAGGGGGAACTAAGGGCTTTTTTCAACAGGTCCAGCATACATGCCCTGTGACAGATAACTTCAAGAAGGGTATGCAGTTCCTGACAGGATATAACCGGTTGTGTAAGCGGGTGGAAGCTCGTTTAACTCCTAGACTACGGGGGAATTCCTCTTGTTGGAATTAGGACCCTCAAACACCCAGCCAGCTAGGTGTCATGCTTCATCTTTGGGTCTACTCCTCATAGAGTCGGCACTGCAATACCCGACAGGCACCCATGAAGGGGCTCTTTGGCGGAGATCTTTTATTCCTTGCCATCAGGTGCGGTGCGTGTGAGGGGCCTAGTGTGTGTAGATGTAAAGAAAGGTGAGGCTAAAATAGGAGGAAGGGGTCCATCCATAACAATTTTAATGAGGGTTGGCCCTCTCCTAGTTAGAATTAAGTGTGGTGCACCCCTGTATTGATGTTACAAAGTACCGCTCTCTAAGGTCAACATGTTTCTTGCCAAAATTGCCTATTGGACTGCAATTCTTCAGGACCAGTATCAGTTTCTATCTACACTAACAATCGTGGTCAATTGTAGTAAAAGTGAGAGACCACATACAGCACCCTAAAAAGTGGTACCTGTCACTCTAGAAAGACAACCAGTAAAAAATGGGAGATAATAGCATCAATTAGATGTAATGTGCTGTTAAAAAACATGCCTGCGCAGCACTCAAACAGTAACTGAGACATGCTTCACGTTGAGGTGCTGTGACAAACACGTGTGGCGACAATGTGAAGTATAAAAGAGGCAGAAATTCAGAAATAATTCACTCCATTCGAGTCAGAAATTCATGTCAGTGTATTCCAGCAGGTGATGACACTGTAAAGACTAGTGCCCTGTAAATACGACGTATGTGTCACAAAAACCAAAGCGGGGCATGGTAGAAGGCAGGGAAACATGTGGTGGCCCCACCTGTCGCAATGGCCCGGTATTTAGAGGGGTACCGTCAGTCCGAGGTGTCCATCTATGAGGGTATTGTGCCCGTGGTGCGGGGTACAGGGAAGCGCTATGTCAAGAAGGGCTCACGCATCCCGGTATGGCGTGGGGTAGGGCAGTAATGAACAGCAACCAGATGCAGTGCAATGTGAAAGGCTGGTGACCAGACCAGCTAGAGTGCTATCTGTGGCTGAGGCAACTGCACTATACCACCACACTGTACCATTATGACAAGAGGATCAAGTACATATCAGCCGGTGGCCCGTAAACTCACAACTACTCAAAGGGTTCACCTGGGGTGGAAGTGCCTCATGAACCGAAGGTATTGTCACGAGGGGGGCAGTCAGGGGGTGGAGTACTCACGTGTCTTCTTCATGCAGTGGCGGAGGACCTACACCTCACTCTGCTGCAACCGTGACTGCCGATCGAGTCACGGTGGTCTTAAACTCCCAGTGAGCAGCAACAGGAGGCGGGACTCACAGGTGCATGGGAGGAACCCCTAGAGCACACACCCTGTTGTAAATTCTATGGCTGCTATCTTGGAATCCCAATGAGTTACGGGGAAGCACAAAATCGCCAAAAGGTGTCAGCCATTTTGTAGTATCTGAAGAGAACAAATCTCGGGAATGGTTCTCAAACCCCGCCTAAATGTTACAGTTTAAGTATCATGGTGGAAATTAAAAGGTGAGTTTGGTGTATCTACTCCAATTGGAATAAGGGTAGAGTAGGAGTTCAGTGTCGAGAGCAAGGTTTCGAGTGGATAGAGGGCGGGAGGCACCGAGCATTACCGCCAACTGAACAACGATCATGTTGTCAAGGATAGATCATGCTCAGTGAGTGTTTCTTATTTGGTTAGTAAGCTCCATGGAATTTCACCATTTAATCCCGCTTTGTTAGAGGCAAGCTGCAGTACCCATCTCTGTTCAATACGGAACAGTGTCTCATTATTAATTTTAGAGTGTGCTTCCAAGACCGCCCAATTCAGTGAGTCAGGTGTATGTTTCATCACCTCAAAGTGGGAGGTCATTTTGGTATTTGTTTTGTGACACCTAAAGTTACTTCTATGTTCCATAATGTGTGTCTTTATAGGCCTAGTGGTCATGCATATTTACTGGAGGCCACAAGGACAAGTAAGCATGTAGATGAGGTTTGGGGTGTTGCAATTAGTGTGCCTCCTGAGTTGCCACCTAAACCAATTGGTGAAAGTTATCTCTTTTGTAGATTTCGTAAGAGGACATGTGATGCAGGCACCACAGGAATAGTGGCCCACCACCAGTGGGAGGTCCCACAAAGATCTCTGTGTGCAGGTGTTGGTGAACTTTTGCCTAGTGTGTATCAGCATATCCTTCAAGTTTTTTGTACGATTAAATACAAACCTTGGGACCGGTAAATTCAGTGTGCCTATGTTAAGAATGCTCCAATTTTTCCTGATGACATTCCTGATTTTGTTAGAGTCCGGGGTAAAAGTTGTAACACAGGTTAGTGTATCATCAGGATCTTACTGTCTTTTATCCAATAGTGCCTCTGTATTATTGTTTCTAGCCCGTTTGAGTGAGAGTGCCACATTACGTCTAGGATATTCTCTTCTGCAAAGATTAGTTGCTAAAGTAGCTGCCTCCGTTTTGGAATCAGTGATGGAGCTACAGTTCCTCTTAATACGGAGGAACTGGCCGAAGGGCAGATTTTCTATCAAGGCTCTTGAGTGGTGGCTGCTAAAAAGTAGTAGACTATTTCTGTCTGTGGGCTTTCTATATAGTGTGGAGCTTATTCACCCTCCATCCAGTTTGATAAGGAGGTCAAGGAAGGGGATATTTGTTATCAGAGATGGTACTGGTGAACCGCAAGTAGGGGTTCAAGGTGTTAACCCACTTGCAAAAGTTTGATTTTGTATTCATGTGCAGTCTAAGGCTAATTCTTTGTAGTAGTTGATCTCCCATTGTTGCCTGTCTGATCTCATTTGTGATTAACATTGCCTCCCTTCCCCTGATGTGTTGCTACTGCTAATATTCTGTGGGGGTCTTGTGAAACCTGTTTATTTTGTTTCTCTTACATTTTTGATCCAGCCCAACCACAGGAGCTGCCGCTTCTACTCAAAGCTATCATTCATTTTGTAAGGATGAAACATTTCTGACCTATGTGTTTCTAGATTCACCCCCTTTATGTGTTCCATTTTGTTACATAACATGGGTCCATCTACTCAACATAGGATTTGGTTCCTTGATATTCTTTTGGAACTGTATTTTTGTATAAGGTTAGAAGATCTCTCTGCTTCCTTATCAGTCTAGCAGCCTCCGGATTTGGGACTTGCAAAAGACCATAGCCTCTCATTTGCATAAATTCTTTGATACACATACATGATTGCCCTATAATTAATTTGAAGACATTGAAGGTATGACCCTAAATGAAAATAATAATGAACCAAGAGACCCACTTGTTGTATGCCACTTATAGGTGTGCGGATCACTGACAAAATTTCGACCTCCAAAATATCGACCTACAGAAATATCGAGTCTAAAATATCGAGGGCAAGAATATCGACATCCTATCTACAACATGGTAAGTACAAAAATATCGAAAAAATAATATAGATGTTAAAAATATCGATGTTAAAAATATCGTTTTTTTAAAAATATATAATTGTAAAATAAATTAAATAACACTAATAAATATAATATACATAGTTATAAGTATCTAATAATGTTTAAAATTAATAAATAATACATATATAATAATAATACATTAATTAAATATATACTGTAAATATATAATATATATGTTCTGAACAATATGTTGTAATATTTATTTTACTAACTTATAAATTATTAAAATATATTCTAATGTACAAATACATTTACAAACATAAAACAATAACATAAATAAAATGTACAAAACATTAAAAAATATATACTTTTAATATTTTTACAATTAATTATATAAAATGTTGGATAGCGTAGGGGTAAAAATTACTATTCCCACTCCAGAGAGTGCAACAGTAGGGAAAGCTTTGGATAGCGTAGAGGTAAAAATTACTATTCCCACTACAGAGAGTGTAACAGTAGGGAAAGCGTTGGATAGCGTAGGAATATAAATTACTATTCCCACTCCACAGAGTGCAACAGTAGGGAAAGCGTTGGATAGCGTAGGAGTAAAAATTACTATTCCCACTCCAGAGAGTGCAACAGTAGGGAAAGCATTGGATAGCGTGGGGGTAAAAATTACTATTCCCACTCCAGAGAGTGCAACAGTAGGGAAAGCGTTGGATAGCGTAGGAGTAAAACTTACTATTCCCACTCCAGAGAGTGCATCAGTAGGGAAAGAGTTGGATAGCGTAGGAGTAGAAAATACTATTCCCACTCCAGAGAGTGCAACAGTAGGGAAAGCGTTAGTTAGCGTAGGGGTAAAAATTACTATTCCCACTCCAGAGAGTGCAACAGTAGGGAAATCATTGGATAGCGTAGGGGTAAAAATTACTATTCCAACTCCAGAGAGTGCAACAGTAGGGAAAGCATTGGATAGCGTAGGAGTAAAAATTACTATTCCCACTCCAGAGAGTGCAACAGTAGGGAAAGCGTTAGATAGCATAGGGATAAAAATTACTATTCCCACTCCAGAGAGTGCAACAGTAGGGAAAGCGTTGGATAGCGTAGGGGTAAAAATTACTATTCCCACTCCAGAGAGTGCAACAGTAGGAAAAGCCTTGCATAGCGTAGGAGTAAAAATTACTATTCCTACTCCAGAGAGTGCAACAGTAGGGAAAGTGTTGGATAGCATAGGGGTAACAATTACTATTCCCACTCCAGAGAGTGCAACAGTAGAGAAAGCGTTGGATAGCGTTGGAGTAAAACTTACTATTCCCACTCCAGAGAGTGCATCAGTAGGGAAAGAGTTGGATAGCGTAGGAGTAAAAATTACTATTCCCACTCCAGAGAGTGCAACAGTAGGGAAAGCGTTGGATAGCGTAGAGGTAACAATTACTATTCCCACTCCAGAGAGTGCAACAGTAGGGAAAGCGTTGGATAGCGTAGGAGTATAAATTACTATTCCCACTCCACAGAGTGCAAGAGTAGGGAAAGCGTTGGGATAGCGTAGGAGTAAAAATTACTATTCCCACTCCAGAGAGTGCAACAGTAGGGAAAGCGTTGGACAGCGTAGGGGTAAAAATTGCTATTCCCACTCCAGAGAGTGCAACAGTAGGGAAAGCGTTGTATAGCGTAGGAGTAAAAATTACTATTCCCACTTCAGAGAGTGCATCAGTAGGGAAAGCGTTGGATAGCGTAGGAGTAAAAATTACTATTCCCACTCCAGAGAGTGCAACAGTAGGGAAAGCGTTGGATAGCGTAGGGGTAAAAATTACTATTCCCACTCCAGAGAGTGCAACAGTAGGGAAAGCATTGGATAGCATAGGGGTAACAATTACTATTCCCACTCCAGAGAGTGCAACAGTAGGGAAAGTGTTGGATAGCGTAGGGGTAACAATTACTATTCCCACTCCAGAGAGTGCAAAAGTAGGGTAAGTGTTGGACAGCATAGGGGTAAAAAATTACTATTCCCACTCCAGAGAGTACAACAGTAGGGAAAGTGTTGGATAGCGTGGGAGTAACAATTACTATTCCAACTTCAGAGAATGCAACAGTAGGGAAAATGTTGGATAGCGTAGGGGTTAAAATAACATACTTATAAATAAAAGCTTTTTATTTAAAAAATGATATAAAGTATTTAAAAAATTGGAACTATGTACAATACCTATACATAATTATAAAAAACATGATTACCTAAATATATTTAACCAAAAATAAATATTAAAAAATACCATTTTATAATATTTAATTACCAATTAATAATTATTTAACAATTATATTATTTACCAAACAATCATTTAAAAAAAATTGTTACTTAATTACATTTACATTACTTCCCACCATATTCCCCTATAAACCCACTACCAACAACAGAACACATGTATCTATTTATGAAATAATTAAAATTATTTACCAATCAATTAAAATTAATTACCAATTAATTAAAATTATTTACCAATTATTTAAAATTAATTTATAATTCCTACTAATTAATAATTAATTATACATAATTAAATAACTTCCCACCCTATTCCCCTATAAACCCACAACCCGCTACAGAACATATATATCAATTAATCAATTATTTATAATGGGATAACCAATAATTAAATTTATTTACCAATTATTTAAAATATTTAATAATAACTACTAATTATTTTTTAATTTAACATAATTAAATTACTACCCACCCTATTCCCCTATAAACCCACAACCTGCTATAGAACATATTTATCAATTAATCAATTAATTAAAATGATTTACCAATTAATTAAATTTAATTACCAATTATTTATAATTAATTAATATTAACTACTAATTATTAATTAATTTAACATATTTATATTACTTCCCACCCTATTTCCCGATAAACCTATAACCCGCTACAGAACATATTTATCAATTAATCAATTAAAATTATATTCCAAATTAATTAAAAATAATTACCAATTAATTACAATGTATTAATAAATCCTACTAATTAATAATCAATTTAACATAATTAAATTACTTCCCACCCTATTCCCCTATAAACCCACAACCCGCTCCGGTACTAAAACATATAATTTACTTATAAATAAATTTATTAATATATATATATGTAATACACATATAATATTAATTATTTTAATTACTTAAGTAAAACATATAACACATACATAATAAAAAACAGAAATAATACAAATATCGATATTAGTGTAATCGAAATTAGTAACATCGATATATATGCTATCGATATTACTAACTTCGATATTACTTACATCGATATTAAGTATTTCGATATTACTTACCTTAGGGTCGATATTCTGTCCAACGATATTCTTGTCTTCGATATTCTGCACCTTCGAAATTACTGACACGATATTTTGGTACATGGATATTTCCTACTCGATATTTTGACTGTGTACCAGGTGTGCAAGTTGTACAGAACTTGGAACGTTAATTACTGTTCTATGCTGAAGGTTCTATGCATGATCTGTTGGAGTTTGACTGTGCTTGTAGCCAGTCCCTGTGGTTGTTAAGCTGTTATATCTTCTTGACATTAAACTACTATCCTGGAACTACTTGTACTTGAGGACATATTTTCTTTACAACATATTGGCGACAGTGGGAGTATTGTTCCAGAGAAAGAAGAGACAGCGTTCACTTCCTGGAAGTAAGGAATTTTATATTACTTGAATTCGTGCATATAGCACCAGCGGCTGTATTTCAAATTGTGCCTTGATTGCACCAGCGGCTGTGGAACTGTTTTAGTCTTCTTATCGACATTAAACTACTATCCTGGAACTACTTGTACTTGAGGACCTATTTTCTTTACAACCCCACTCTGTCCTGTTTGTTTGCAACTAACTGCTGAAATTAAAAATAGAGGTCAATCCACCCTTCCCTTGTCTTTGCAATGCATTGCCATGATCCTTGAGTTTGGTTTGCCTTAAGCCATCTCCATGTTAAATGTAAAGACCATTACTTTGACTCTAGCACCAGGCTGGTCGTTCTGATCCCTAAAGCTGAACTTAATGTTCAAGAAGGTATTTCATCAGGTGAGATGTTCAACCAGATGATTGGGAGAGGATCTTATTCTAGTTCACTTACCTTCCGAAGGCCTGGTCTTTGTCCCTCATGCATTATGTCACAACACTGTATACTTTGGTGTTGTGGTGTAAGTTGACGTTTTTGTGGTGTAACAGATGCTTAGCCCGTCCGCGCCTGGACCGCGCCCAGCGCCAGAGCCCCTGGTCCTCGTATTGTCCACCCCTCCCACATTACTTACGATGCCACCACCCTCCTAGCCCTTAACCCCAGCCGTTCCCCAAACTGCATCCTAGCCGCCCCTGGACACACCCATGGAGGACCCTTTTCCTGCAACTCCTGCAAGTTCGACGGCACCAAGAACAACTCCTCATCTACGAACACACAACAGATATCCGACCCCAACCACCTACAATGCATCCTGCTCAACACCCGCTCGGTCCACAGGCACGCTATTGACCTCTGGAATCTACTAGACACCATCTCTCCGGACGTCGCCTTCCTAACAGAAACATGGATGAACGCCTCTTCCGCCCCAGACATCACCATTGCCATCCCGGAAGACTATAAGATCATCCATAAGGACCGCACCGACCAAACAGGAGGAGGCATCGCTATCGTCCATAAGAAATCCATTCGCATCTCAACCAGCTCAGACGTCAATCTCGCCAACTCTGAACACCTGCACTTCCAGATCCACATCGACCCCAAGACCACACTCAGAGGCACCCTCCTTTACAGGCCACCAGGACCCCGCGCACAATTCAGTGAAGACATCACGGACTTCATCACTCCGCACGCGCTCCCCTCCGAGGAGTACATCCTTCTGGGAGACCTCAACTTTCACCTTGAGAAGAACAACGACCGCAACACCACCACCCTTTTGGACAACCTCGCCAACCTCGGACTTAAACAACTTGTCACTACCCCCACCCACATCGCAGGTCACACACTCGCCCCTTTCTTCACCTCCAGCAAACATGTCTCCTTCAGCCACACCACAGCTCTCCTTTGGACTGACCACAGCTGCGTTCACTTTACCTACAACAAGCCCACATCCAACAACCACCCCCAACCCACTCTGCAAAGAAACTGGAACAAAATCACCATCGACCAGATCTCCTCATCGCTTCTTCAAAACCCCCCTGCCCACTCCTCAAACCCAGACCAAGCAGCCACCAACCTCACCCAATGGTTATCCAACAGCGCTGACATCCTAGCACCACTGAAAAAACGACAAATCAAACTAGGCAGCAAGAAGGCCTCCTGGTTCAACGATGATCTTAAGAAATCCAAGAAACTCTGTCGCTCCCTTGAGAAGGCCTGGAAAAAAGACCCAACCACCAGCACCAAGGACGCCTTCAAAAACGCCACCCGCATACACCACCAACTGATCCGGAATGCCAAGAAAGCCGCTTTCAAGGACCGACTAGATAACAACGCCCACAACAGCAAGGAATTATTCAACATCGTCAAGGAATTTACCAACCCCTCAGCCAACTCCAACGACATCACCCCCTCTCAAGCCCTCTGCGACTCCCTAGCCTCATTCTTCCACAACAAAATTGCAGACATCCACAACAGCTTTGACAACCGACCCAAAGACCAACCCACCCAACCCCCCGCAGGACCCCCTCCCCCCCCTGAACATCCTCAATGACTGGAAGCCAATCTCCACTGAGGACACCATCCGTTTGATGAACTCCATCCACTCAGGATCCCCCACAGACCCATGCCCTCACCACATCTTTAACAAAGCAGACTCCATCATAGCACCGCACCTCCGAGACGTCATCAACTGCTCCCTCAACTCCGCAACCTTCCCGGAAAGCTGGAAACATGCCGAACTCCGCGCCCTCCTGAAAAAACCCACAGCTGACCCCACCGAACTCAAAAACTACCGCCCTATCTCACTCCTTCCTTTCCCGGCCAAAGTCATCAAGAAAGCGGTCAACAACCAGCTCGCCGCATTCCTCGAAACCAACAAATCCCTCGACTCCTCACAATCCGGCTTCCGAGCCAAGCACAGCACTGAAACCGCCCTCATCGCAGCAACAGACGACATTCGAACTCTAATGGACAATGGAGACACTGTAGTCCTCATCCTCCTCGACCTCTCCGCTGCCTTCGACACGGTCTGCCATAGCACTCTTTTACAACGCCTCAGAAACGTCGGAATCCAAGGAAAAGCACTGGAATGGATCACCTCGTTCCTCACCGGAAGAACCCAGAGAGTCCGCCTTCCACCATTCAAGTCAGAGGCCACTGAAATCATCTGCGGCGTCCCACAAGGATCTTCACTCAGCCCCACCCTCTTCAACGTATACATGAGCCCCCTCGCGGTCATCGCACGCCAACACAACCTCAACATCATCTCCTACGCCGACGACACTCAACTGATCCTATCACTCACCAGAGATCCTATCACTCACTGCCAAAACCAACCTGCATGAAGGAATGAAAGAAGTAGCAGAATGGATGAAGCACAGCCGTCTGAAACTGAACTCAGACAAAACAGAAGTCCTCATCCTAGGCACCTCCCCCTCCGCCTGGGATGACTCTTGGTGGCCAGAGGCCCTTGGAAAAGCACCCATCCCGACGGACCACGCACGGAACCTGGGAGTCATCCTGGATTCCTTACTCTCGATGAACAGACAAGTCAACGCCGTTTCTTCATCTTGCTTCAACATTCTTCGCATGCTCAAAAAAACATTTCGCTGGATCCCCACCGAAACTAGAAAAACAGTCACCCACGCTCTGGTCACTAGCCGACTGGACTACGGAAACACCCTCTACGCCGGCACCACCGCAAAACTCCAGAAAAAACTCCAACGCATCCAGAACGCCTCAGCCAGGCTCATATTAGACATCCCGCGTAAAGAACACATCTCTGGTCACCTGAAAAACCTCCACTGGCTCCCCGTCAATAAGAGGATTACTTTCCGGCTCCTTACCCACGCACACAAAGCACTCTACGAAATCGGACCTGAATGCCTCAACACACGACTGTCCTTCTACTCCACCCCCCGCCAGCTACGGTACCTCGCATCAACAAAACCACCATGGGAGGTAGATCCTTCTCCTACCTGGCAGCTAAAACCTGGAACTCACTTCCCACTCACCTTCGCCTGACTCAGAACCACCTAGCATTCAGAAAGCAACTTAAAACGTGGTTATTTGACAAGTAATTCCCCATCCTTCTTCAAGCGCCTTGAGACCCTCTGGGTATGTAGCGCGCTATATAAATTTATTGACTTGACTAGCAGTGTCTGTGATCTTGAGAAATCAACAGAACAGCCCTGTGGACAAACTTCTACCCTAGGATTATCTGGGTACCACATGGGTGCGCAGACAAGTATTTTAACACTAGCATTTTTAAAAGACCAGCGTCTTTTCAACCATTCACAAGGAAGTCCACACTCCCTCTTCATTGGCTTCCTCCTGATTAAAAAAATCTGCATATATTTGACAATTTAGGACATTTGTATCTAAAACGCTTCTCATTATCACCTTGGATATCTAAAAGTATGCAAATATGTTTCTAATTTATGTCCACAATTTGACTCAATTCTTTAGAAATTGATATTATCACTTCCTTTGCCCCATCCCCTGCCACAAAAACTCATATTTAAGAGTGTGTTCAATAGAGAAGTCACCATAATGATGAGCTGATTCATAACACCCCAAAGAAATGGAATTTTTTTCCTATGGCTATTTAGACTTACTTGTTAATGGTTGTACCTCCGAATATCACCTACAAAAAACAGACACTGGTTACATAGATATTGTCCCACTATGTGTAGATTTTCTGCTATTAACTCCAGTTGGGTGATATTTTTGTAGACAAGATGTAGGCCACAATGTTTATGTCAGATGATATTCTTCTAATGATGATCTGGTGCTGTACCCATTTGGGCATTGATAAAAAAAATCAGCTCTTTAAGACCTGTAAATTTATTATTTAATAATAGTAAACCTGTTATTGCTGCAGTGGGTACATTACATATACAAGGTACACTGATTTGCTTTATTAATTTTTACAGAAAGTAGAGACAGAGAGCAATCTATCTCTCTGTATTTATTTTTACATTTGGAACAATGCAAAAGGTGTGTCTTTGAATGATGTTTGATGCAGCCAGTCGTGACTGCTAGGCAAACCGCTCTGCAGACCAAAATATAATAAAGATAAAAAACAGACACGTTTTCCTAATGGCGTTTTAAACAGTTGCAGATGTGCATGTGCACTAAAATGCTAATGGCATACGAATGTATTGCTTGTGGGCGATGCATTATATGGGGTCTTAGAGCACTAAATACAACGAGGCATTCAATTGCAAGTGTACCTTGATCATTTAAATAAATATGGAAACATAATAATTTGAGGTTGCATTTTTCACAAAACACAAATAAAACGGATAAACAAGCAGGGATAGTTGCAGACAAAAGTATCTAAAAAATAAATACAATAAAGCCAGGAGAGCTAATTATATAAAATCACTGGACTCAAGCACTCGCTCTCTCGATCATTCATTCACTCGCCACACTATTGTCCATCAAACTGACCGCTGATCACTGTCAGCCTTTGCAGTGGGCAACACATATGTATTTACTCCAGTCTACTTTAGCAGGGTAGCTTTTGATCACATTATCTATAAATCTTCTTTGTGGAATAAAATGAAAGGGTACACCAACATGTATCGGTGCCACGGCCATAGCTGTCTTCTCATATCATTCTCTTGGCGTGGACTTAGTCACTGCTTGAAACTAGCCTCTACTCAAGCTACCATTTGGCATAATGACAATTTCATTGCCAGATATTACTCAAACATTTTCTTACTGAGTGATTCTACTACTTTCATCACCATTGAAATCAGACTGAATGGCCTTTCATCAAGCATCTTTCTTTATCTCAATCGAGCGGATTGAATAGAGGTTTTAGTGTGGGAAACTTTCATCCCATCCCATAACTCCAGGCTAAACACTTTTAATACCCTATTGTGTTTCCTAGCCTGCTCTATTCAGAGTTCCCTTTCAGCCAAGAGATAGTGGACTCTAAAGGACTTAAACCTCAACCATTATGAGCAGGGCCATTGCATTTATGTGCTTTTGCGGGCGCTTCTTTTCCTGCATAATTATGGATTTGCCACATAATCCATCATCGGGTGCATAACCTGCCGATTTTAACAAAAACTATTTCGTTTCTAGCAGATTAAAAGTTTCTTAAACGCTGCAACATGTGTTATAACGCAGTGGAAGCACCTTTGCAAAGGTTGACTGGTCACCTTTCTGTCGCTAATTGCTGTATTTGGGTGTTAAACTTGTACTAATGATGTGACACCTTTGCCCAGACTGTGTTAAAATGTGTAAATATGAAAAAATTAAGACGTAATTCTATCATAAAATTTGCTGCAGGAAGCCGCATATTTTGCCTTTTCTTGTCAATTTTGTTGAATAATTTGGTCCTCCTCTGCCACATAATTCCAGTGACCCTGATAAGGAGTAAGTAGGTAGGCTGTTCTTTATGGGTGACTATTAAGCCTGAAGTGCTCTAACCTAGAGAAGGATAGAAATACAACTAAAGTCATTATGGGGAGGGATTGGGGCTTTCTTTATGCACCTTTTATACATTTCTTTGCCCCTTCTGAGCAATGTTTTAGTTTTCACAAGTTTTTCTTCAAGCTTGCCAGGAGTGACCATCTGTGCAATGATAAAAGTCGGTCCGATGTGAGAAACTGAGTTTTTGTCTGACGAGGTTTAAAACCCTACTCAAGCAACAGCCACAATCCTTGTCCGGGTGAACCCCAAAACGTCACTAAATTAACCTGTGTTAACCCTCTGGTAGCTTGCCTCAAAAACACACAGGCTTAGAGGCAATGTGTAAAGTTTTTATGCAGCACACAACCAGCAAACTCAACACAAGAAAATCACACTAATTTAGAAAAATAAAGTACATTTTAATAAATGATTTGACACCAAAAAGGCGAAATTCCTATCGGTGGTACCGGAGTTATGAATTTCTAAATTTTGAAATGACAAATAGCACCTAAAAGGTCAATGAGCCAACTGTAAACATCTAGGTGAGTGAGACTGGGACAAAATGGAAAATGATGGCAGGCTGCGATGGAGCGCAGTTTGGATACATGAAGTGGATTGGGCCTGCACTCACCTTACCTTCTGACTTTGCAGCATTGTTAAAGAAAATTTCTGAGAAGGTAAAGTTCAGATGGGCAATGTAGACAGTGGTGTCCGAGGAGGATACATCGTACTTGAAGAGCTGCTGGACTAGGTTGTGGTGAAGATTTCAGACTCAGTATCTTTTATGGAAGTCACAAATTTCCAGCAGGATGAAGCTACAGGCTGTAGCCAACGAGGGCCCCATGAGGCTGGATAACACTTCTGCTAGGAGCCGCTGGAAAGGATTTGTTGCTGCTGAGAAGATTGTATCGGGATATGCCGTGAAGTCAGGCCAACTGGCAATGCACGTTGGGTGAATGGATGATCAGATTGGTCCCGGTCTCCTCTCGGTTCTAAGAGCCCTTTTTGGCAGATAATGTTTATGTTCCAAGTTTTGGATTTGGGCTATCTGGACATTTTTAGCACCTCTTCCAAGGGTCCAGGACTGGAGGGGTAATATTAGGATGGTCACGATTTACTCAGGCTAGGTTCAGGTGCGGGTTCTAGACGGTTGGAGGTGTTTCTGTCCTTGAGGCTCTGATCAGGAGGCCAGCTAACTAGCACTTGGAGTCACTCTGAAAGTCCTGGGTTAAAGCAGAAAAGCAGGTCTCAAGCAGCAGACCATCTCTGAGGGCAAAGAGTATGCTTCAGGAAGCAGGGATCATGGTGCTGCAGGACAGTCCTCTGAAGTACACAGTGGGTCACGGGCAGAAGGGCAGTCCTCTGAGAGTCCTTTCACTGGTCCAGAAATGAACTGAAGGGTGTGTCTGAGGGTTCTATTTTTAAAAGTGTCTGGAATTTTCTGCCTCCCAGACCTGCCTCCCTGCCCTGCAGTCACATTAGGCTAGTGCAAAGTTCTCTGTGTGTGAGCTTAGGCAGTATTTCTGAAGGGCAAGTGGGGCTGTGCACAGCTCTGCCCACATCCTGCTTTGGATTGCCCATCCTGCCAACACATAGTCTCTCTATTGTGTGGCTGTCTGCAAAGGAATACACAAAAGCTAGTTGCCAACTACACCTGGACATGTGACCCAGGAAACAGCTGCAGGCATTAAAAGGTTAGGACAAGTAAACACCAAGGTTCTAAAACTGACATTTTCAGAATTTTGACTTTATATCCGACTTTACCATTAAAGAGGATGTTAAATTACAATTGCGTAGACACGGAACATGACATTTCTATGTGTTCTCGAGCAAAAGTCATCACTTATTAAATGTAATATGGGAAACCAATGTTTTACTATGGGTGATGTAGGCCTCAAAGGAGTGAAAAACTAATTTAGGAGTTTTTACTACAAGGACATGTAAAACTTAAAAGTACATAACCAACTTTTTAAATACAATGCACACTGCCCTATGGGATGTTTAGGGCCTACCTAAGTGGTGACATATATTTAAACAAAAGGGGTTTTAGGCCTGGCAATGGGTATATTTTGCCAAGTCGAATTTGCAGTTTAAAACTGCATACAGGCTGCAAATGGCAGGTCTGAGACATGTTTTAGGGTCTTCTAAAGTGGGTAACCCAATAAGTACTGCAAGCCTACTAGTAGTATTTAATTTACAAGCCGTGGGTTTTGGATACACCACTTTACTAGGGTTCTATAAGTAAATTAAATATGCCAATCAGGTGTGAGTCAATTTTACTGTTGTTTAGGAAGTATGCGCAAGCACTTTAGCACTGGTTAGCAGTGGTAAAGTGAACAGGTCCTAAGTGCAACAAAAAGGAATTCAGAAAAATAGGAAAGGAGTAGGCAAAAAGTTTGTGAGAAGACTACCTTAAGACTGACAGGTCTAGGCTGACAGGCCAAGATTGCACTGTATGACAGAGGTAAAACAGAATTGTACCTTTGTGCTGTGGGTTTACTCTCGTAGTTTCCCGGTTTACTACAAGAGAACTACAACAGTGATCCACATTAAATTCTTTGTGAATCTGACCCACAGTGTGGTAATGCTACAGTTGGCTGTCCCCTCATTGTGAGGGTCAGAAAATATGCTGTTGCTGTACGTGTCATCAGTACATGACACCTAGAGTTGGTCAAGCAAACAATTTAACAGAGTCAGCCGAACTTGAGCCGAGCCATGGGTAGGCTTTGGCTCTAGAAGCCCGTACACGAGCTGAGCCTTGAAAACCTATTTGGATTGTAAATAATGCCACAACTGTGACAAGAATTACATTAGAATATAGTAAGGTGTCTTCAAGGTGTCTTCAAAATGTGAAAGTGTATTTCTTTAACATGCAGAAGTGTTTCACCTTAGTTAGGCCTGGGCAGAGTTCGCAGAATCTGCTCCATGGAACTTGACGAAGTGCCGCAAAACTCTGCAGCGCTCAGTGGAGTTGCGCCACTGGTGTAGTCTATTAAGTTGAACTGCTCACACTGATTTTAAGCACCGGGCGTTTTTATCGTGCTATAAAATCAGCACAAACGGCACTCCGCGATACACCTGATGGGGCTGCTGCTTTCAGCGGCTTGAGTAGACATTCTACTTGAGCAGCAGCTTCTTCAACGCGAGCAGCAGATTTCTCAACAGGAGCGGTTGCGAATTGCCGTGACCGCCGGGATTGAGAAATCTCACCGGGAGGAGATCAAGCGCTCGATTACTCATTTTCATCCTCCAAACCATCACTCCCATGCCCCTGTGATGTAGACTGTTATGTTAATAATACTTATAGAGCGCACAATTAACCTAGGGTGTCCTGGCGCTAAGATTGCCTGAGAAACATAACATGAGCCTAATAATAAGAGAAAAGCCATGTCTTAGGGCTTCTGCAAAAAGAAAATAAATTTGGAGCATTTCTAAGTTGGAACGGGAGTTCATTCCAGGCTTTAGCTGCACAATGAACAAAACTCTTGCCAGTGTCTGAGGGCTATCTCGTACTCCAGTTTCTTAGAGCCTTTTGTTTGCTTCAGCCTCCTCTTCTTACAAAGCGTTTCCAGCTTTGTCGAATGGCTGAAAGTTATGTGGGAATGGGCAACAGCAGAAAGGGTACGAATGATGATGGCTTAAAAAAGATGAAAAACTAGAAGACGACCTCCAGGCATGGTATTAAATGCTACAAGACCTTAAGGGGGAACAGGACGTGGGACTCAGGATCCCACAAGTGCGACAGGAGCTACACCACACAGAGGATGTTAAGATGAGAGTACAGGGTGATATAAGCCAGGAATACAGGAGTAGTAATTGCCACCATACCAAAACCCATGACAACTGGGACTATAGTTGGGAAGGGATGAGAGTGGGGAGAGGGGAAGGGACGGGGAAACCCAAGTTCAGATAAGCATAATGTTTGTACGTCTTAGGGGAATGTATGCAGGACGCACAAGACTCCAATGGGGGGAGGCATGGATAGACTGGAGGGACCCCTCTGTTTGGAGTCTGTACCTTGTATAGATAAGATAGCGCAATACGAATTTGTTCAGATTGACTTGAAACAATGTAGAATGCTGTAGAATAGGGGACTGCGCTGCTGTTTCAATATATGACTGTAACATTGTCTTTATGCAGTTTAAATGCCACTAAAATTAACTTTAAAAAAACCTTTTCAGCTCTGTCACAGTGGAGCTTTCAATATTACTGAGATTCACCTCCATTCTTGCAAAAAATCACAGATGAAAAATATGAGGACAGAAGTGAAATTTAGGAAAAAGAAAACAATTCTATGTCAGGGGCGGAGGCATCTGATTAGGCATCATCTTTATCACTTTATTTTCTCCAGCAGCCTTTCCAAAGGTTCCAAACATCATAAACAAACATCATTTCCCATGAACACAGGGAAAAATAATCATAGAAAGTGTCCGATCATCATTATCCAATCATCAATCAATCAATCAATCATGGTATTTGTATAGCGCGCTACTCACCCGGAGGGTCTTAAGGTGCTTGGGGAGGAGGGGTCTGCTACTGCTCGAACAGCCAGGTCTTGAGCTGCTTCCTGAAGGCGAGGTGGTCCTGGGTCAGGCGGAGGTGGGTCGGGAGGGAGTTCCAGGTCCTGGCGGCGAGGTAGGAGAAGGACCTTCCCCCTGTGGTGGCTCTTCGTACGCGTGGGACGGTGGCGAGAGCGTGGCCGGTCGATCGAAGCTGAACTGCAGCATTGCGCTCCTCCCAATGGGTTCCGGCCCCTAAGGTAGCGGCTTATATGACGGCTAGGTTACGTAAGCCCCTAGATCAGAAGGTTCGTAGTTGCCTGTGGGCGGAGTGCCCACGCCCTACTTTGGAGGGCAAAGTGGCGGTTACCCCTGAGATAGACGCCAACATGGTTACCTTCTTGACCAAGTTTGGGAGGGACCCGAAGAAGGCATTGACCGCTCATGGCGTGCGTGTTAAGACAAGTTGTCAGACACTGCCGGGCCTTTGGCGAAAATATTAGATATGGCTGAAGATGCCAAAGCCTCAGGTTCTTTGATTGACCCAGACACACTGTCGGGTTGGGCACAGAGGGCCATCATTTTTCTAGGCAATGCTAACGTGGCGATCTCTACTGAGAGACGTCGGTCTATTCTGATCAAGATTGATCCCAAATTGGGGGAACTGGCCACCTCGGAGGCGGGCCAGGTTGCGGAGGGGAATCTCTCTGGAGACCCCTTCGTAAAAGAGCTTGGCAAGTTAGTGAATACATTTATTTCTATGGACAAAGCCCAGTCGTCAATTAAACGCATATTTACCCCCCCCCCCCGTGTTTTTGGCGCAGCCAGTCGTGGCAGGGGGCGCTAGCTGCCCGAACCTACAATAGAGCCTCCACCAACCCCGGCGAGTCTCACAGACGACAATATCAGGACCCCAACAAATTCGGGAATTTCTACCAGACCAGAAGGTATCCCCGTCGATGAGGTGGCAGAGGCACGGGAGATGGTGGATACAATAATAAAAGAGGTAAGAATTCAAAGGGCAACTGGTGTGAGGTTGGGGGGGGCAGACTGTAATATTTTTTTCGCAATTGGTCTTTGCTTACCTCCGACGCTTGGGTTTTACAAACCGTCTGTGGGTTTCAAATAGAGTACTTTGGCCTGCCCAAGCAACCCGTCGGCCCAGGGGTACCGCCCAGTGATAAATCTCAAGGAGTTCAATGGATGGCTCATCTATCGCCATTTCAAGATGGAGGGAATTCACCTCCTGCGCAATCTTCTTCTGGAAGGGGACTGGATGGTCCGCCTGGACCTGAAGGATGCTTATCTGACCATCCCGATCTTCGCCCCACACAGGCATTTCCTTCAGTTTCAATGGGACTCTCAAACTTTCGAGTTCACCTCCCTGCCTTTCGGGCTGTCCTCCGCTCCGTGGTGCTTCACCAAAGTGATGAAGCCGGTGGTGGAGCGACTCCGGTCGGAGGGTATTCGGTTGATAATCTATCTAGACGACATACTACTCATGTGTCAGAGTCCATGCAGATTGATGGCCCAGTTACAGACGGCGGTGTCCCTTTTAGAGTCACTGGGGCTTGTCCTCAACAAAGCCAAATCCGATCTCTGTCTGGCACAGAGCATGCAGTTTCTGGGATTTCTGTTCAACTCCGTGGAGGCCAGCTTATCCCTGCCCTCGCGGATCTTGTCCAAGATCAGGCATGAGCTGAGGCGGGCGGTTGCGAGGCCCACAATTCAGTTGCGCCACCTGGCCAGAGTGGTGAGACTCCTATTGTCCCCGATTCAAGCGATATTCCCGGGGCCTTTGCACTACAGACCCCTTCAACGTCTCAAGGCCTTCCACTTGAGGAAAGGCCTTACCTATTCGCAGGTCGTTCCCCTCACAGACGAGGCCCAGACAGAGCTGCGATGGTGGATCGATCACATGGAGGCTTGGAAAGGCCATGCAATATTCGGCTCCAAGCCAGACCTGATGATAGAATCCGACGCCAGCGGGTCAGGCTGGGGCGCTCGTTGCGGCGATGTGTCTACAGGCGGAAGATGGTCGTCTTCAGAAAAGACTCTTCATATCAATTGCCTGGAGCTGATGGCAGGCTTGTTCGCGGTGAAATGCTGGATGAAGGATGTGGTCCAGAGTTCTTCTCAAGATAGACAATGTGGCGGTGGTGCGTTACATCAACCATCTCGGGGGGACCCATTCTCAAGCGTTGTCCAATCTTGCGCGCGATCTCTGGGAATATTTTCTGTCCAATCAGATATCCCTGTCAGCAGAGCACTTACCGGGAAAGTCCAATCAGGTGGCGGATTGGTGCTCATGCCACTGCAAAGACACCAGTTTGTGGCAACTTCACCCGTGAGTCTTCAGGACGATTCAGAGCCGGTGGGGTCCGTTCACAGTGGATCGCTTTGCCTCCCGCCTGGACACCCAGCTGGAACGGTATTACAGTTGGCGTCCGGATCCGGGGGCCCTTGCAGTGGATGCCTGTCTACAAGATTGGAGCAATGAGCGGGGGTATGTGTTTCCCCCCTTTGCAATGATCATGAAGTTGTCAACGCAGGTGAGGAGGCAGCAGGCGGACCTGGTGGTAATTACCCCGATATGGAGGTCGCAAGCCTGGTTTCCGGTTCTGATGGAATCCTGGGATTTTCCAATTGCTCTACCCCTCATTCCCGATCTCCTCACGGACCCTCAAGGGAATCCTCACCATCTTCTCGCAATGGGCAGCCTGCGCCTGACGGCCTGGAGGGTTACAGGAGACGCTGGCAAGTCCCAGGCCTTTCGCAGGATGCTGCCACGTTACTCGAGAAGTCCTGGGCGGACAGCACCAATAAGAGGTATAGATCAGCCTGGTCCCGCAGGGTCCGTTGGTGTCTGCGACGGCAGGTGGATCCGTTGGGGGCGGACTTTGACCACGTCTTTAATTTTTTAGCCTCGCTGGCAAAGGACGGCTTGGCCTATAGGTCAATTAATACCTTTCATTCTGCGATTTCAACAGGACATGTGCCAGTAGATAATCACCCGATTGGAGAGCATCCCTTGATCCGTAAGTTGTTGAGGAGCATGAGGTTGTCGGTCCCTCCCGAGCCTCGCTACTCGGTTCTATGGGATGTGAATAAGGTCCTGAATCTGTTTCGGTCGTGGCCTTCTAACAAGTATTTGTCCAGGAAACAAATGTCGGCAAAACTTGCGATGTTGTTATGTCTGATTTCTTGCCGGAGAGTCTCGGATGTGAGAGCGCTAGATCTCACAGGTCGGGTTTTTACCCCGGAGGGAGTGACTTTTCAAATTTCTAGATGCACTAAGTGCAATTCTCGTTTGGTCTCCCACCCGGCTTTTCCTGACATCCCAAAGTTGTGTGTGGTCAGAGCGCTTAAGGCCTATGAGGTTGCGACAGTAGATGTATGCCCACAGGGTGTCAAGCAATTGTTCATTGTGCTCACGAAACCACACGGCGGTTTCATCCCCTACTATTGCTAGATGGATCCGTTGGGTCATGCAGGAGGCCGGTATAGATACTTCCTGTTTTGGTGCTCATTCAGTGAGAGGTGCAATGGCGTCCAAGGCCTTTAGTCTGGGAGCACGGCTCAAGGACATCCTCAATGCAGCAGACTGGTCCTCAGATTCAACCTTCAAGAGGTTATACTTTAAGCCGGTGGTCTCTCTGGGCTCTTTGGTGGTGGATAAGCTTTAAACTGGCCTAATCAGAAGCCTCCGCCCCTGACATAGAATGCAAAATTACCTAGCTAACGTGCAGGAAAGTTTCAATTCTATTAAGGAGGCAGAGGCGAGGATTAGCCCACCCGATGTTCATTTGAACCCTCCCAGAATTCTTCATTGGTACGGTGAGTAATCTCTTTATGATATACATTTATTTCATGAGCTGTTCTGATTGTTTCCTCTAATGAACAGTTGACGAGTGACTTACTGTGGTTTTTGTTCACAGGGTTTGTGCTCTCGATCTGACTGAATGTCCCTTTGCCGTAAGTTCGGATACGGGCAAACAAGAGTAGAGTAGAAGACTGCCATGAGGGGTCGCAGGAAGAAAGAGGAAGATAGAGCGCCTGCAGAGAAGGATATGAGGCGTCCTGACATATGATTGGATGATGATGATCGGACACTTTCTATGTTAATTTTTCCCTGTGTTTATGGGAAATGATGTTTGTTTATGATGTTTGGAACCTTTGGAAAGTCTGCTTTAGAAAATAAAGTGAGAAAGATGAAGCCTAATCCTCGCCTCCGCCTCCTTAATAGAATTGAAACTTTCCTGCATGTTAGCTAGGAAATTTAGCATTATGCCAAATTAATATACACTATTGGAACTGGAATTACTGTGTCTGCTGGCACCAGACCTGCACTCTAATGTATTCTTTAAAAATAAAGGAAAATTTAAAAAATCAAAAATCAGTTTAATGTCAGATTACAGACACTGAATGTCACTGCAAAAACAAAAGTACTGAATCCCATCGCTGAACACCAACATAAGAAACTGGGGGCAATTTACAATAGAACGGCAGAGTGCAGTGGTAACCCAAAATTACTAACACCACACTCTGCCATTCTGAAAATCCAGGGATGCACTATATTTACAATGATATGGCGCACCCCTGCATTTTCCCTAGCTTTGGCGCTAAATTCAGCTCCCTAGCGCCAACGCAGGTAGCCTTGCACTGTAGTGCAAGGGTGCCTAAGTTGAGGGAATTATGGTTTATGTGCAGGAAGGTGTTTCTGCAAGTAAACAATCACTAATGGTGATTTGTATCTCCTACGTGTGCTGCATTGTGCAGCACACATAGAAGTTGCAAATCGTAATTTTTTTAATGATTGTTTATGTGCAGGAAGGGGCACCTTCCTGCACATAAACAATCATTAAAAAACAATCACTGATGGTGATTTGCTGCACAATGTAGCACACATAGAAAAAGCTAAATTAATAATTTCCCCTTGTTTCGGCATGTTAAGACCAGGTTATTTTTGGTCTCAATTACGGAGCTGCCCCATATTTACATCACCCTTGTAAATAGGGGGCAGCGTCATAATCAATGGGTGTTGCAACGGAACGCTCTCTGCAATACCCATTTCCCACCCCATTCACGCTCAGTTTTGCATGAAACGGGGCCTTATTTACAAGCGTTACGCCGCCTTGTAAATAAGGTGAAGGATTTATTGCCACAGGAACATCACAAAAAGTGACGTTCATGGGCCTTATTTACAAGCTTAGCGCCACCTTGTAAATAAGGCGAAGGATTTATTGCCACAGGGACATCCCAAAAAGTGACATTCCTGTGGCCTTATTTACAAGCTTAACGCCACCTTGTAAATAAGGCGAATGATTTATTGCCAAAGGAACGTCACAAAAAGTGACGTTCCTTTGGCAATTAGCCCATGTAAATATGTGCCTGGAGTATTAATTGAGGGGAGTGAGAGTCACTAAATAAACCTGTATTTAACTTTCTGGTAACGTCGCACAAAGCAGCATGCTTAACGTAGTGGCATTGTGTAAAGTATTTATGCAGTACTCAAACTGTAATAATGTGAAAACACAACACAAAAAAATCCCAAATTAATGTAGAAAATAGAGATGTTTTAATAAATACAATTACATAAAAATAATAAAAAAATCAATAAGTAGAACCAGAGATATGATTTTATAAAGTTTTAATTAAAAAAGCATTAAAATGCACAAAGCACCAACTGCTGTTATCTGGTCACACTAGACTGGGTCAAACATCAAGGCTGACTGCAATGGATCACCAGTTGGATACACAGGCCAGGTTCATACTAGTGAAAAGATTACCATTGCCTTTAGAATCTTTTATGGAGAAAAACTAGTCATCAATGAGTTGTTGGTGGGGCAAGCTGGGTCCAAAACAGGGCTAGACAATGGGTGCATGCTGAAGAGTGGAGACATGGTGCGGTTGTTAACAAAGCCTGTAAAGCTCAGAGTGGGCAAAATTGATATCCGTACCCCGAAAGGCCTGAGCATCAATCAAATGCTACTCAATTTCAGACCTGATTCAGTCCTATACCTTCTTGCATTTTTGCAAGTCAGGTCTCTTTTAGCAGGGCAAGCCAGCAAGTTGAGCACTACCGACAAAGGCTACAATCCCTTCTCCAGGTAGAAAGGTGCCACAATGTTTCTAACTCATATATTTTGCAGTTTTGGGGGACAGGAGGTGCACACTCTAACACCAACCAAGGGTCCAGGACCTAGGGTGAACCCATTGGGGATTAGGATTCATTCCAGCAGAGGACAGTGGCAGGGTCCAGTGCAGGTCCAGTTGGAATTGGTCAGCTGGGCAATTGCAGGGAGAGAGGCCTTTGGAAGCGTGTTGTGCCTCGGCAGATCAAAAAGCAGGTCTGCTAAATTACCCCTGTAGTTACCTCAGGGGTCCTGGGCTCAAGGCAAGCCGGCCCAGTATTCCTGCAGGTTTCAGGAAGCAGGCAGTCTTTTTTCTGATCTTCAAAGGTCTAGGAGTGTGCTTAGGAGCTTACTAAGGATGTCACATTTATGCTGTGTCAGCCAGAGGGTGGGGAAACTCTTTCCACTCTGCCTAACTAATGGAGTAAAAATTCCAAGGTATGACCCTAGGCACTTTTGCAGCACATCTTGTACTATTTACTATAAACTATCCCATTGTACCACTCTTTCCCTAAAGCCAACATGGAAGGATCTTTCTTTGCCTGATCACAGCTCCTTGTGCCCACCAAGAGATGACACTATGGTAATGGGCAAATCTATCTTTGTTGTCACTCCAACCCACTTCTGGGGCAGCCCCCTCTCCCACTGGGTTTGGGGTCAAGATGTCTAGGAAGGTAAAAAAAGGAGGCAGGCCTAGGTGTGAGCTGCCTCTCCCAGAGACAGGGTTTCCATCCTTTGAAGCCTGGGAAGGGGCTGGGCTCAGCCCCCTGGCCATCCTGCTCAAGGACAAAAAACTTCTCCCTATACCCAAGCCCTTTGTCCACTATTTGGGTGTAAACCACATCTCCGCAAAAGGTAGCCATCAGCAGTTATGTGACAATTTACACTGACAGAAAGGCTCTTTTGGCTCTAGGCAGTAAAATGACAACTTTCTAAAAGTGTTGTTTCTAAAATAATAATATAAAATCTGACTTGACCATTAGGTGGGATTTTAAAGTACTTATAAAATGAGTCCTTGAATCATTTTTCTAGCTGCTCCCAAACTGCTAGTAGGCACTATAATTGTCATAGTGTAGCTCAGTGTTTTCCTATGGGAGAGCTAGACATGTGGCTGTGAAACAAGCATTGGCAAAGCAAACAGGTCTGGCATCATCCACCAGCCTTATGGCAATTCTTGTTTTGTTTTGTAATGGCTTTTGCAGAACGTTATTGTGAGGGAAATTGCTGGATGTTTGTCAATCTAAAAATCTAAAAAAAAAAACAGTCACTAAAGGCAAACATATTTTTTGGCTTCAAAAGCATGGAACAACATCCCTCTCCACATCCGGGCCTCCTCCTTTTGTCTTGAATTGCGCAAAAAACTGAAGTCCTGGCTTTTCAATTAACCAACCTACCATAAGTAGGGCTAGGCACACACATCTACCCAATGCCGGGAAATCCTCACGGGTGATAGTGAGCTTTACAAATACACATTACTACATAACATAATATAATAAAAAATAACACTTTACCATAATACTCCCTGGCACTGAAGGGCACTACTTTGTGTAGGGATGTGCTCCTTATTAAATGCAAAAAGAACAATTGATTGATTGAATGTTGAACAATGTCAAACATTCACCCCTGTATAGAGATCTGAGCCTGAATCCATCATTTTTGTGCTCCCCTTGCCATTCTAGTTTAAACCCAGCCATATGCAAATCAGTCTTGACCCTGCATCCTATGGGAACAGTCCAGCCCGCACTGCCAGGCCAGGTCCTCCCTGGACCATAAACAAGCATCCTGGGCCTGGTTTTGTGATTTCACCCCTCATCAGCCAGGCTAGCATGACTCTAGTGGTATGCCTAACACATAATGAAGTCAGCCAAAGGATGAAGGGGGGCAACGCGTTGCCCCTTGATGCATGTTCTAGTGGGTTGGAGGAAAATGTGAATGATACAATCACAGGCAAATGGATGAAGTGTGGCTAAATCCCTATAGGTAACTATGTCATAAACATCATTTCAGTCAAATAAAAAGGTCTTAGCTAACACAGACCTAAAAAAGCCAGTCTCTTGCCTTTGAGAAAGGAAGGAAAAAAGGAAAGAAATATAGATGAAAAGAATGGAAGAACGCAGGAAAAAACGAAATTGAAAGGAAAGGAAAGGAAGGGAAGAATGAGCAAAGGAAGGAAGGCAAGAAAGAAGGAAAGAAAGAATGCAAGGAAGAAGGCAAGAAGGAAAAAATTCAGGCAAGAACTTAGGAAGGCAACAATGATGGAAAGAAAGAGGGAAAAAAAGAATGAAGGCGCAAATACCACAAATGCAGGGAAGAGCTAGTCTGTTGGATCCCCATTCTGGCACGGGTAGGCGGCATACCACCCCCCACTCCTTCTCAGGGCACTCTTTTATGTGGGCTGCTTAATGTCCGCTCACTCTGCAAACACCATGCAGAGATCGCCCTTTTAGTCGAATCATCAAGGCTGGATGTCCTATTTATGACCGAGACTTGGACCAGGGCGGACAGTGGAGTGGAGCTCGGTTGGGCTTGTCCCCCGGGGTACACGATTAAGCATATCCCGCGAGTCACGGGGAGAGGAGGTGGAGTGGGCTTTATTTTTAGAGACTCACTCGCCTTATCACAGCTCGTTGTTAGAGAGGTCTTGGGGTTTGAGCTCATGGGCTTCTCTTTAACGAGCCAGGGTGGTGTACTATTGGCTGGTCTCCTGTGCTATAGACCACCGTCTATGACAGCTTTTTCTCTCCAGCAGCTGATTGATTTGGTTTACGATCTATCCAATTCGCATGCTAGATTTCTAATCCTGGGTGATTTTAATCTGTGGCCCAATGGCCCTCAAGACCTTGCCTATAGAGAGCTTTGCCAAGCTTGTAGCAATTTACATCTTGACCAGCTTGTGCCTTCCTCTACTCATGCAAAGGGCCACACACTGGACTTGGTCTTTGCGGATAGCTCTGCGGTTTCAGTCCAGGAGGTTGCAGTCCAATGCTGGACAGACCATGCATTGGTCCTTTTCACCATTCTTATGCCAGCAGGCTCGCTGAACATTAGCGGCCCTCGTAGGTGTAAGTTCAGCAGGCAATGGTCGCACCTCCTGAAGGGTACGAGTTTGCCCGCGCTACTGCCTGGGATTTTCACTTTGGGGGAGAGCGTGGAGGAGAGCTACTCCGTCCTATGCCAGCAGATCCTGGAATCTTTAGATAAGTTGGTCCCTTTGTGTAAGGCAAAGGACAAGCCTATGAGAGCCTCTCCTTGGTTTTTTGGTGAGCTCCTTAAGCAGAAACTCTGCTCTAAACGGGCGGAGGAGAAGCACTATCTGGAATCTGATAAACTGGTTTACAAGGAAGCCCTTCAAGAATATAAATCGCAGATACGGGTGGCCAAAGCAAAGTTCCTGGAGGATACCCTGACTAAGGCCACGAACAAGTCCCTGGCATTGTTCAAACTTGTCAGCAACCTTTCCAATCCTTCTTGTGCCGCGTCAGCTATTCCGGCGTCTCAGGAGTTATGTGACTCCTTGGCCGTCGCCTTTGAGGAAAAAATTAGGAACATTCTACTTGCCCTTTCGGACTCTGGTCAGACTACACTGTTGGTGCCTTCCTCTGCAGAATTGGCCAGCACAACGACCCCAGACGTTTCTGGGGCAGAGTCAGGACAGCCCTTGTTGACCTGTTTTCCTATTCCTTCCTTGGAGGACTTCTGTTTGGTGGCAAATGGTGTCTCTTCTGGCTCCCCACTTGATCCTATGCCCCACAGGTTTTGGAAGGTGTTTCCGGCTGAGCTTTTTCCACCGCTCCACTCCATCTGCTGTCAGTCACTTGCCACAGCTACGGTTCCAGATAGTTGGAAGCTGGCATTGGTTTCACCCCTGCTAAAAAAAGCCACCTTGGACCCTTCGAATCCAGCCAATTATAGGCCAATTTCGCTTTTGCCATTTTCTATAAAAATCTTGGAGAAATTGGTTACAAGGGTCCTGTCTAACTTTCTGGAAACTAATGCCTGCCTGGACGCAGCCCAGTTTGGCTTCAGGCCGGCCCACGGTACGAAGTCTGCCCTGGTGGCCGTGTTGGATGACCTGCGCTTGCGTGTCGACATGCGCAGAGCGACATTTTTGGTGCTGCTCGACATGTCGGCCGCGTTCGACGCGGTTGACCACGCGGTGTTACTGGGCAGGCTTCAGAAGGCCGGGGTGACTGGTCTGGCCTTGGACTGGTTGACTTCCTATCTTTGCAACAGGCAGCAGGCTGTGGCACCTCCACCTTTTTGGTCAGCAGTGAAGAATTTAAAGCAGGACGTGCCTCAGGGATCGGCAATTAGCCCGATCCTTTTCAATCTATATCTTCGTCCACTAATACGTTTGATTAGGTCATTCGGCATATCTGTTATTAACTATGCCGATGACACTCAACTTATTTTTTCATTTGAAGGAGGTGATGCGGTTTCGAGGGAAACCTTTCACCGCTGCATGACTGCAACGGCAGATTAGTTACGCCACAACTCACTCCAATTCAATGGAGCGAAGACTGAGGTGCTCCACTCCTCCCCGGACCGGTTGCCTCGCCCTCTACCTGATGGGTTCTGGCCTTCTTCAATATTGGGTACAGTGACTGCTGCTGACTCGGCTCGTAATCTTGGCGTTATGTTTGGGCCTAGCCTGCAGCTTGACACTTTTGTTAATAAAACCACGGCGACCTGTATGCTCCTGCTCCGCACTTTACGGAAGATTCTTCCGTTACTTCCAACTGCGGCCAGGACAGAAGTGGCGTGTAGTACCATCCTCAGTAGGTTAGACTACTGCAACGCACTGCTTCTAGGAGCCCCTAACATCTTGGTCTTTAAGCTGCAGAGGATTCAGAACATGGCTGTCAAGCTGGCCCTCTCTCGTCCACGCTCAGCGTCATCGTCTTTGGCGCTTCGGACCTTCACTGGCTGCCTGTTCAGCAACGGATTCATTTCGAGGCCTCTTGCCTTGTTTTCAGGGCCTTACATGGGCTGGGGCCAGTGATGTTACAAGATCTCTTCTCCTGGTACTCAGCCGCAAGACCACTGAGGTCTTTCTCAGCCTTCCTGGTAGTTGTCCCCAGGATTAAAAGGGTGAGGATGGGCGGCCGGTCGTTCAGTTTTGCAGCTGCAAAACTTTGGAACTCCTTATCCCTGCCCCTGCGGAGCTGCCAGGATTTGGAAGCTTTTAAAAAGGGTTTAAAAAGCTATCTCTTCCCAAGAGTAGTGTAGTGCGTAACATCTGTCAGAAATGTTTCGGTCACAGCGCCAGGATACCCTTTTGGGTGACAGTTGAGCTCAATAAATACGTATTATATTACATACATACAAGAAGGAAAGAAAGAAGCAAGCCAAGAAAGAAAGACAGAAAGAAAGAAAGAAAGAAAGAAAGAAAGACAGAAAGAAAGAAAGAAAGAAAGAAAGAAAGAAAGAAAGAAAGAAAGAAAGAAAGAAAGAAAGAAAGAACAGCAGAAGAGAAGAAATGAAAGCAAGGAATAAGGAAAGAAGGAATAAAAGCAAGAAAAGCAAGAATAAAGGAATGAAAAGTAGGAAGAAGGAAGGAACGAACAAACAAAAGCAATAAAGAAGGAAATAAGAAATCCATACTAATATTATAAAGAGAGAGCCCAAACTTTTGAGGCGGGTAATCTCAGTAACCACAGCACCAATCACAACACCCAATACAGCGTTGGAAAGGGCAGTTGCAGCAGAAGGACAAAGGCTATGCAGTCGGCCACAATATACATTTAAAAGGTAAAAGAACCGTGCCAGCAAAGTAGTCCCTTGTGGGGGTGTCTGCGTTCTGCTGTCGGCGTGTGCATGGGGCGTGACTCAAACTGCTGTGGGTGTGTGCTGGGGGCGTGACAAGCGCTTGGGGCGTGTGGTACGTTCCGCCCTTCATACCATGTGAGTCGTACATACAAGCGCCAATTACGCAATTGCGCCGCATCAAGGGGCACGCTGGGGGCGTGACAAGCTGGGGCCATGACAAACGCTGTGGGCATGATTATGGGGTGCAGGGGTATTTAAAGGGACCAGGGTGGGATTCGTTTTTAGAACGTAAAAGGTAATGAAATGAAATAATAAATAAATATAATATAAACAATGCAATGCAATTTAAAAGAATAAATGTTTTAATTAAATTTAAAAAATGTGTATATATATATATATTTTCCTATTTTCTGCCTGCCTGGTGGTTATGTGGTGAGAGACTGCTGTTTTTTAATATATATATATATATATATATATATATATATATATATATATATATATATATATATATATATATATATATATATATATATAAAACCTACTGGCGGTAGGTAGTTATAGTTAGGATTTTTTTCAATGTTAAATCTCAAAATTCTATTTGGAATAACTTTGGCGCCAGTTGACGAATCTGCCTGAAAATGTCCTCAAAATGGCCTCGTCGAGCTCCGGTCCTTCCCTTAAAGTTTGGGGGGATGCGTCAAGCGGGGGCAGATAAAAGGGGGGTCCCAAAACACGTTTTCCCCATGTTAATTTCCATAGGGCGGTCGACCTCACTTTTAGCCCGAATGGCTGAAAGGTTTTACACCAAACTTGGCAAAATTGTAGGGACTGGTAGCCCGATGTGCCTTTGCTATGTCTCAAGATATGTGCTCCAGTGGATTTTGAGTAATTTAGGTTCAAAGAAATATGTATATCTGTAAGCGCGCCCCGGTACGCGCACCGGGGAGCGCATCGGACGCGCCACGCGACTTGCGCACGGAAAGCTGATTGGCTGTTGGGTGTCTATAAACATTCTAAACAATCCGGAGCGGCCGCCATCTTGTGTCTCGGTAGGATCGAGACATGAGAGGTGGCCAAAACAAAGGGGGAAATGACCATAAGGGGGCAGAGTAGACCCTCCCTGACCCCCTAGGTTTGATGTGGGTTTTTTAAAAGGGCCCCGAGGGGCCAAAAAAAAGTTATTTTTTTTCCGATTTTTTGCAGGGGGAGCGCCCGGTAAGCGCACCGGGAAGCGGACCGGGGAGCGTATTATGGGGAAAAAAGAATGATAGACTTTTCAAATATTGTATGTTTATTAATTGTTCTTTTTGTTGGTTTTTTTTTTGGTTTTTTTTATTTAAGTACCAACATGTAGGTACTAATGCAGAGTCTAAAATGTAATATACACTGTCTCCTTTGTAGATATCTTGCTTGTTGTTTCAGAAGTTATTGTGGTATATGGAATTCATACCATAGTCTGTCAGGAAAGCAGAAACAATATGGAGGCAGGAGATGATAAAGAGATGTTAAATACACATTGGAGATAATATAGTGGGAGAAAGGAAGTAACTCTTAGCAAACTTACTATGTAACACAAAAAAGTTGCACAGTATATTTTAAGTCTCACTTTATATTATATCTTTTTGGGTACTATTTCATAATTTACATATAAAAAAGAATAATGTCTCAAACAATTTTAACTTTTTAAATTTAAATTTATTGTTGTGATTTTTCAAAATCTAAAAGAATTTGCAACATTAATTCATCAGGTATGTCCTCCATTTCATTCCATGATTCAATTTCTTCAACACATTTAATTAAGTCTTGGTCTACAGTGTCATCCAAAAAGTCTATTTCTTCTTTGTCTTCCTTAGGATTGTTTTCCATATTAATTTGAAATGAAACATTATTTTCATTTTGTTGTGCTTCCATTTTCTTGCTCTAAATTGCATAAAAAATAAATATATCAGTAGAGATAGGGCACTGTTGGGTTTAAGTTCAGACAGGTACTTGTGAGATTTTAACAGTGAAGTTATCTTTGGGCAGTGTATGGTTTCAGGCAGGAAGTAGAACTATTAAAAAGTGCCTGTGATGAAGCCTAAGTAAATTCATAATTATACCAGAGAAGCCTAACTCAATCAATAATTTAAATAAATAAGCCTTTCTCAATGTCTTACTCTTACAGAGGGACAGTATATAACTATCTGAAAACGTTTTCCCAAAATAACTTAAAGTGCATAACATAGTTCTCCTTTCAAATTAACAACTTACCTTCTTCAAAGTAGTTGAAGTTTTCTGTGAACATTTTTTCCAAATGTACCTTAGGTACTGTTAGTCAAAATGGCTGTGTTTCCCTCTCATTTTTCATATATATTCATGTACTTAACCAATCAAATGTCAGCACATAAAAGTACAAAATGTAAGTAACATTTTAATTGGTTGAATATTCAAACAGTTTCATATGTGTTTTTGTCATGTAATTTACTTCAGAATATTTAGACAGGACTACAGCCCAAATGGCTCAATGGAATACTACCAAATTTGGGTAAATGGTAGGGACTGTATGTAGTAGGGCATATTCTATATTTGGTGTAAGTGTCTCCAGTGTTTTTTCTGTAAATTACTTTCCCACCTTTTTTTTGGAAGCGCTTACCGGTGCGCGCCCCGGTACGCGCACCGGCAGCGTTACGGGAGTCCTCCATTTTGTGTTTCGGTAGAATCGAAACACAAGATGGAGGACAAACAACGTTGGGAATGGGTAGAAGGGGGCACGGTAGACACTTCCTGACCCTCTAGGTTTTCTGAGGGGGGCTTAGGACGCTCATATAGGCAAAAAATAAAAAATAAAAATTTAACAATTTCGCGGGGGGAGCGCCCGGTACGCGCACCGGTAAGCGTACCGGGGAGCGTACTTTGGTGAAAAAAGTTAGAAAAAGATAAACGTTTTGAATGATCAGAGGTAGGGTAGCTCTGAAAAGAGCTTTTGGGTTCTGTGGCTGATTTAGGTACCTACAAGTAGGTTCCAATGCACAGTTTTAAATTCAGGAGGAATATTCTATTCCCCTCATTTGAGAAGTGCACACCATCTCCTCTGTAGATGTCTTGCATGTTGTAACGCAAGTTGTTGTTGTATATTGAACCCATTCCAAAGTTTCTCATGTAAGCAGAAACAGATTTATTCACATTTTTCTGTGCTTTCTCAAATTGTGGACACAATTGGTTGGACCAGTTCCATTTCTGTCTTTGGCATATATTGGAATATACCAAGGCAGTTTGTGGAAAAAGTGTCATCAATTGATCAAAGGTGTCCTTTAAAAGCATTTCCAGACCAACCCCAGTCATAGTGCCCAAATCATTTCCACCACAGTGCACTATTAAGAGGTCAGGGTTTGGCAGATGCAAAAAGGTTTTCACCAATGGTATCAATTGATGACATCTCAATCCTCTCTGGCCAATCCACTTGATTTCCACATTTGATAAATCAAGGTTGTGATAATTTCTGCTTGCTGCATACCTTTGAGCCCAGTGGATGTAGCTATGTCCAATAATCCATACAGAATACATGATGTGAGAAGGTTCAGGTGCAGTCAGATGAAGTGTGGGAATGAAATGACAGTTGGAACAGTAGGAGTTTACAAAAAAATAATTGTGGAGTTTCCCTGCTGTTGAATCACAAGCAATGATTGGTGGATTCAGTTAGTTGAAAATAGAAAGTTAGGGTGCATGGTTGTGTTGTGTGTAAGAAGTAATTTGAATGGTTAAGAAAAAGTCACTAAAAGCAATAATGCCCTGGATAAGCTGGTGTATTGAGAGGTCAAACATCCTTGCTGACTTAATTTGCAACATTGTAGAATAAACTTTTGAACCTGAGAGTTCAGTTAGGAGGGAGTTGCTATGGTAACAGATAGAAAGGTCTGAGAGGGGGAAGGGTGTTGGTTTGAAAATAGTTAGGGAAGACTTTTGATTGGTTGAAATAAGGCATATGTGTGTAGAATTAGAGGTTTTCTCTGCCAGTCTTGGTTTCAGTGTATTGAGTGCACACCTTTTGCTCTGCTAAAGAAAAATTGGTGTGTGTGTCTGACACTGTTTTCAATCTCCCAAAGCATTTGTAAAGGTAAGTAATGATTTATTTAATTTAGATAGAGACTTGTTTGCTCTATGGAGAATATTTGGAAGCAGATAGTTAAGTTTCAGTAGTGAAATTGAATGCTTGTACATAGGTCCTGTGTTGTGTTTCTAAAATATTATTCAAAAAACGATTTTGGGGGCAAATCAATGGTATTTTCATTTGGCCTTATTTATGATTGCCTTGTGTTGCTGGTACATCACTTTAAACATAGGAAAATGTAGTTTGTCATCACCCTTTGCTTTAACCTCACTACTTTTCTCTCACCCTACCTCACCCCTGTTTCCTTACTCTGCTTCCCTCACTTATTCTTATCCTCCATGTTTACTTCTCTTTTCCTTACTTTCCTACCTCATTCAACTTCTTTCAGTGCCCCTGCTCATCCACACTCCTTCACTTACCTTTTTTACTGGTTCACTTAGTCCCTTTCTGACACTCCTTCCTTTACTCTCTCTCTTCTTTCTCTCTGTCACTCCCCATGTCTTACCCTTATTCACTTTTATCCACCCTCTTTCACTCCTCTTTACTTACACTCACTGCTATTTTCTTTCCCTCCGTCACTACTGTTCCTTTTCTCTGGTTCCGTCACTACCTGTCATTCCCCATACTTAACTCTCCTTCCTTTTACTTTCATCACCCATTCACATTCTACCAGAACCTCTGCTTTAGTTTTCTTCCTCTTTTTTCTCTTCTTTTGCACCCTTATTCATTTTCCTTTTCTCAGTTACTTCCTCTTACACCTTTTCTCTGTTGTACTATCTATTACACAGTCCCTCTGTGTTTCTCCCTCTAGCTCTCTTTCTCTTTACACCACTCTCTTTGTCCCCATTCCTCATGCTCACAAAGTGCGCTGATGGAACGCGCCCGGTACGCGCACCGGGGCGCTCACCGGTACGCGCACCCGGAGCGCTCCAGAGTGAAATATAAAAAAAAATGAATATACTTTAAAAAAAATATATTATATTAATATACACTATAGGGTTCATTTTTAGAAAAACATACCTTTCTCAGCTATAGACATTTGCGAAAAAATAACCTTAGAAATTCACTAAAAAATACATAGGTATGAAGCCCTATAAAAAGTTAGGAATTAGCAGTTAAAAAACCTAAGAAATTCACAGAAAAAACCAAAGGTTTCACACCAGTTATAGTTAGGAATTAACAGTTAAAAAAACCTATGAAATTCACTGAAAAAAACATAGGTTTCACACCAGTTATAATTAGGAATTAGCATTTAAAAAACCTATCAAATTCACTGAAAAAACCATAGGTTTCACACCAGTTATAGTTACCTGGAAATTTTACTGACATAAAACCATTGAAATTCCCACGTTATAGTTAGTTGGACTCACTATAACTTGCGCGTGTAATGCACTGCTGATGACGTCACATATTACATCACTCATGACATGGTCAGTGACATCACTCATGACATCACTGATGACACCATCCTTGTGACAGAGAGACTGACCTCCTTTCACTGTAAAGTAACCCTTGAAACACATATTGAAAAATAAAAACTAACATTTTTTAAAAAGTGGACATACCTATACCAGTTACAACAACCAATTCAGTAATTCCACCATTTATATACACATCCACTCATTCACCAACACTTCTATATAGTCACTCATACATATACTCACTCATCATATGTAGTGAGACACCTATACATCCGTTAACACACCGACAGTCTTCCAAAAGTTGATCACACACATACTCACACATGCAAATAAACTATTGAACATCCATTTATTTGCATATACAGCTATACATACACTACCACCTTACTTCTAAGGAAACTTACACATACTTACTCTCTTAAACAATCACTTATAGAAACACATACTTATTAAAACAAGAACTCTTTCAATCTCTCACTCTCACATATACTCACTTATATACACCAATACTCACATATACTAGATTAAAACATATGTAGTTACTGATAAAGACACTAGTGAGACAGTCATTCACTTACTAACACATACATATACACACTCACTCACCCATACAGTCCGGCACATATGAACATACAAACAGTGAGTCAGTCATTGATGCATCTATGTGCTAAGTAACACCCCCACCAAATCATACAGACATTTATACTGATACTAAAAAACCATCTAATAAGCCATAGAAACACACAGGTAGCTACTCACAAACCCATGCACCCACTTATACACAAAGTGAAACACTGATACAAACATTTAAATATTGAAACAATACTCGCTAATATATGTATTCACTATGATACACTTAATAAGCCAGTTAACCAATCATTTTTTTTTTAAAACATCCATTAAGACACTTATTTAAACATTTATTCTTCCATTGACCTTTACATATACATATATAAAACATGTTTATTTTTCAGAAAAGCACATATTCACTGGATGGTGTCCTCAGTGATGTCATGAGTGATGTCACTGACCATGTCATGAGTGATGTAATATGTGATGTCATCAGCAGTGCATTACAAGCGCAAGTTATAGTGAGTCCAACTAACTATAACGTGGGAATTTCAATGGTTTTATGTCAGTAAAATTTCCAGGTAACTATAACTGGTGTGAAACCTATGGTTTATTCAGTGAATATATATATATATATATATACAAACATATATTTAATGTTTTAATAATGTACTTTTACAATGTATATGATTTTACCACAGATGCATTTGCGTTATAATGGCATGCGTGATAAAGTCATATGCGTTGTAAAAGGTTTAGAAATGATGGCTTTGCGGAGTAACAGTCCCGCGTTATAAAAATTGCGGAGTGATGGTATGCGGGATGTTGGTTTGCGGAATATCATCACATATTCGTTTCCCGCTGTTCTTATTTTTTCATGACCCACACCGACGCTCTTCGGCAAACCTAGCCCTGAACCCTAAAAATACCCCTGTACACCAAAACCCAAACCTAGCCCTGAACCCTAAAATACCCCTGTACCCCAAAACCCAAACCTATCCCTGAACTCTAAAATGCCCCTGTACCCCAAAACCCAAACCTACCCCAGCACCCTAAAATACCCCTGTACCTCAAAACCCAAACCTAGCCCTGAACCCTTAAAATACCCCTGTACCCCAAAACCCAAACCTACCCCTGAACCCTAAAAATACCCCTGTACCCCAAAACCCAAACCTATCCCTGAACCCTAAAATACCCATGTACCCCAAAACCCAAACCTACCCCTGCACCCTAAAATACCCATGTACCCCAAAACCCAAACCTAGCCCTGAACCCTTAAAATACCCCTGTACCCCATAACCCAAACCTATCCGTGAACCCTAAAATACCCCTGTACCCCAAAACCCAAACCTAGCCCTGAACCCTTAAAATACCCCTGTACCCCAAAACCCAAACCTACCCCTGAACCCTAAAATACCCCATACCCCAAAACCCAAACCTAGCCTTGAACCCTAAAAATACCCTAGTACACAATACCCAAACCTAGCCCTGAACCCGAAAAACACCCCTGTACCCCAAAAACCAAACTTACCCCTGAACCCTAAAAAAACCTGTACCCCAAAACCCAAACCTATCCTTGAACCCTAAAATACCCCTGTACACCAAAACCCAAACCAACCTCATAACTCTAAAAAAACCCTGTACCCCAAAACCCAAACATAGCCCTGATTCCTAAAAATACCCCTGTACCCCAAAACCCAAACCTAGCCCTGAACCCTAAAAATACCCCTGTACCCCAAAATCCAAACCTAGCCCTGAACCCTAAAATACCCCTGTACCCCAAAACCCAAACCTAGCCCTGAACCCTAAAAATACCCCTGTACCCCAAACCCCAAACCTACCCTTGCACCCTAAAATACCCCTGTACCCCAAAACCCAAACCTAGCCCTGAACCCTAAATATACCCCTGTACCCCAAAACCCAAACCTAGCCCTGAACCCTTAAAATACCCCTGTACCCCAAAACCCAAACTTAGCCTTGAATCCTCAAAATACCCCTGTACCCCAAAACTCAAACCTACCCCTGAACCCTAAAATACCCCTATACCCCAAAACCCAAACCTAGCCTTGAACCCTAAAAATACCCCAGTACCCAATACCCAAACCTAGCCCTGAACCCTAAAAACACCCCTGTACCCCAAAAACCAAACCTACCCCAGAACCCTAAAAAAACCTGTACCCCAAAACCCAAACCTATCCCTGAACCCTAAAATACCCCTGTACACCAAAACCCAAACCCACCCCTGAACCCTAAAAATACCCCTGTACCCCAAAACTCAAACATAGCCCTGAACCCTAAAAATACCCCTGTACCCCAAAACCCATACCTATCCCTAAACCCTAAAAACAAACCCTGTACCCCGTAAACCAAAACGATATCTGAACCTTTAAAATACCCAAACACCCCAAAACATATACCTCAGTACCCCAAAACATATACCCCTATACCCATACTTACCTTATCCAAACATTTTTTTTAAAAACATGCTTTTACCATTCATACATTTACAACGAATTTTGTTGTAAATGTATACGTGGTAAAAGCATATAAAATGTAATGCCATGCGTTATAATGGCATTACGGAGTCATGGTACTTTCGTAATGAAAGTATGTGGAGTGATGGTATGCGGAAAGAAAGTTGCAGAATAATGGGTGTTTACCGCGGGAAACAATCATTCAAGACTCACACAATTCTAATTGTTAAACGGTCGCCTATGGCCCTCAAGTGGGGGCACAAGCGAATGAGCGTGTCACATTACACACATTCTATTTCATACCCGGACAACATCGGGACGGGCTGCTAGTTAAATAATAAAAGAAAGAATGAACAAAAAGGAAAGGAAGGAAAAAGAAGAAAAACGGAAAGCTAGTACAAATGTAAGAAGGAATGAAATAATAAAATAAAAAAAGGAAAGAAGGAATGAAAGAAAATAGAAGAAAGACAGAGGAAGGAAAGAAAGAAGAAAAGTTAAGAAGGAAAGGAATGAAAGAATAAAATATAGGAAGGAAAGAAATTAAAAAAAGGAAAGCAAGAAAGAAGGAAATAGGAATGAAAGAAAGAAAGTGAGACTGAGGGATACAAAAGATAAAGAAAGAAGGGAGAAGAAAGGAAAGAAGGAAGGAAATAAACAAGTGATACAAATTAAACATGATTAAAGGTGATTTCCTTCCTCTGCAAAGGTTTTTACAGAACCATTGCTGAAGATGAGTCCAGAATAAACGTGTTCTGAAGAATTGTCTGCTTATAAATTCACATGTATAATACTGGAGATTTCAATAAATTAATACAGAACAATTTCAAAAGGACGCTATCTGTTATGCTGTGAAATACCAGCAGTCAGACAAAGGACACTCCAAAAGGCATTTACAACAGCATTGGCAGGAGAGACCAACTGATAATATGTGGAGTGTGGCCTGTGGTCACATCTGTTATAAAGCGTCCTGCTGTCACCTCAGACCTTAAACAAAAAGGCAACATCAAAGTGATAAATGTAAAACAAAAACATTGGCACAGAAGCGAACTAGCTTGTGTACGGATGTGCTCTTTGTGAAAGAGCAAAATGCAGTCAGTCAAATTGAAGTTATCCGGTGGCTGCCCCACTGCCCTATGCTGTATGATGTAGTCGGCGAAAGCAAAATATGAATGGCACACCAACAGACCAATGGATAAGGAAAGCTGACTGAAAGCTCCTTTAAATAAGTATATTGTACTTATATATTTTTACAACAGAAGATCTTGGTTAACTCAAGGCCTAAAAAGAATTTGGAGGTTTCTCACTGCCAGGACATGTAAATCATTAACCCCTTCGACGCTCATGATGAGCTCAGCTCGTCATGAGGTACACCTCTCGTACACCTCTCGTACACTCATGACGAGCTGAGCTCGTCATGAATAATGGGAATCAATGTCCTTCAGCACTGGAGGAGAATAACACCAGCATCAATGGTATTAAATATACGTGCCCCACTTTTTAAATACCATGCACTCTGTCCTGTGGGCATTTAGGGCCTACTGTAGGGGTTACTTATAAGTAATAAAATGGAGGATTTAGGCCTGGCAGAAGGCCTGTTTTGCCAGTAAAATGGCACTTTAGAACTGCATATCCAGACTGCAGTGGCAGGCCTGGAGTCAAGATAAGTGCTACTTTAGTGGGTGATACAATGAGTGCTTCAGCCAACTAGTAGCTTTTAATTTGCAGGCCCTGGATACATGTAGTACCATATATTAGGGACTTCTATGTGAATTAAAGGTGCCAATCAGGTGTAGACTATTTTTACTATGTTTACAGTTACAGCACAAGCACCTTACCACAGATTAGCAGGGGTAAGGTATACAGAGTTCTACACCCAGCAAAAATAGGGTTCAATAAAAAGGAAAAACATCATGTGTGGCCTTCACGAAGGGCAACACTCCAGCATGATTTAAAGTGGAGGATGATGCCTTCGTGGCAGAGACAGCACATGCTGCAGGCATAGAGGCGAAGGCTGGAGCAATACCTCCCTCTGAACGCTCCCCTTCCCCGATGAAGCAATAACCTTCAAACCATAGAGGTACATTGTGACCTCCTACCACTTGAAGAATCAGGTTATAATTTTACCTATTCTTTCACTATTGTTCACTATTTCACCCCCTGGTCCTGAAGAAAGCCTACTGACTAATTGCCAACTGAGGCTGAAACATGTCGACCATTTTTTATCAAACTACTAAAGTGCGCTAGAATCCATAATCGATTCCACAGCAGCACGAACTACTAATTTTATAATAGTCCGAATCCAGATTTATTAAAATTCATTTACTGGCTGTCCGGACTATTTTTAAATAACTCACCACTTTCCCTTTCACCTGATCACTTTTCCACGATCACTACTGCCTCAACTAAAGGTAAAGCCTCCTGGTGGAGGGTGCACACAAAAGATTGACCCGAGGATTACGCACGCACGTGTTAAGAGAAGTGGGGACACATCATATACCGCTACGAAAAAATCAAAAAATACGTGTATGAGGGTCATTTTATTGGGGAAAGTTCCGGGTTGCTGGTGCAGTTGCTTGGCCCCTTCCGCCCTCACTCACCAGCACATAAGTTGCACTGACAGCCATGAGCGCTTGTTAGACAGTGCTATCTCATGAGGCGGAACCCGGGAGAGTTAGTCGCCGCATATCTTTTTTAAAACCTGCTGTAATTTTTAAAATTGGAAACTTTGCACAACTCTGCACAACCTACCTTTGCCTCACTGCACCATACCCCTCACAGCCGACTAGGCGCTGTTACGGGGAGCAAGTCGCCATCTTGGGGGAAGTTCCGGGTTGCCGGTGCAGTTGCTTGGCCACTCCCGCCCTTTTTAGCATATAATGACCATCCCTTCCGGGCCGCGCAGCGGACGCGGGGCTGGCGCGCCGGCAAGCCCGTCTGCGCCTGTCCGCGGCAGGCTGGGGCCAGGGGCCACAACCCCTGCATCTTTTATTTGCCCTTTTAGGAGCTATAGTTCCAACTTTCTCCTCAAATTAATAACAACTGCAAAGGCCCCATGCCATCACTCCTGGCACCCACTAGAATTACCTATCATCTGCCCCCAATGCAATCTTGAGCTCCACTCAATTCACCATAAAAAAGAAAGGCTCGAACTTAAAATGTATCTTCTGAACTGCAGATCACTCCCTAAGCATCGCATAGAAATCGCTTTGCTTCTAGAGGAACTCTCTCCAGATGCCCTTTTTTTAACCGAAACTTAGCTAACCACCGACTCTGAACCAGATCTGGTGCAAGCTCTTCCTCAAGGGTACCAGATCACACGGAAAGACCGCTCTCATGGAAAGGGGGGCGGCTTGGCAATTATCTGTAAAGATCGTTATACCTGCCGCTGTTCTTCCGATTCAATCCCAGACTGCGAAAGCCTGTCCTTTTCTATTGATTTTTCTCCCAACAACAGTTTCTCCTGAACACTTATTTACCGCCCTCCCGGAACCTTAAAACAGTTCCACAGCACCTTACCCTCCATTGCTGCCGACCTAGCCACAACCCCCTCTAACTACACTCTGTTAGGAGACTTTAACATTCATTTTGAAGATAGTTCAGACCATACTACATCAGAACTGATAGCCAGTCTTTCTGCTTTACAATTGGAACAATTTGTTCTTTCCCCACTCATGCCAAAGGTCACCTCCTTGACCCCGTTTTTAGTAACTGCACTGACCTTAATGTAGGCTCCCTGTCCCTCTCCCGTGGACGGATCACTATCTGATCCCCCTTATTTGGAACACTCATAACCTCCCCCCCTCAAATCCTATCTCACGTAAATCGCGCAACTGGTCGAAACTTCCCCTAGACAAATGGATTGCAGCCCTGGAGACCTCCAGACCCCCAATAAATCAGGACCCCATATTAGCCAACAACAACTATAATAATTGGATCTCAAATTCACGGGACTCCACACTCCCTCTACGTTGCACTAACTCAAAACGACACTCAAAAACTGCCTCATGGTACTCCTCTGGACTTAAGGAGATGAAACGCCAGTGCAAAAAATTGGAAAGGAAGTGGCGAGTACACTATTCTCCAGTAGATAAAACCATATATAGGGAAGCGATAAGATCTTATAAAAATGAGATAAAAACTGCACAATCTGTTGTCTACACCGGAAAAATCATTGTGGCCACCTCCAAGCCAAAAGAAATATATCAGATTGTAAAAAGTCTCACTAAGCTCCCCCAAAATCCGCCACCCAACCACAACATACAATCTCGCTGCAATGACCTGGCGGAATTCTTTTTCCAAAAATTTCAACAAATGTACACCTCTTTTCCCGCCACTGAAATTGACCTCTATCTTGACTGCACACCCCTGCCCCCTTATGAACCCATGCGGCCCTTTTCAAATACTCTTGACAACCTTCCTCCTCTGGACCCAGAGATGCTTAGCCTCATAATGCTCCAAGTAAAGTCCGGTTCCCCTTGTGACCCAGCAACCCCTTGCACCCTAGTTGCTGTTACTCACAGCATTCTCCCTACCATCCTCGACTTACTCAACGCATCCATATCCTAAGGCATTGTCCCTCCCCTGTGGAAACAAGCAATGGTACGAGCACTCCTCAAAAAATCAAACCTGGACCCCAATAACCCCAGGAACTATTGTCCCATCTCCCTGCTTCCGTGGTTGAGCAAAATCCTCGAGAAACACGTCAATAAACACCTGACGGAGTTCCTCGAGAGTAACCATCTGCTCGACCCTTCCCAGAAGGGCTTCCGCCCCAAGCATGGGACGGAGACCGCTCTAATCGCGGTAACAGAAGAAGCTAAGGGGATCTTAGATCGGGGGGATCGGTGGCAGTCATCCTCCTCGATCTAAGCGCCGCATTCGATTCGGTGAATCACAGAATTCTACTGCATCGACTCCTTAGTCTGGGAGTGTCAGGGACAGTGATAACCTGGCTCAAATCTTTTTTGAGCGACCGATCATTCCAGGTTTTTGAAGGCGACACCGTCTCCCTTAGCAAACCCCAGGGCTGCGCGGTACTACAGAGCTCATCCCTGAGCCCTACGTTATTCAACGTATATATGAGCCCACTAGCTGAGATTGTTCGTCCATATGGTATAAAGATCATCACATATGCTGACGACACTCAGCTATGGTATCCCTCAATCAGCTAGATGGTCAACTAGCACAGGTTAATTTGAGGGGCTGCCTAGAAGAAGTCACCTACTGGATGACCGCGTCATGTCTCAAACTTAATGGAGACAAAACCGAGTTGATGCTCCTCAGTAGCTTCTCTCCCACTATCAACTCAATCTGGCCCCCCTGCCTCGGTCTTCCTCCTACTCCCAAAGACACTATAAAAAGCCTTGGCATCTGGCTGGATAAATCTTTCAGCTTTAACAGTCAGGCAACCAAGTTATCATCCACCTGCTTTGGCCGTCTTAGACTTCTCAGGAAGATTCTTCCCCTCTTGCCCTTTGAAGCCAGACAAATCGTAGTTCAAGGTTTAATCCAGTCCAGTCTTGATTTTGGCAATGCCCTCTACCTAGGAGTCCCTGAATACACCTTGCGAAAACTTCAGATAATACAAAACTGTGCCGCCCAAACTCTGCTTCAGCTGCATCGCAGCGTCTCGGCAAAACCCGGCCTGAGAAGCCTACATTGGCTCCCTGATAGGGAAAGAATACATTTTAAAACTCTTTGCATTTCCCATCAAGCGTTCTGGAAAACGGGCCCGGTCATTAACCATTCCCTAATCACTCCCTATCATCCCACTAAACATCGTCGCTCTACTCATGCCTTCCTTGCCACAGTTCCCACAATTAAGAGATCAAGATCTGGAGGCCGGTCATTTTCTTATAATGCGGCCAAATGTGGAACTCCCTTCCCCTTCATCTGAGATCCGACTCTAGCTTACTTTAATTTCGTAAACAGTTAAAAACTTTCCTTTTTAAGAAGTCTTACTAAACTCCTGATGCTAGTAGCCTCACTAGAAAGCAATTCTTTTCTTAGCGCTAGGACGCCTCAGGGCAGCTACGGCGCTCTATAAATTTTCTTTTCTTTTCATTTCAACACCGCCGTACGAGAAGAATTCCCATGCATCGCCATCGTGCCACTGAAGAAACTGAAGCAGCGTCTGCTCGTGGATGGAGAAATCGCCACATGCTGAGTCTGGTGTACTGATCTTCGTAGTCCAAGATCACAACACCGACTTTGACACAGGCCTCTGTGCACCTGCAAGAACCGCCGCATTGTGGGACCGCGGATGGAGAGATCAATGCAGTGCTGTTGCTGCTGCCACATTGAATACCCGAATCCCCACACATCATACCAGGGCACCAAATCTACAACAACGCTGAGGCCGTAGTAGGAAACTGACGCATCACCTCCCTGCACTGTAAGAAACTGACACATCACCTCCTCTTCAGTAAGGAACCAACCCCTCACCTCCCCTGGGTGGCAGTAAGGAACTGACACATCACATTCCCTTGAGCAAGGAACCTATGCATCGCCTTCCCTGTGCGTAAGGACCCGACTCATCACCTTTTCTGCAGCTGTTTTTGCTTATGATTTTGACGCATCCAAGGTACTTTGTGTTGAAAGTGTTGCATCTACAGTTGCTATGGACAGAACTGTTTTTACCTTTTAAAAGTCTCATCTTGATAACTGTATGTTTGGTTTAGATAAAGATTACTTATTTTTCTAAATTGGTGTGGTGTCCATTTGTAGTGTTTTCACTGTAACACTATATGTGTGCAAGAATGCTTTACACACTGTCTCTGAGATAAGCCTGTCTGCTTGTACAAGGCTACCAAGAGGGTGAGCAGGGGTTGTCTAAGAGCATAACTCCCTTACCCCGACTAGAAGCAAGGGTCCCTACTTGGATTTAGGTGCAAACGAGAGAGCACCCTTTTCTAACATCTATCCTCCTGTAGGAGCAGTTTCTAGAGGAACTTTTGATTAAGGCCACAGGGAAACTAAAGAGCCAGGAGCCGTGGGGCGTTGACAACACATCTTCAAGAGGCCACCGAGGCAGTTGGGTCACCATCCAAGTTTTGTTTCAGCATGTCCAGCTCAATGAAGAAATAAGACACCTGAAGACATAACTGAATGAAATCCTGAGAGTTCAATGCTGCAGCAAAGGAGGCAATTTGTCCATTAAAAATAATATCAAAACACTAAGAGAAGAATATAGGAGATCGATTAAGGGGAATAAAATGAAACAGGATGAAATCAAATGAGCACAGCTCCATTAACCAATAAGATCAAATGACTCCAGGAAGTTTTAGATTCTGATTAATGGCATGGCAGCTGTCAAGCCCCATTCAGGTGCAGCCAACATCACTCTCACCTGCTGGGAAAAGTAAATCAAGAAACTTTACGTCAACAAAGCTCCTATGAGCTTCACTTCCGCCCTGCCCAGTCTCCACGAAAAGAACTACAATATTGAAGTAATTAGGAAGTCAGTTGAGAAGGTAATTGACCTCATGCACCCCTTTGGTACTCCTGGCCCGAATGGCCCTCAGGTCTCAGTCTTCAAACTGGTACCAAACAAGTGGGTAGATGCTCTTACTTCACTTTTCAGTTCGAATATTTTAGGAAGTTAGGAAGTTCAATCCGATAGTTGGAGGGCATTGCTGCTAGTTCTAATCCACAAGAAGGAGCTTTACTTTTGCTGAGAACTTCAGACTAACTGTCCTTCTTGGTGTTGAAGACTAAGGTTACGCTAGATTTCTAAACCAGGATTTGGACAAATGGGACACAGATAGCCAATTAATCCCCTTTTTTCAAACAAGTTTCAAATGGGCTGCAACAACTGAGGACAATGTAATCGTTTTACCCATTTGATAGACGAAGCCATGAAGGAAAAAGACAGAGGCATGATGTATTGACTTTGCCACTGCCTTTGCTAATGTGGCAAGCAGTAACCTATGGGACAAATTAAATAAATGGGACATTACTCCACATCTGCTTAACACCATAATTGCACTTTATACGGACCCATGGGTTAAAATTAAGGTCAGCTCAAGCTGGGCCACATCCAGTAAAATCCATACCAACAAAGGGTTAAAACGAGGATGCATCCTTGTGTTTTCACTTGTGCCTGGCTGACCCAAAACATCATCTGGATGAGGCAAGAACTCTTACCCCCAAGCCAGCCGACCACAAAATTCAGCTGCTGCAATACGCGGATGACACAGTGCTCTTTGATCAGACGCAAATTAGTCTACAGAGATCGCTGGATGCTTTAGCAAATTATTGTGAGTTAAACAATCTATTGATTGACGTAACCAAGACAAAGGTTATGATCACCTGCAGCCAATTAATGTAAAGTAGGTCTTGGTTCAATCAAAAGAGTTCATTTGGGAAGGTGGCCTCCTCTAAAGATCTAGGGGATAAAGGAGTCTAAATCATGCCACATGTCAAGGCCCATCAATCCTCTGCCAACTCTCTGGCCTGGGTATTTTGTAAACTATTTAGATCTCTTCAGTGTCCTGATTTAAGGGCTTTATCAAAGGTGGTCAGCAGTAACTTAATGCCTTCAGGAGAGTATGGTGCACTGGTTTTTATGGTTTAAATATTTTTTATTATTTTAGGAGTGCAAGATTTAACAAAAGCCCCCACCTACATCCACTGGCCGGTGGGGAGCAATAGAAAAGTGAGCTTCATAAAGATAGAGAGTGGAGAGAAGATATAAAAAGAACACAGTAAGAGATGAGGGGTCTGGGTGTGTCCATTTGTTTCAGTGATGCAGGGGGCCGACTACTGGAGGGGTATGTTTTTCTTGGGGGCATTCCTCGGGGCATGGGTGTGCATTAGGGAGCTGAAGCACCCGGAGATATTTCAGGTATGTAAGCTCCATGAATTCTATGGAGAGGAAAGCGATGGTACGGCCCCAGGTTTTATCGAATCTGGGCAAGGTGCGGGACAGGCCAGCTGTGATCTTCTCCATACCCACTATCAGCCTGATTCATCAAGCCGAAATCGGCTCACAAAGGGCCAGATTCTGAGAATCTGGCCCTTTGCGAGCGCTATTTTTGCATTTGGGATTCATCATCCCAAATGCAAAAATCGGTAATAGCGATGTCGCAATTTTGCGAGGAATTACATTTAAGGAATCTCTATTTGAGATTCCTTAAATGCAATTCATCATCCATTTAAAAATTGCGAATTCGCAATTTCGGCCCGCTATTTACCGCGAGGTCAAACCTCGTGGTAAATAGTGAAAACTCAGAAAAATGCTTTTAAAAGCATTTTTCTAAGTTGCATGTTGCACACACACATGTCCTTTGGGCATGTGTGTGCGCAACACCTGTTTCAATTTGCATTTAAGGGGTGCTACAGGGTGTCCTTTGGACACCCCTGGCACCCTTTAAATCGCTATCTTATTTGCGATTAGCTAATTGCTAATCGCAAATAAGGAATACTCCCCATTCATTCCTATGGGTCTTTTGGCCCATAGGACTGAATGGGGAGTTATTCCTTATTTGCGATTAGCAATTAGCTAATCGCAAATAAGGATTGTGTAGGAATCGCAAATCTTTTTGCGATTCCTACATGAATCCTGTTTTGCGAGTCTGTAATAGCGATTCCTTATGAATCGCTATTATAGACTCGCAAAACGGGTCTATGATGAATCAGGCTGTATGTCCCAAATCTTATGTATCGAGTCTAGCTTAGTTGGGATGTCTTCTGTACCCCAGCGAGCCAACAACAATTGTTTAGCAGCGCCCAGTGCTAACGTGATTGCCCTTCCGCGGCAGGACTTGAGTGGGTGCACTGGTTTTTAAAGGCAAAATGTCAACCTGTTTGGATAGAGTCCAAACCAATTGTTATAGGAAGATCTTTTCATTACCGGACTGCACAATTCAAGCCCACGCTCGTCTAGAATTTAACCTGACACAACAACATCTCTCATTGAATGCAAAGTTCCTGTCTTACTGTCTGAAATTGAAAAGGGCATGAACTGGTACATTAAAACATCTTCTTTGGCCTACAATGGATCAGGACTACGCTGCTTGGCAACAGCATTTGCGCAGCCTTCTGAAAAATGTAAAAGATTACGAAATTTGGTCTGCCAATCTTCCGCTGAAGCAGACTTCAAAATTACTTTTAATGCAAGCAAAAATCATCTAGGCAGACCTCGACAGAAAGACCTGTAGGGGAATTTCCACGGCTACCGGGCTGCCAACCTTATGATCCTGCGGTGCTTCCAGTCTATTGGTCTCAGTCCTTGCAAAGTGTCTGAAGAAACAGCTGATCAGACTAAGATTTGGGTTGATCCCTTTGAAGCATATTGGTGCAGAAAGAGGGGAAGTGCAATGGGCAAACACTGCAGGTTATGCTGTATGGGAGCTGACTCCCTTATCTACATAGACTGTATTTGTAAAGTGCTCCTACCCCATAGAAAATATTGGCTATGAATATTCGTACCTGTAACCAGGCCATGGAGTTATGCTTAAAGGGGGAATCTACTCAACTGTCTGCCCACCTCTTGACATTTCTAAAAGTAGCCTCTTCAGCCCTCCAGGCTACCCCAGAAGCCCCGGGGCCCTTAAAAATTCATATTGCCTTTGCGGCTCAACTCTCCGTGTCTCAGGAGAATGTGTGAATGGGGACCATAGCTTTCCCCACTGAAGCAGCTGATAGCCATCCCATCTAACCAGCCAGAGGGTACTGGGTGGGCATTAAGAGCACTTTATATAGAATTCTGAAGCATTTTAATCTGCACCAAAAGTAGCACTTAACCCGCAACTCCCAGTGCAGCGAGCCCCTCAGCCTCAGTTGTGCATAGAACATCCCTCCAACCACTGTTATATAGCATGCCCAGCACTTCCATGTTAAGCTGATAAGTGGTGTGGGGCTGACACCCTCAACATCCTAAACAGCATAGTGAAGCACCCTACGTTTTGCACTTTAAGCAGCGCACAGCGGTGCTTCTTTTTGCTCTAGCCATATGTAGAACATCTCCCTGGTGTACTCTTTGGGATCACCACAGCAGCTGGCACACAACAGGGGTCCGTCAGACATGGTTCATCCCAGGCTGCCAGTTAGGCTGGGCATATCTTCAATGCCTATCCACTGGAATGACAACCTTGTGGCATAAGCAGAACCGCGTGCCGTGGTCAACCACCTGGATATGCTATCAACTCCATTTGTCCATCTTATATGAAGGCACATAGTTGTGTTACTCCTCATCGGACAGGTGGATTATCCGATAAACCTAATAAGTTATATTGTAAGCACAATACCCATCCACATTGGTAGTAAGTGTTTATTGTGATATTTTTATGTTGTTAGGGCCAGATATACGACCATTGGATTTTGCGACTAACAATTTGCCACAAATTGTGAGTCGCAATTTGCAAGTCGCAAAATTCAATGTACAACAGCGTCTCAAACACTGTTTGCAATTCCAAAGGGGTCTTAAATTGCATGCCTCATGAATATTAATGAGGCTGTCGCAATTTAAGACCCAATTGGGAATGGCTGGAAATCCCAGGTATGGTGGCCTGCTGGGGTCAGCAGACCACCATGTCTGGGACTGCTTTGTCAACAAAGCAGTTTTTTTAATGCAGCCCGGTTTCTTTAAAGGAAAACAGGATGCATTTAAAAACAAAAAATTAAACTTTTCAGTTTCATTTCTTAAGGGCAGGCAGTGATCCCTGGGACCACTGCCTGCTCTTAAAAAATATTTGCGCATGTATTCCCAAAAGGGAAGGGCTCCCTTGGGGATCCCTTCCCATTTGTGAATGCCTTAACACCCTTTTGAGAAGGGTGGTAAACTGTGAGGGTTGTGCGCTATTGTGGTTGTAAAACATTCATACACAGGGTTTGGAGTCGCTACTAGGAAGGGACGCCCTAGCACGCCCCTTTCTAATAGCGAGTCGCTTACCCTATTTTGCGAGTCGCTAATTGATTAGCGACTCGCAAAATAGGGTTAGTGAATTGGGCTGTCATATTTTGCGGTCGCAAAGAGGCCGAAATCTGGCAGCGACCGAAAAAACGGTCGTACATCCGGCCCAAAATCCTGTTCTAATGCTCATTTCAACCCTTCCAACCGAATGCTACATTCTGTGGTTCCACCATTGCCCTGAAGGTTCTATGCATCTACGTTCTCTCAATTAAATGGTACTTTTTGACGCCTTATGATGGCGGACAGCAGTGTGTCCTGCGTTTATTTTAGCCTTTCCAGCACGACTCCGATGTCACATAGTGGGAATTGACTGATGGTTGGTTGGTGTTAAGCTTTAACGAATGTTTAGTTTTGCTAGCATTGTAGAAACAGCGCTTTGTTATTGTAATGATTTTTAATAATTTCTTAATAAATCTGAATCTACCAGTGTCTAAAGAGGCACTTTCAGTTATAAATCACACCTACTTCCATTGACAATGATTTGTATATGATGTAGTGAAAGAACACGGCTGTAGCATGATTTTATGAAAATTCTCCGTATTTTCACTCAGTTTCGCCCATAATGTCTTTACAGGGTGCATGAATGCCTGGCTCTGAAACATTCTCAAGGTCCCCATTCTCGAGGTTCTGTTGATGGGGGTACTTTCTGGATGAGAGGTATTTGTACGAGACCTTTTATCAAAGCATTCCGGTTTACAAAACACATTATCGGGGGTAAGAGGAGCTTGGCTGTGTCACTAATTTTGTTTTTTTAACGTGAACATTTTTTTTAGTTCAATTTCAGCAATTTGGAGTGGGGCCCTTTCTTCATAGCTGCAAAATGCATAAAAACGCACCGTGGCCGCATAAAGCCAGGGTCGCATGTGGGATGCAGCACATGAGTTTATATCATGGGTAATGGAAAATTCCACAAATTTGTGCTCTCTGTTTAAATACCACTCTGTACCGGAAATGGATTTGTCCACTTACCTAGCAACGTGCGCCTACATTAGTTTAGCAGCAATTAGAGAAAAGAGGTTGCTCTGCAAATTGCCTCTGTGCACCGTATGGTTCGTCTCTTTTATTCTGTAAAACAGAAGAAATTGCCCCTAATTAAGCCACTTCAACTTTTGGACTAAAAGTTATTTACCTGGCCTTTCAGCAGAGCGCAGTGCTCAAATGTGTCCCTGCATTAACCAAAGGATAAGGCCTTTGCAGCCAGCATTAAGCAGTTTTGAGAGGAAATCTAATGCACCTCTTCACCCTTGCTCAAGAGGTTTTACCAAAATGATTAGTGCTTTTTAGACTAACTAGTCCACATTTCAAAGGTTGCTGGGCTCCTCATTAGTTAAATCAGAGACGCAGCATCTGATAAGCAGCACTTGATAGGCCTAATTGTATGAGACAATTGTTCTTGTATGATTTACATTGAGTTAAGCGTTCCTTTATTAACCAGTCCATGAGACCCGTCTTACCTGAACTCGGCAATCTAACAAGGTATTTTCTCTCCATTAACAGTGAGACAACTGCCCCCTGACTGTGACACCTGAATTGTGGCCAGACCTACAGCACCGAGGCTCGCATCCTGTGAGTGACGCGGGTAAAATGGAGCCGAAGCCGTTCATACAATACAACATATTTATCAGCGAACAGATCCGGGCCAAACTCGGTGGCAACAGATAAGCCATCTAAAAACGTCTCAGCGTTCGGTCACAAAAACCTTTCGGAAGGAAACCCACATGGATTTGATCACAATAGAGGTTTGATCTGTGAAGCATATGCGCCAAAGTTTCCGCAGCGTTGCAAATTTGACAATCTTATTCATAAATTGCAGACATGAGTGGACGTCAATATGCAAAACTGTCCACTTCTACCTAAGTGCTCACAAATTGTATACACAACACCAATATTGATTTTTATGAACAGTGGGTATTTTGTGAACACCCTCAAATTGCAATCATTTCGAAAGAGTACAGCTGTGTGTTAGAGGGGGTAAATTAAAAGTAAGGCTGGGATTAAGTCAAGTCAAGTCAAGTCAATAAATCTATATAGCGCGCTACATACCCAGAGGGTCTAAAGGCGCTTGAAGAGGGGTGGGGAATTACTTCTCGAATATCTAGGTTTTAAGTTGCTTTCTGAATGCTAGGTGGTTTTGAGTGAGGCGAAGGTGCATGGGAAGTGAGTTCCAGGTTTTGGCCGCTAGGTAGGAGAATAATCTTCCTCCCATGGTGGTTTTGTTGACGCGGGGAACAGCAGCGAGGGCTTGGTTGGAAGAGCGCAGCTGGCGGGGGCGGGGGGGTGTAGAAGGAAAGACGTGTATTGAGGCATTCGGGTCCAAGTTCGTAAAGAGCTTTGTGTGCGTGGGTGAGGAGGCGGAAAGTTATCCTCTTATTGACGGGGAGCCAGTGGAGGTTTTTCAGGTGACCAGAAATGTGTTCTTTACGCGGGATGTCTAATATGAGTCTGGCTGATGCGTTCTGGATGCGTTGGAGTTTTTTCTGAAGTTTTGCGGTGGTACCGGCGTAGAGGGTGTTTCCGTAGTCCAGGCGGCTTGTAACCAGTGCGTGGGTGACCGTTTTTCTAGTTTCGGTGGGGATCCAGCAAAATGTTTTTTTGAGCATGCGAAGAATGTTGAAGCAAGATGAAGAGACGGCGTTGACTTGTCTGGTCATCGAGAGTGAGGAATCCAGGATGACGCCTAGGTTCCGTGCGTGATCCGTCGGGATGGGTGCTTTTCCAAGGGCCTCTGGCCACCAAGTGTCATCCCAGGCGGAGGGGGAGGTACCTAAGATAAGGACTTCTGTTTTGTCTAAATTCAGTTTCAGACGGCTATGCTTCATCCATTCGGCTAGGTTGGTTTTGGCGATGTTTGGGTCTTTGGTGAGTGAGAGGATCAGTTGAGTGTCATCAGCGTAGGAGATGATGTTGAGGTTGTGTTGGCGTGCGATGGTCGCGAGGGGGCTCATGTATACGTTGAAGAGGGTGGGGCTGAGTGAAGATCCTTGTGGCACGCCGCAGATGACTTCAGTGGCCTCTGACTTGAAAGGTGGGAGGCGTACTCTCTGAGTTCTTCCGGCAAGGAATGAGGTGATCCATTCCAGTGCTTTTCCTTGGATTCCGATGTTTCTGAGTCGTTGTAACAGGGTGTTATGACAGACTGTGTCGAAGGCTGCGGAGAGGTCGAGGAGGATGAGGGCGACTGTGTCTCCATTGTCCAGTAGAGTTCGGATGTCGTCTGTTGCTGCGATGAGTGCGGTCTCAGTACTGTGTTTGGCTCGGAAGCCGGACTGTGAGGAGTCGTGGGATTTGTTGGCTTCGAGAAAGGCGGCGAGCTGGTTGTTGACAGCTTTCTCGATGACTTTGGCCGGGAATGGAAGGAGCGAGATGGGGCGGTAGTTTTTGAGTTCGGTCGGGTCAGCTGTGGGTTTTTTCAGAAGGGCGCTGAGTTCGGCGTGTTTCCAGCTTTCTGGGAAGGTGCCGGAGTTGAAGGAGCAGTTGATGACATCTCGGAGGTGTGGTGCTATGATGGAGTCTGCTTTGTTGAAGATGTGGTGAGGGCATGGGTCTGTGGGGGATCCTGAGTGGATGGAGTTCATCAGGCGGATGGTGTCCTCAGTGGAGATTGGGTTCCAGTCATTAAGGATGTTCAAGGGGGGGTGAAGGTACGGCAGAGGGTTGGGTGGGTTGGTCTTCGGATTGGTTGTCGAAGCTGTTGTGGATGTCTGCGATTTTGTCGTGGAAGAACGAAGCTAGGGAGTCGCAAAGGGTTTGAGAGGGGGTGATGTTGTTGGAGTTGGCAGTGGGGTTGGTAAACTCTTTGACGATGTTGAATAATTCCTTGCTGTTGTGGGCGTTTTTATCTAGTCGGTCTTTGAATGCGGTTTTCTTGGCAGTCCGGATCAATTGGTGGTGTATGCGGGTGGCGTTTTTGAAGGCGTCCCTGGTGGTGGTGTTTGGGTCTTTTTTCCAGGCCTTCTCAAGGGAGCGACAGAGTTTCTTGGATTTCTTAAGATCCAATGTAAAAGGGATTTTGGAGGCGGGTGAAGTGAATTCTCCAAATAAATTTTGTGAAGAAGGATCACTATTTTAAGATTTTAAAGTACAAAATTCTTTAAATGATATTGTGTGGTCGTTAATATTTAACCCCGAAAAACCTTGGCTATAAGTAGTATATGGTGTATTTTAAAGTACAATGTACTAGGAACATGAGTCAAAAGATGATAGACTGTTATGGGGCTCTACTTGTGAATTTGTAGGAAATATATGGTTAATCATTATTTTAAGGCACTACAGGTGAGTGGCGTCGGTGAAAGTAGGACAGGATTGAATTACACTTCCTATGGCAGGGCCTTGACTGGTCTCTTAAGTATTTTTTAGGAAGAAGAGCAGGGCAGGGTGCATTCTGCCACATGAACATTATTGGAAACAGAATAGAATTTCAATACAGCTTTAGAGTAGATTTGGGGGTTCTCTCCCAAAGATTCTTGAAATAGTGTATCACAGTGGTGCACATTACAATTCTGCTAATTCTAATAATACATCTGTGACATCACCATTTTCGGAAAGGGGGTAGGGTACCAGGAAACTAATACACTACCTAGGGGGAAGGAAGTCCAGGAACCTCTCATGCCACCACCATATTAGAAAGAGCATTTTTCCAACAACATTGCCAAATCTTTAATCAGCGGGACCTACACTTTATGTTAGTACTACTTTACTTTTCTTGAGCAATACCACAACTTCCGAGCAGCTCAAACATGCCTTTATTGGGAGCAAGAACTAGGTACTTTGTAAACCTGCTGTGCTTTAAAATAGAGTGCCAGCCCCTTTACGGAATGATACTATGCTTTTATTGAAACCACACAGTCATTCATTAGAACCTCTGTTGTGAATTTATTGAGCAATACTTCTGGGCATGGTTGCTTTTCTTTGACTGATCAGAATTAAAACATACTAGTAGGGTTGTCCCATGTTGTTGGACCACGATACAACTTCACTATTGGGACTGGGCCAACAGGTCTCAGTAGGGTTGTAGTTTGTTCATACAAAGTATCAATACTTCTGAGTAGGCTTGTCATTCAGTGCTTGGACAGTACCATTAATGCCCACCATATTGGTATTGGACTACACTAGTGCTTATCAGCAAGGATTGTATAATATTATTGGATAATACCAATTTGCATGTCTGATGCTCAGTTGACTCATGCCTTCAATATAGGGATACATTTTGATCCCACATTCACAGGTTCAAATCCAGGCTTGTCTACTCAGCATTTGTTTCTCTGAATTTTGATAAAATAAGTGTCATTGAGTTGGGTAAAAATATTAACCATTAATGCCCACCGCAGTGCCTATATTGTTACTGTACTATACCTGCCATATTGTTGTTGGATGGTACTAATTTCCATGTCTGATGCTTCAGTAGTGTAATGCCTTCAATATAGGGATGTGTTTTACTCCCTCTGTCACTGCTTTAAATCCAGGCTTGTATACTCAGCATTTCATCCTCCAGATAAAATGATTATCATCGAGTTGGGTAACAATAATAATCTACTGATAGCCCTCTCAGGATGAATGAGCAGTTTACAAAGGCACCTTATGTAATATGATATCCGCAATCCTGCATATCTGCAGTAAATTCCTGCCAACAACTTTCTGAGGGAGTGAGCATAGCTGTCTGCCATATTTAAAGCAGCACCCAAGAAATGGGGCGAGGTCAAACCAAATCAACAGGCAGTAGATACGCCACTGGACCATAGTACCAGTGTTTATCTCTCCCTCACTGTTTTTACCAAGGTGGGCAACCACATCATTAAAATTAATCCGTGGATTACCTACCCTTTTTTAACTTTCTCACATTTCCCTACGTCTACACTACTTTTAGTACCCTCATACCCACATGCAACAAATGGCAGGAACAAAAGATCTCCGATAAAGAGCCCCTTTCGTGGGTGCCGTCAGACATTGCAGCGCCAGTCTGGCGAGGAGCAGAACCCAGATAATGAAGCATGACACCTTGCTCGCTGGGTGTGTGAGGGTTTTTAGTTCCGAAAGCTAAATCTTAGTACCAATCTACAGAAAAGGAGACCGTACAAATCCTAAGAGCTTCAGGCTAATGGCCTTGCTCCATATTGAAGGCAAATGCAATGCAAACATATCAAACAAGGAACTGGAAAAATGGTCCGAAGAAAAAAAGCTGGCCCCACTATGTCAAACTGGCTTTAGAAACGGCTGCCACATTCAGAACAATCTGTTCTGCATTTCCCACCTGATAGAAAAAACAGTGCTGGTAAAAAGCAAATCACTATATCTAGGGTTCATCGATTTGCCAAAACACTGAAAAGTGTCTCACGAGGCAAACTCTGGACCAAGCTACACAGGTAGGAGTTTCCAGCACCTCTACTCAGTGCTATAATAGCATTATATTCAAACAGATGGGTAAATGTAAAAGTGATGCCAGGCTGAACGACATTTTTAAAGGTGGACACCAATAAGAGCTTAAAACAAGGCTGCACATTAGCGCCCCTGCTGTTCAACCTATACTTGGCACACCTACCAGACCGTCTAGAAAAAACAAGAGCATTCCCTCCAAGAATCTCCACACACAAAATACAGCTACTGCTAATAGATCAGACACAAGTAGGACTGCAGAGACTGTTCAATTCTTTAGCCGGATATTGTAAAGAAAATGACCTAAGGATCAACTTAGCAAAAACAAAAAAGTGATGATTATTAACAAGAGAATAATTTAGAGTGGTGCATGGTTCTGCCGAGGGAAAAGGTTTGAGAATGTGCTTTTATACAAATATATAGACATATGGCTGGATAGCCAGGGCCACCATACTGCACAGATTTACACACAGCAGGCAGCCGCCAATTGATAACCTGGGCATTTTGTAAACTGAAAAAGTCCACCCAGAGCTTGCAGTCCCAAGTGTTGCTAGAAGTGGTGGCCAGGAAGCTCCTACCTACTATTTCTTACTGTGAAATAGTGTTCCGAGGAAAAATGGCTAATTGGCTACACAGAGCCTAAAGTAGCTGCTACAGGAAAATTTTCACTCTTCCAAATTGTATAACCGATGTTTAGGTACGCCTAGTATTCAATCTAACCTCACAACAGCTAATACTAAATGCAAGGTATTTGTATTACGGCCTGAAATTAAAGAAGTCGCCCTCTGGCACATTGAAACACATGCTTTGGCCAGCTATAAACAGGATTGAAGCAAGCTGGTGAGTGTATCTGGCAAGCTCAATGAAAGACCTATAAGCGGAAGACATATAGACCATCGACCTTCTGGCCAGACACAATGTAGAATTTCTTGTCAAGCAAGGAAAAATAATATCTCAGGATCGACATGCAATCCCTTAAAGGAAAATCCCACAGTAGCTGGGCTCCTAATTTATATGATCCAGGAGCACTGCCAATCTATTAATTCGAACTCCGGACCTAGGTTTTTAAAATGAATTTAATGAAATTAAGATTTGGCCTGATCCCACTCAAAGCCTATTGGTAGGGAAGAAGAGAAGGGGACAAAAGTAGGCTCTGCAAATTGTGAGCAATGAAGGAAAAGTCTTTAATACATGTAACAGGCATCTTCAAACCATTGCTCCCAAATAGGTGATTCTGGCTCAGTCCCCTTCTGGGGACACTAAATATTCGAACGTGCGAGGAAACGCTGCTCTGCTGCCTGAAAGGCGAGCTCACAGAGCTATCAGCGCGCTTCCTGAAATTCTTTAGGATAGCAGCTCAAATTTGACATGCAACGGAAGATCAGACCCGTGACAACACACCAGGCAGCCGAAGGCATCAACAGCCTTGACAGTAGCGGACTGATGCCAAGCATATCAAAGCACCTGCAAAAGGCACCTTTTTGGAAAAGGGGGACTTTCAAAATTCCATAGCACACACCCAAATTGTAAGAAATAACATCATACAAAAAAGGGAGCCTGGGAAGAAGGAATGCTCAGAACCAAGGGCCTGATTTAGATCTTGGTGGAGGGGTTACTCCGTCACAACGGTGACAGACATCCCATCTGCCGAAATATAAATCCCATTATATCCAATCGGATCTAAGTTTCTGTCAAGTTCTAAGTCTATAACATATGTAATTCCCCACAATACACAGTTCAAAAGCACTTATGATCAAGTTAAGGGGAGGCACAAGAGGAACCATTGATACTAACAAACTGTTTTACATCCCTGTGATGTATATGGATTGCAGCTCCCCTGACCCGAGGACTGAACATTTTATCAAACTGATTTTAACTCAACTGGTATTGTATTGATTTTAAATAATTGTACAATAAAACCCTTCAGATTCTGATCCTCTGCTAGTCACTGCTTTCTCAGCTAAGACTTGAAGGCAACGAAATTTACTTGTCTATGTGTGCAACATGAAGGCTCCCTATAAAAGAAAAACATCCTCCCTGGTGCAATGCACACACCTTGTTTTACAGGTGTCAGCCCCACATCTGTTGCATGCAAGCTGCTTCTGCTTCTGCTTCTGCGTCAGCCATAGAAAGGGACATCTCTGTCTTTCTCAAGAGACAGATGGTGCCAAAAGTGCTATGGTACGGATAACCACACAACATAAGAGAAAGATGAATTAGTGGCGTGCCAAGACTGTCTGGGCTCCAATGCAAGCAAGAAAAATAGGCACCATGTCCCCTGGTTTAGCAGTAAAAATGCTGGGGTGCAATGGACCACTCAAAAATCTGGGCCCTGGTGCCACTGCACCTACTGCATTATTGATAGCTACGCCTGTTGTTATGAATGCAAAACCTTCCCTTTAGTATCAGGTACCCTTTCACCCTCTTGTCATAACACAGTCAAAAATGACATCAGCCACGTGGGACACAATGGTCATGAATGTCATAAACCTGGAAGCCAGAACTCTAACACAGCCTTTAGGCCGTGCCCAGAATCAACCCAGCATACCAGCCAGACATAATGTAGTACCCACCCGTCTTCGAAGCTGATTTAGTCTCAGATGAGGTGCCCAGGTTCTTACACAGAAATGCACCTGATGTGGTCAGCAGGCTTCTAGTCACAAGTTTATGATAATGCATTTTGTCTGCAGTGAGCACTGGCGTTGTTTGTTGTGTTGGAATTGGTAGCCCCAGTTGGGCTGATAGACAGCTAGTATCCCTATAAATTCAGGTATGCTTGTCAACAACATGAGGATCACATCAGTGCATTGACCTATCACCCAAACATCTCCCTGACTGCTGGTGAGATGGATGCCTACCTCTTCTTGTCCCCTACGGATTTCAGATACAATTCACCCCGTTTTATTGTTTCTTTGATATAACGCTCCAAAGAGCAGGGATTTTAAATGTGTCCTCTGAGTTGCAGATTTACTTGAGCCAGGCGGTGAAGTTGGTCAAACAAGCAATTCAAGAATTGACATTGGGTGGACTTGTTCCATGAGGATTGGGTGTTTTCAATAAAGTATAAAAAAAAAATCCTTTTTGTGTCATTAACTTTTGCTTTGTGACCGACTGGTCTCCACACTAATCTTATGTTACTAGTGTTCAAAAAGTGACTTTAGGTAATTATTACTGCACAGCACTAAAGTTACTTCTGTCTCTCAACATTTTAGTCTCATACAATTAAAATCATTTGCATAAAACTAATAACAAAACATTTCTTTCAAGCGTATACTCGAGAGCAATCCTAATCTAATACATAAAACTATTCCTATTCTGGTTTAATGCTCGAAAAAACAAATAAAAAAAATTCATACATTAAAATTGTGATATTCTAACATCAAGATACATGGGTTGAAGAAAGTCCCTTGTCGACGCGTTTCGGTGCATTAAGGTCTTTAAGCACCTTCTTCAGGACAGACTTATGAGTTAAAACAACTGATCTTCTTTCTAAAAAATAAATACATACAATTAGTGAATTATGTCTAGTTGAGAGCTAATAACAGTCTATACAGTGTTGGGCACCCTTTATACCAGGTCACTATCTATATCTGTAAGAGTATTAGGAGGTCAATCTTACTTGGATTGCTATGACGTCAACCTTCTCACTATGGGGTTTCCACTCTTATGAGATTTGTTCAATTTCAGTTTCTCCCCCTAACAGTGTCAATAATTTCTAAAACAAGGAGGATATATACATTAGGGGTGTTATACCTTGCCTTTCCCTTGTTTAAGACAAAAAGTAGGGTCTTCTTGATCGCACTTACTTAAAAACAGGAGAATGATCTTCCTCGTGTCTGAGGCGGTTCTTGCGTCTTTCAATTTGCGCAAGGTATCTAGTAGGTTGTTTGCTTGATTATAAGCCTGTCAGAGAACATAATATTAAAAATGTCTCTCCCTATTCAGTTATCACCTTGCATCTATTGCGAGCACTTGTAGTATGATGACCACATACCTGGAAGCTGATATCTTTCGTCTTCACTTTTTCTTGGGGACTTCTTTACCGGGTTTCTGCATTCAATTATTGCAGTAATGTCTTTAGTCCCAGTACCTAGGTGTGCGGGAAATATTTAAACTTAATATTTAAACTTAATATTTCTTTGGGGTGATAAATCATCAAAATCTCCAACACTTAGGGAGACTAGATGAGAGTACTCATATGGGTACCCTGATATTACTTGGGTCTAAGATAATTCGAAGTATAGATATTGTTCAACCTTTGTTGGCAACAAAGTGGGGTACCAATTCGTTATCAACAGCTCTGTTCTCTTGTCACCTGTTGTGCATATAGACTGGCAGTCTTACCAAAGTTGTACCACCTGCTTTCATGACTCGGATATAGACGTTAAATTCCTGCGTTAAGGCATACTTAGAGCGATTAAAATATTCGCTTCCCAGCGTTGTGAATATCGCGAAGCTGCCTTTGTGATATTTACCCATGTTGTTTCCACAGACACGCCTACTTTGCATCTCATTAGCGATGGAAAGTTAGGCGTGCTGGAAATGGGAGCAAAATCAGCAAAACACACAACAGCATGTCTTTGCTGATAAGGCAATAACATTATCTCCGCTTTTCGGCCGAAAACGGCCGCAAAAGCGGCGCCATTTTATATCACCGCCTTGTTAATATGCTCCATAGTGCTTCTTTGCAGAGATGAAAACTTTAAGGCGAACAAGATCTCGCAGTGGGGAACAGCAGAGAAGCACCTTTTCTCAGTTGTCCAAAACAGGTTCAAAAGATGCAAGAAACATTAAGAAAGTATTCTTTATTAGTGAGTTTATTTTATTTTATCGTAGTGTTGAGGGTTTTTGTCAGGAGAAGGATGTTGCTACATTTTTCTTTTGTTGCACTTCAAAATAAAACGTCTTAAAAATATTGCAAATGTATAAGTATATAATAATTGCCTAAAGTTTGTGTTTCTTACCTTATAAGTGGCTCTGTGGGATTTATACCCTGCACCGTCTCCCTTCTGCAGCCATTGATGTATCCTATTATGGTTAGGGTGGTGGTGGAACATCTTCTTGTTCAGAGCTGTCAGAGCTGTCCTCATCAGGCAGAACAGAAATCCCTTTCCTGGTAGCAACGTTGTGCAAATTAGCGGTACACAGTCAAAATATTGAGTAGGAAATGTCGACCTACCATAATATCGAGTCTGAAATATCGAAGGTGCATAATATCGAAGGCAAGAATATCGTAGGACAGAATATCGACCCAAGGTAAGTAATATCGAAATACTTAATATCGATGTAAGTAATATCGAAGTAAGTAATATCGATAGCATATATATCGATGTTACTAATTTCGATGACACTAATATCGATATTTGTATTATTGTATAGTTTTTTATTATGTATGTGTTATATGTTTATTTTAAGTATTTAAAATAATTACTATTATATGTGTATAAATTTTATATAATAATAAATAAATTTATAAGTAAATTTTATGAGCGGGTTGTGGGTTTATAGAGGAATAGGGTGGGAAGTAATTTAATTATGGTAAATTGATTAGTAATTAGTAGGATTTATTAATAAATTATCATTAATTGGTAATTATGTGAAAATAATAGGAAAATAATTTTTATTAATTTATTAATTGATATATATGTTCTGTAGCGGGTTGTGGGTTTATAGGGGAATAGGGTGGGAAGTAATTTAATTATGGTAAGTTGATTAATAATTAGTAGGATTAATTAATAAATTATAATTAATTGCTAATTAATATTGATTAATTGGGAAAAAATTAATTGATTAATTGATATATTTTTTCTGTAGCGGGATGTGGGTTTATAGGGGAATAGGGTGGGAAGTAATTTAATAATAATTAATTAATTAATATATGTTTTTAAAAATTTATATTTAATTTATTGGGAAATAATTAATATTAATTAGTTAATTAATTATTATAATTGTGTACATATTTAAAATTATTATTTAATTGGTAATTAAATAATATTAATTAGTTACATTAATTAGAGTAATTTATTTATATATAATTTTTACTTACTGTTAATGAATTAATTGGGGAAAATAATATTAATTATTAAATTATATTAATTACAGCTAATGTGCTAATATATTTACTTTATTTGTTATTGTTCATTAATAATTAATTGCTAATTAAATAATATTAATTAAGTTTGGGTAAAGGAGTATTTTTAGGGTTCAGGGTCAGTTTTGGGTTTTTGGGTAAAGGGGTATTTTTAGTGTTCAGGGTCAGTTTTGAGTTTTTGGGTAAAGGGGTTTTTTTAGGGTTCAGGGTCAGTTTTCAGTTTTTGGGTAAAGGGGTATTTTTAGGGTTCAGGGTCAGTTTTCACTTTTTGGGTAAAGGGGTATTTTGAGGGTTTAGGGTCAGTTTTCAGTTTTTGGGTAAAGGGTTATTTTTAGGGTTCAGGGTCAGTTTTCAGTTTTTGGGTAAAGGGGTATTTTTAGGGTTCAGGGTCAGTTTTCAGTTCTTGGGTAAAGGGGTATTTTTTGGGTTCAGGGTCAGTTTTCAGTTCTTGGGTAAAGGGGTATTTTTTGGGTTCAGGGTCAGTTTTCAGTTTTTGGGTAAAGGGGTATTTTTAGGGTTCAGGGTCAGTTTTCAGTTCTTGGGTAAAGGGGTATTTTTTGCGTTCAGGGTCAGTTTTTAGTTTTTGGGTAAAGGTGTATTTTTTGGGTTCAGGGTCAGTTTTCAGTTTATGGGTAAAGGGGTATTTTTAGGGTTCAGGGTCAGTTTCAGTTCTTGGGTAAAGGGGTGTTTTTTGAGTTCAGGGTCAGTTTTCCCTACTGTTGCACTCTCTGGAGTAGGAATAGAAATTTTTACCCTTACGCTATCCAACGTTTTATTTAATTAATTGTTAAAATATCAAATGTTTATTTTATTTTTTATATTACTTACATTTTATTTATGTTACTCTTTTATGTTTGTATATGTGTTAGTAAATTAGAATATATTTCATTAATTTATAAATTCGTAAAATAATTATTAATATTTATTGTTCAGTGCATATATATTACATATTTACAGTATATATTTAATTAATGTATTCTTAATATATATGTATTATTTATTACTTTTAAACATTATTAGATACTTTTAAATATGTTTATTTTATTTATTAGTCTTATAGACTTGATTTTACATTTATATATTAAAAAAAAAACGATATTTTTAACATCGATATTTTTTACATCGATATTTTTTTTTCGATATTTTTGTACTTACCATGTTGTAGATAGGATGTCGATATTTTTGCCCTCGATATTGTTGACTCGATATTCTTGTAGGTCGATATTTTTGTAGTCGAAATTCTGTCAGTGATTCCAAATTAGCATGTGGTCAATAGTGATCACTGTAGAGCTCCTCCACTCTTGTGCATACATCGAATCAGCTTTTAAGAGGGCCAAACGTATGTTCAATAACTGAGCATGAGTGTCTGTGTGCCTCGTTATATCTTTTTTTCCACTTGGAGTGTCTATGAATGTATGTGGTCATTATCCACGGTCTTAAAACATATGCACCATCAAGTAAAATGGTTAAATAACACATTTTATACATTTAAAATCAGACATTTTGAACGTATTAAAGAAGTTTATATATGTTAACATACACAATAAAAGCTAAATAATCACCTCTGGACAGATGGCTGCATAATCCACAGTGGTAGAACATGTAGAAATCATATGTACTCCCAGTGTAGTAGCCACTATGTCTGTGAATAAATGATCAGCATTACATAAAACCGATAAGTTCAGAGGGTGCAGCTTCATCCCATTGCGATAGAGGTTTTTTGTTGTTGAGGGAGGAATATCATATTATTCTATGCATCCAATCACATGATGAAAATGTGCTACTTGATAGAATTGAACCACGCTACTACTCAATATAGTTGACCAATACCTAGATCCGCAGAAATATTGACCAGTGGAGTCTACAAAAGACCATCCTCCAATCTCCCCTACAGATACTACTCTACAAAACTCCAATAACAAGGAATTAGTAATGGCTTTCCACTTGCCTTTTCAGAGGTATGATTTGTCAGAAAGCACTAACCGTATGGTCTGGATCCAATGGAAGTGATGTGGGCGCCCATACTTCTCCAAACCCACCCCCAACCATACGCCCAATATTGTGTAGGTTAGATTTATAGCTGGAGACATGGATATGAGAGAAAAAAAGCACTGGATAATACTACTCTGCTTGATCATACAGCTGTATTTACAACAAGGGGTGGTGAGGGACAGAGTCTCTGAATTAAGCAGAAAGCTCTCACTCAGTCAAGAGATCAGGGCTAGATCCAACACCGTTTTTTAGCTCACTGCACCATCCCAGTTTCAGAACCTGGCTGTATGCAAATTAGTCTGTTCCTGTCCCAGTGCATGATGGGAACAGGGCAAACCAAACTACAAAAGCCAATTCTTACACTGGGAAGGAAACAAGCTCCCGGGGACCGGTTTCTGGCATTACAGCCGTCTTCGGCCCGGTTTGCTTGAATCCTGATGGTGCAATGAGCAAGGGTCTCACATCTGAGAATACCCTTCCACGCTTAGGGTGATCATACAGCTGGGCACTGCCTTCACTTTGAAGAATGTTGATATCTCAAGATCAAAATAATACCTTAGTCTTTTTATTGATCTTGCTATAGCACCTGATTTCTAATACTGCATAAGATATAACTTTATTACATCTCTGCGTCTTCAACTCTCTAAAGTCAGATGAAACTCTGTGTCTTCCTAGATTTGAAAAACAATTACCATTCATGACATACATTTTAGAAACATTCAGGGCTATTATGCTTTTCTCACTTCATAAAACTGCCTCAAAGTGACAGATTCATAAACTAAGTAATCTAATAAATTCACATGACTAGTTATTATAGAGTTCACCTGACAACAAGCAATCACTTCCCCTACCTACTTATATACCTTAATACTATGCAAGTATCACAGAAAAGTAATCAAAATTCTGTGAAGATATGGGGATCCTGGTCGCTCCTCAGATGAAAATAACAAGATGCACAAAATACAAGTTCATAATCCTCGAAAGATAATTCCAGAAGTAGTGGTTGGAAATAAAGTATAAGTGCCTGATTTAGAGTTTGGCAGACAGGTTACTCCATCACAAATGTGACGGATACCTAGCCTGCCATGTTACAAATGCCACTGTATATAATGTAATCGTAATATGGTGGATGGGATATCTATCCCATTTGTGATGGAGTAACCCATCCACTGAACTAAAAACCAGGCCATAAATCCTTAAACATAAGAAGGTTTCCTAGAAAATATCACTGTATCTGGTTCAGTCTTTTGTCAACTCCAAGAATGTTTACAGTCTGCAATCTTTCCAAAAATCTGACAACAAGGTTCCAGTTACAGCAACTGTGTATTTTGATTGCCTAGCAAAGACTCTCTGGACTACTAGGATTTTATATTCTGGCATTTCAGAATGGCCGCCACCTCTTGTAAATCTTGGGACATGATGCATGTGTTTTGCATTTTGCTCCCAGCAAAGATGTGAAGCCTCTGTCCAAGTGGTGGCAATACTTCTTGCACAATGACAGCCTTTCCTGCTTTTGAATGTGTGGTCCATCGGCAGTTCTGAGTATCTTGCTCCCGCTCTGTTCATGTACAATGAGATAAGTGTCGGCCACAAATCATCACACAAAATAGTAGGAAGTGCATCTGTAGTCACAGGCCCTAGCCCAACCTCAAAAATTATCAACATCTACCTTTTAGCCCAGATGAAATAACAATCATCAGGAGTACACAACTAATCAGTTGCCATGTATTCTAATCAAAGCTAGGTCAATAATCAAAAACAGAAATGAGATCTATGGCGTGGCTTGGACGCCGGGGCATGATGGCGGACCCGGCGTGAGCCCCGTAAGTCGGCGGGGCTCTCTTCCATTTATCTGCCGTTTCTGCACCGCGTTTTCCTCCGTACCGGACGGTATCCGCAACCGGACCATGCTGTGAGTTGAGGAATTTCACCGCTGGAGCGCTAGTTATTGACTGTGACGCACCCTCCTCAGAACGGGTGTAAGCGGCCGCCATTTTAGGCTGCCTCTCCTTGTGGTAAGCCCGTTACCTGCGGTACAACTCTGCTGGCATAATGCTTCAGTTTAATTGGATTTGTATGCCCCTATAACAGCGCTACTTGATTGATGACTACTTTTATTTTAATGCCATTGTTTCCCTGAGTGGTGCGTTTTTACCGTTACTCCTAGTGCGGTCTACTGCTTTTCGCGCCCTTTTCTCACCATGTCTCCGGCCACAGTCTTCATGGACTTTTTTTACCTAATTTTGATGCCTTTTGCTTCTTTCTATAATATCTCCAGTCGGCCATGCCATTGCTTCTTCATCCTACTGTGCTATTTGTCTCACAGACTCTCTTCCTCAGTTGCTGGACTGTGCTAGACTAAATCTGGTGTTCCTGTCTTCTGATGCCCGCACCTCTTTGATTGGGAATGTGTGCGGCCGCTTCTTTTTAAGCCGCTGAGCACATGCTTCCCTCTCTCTTGGCAGTGCAACCCTATTAAATATTGCTCTATTTTGGATGCTCTTGTGTTACTACACCTTGTTCTCTGCTCTTGGTGTACTTTTCCTCGCAATTCATGATGGCTAACGACTCTCACTCAGTTTGAGCATCTGTTACCGGTACCAAGCCAAAGAGACACTGAAAAATGATCCTCCTTCCCCAATCCTCTCTTCTCCCAACCCAGTCTTGGATTCAATTTTGGATGAAGTAAGAGGTCTCCAACCTTTTATGTCTTCAACAAATGAGAAAATTGCAGCAAATGGAGGAGAGATGGATCACTATGGAGAATAAAGTGCTGGAACTGGAACAACGCGTCAGTACCATTCAGGATGTCTCTAGTAAAATACCGATGCTAGAGCAAGAAATTCATAGACTGAAATTGCACACAGAGGACCTTGAAAATAGAAATCGAAGGAATAACCTACGCCTTTATGGTCTGCAGGAGAATGTTGAGGGACCTAACATGGTTGCTTTCCTACAAAAATTTCTGCCAGACCTCCTGAGTCTCTCGCCCTCTTCTACTCCTTTAAATATTCAAAGAGCTATCGTCTGGGTCGATCTGCTACTAACTCTGCTAGACCTAGAGGCATCATCATGCTCTTCCTGGAATTCACTGAACTCATGTCTGTCCTGAAATCTGCAAAGCTTAAACTTCGCCTTATTTGGTCGGGGCATAACCTCTTCATCGCACAGGATGTTTCCAATGCAACGAATGCTCGACGTAAGGAGTTTCTGGAGTTACGACCTCAAATGAGACATCTTCATCTTCAGTATGGCATCCTACATCCTTGCCTCTGCAAGGTTACTCATGATGGGCGCTCAAGTACTTTTGATGATCCTGTAAAACTAAAGTTATTCTTACAAAGCTTTCCCTCTACTGGAATCGATAAAAGCGTTTAAGTGTTCTCTTTTCTCTTTCTCTTACTTTTTTCTTTCTCCTTATCTAATCGTCATCTTCCTACTATCTTTCTAACCATTCCTTCTTTTCTATTCTATATTATGTTATATGCTGTCTCCTGCTGTGTATATAATTTTCAATCCTGGCTTCTTCCTATTTGAGTTACTCTTTCCTTCTTTTTGTATATGTTATATTCCCTTTCTCTCTTTTTTAAATGCTTGTGGTCTGCCTTGCCGTCTGTCACCATGCTCCGTCTTTATTGTATTTTCGTCCTTTTACAGGTCTGGCTTTGCAGCCCTGATCTGTTTCTTCCCCTTTCCTTCTCTACTTCCTCCATGATCTCTTCATCTCTCTCTTTCTTTCTTTCTCCCTTCACTTTTTCTTCTTGGTTATTATGGTCTTCTATTTCTTCTTCTTTGTTGATGTTGATGCTTCTGTCAAAGTTCACATGTCATACTTTTGTACTTCCTTATCTGAATTTACCCTTTATCAACATTTTTGTTTGCTGTGTTTTCTTTTATAGCTTCCCGCCTGCAGTGTCTTCCCTTCATTTGTTTTGCGTCTTTCCAACCCTTCATCATGTGTAATCTTGTCTCGTGGAATGTCCGTGGTCTTGGAAACCCTGTCAAACGTCAAAAGGTATTGTCCCACTTGTCTAAACTTCAATCTCAAATTGCATTTCTTCAAGAGACTCATTGTAATGATGTGGAGTCGTTAAAGTTAAAACGACAGTGGGTGGGACAAGTTGTTTTTTCACCTGCATCTAATAAGAAAGGTGGTGTCGCTATATTTTTTTCACAAAGCTTTGTCAGTTCAAATTGTTTCTACTGAACATGATGATGATGGTCGATGGGTGATGGCTAAGATTGTAATCCAGAACAAGACGTTAGTCTTATTGAATATTTATGGCCCTGTTCGCCCTGATCCCAAATTTTGGTCAGATATTAAAATCCTCCTATCCTCTACTAATTGCTCCAATATTGTTGTGGCCGGAGATTTCAACCAGTGGTTGGATCCTTACTCCGATAGACTCTCCAAATGTAAATTCCAACCTGACAAAACTCACAAATCATTCCAATCGGCCATTGCCTCTAGTCCATTTTATGATGTATGGAAAACGTGTAACCCTGACTCCTTTGAGTATACTTTTTTCTCCAACATGCACCATACCAGATCTAGAATAGATTATATTTTGGTCAGTAAATCCTTGCTCCCCTCGATTCAGAAATCGGAAATTGGCTCAATTTTTATATCAGACCATGCACCTGTTTTTGCCTCACTTGATTTTTCACTTACCTCCTTGAAATTTAGCCGTTGGAAATTCAACACATTTCTTTTATCTGACCCACTTTTTATCAAAAATGTCACCACCTTTATTACTGAATTTTTTACTTTTAATGTTCCCTCGGATACCTCTATTCCCAACACATGGGATGCTTTCAAAGCTTCCTTGCGTGCCTTTGCCATATCTTTTGTCTCACAGAAGAAAAGAGTTACTAAAGCTAAATACGAGGCTCAATTTCAATCTATTAAACAACTAGAACACACTTACTTTACCTCTAAAGATCCCAATGCCCTTCATACCCTTATTGCTGCGAAAACAGAACTTAATAAATTGGCAACTATTGAAGCCTGTAACATTTTACTTAAAATCAAATCTAAGTATCATGGGGGTCAAAACAAGGCAGGCAAGATGTTGGCTAATTATCTGAAAATTAAATCTGAACGTAAAACCATTGGCCCTATTCTTTATGAAGCCACCAACAAATTAGTGTCATCTGATGAAGATATTGCTGATGTCTTTCATAACTATTATCGATCCCTCTACACAGATGACACTTTCCCTTCTACTCGGAACCTTGAATTTTTTTTTCAGGTCACCCCTCTCCTCCTTCCCTTCATGACGAATTTGCTTCCTTGGAAAAAGATATTACTCTTCAGGAAGTAGTTTCTGCCATTCATGCTTTGAAAAGATCTAAAGCCCCATGTCCTGATGGCCTCCCTGTCGAACTTTATTCTACTTTCTCCTCTATTTTTGCCCCTAAACTTTTACAACTCTTCAAATCCTTTATTGCTCAAGCTAAGGCTTCAGGGTCCTTCATGGACGCCTTGATCATTATTATCCCCAAACCAGATAAGGATCACTCCCATTGTAAAACTTTCCTCCCTATATCCCTAATTAACTATGATTGTAAGATCCTCGCCTCCCGCCTTGATAACATCATCCCCCTTCTGATTAAAACAGATCAAGTGGGTTTTGTAAAGGGTAGGCTTGCTTCGGACAATGCACGCATGTTCTCTAACATCATTTCCCTTAGTAAGAAATATAAAGACCCCCTTGCTGCTCTTTCTTTGGATGCAGAAAAGGCATTTGACCAAATTAATTGGCAATTTATGTTTCAGACCCTCCAATGGTTTGGTTTTGGACCTTCCTTTATTTCCTATATTAAATTAATATATTCATGTTCCCGTGCCAGTATTTTTGTCAATAATCAGTTTTCCAAATACTTTTCTTTATCCCGTGGTACAAGACAAGGGTGCCCCCTTTCTCCCTTATTATTTATTTTATGCCTTGAACCTTTCCTAGAACGTATCTGCAACAATGACATGATTACTGGCTTTAAATTCTCCTCTGTTGATACAAAAATTTCTGCATATGCAGATGATATCTTAGTGTACATGTCCAATCCTGTTGATGCGTTGCCTCATTTTATGAATGAAGTCCAACTTTACTACTCTATCTCTGGTTATAAACTCAATCTATCCAAAACTGAAGTTCTGCCCTTAAACTCTGATTGCTCACAATTCATGTTTAGTGATACTGAATTTACTTGGTGTCCTTCCAAAAGTAAATACTTGGGTATTTGGTTTTCTTCAACCCTTACTGACACTCTCAAATTTACTTTTAATAATTTGACTCAGAAACTACATGCTCTTCTCCTCCTGTGGTCCCCGCTTTTTCTTTCCTGGTGGGGCAGGCTGGACACTATTAAAATGATGATTACCCCTCATGTGTTGTATACAGTCTCTATGCTCCCCTTCAAAATCCCCAATGTATATATCTCCCGTATTAACTCTATATGCACAAAATTCCTTTGGAATAATAAACACCCTCATATTGCTTTGCTTAAACGTACTCATCCTAAAACTGAAGGTGGTGTCCGATTCACTCTTTTTAAGGCTTACCATTCAGTGTTTCTGCTTAAACAATCGTTTTTATTAGCTTATGATTTTTTAACCATGCCAGTACCCAAATGGGTTCTTTTTGAACGCTCACTTTTGAAGGACTTTTCTTTTAAACATGTTGCTTTTATGTCCAATTGTTCCTTTATATCTCAATACCCCATTTTGAAATATTCGCAAACTCTCATTTCTAATACCTTTTTTAAAGATGTACACCCCTTGCAATGTTTTTTATCTTCCATTATTTGGTATAATACATTTCTCAAATTTAAGGGTACATCTTTTTACTACAAGTATTGGAAGGAGAAGAATGTATCCTTTGTTTATCAATTCCATTATAATTTCAATATTGTTCCCTTCCAAGATTTGCAACTACGTTACCAACTTCCTGATGCCCTTTTTGGTGAATACAATATTATTGCTACAGCTATCCAATCTTACCTGGCTACTTTCTCACTTCCAAATGAATTTCCCGATGTAACACCTCCATCCCCTTTATATCCTTTATTCTCTACTCACACACCTAAGGCCGCCCTTGTTTATAATATATTGTTATCTGATGCTCAAATTCGTCCTAAATCCAATGTTGAAGTTTCTTGGGAAAATGATTTATCTGTTTCTTTTTCTATTAATATGTGGGAGAAAATTTGGTCTAAGTTATTTAAAGTTTTTGTAGCTGCACGTGTAACTCAATTTTGTCTATTATAGAGCGGTTATTACGCCCGTTAGCATTTGTAAATTTTCTCCTAATTCCTATCCCTTATGTTGGTCTTGTTCTAATGCTTCAGGTTCATTACTTCATTTACTTTATGAATGTGATATCAGTCATAATAAACACATCTACTGTGTGTAGTGACTACCACATCATCCATTTTAAGCTCAAGTCTCCCCTTGTTAATCTTGCTCGCTCAGAATTCAATACAACAAATGCTACCAAAACCTGGGAGAATTTATTACAAAAACTTCTCTTCTTCATACACATCAGGACCAGAAATGCCAGTAAAACAGCTCCAATAACGGCTAACCAGTGCAATTGACTTGTGGATTCCTCGGAAAACAACAAAGCTACAACGTTACATAAAGAAGACGGGATAGGTCAATTCTGATGTAAAACCTTGAAAAACTGAAACCAGAACCCTCAAATAAATATGGAGGAAAACATGCAGCCTCAATGACAAAAAGCAGCTCCAAAGGCTTTTTACAGAACCTACAGAATCTCTATCCAAAAGGCCAAGAAATCCAATTAAATGCAGCTTATCACTGACAAATCTATCAAAAAGTCCAAGAAATCCAACTAAATGCAGCTTATCACTGACAATACACGCTCAGCCAAAAAGCTCTTCAAAATAATTTTTTTAAAATATGTAACATTGCCAGTAACTCAACAAGTTTAAAACAGTTTATGGGGCCAAGAGAAGCCTCAGCGAAATAATTGAAAAATCTGCAAACTCCGAATTTTATTTCCACTTAATGACAAGCAATGAAAGTCTCACACTACCATACCAGGGCAGACTATCCTACAGACGCAACCTGTGCTATGTTCATTCATTCTTTTGACTGATTACATATAGTTGTGCTAATGTTTAATCATGTAACCTGCAGAAGCCATCTTTTATTACACCATACACATGGTGCAGAGCAGGAATATCAACAGAGAAATAACGGGGGACCTAAATATCACGGCAAAAATATTGTGGGGAAGAAATATCTACAACAAAAATATAGTTGACAAGAATATTGACTGACAGGTAAGTAATATCGACTACAAAAATATAATTATAATAAATATTGTTTACAAAAATATAGTTTACAAAATTATTGGTTTAATAATAATGTTATGTATTTTAGTGTTTTTAATGAAAATTATTTGTAATTTTATTATATGTTTTAGAATTTTACTAGTTATTAATGTATTTTAAGTTTAATTTAGCATTTTTAGTTCCGTAGCAGGTTGTGGGTTTATAGGGGAATAGGGTGGGAAGTAATTTAATTAAATGGATTTAAATAATAATTTATAGTAGGTAATTTTGTTTTTTTAAATTAGAATATTGTGTTTTTAGTTCCGTAGCGGGTTGTGGGTTTATAGGGGAATAGGGTGGGAAGTAATTTAATTATATAAAATGTATTGAATAATTAATGTGTTAATTGATTAATTATTAACAGTTTAATAATTAGTTGTTAATTAATCTCAATTAGTCAATTATTAATTATGTTAATTGTTTAATTAATTTTAGGCTTATGTTGTGGTGTTTATATGTGTAAATGGTGTGAAGGGTGGTAAGTAATTTCATTTTAATTGATTAATTATTAAATCGTTTTTATTCATTACCATTAATTAATAAGTAATTATTAATTGTAATTGTGTAATTAATTGTAGGTGTGTGTTGTGGTGTTTATATGTTTTAATGGTGTGAAGGGTGGTAAGTATTTACATTTTAATTGATTAATTATTAAATATGTTTAAATTGATTACCATTAATTAATTATTAATTGCAATTGTGTAATTAGTTTTAGGTGTGTTGTGGTGTTTATATGTGTAAATGGTGTGAAATGTGGTAAGTAATTACTTTTTGATTGATTAATTAATAGATAATACATACATTTCTATTAATTAACTCGTAATTATTAAATGTAATTGTGAAATTAATTTTAGGTGTGTTTTGTGGATATTATAATGTTAAATAATGTGTAATTAATTATTTTTTATTATCTTTGTTAATAATAATATATTTAAATGTATACATTAATTGTGTTAATATTGGAAATGAAATGTAATAAAAATGTTGACGCTTTTGTTTTTTATTGTTTTGTGATCCAGCTCTTTCTCTACTGTTGCACTCACTGGAGTGGGAATAGTAATTTTTACACCTTGTCTATCCAGCGCTTTCCCTACTGTTGCACTCACTGGAGTGGGAATAATAACCCCTACGCTATCCAACGCTTTCCCAAATGTTGCACTCACTAGAGTGGGAATAGTATTTTTTACCCCTACGCTATCCAACGCTTTCCCTACTGTTGCACTCACTGGTTTGGGAATAGTAATTTTTACCTCTCTTCTATCCAGCGCTTTCCCTACTGTTGCACTCACTGGAGTGGGAATAGTAACCCCTACGCTATCCAGCACTTTCCCTACTGTTGCACTCACTGGAGTGGGAATAGTAAATGTTACGCCTCCGCTATCCAGCGTTTTCCCTACTGTTGCACTCACTGGAGTGGGAATAGTAAATTTTACTCCTCCGCTATCCAGCGCTTTCCCTACTGTTGCACTCACTGGAGTGGGAAAATTTATTTTTACCCCCTCGCTATCCAACATTTTAACTACTAATGTTTTTATTTTCTTATTAAATTTATGTAATATTTTTTTTAATAGTTTAATGTGTTAAATATAGAATATTGTATTTTATTTTAAATTATTTATATATGTGTTTATTTGGTTTTTATATAATTAAAAACGTTTATAAATTAAATACAGATAATTTATTATTATTATTTTTTTCTTTTTGTCCTCATTTGCCTTGCCCTTCTTTCAGAATCGCCAACCGCCTTGCGTGTCACCCGCCAGAAGACTTCAGATCTTTACCATCTCCCGTATCAAGACACGAATTGATATTACTGGCGGAAGGAGAATCCCAAAAGTATGAAAGGAGGAGGATAAAGTGCTAACACACTTTGACTCTAACTCCATCTCGGTACTTTTCAACCTGCTGGACCAACAGTATTTCGAAGGGGGCCCTTGTCCTTGGTCCATGGAGTATACTAGGCATAATCATTGGACCCGGGGGAGAAAAAAAACGGAAAAAAAAACCCCCAGAACCATCATCTCCACTGAACCAACCCAAAAGGTCAAATTTCTTTTATTACCAGATCTAGCAAGATCCACTTTAGATGTTTCATATAGCGATGTTAACCAACCAGAGTGTGAAGGGACCATTTTCTCCACCCAAACTTTACAGATTTGCCTCCTGGCCAGCAGAATCGCATAGAACAAAAAGGACCTTGCCTGGCCGGTTATGCCTGCCTCGAAGCCGAAGATGATTAGTGGCAACGTGAGAGACAGCGAGATGTTTAAGATAGAATCCAAAGTCCTTTTGACTTCAACCCAGAAACTGGCACTCAACCTCCCACCAGCCACTAGCTCCCCCATCTTACAACCCCAGCATTCCTCACCGGGATGGACAGTCTATCTTGTAAGCATGATGGTAGCCCAGGAGAGTCCCATATCGGTGCATAGTTGGAATAATATGCCAGCCCTATTCTCTTCCTAATCTGAGACCAGGCTGTCCCCAAAGGATGATAAAAAATGCAATTTGACCTTTTAAAAAAAAGGTTGGTCCTCAAATTTAAATAGGAACCCGTCAATTGACAGGTCCGCTCCTATCAGCATGGCTTTAAACATCATCCCAGAAGATGTGCCCACTGGTGTTTTTAAAAGCATTCTTGAATGGGACAGCTGAAAAGCCCATGCATAATACTGCACGTCCGGCAAAGCAAGCCCACCTTTCTCCCTTCTCCCCCTCAACTTTTTCCACGCTAGTCGGGTGGACTTATAATTCCATACAAAGGAGTTGATTTCTCGCTGGCTTTTATCCAGTAATTTAACGTCAAAGGCCAGAGGGATGATGTTAAAAATAAAAGTATATTTAGGCAGGATAGTCATCTTGATCAAGTTGACCCTGCCCAAGATTGTTTATGGGAGGTGAGTCCATGATTTCATGAACGTCTTACACTCGTTGTGTATACGCTCCAAATTTATTTGACCTATGTCCCCTATGTCTTGAACCACCCGTATGCCGAGGTACCTCATAGAGGTTGTCCCCCCAAGATGTAAGTTAGGGATGTTCCACGCCATGATCTCCGTTTTGCTGGCGTTAATCTCGGACCCCGATATACGCCCAAACCCCTCCGCCCTCTTAATTACTACAGGAAATGCTTTATCTGGGTCCGACGTAAAGATGAGGATGTCGTCCGCATATAATGCGATCCGCCTCTCCCACTCTCCGAATTTAAACGGTGGGATATCTTCATCTCCCCGCAGAATCTGAAGCAAATGGCTCCATGTATAAGTCGAAGAGGAGGTGAGAGAGCGGGCACCCCTGCCTCGTTCCCCTCGTGATTTTAAAAGGTTCGGTCAGGACACCATTTATCAAAAGCCTTGCCGATTGAGCGCTATACATCAGAGAGATAACACGACAAAAACCCTCGCCAAAGCCGAAATTCTTCAAAACCGCCTCCAGATATAGCCAATTGACCCTGTCAAAGGCCTTTGTCGGGTCTAGGGTGAGTGTGGCCAAAGGGAGAGAAAAGGTCGAAGCAATATCTATTGACCCTACCAAATCGTATGTTAGGTCAGAAAGCTGCCTCCCTTTAATGAACCCCTTCTGATCTTGCTGTACGGTTTCTCCAATTACAGCCCCCAATCTCGCAGACATGATGGACGCAAAGATATTGTAGTCGCTATTTAAAGGCGTAATTGGTCTATAAGTTCCACATTCCATTAAATCCTTCCCTGACTGGAGGATTAAAACAATAGTCACCTCTCCCCAGGATTTTAGGGGGGCTTCCCCCTTCCTTAGTATTCCATTAAAGAGGTGTAGGAGAGTAGGGTCTGCAATCCCATGATCACCCAGATTTTTTGCTTTTGTTTCACTGGTTTACGACTTTCTCTGGCTGTGGGCCTGCCAATCAGACCCACAGCCTGGCTGTTCTCTTTCTAAATTACAACATGTACCCTAGGTGCATTTACCAATTGGTACTGGGCCACCTTATCAGACCCCGTAACGCAGGGCATAGGTGTACCCAGGGCCGCCAGGGGCTGCAGCATGTATTATGCCACCCCTGGCTGGCCTCCTAAATTTGACACAACTGGCTGCATGACAGCTGGGGCAAAGTCGTGTACTCACCCTTTGCTTTAGGTATAGTAGCCCTATATCTAACCGTACAATGGACGCCCGAGTTCCTATCAGTCACTCCTATGGCAGGCCTTGACAATCCTGAAGGCAGAGTGCGTGGGCTCGTGTGAACTAGGTTCTGGCCCGAGCCGAGCCCGGTTGCAGCTTGCGGAACAAAGACCCAATGGCTGTTCCATGATAACGCGTACCACATCGGTAACTTCGGTGTCGCGTTATCAAGACATGTCGAGTAAGGTGTCATACGAATCGGGATGCGGCCCCCTCACCAATTCTGGCGACGGGGTTAGCATTCCGCCCTTCTAGAGGGGCACGACATGTACGTAACTGTGAACCCCGGTTAAAGTTAACTAAAGCCTCAGCTCCACAAAATGGATGCTGCCACCACAGACACGAGTCTGACCTCCTGCTGCTGGGAGTCCTTCCAGCGAGGAGCGCTTGGACAAAGGGTTTCCTGTCAAGGGCGGTGTTCGCACCGTCCCAGACAGGGTTTGTGTATTCTGGGTAGGTAGGGCTTTTGCGAGAAGGTGACTGCGGAGTGGCACCCCGGTGCTCACTACGCATCTGCCGGTCAGAACCAGTTCCAGGGGCGCCAGCCCTGGCCTGGGGAAAGTCCGGCAGGGGAGAGGGGTGTAACTACCCCCCTTCCTGGTCCCACCCTTAGGGCAGGACCTAGTCATGTACCCACCCCTTTCTTTAGGATAAAGGCCGGAGCGGGGACCCTTCCAAATTAGATCATCTTTGAATCAAGAACTACTTTCTACGAAAGGACATTCGAGACTCTTCTCAAGATTTCTCCCTTGTGACTAAGGAGTAGTCACCCTGCATCAGCGGGCACCATCCAAGAACTCTGCGGTTTGCTGCAAGTCCTTCCTCAAGGAATCCGACGGCCCAGCTCGACGAGAACCGGCTTCCCTGGCACCTCTGACCTCTACCCACGTCATCAGCTCAGCTGTGATCTGTGGGTGCGACGAGACCTCGAGGGACCGGCCATCATCAAAACCTGCACGCTCTTAACCAGCACGACCATCGAAGTAATTCCCTGGTGAATGCTCTGGGGTCCGAGAAGCCCCGACCCTGAGCCGCTCCAGCACCGAAGTGCAGTCTCCCAGCATCTCCACGATCTGCGTGGGGCCCTTCTGCTCGCTGCTCAACACGTTGTCCGGTCACTAGCCGCTGGCTTGTGCCCTCCTGTGACGACACCCGACAACCAACGCTGCTGGTCTGGTTGCTCCAGACTGGCCTTTGCTTCTATCTGTGAGAGAAGCACCCCGGACCCGCCTGGTCCCCTCAAGACGCCATTTTAGGCCCACCACGTGGCCCTGAAATTTGCCAAGGCTTGTTGCCCCAATCCTGGGCCCAGCGACGCCGACAGCATCATCCTTCGTGGGACAGCTCGCCCTCCATCCGGGTCGCCGACAACGCCTCCTGGTCCGTGAGACTGCAGAGCCTAGCGTCGCCCACTCACCTAGTCGAGGTGACGGCCAACCGGTGCCCTCCTGGTACCCTCTGACTACTGGCTAGTAGTACGAACTTGGTCCCCTCTGCTTTCAGGTATCAACGATCTCTGATCCAGGCTTGGATCTCTACGAACTATTCATCACTGGTCGCCGGCCAGCAACTCCTTTTCTTCCGGCTCCTGGCTCGTCAGCGAAGACCCCGACGCCTGTAAGACTTGTGCAGCCGCAGCCCTCGTGGCTAGGTAACTCGGCATTTCGGTGCCTGCATAGCCTCTTTACTCTAGGGTCCCGAGTCCCTCGCTTCCGACTTGCCTTATCGGGTCCACCCGAGACCTCTAAACTTTCCGTGTCCTCGGACACTTGTTTTATTTGTGCACTTGAAGTATTTTCCTAAGAGATTTGGTTTGTGCTTAGTACCCTGTCCTCATAAAGAGTACAGGGCTGTTGTGAATCTTAATAAATATCCTGTTTATTTTCATAACACTTGTGTGGTGTCCTTTCACTTGGTGTTCAAGGGGTACATGTGTGGTAAACAGCTGGCTTAACACGCCCTCTCGAGTCTTTAGCCTTAGACTGCTCGTATCCACGCTACTAGGATAGCTGGTCTATAGGTTGACTTACAACCAATCATCATAAGGGTCGTTTGGAACGATACATAGCGGTCGCTAGAATAGCGAACGCTGCATATCGGGCCAACTTCTCACAAGAGGGTCGTCAATGTTGGAACAACGGCGCCACCCAGGACTCGGTATAACTCTCCTGGCAGGCCATCTGGGCCAGGAGCCTTCCCTTGCTTTAATTGCCCAATGGCCTTGCTCACTTCGGCTTCTGATATGGTCCTCTCCAAGCAGTTGCTCTGTACTATTGAGAGAGTAGGCAAAGAGATGTTACCTAGCCATGTATCCCTTTTGACCACGTCATTCGGAGTATCCTCCCTGTATATCTTCTCAAAGAATTCAAAGAATGCTCGCCCTATCTCCTGCGTAGAGGTCCTTGCAAGGGACTCTCCCTCCACCTTTATCTCTCTGATATAGTTCTTGGCTTGTTCCGCCTTAACTTTCCAAGCTAAGATCCTTCCAGCCGCTTCTCCAAATTCGAAGTGCAATATCTTTCTAGCCTCCCATCTTTTCGCCACCCTTTCCTGAAGAATATTCTCCAGCTGTCTTTTCATTGTTCCTAATTGCTTTTGCTCCTCCAAGGACCCAATGGAGTCCCCCAACTTATTCTCAAAGAGCCTCATCTCCAACTCGAGCCTATTTATCATTTCCCGATATACTTTGCGCCTATATGAGGCTCTATTTGTGATACATCCTCTGAGAAAAGCTTTTTAAAGTTTCCCAGACTGTTTCTACTGCTGCAGAGTCTAGGTTGATCCCCAAAAAAAGATGTAGTTTCAGATACCAGGAAATCAACCTCCTCCTCTTCCAACGATATAGTATGGTCAAACGACCAGGAGGGATGTTTCGTCTGAGACTCTAGTTTGAGAACAAACATTAGAGCTAAATGGCCCGACAGGTGGGACGGGAGATTTTCTACGGTGGTTAGTATGTCCTTGAGGCTGTAACTAAATAGAGCATAATCAATTCTTGATTTGTGCTTATATTTCAAGTTATGAAAGGAGACCCCTAGTTTGTTGCCAGCCCTTTCCCGCCACATATCTGCCAAGCCAAATTGAATCATAGCTGCAATGGGTGTCTGCATTGATTTGGAGGGTACACTGGCTCTAGAGCTAGGTGTTTTATCTAATTAGGGGTTAAGCACAATGTTAAAATCACCCACCCGTACTACAGGATCTTGAGAAGAGATCAGATGATTACTAATGATATCGAGGAAGGATGTATTCTTAGCAGTAGCCATCTCCTGCTTTGGTCCTCCCTAGAATCCAGAATCTGGACTTTCGCAGATTTTTTAAAAATAAAGAGGATCCCTTTTATGTTTGCGTTGTGGTCCGTGCAGTGAAATCTGTCTATCCATCTGTGTTTTTTCGATAGACCAATAACCTCTGCCTTCAAAAGATGTGTCTCCTGCAAGACAATGATCTGCGTGGGGGAGTCCCTAAGATATTGCATAATTCGATCTCTTCTGCTCCTCACGCGCTACCCATTGCCATTCCAGGACAAGAACTGGACTGACATCAGCGTTTGAATTTCCACCCCCACTCTATACTCCCTCCTGACTAACCTTCTGGACTGAGATTGAGTAGCTACCCAGCTAAAAAACCAATCATTCTTAAGGAGAGCAACCTTATGAGGATTTTTTATCATTTTCCCCCTCGCCCTCTCGCCCCAACCCACCCCCCACCCCTGGAAAACCCACCCATACCTACTCCGACTAGATGTATAGCCGGATTTACGTCCGTCGACAACTCCCCCTCTCCTCACCGCTTCACCCTACTGGACCAAGCGGCTGACCGTAAAACTAGCTGTCGGGAGACTTTACCTAATCCCACCCCAGTGTTAAAGACAGAAATAGCTCCGTATTACCATCGCGTTTTTATGTGTTTTAGCTTGTTTTTTTTCCTCTTCTCTTTTTTTAAAAACATTTTTTGCTACCAAGTGTTACCCCTCCCCCCTTTATGTGCACAAACCCTTCCGTTTTTTTTTAACATTTTTTAATTTTTTAATTTTTTTATTAGGGCCATATTTCGACCCTTGATACAAACATTTGTTTACGCAGAGGAGGGTTTTATTAATCCTCTCCAACTCTCTCTTGCATTCCACGATTTTATTTGCCTTATAGTCAAAGTCCCCAAAAAAGGGGAAAAAAAAAAGGTTTAAGAAGGAGATTCATAGACCTTACTTAGCCTAACACTCTCTTACCTAGATTATTATTCTACAAATAAGAACAGGGTGGAGACTGAGATTAGGGCCGTCATTTCTGAACTAAACTAAACCTCTCCCTGAGAGTGAATATTGATGGATTTCAAAAGCTCATCGGCCTCCGCTGGTGAACGGATGTTATGTATCTTGTTATTATACATCACGCGTAGGAACGCAGAGAACCACAACTGCACCGTTGCCCCTAGAGACCTGAACTTATCCATTCGCTGGCCTAGCTCCCACTGTCTGTCCAGGGTAGATTTAGACAGATCTGACCGTATCTCGAAAGAGAAATCCGGGCCCTTCAATGTTTTTGCCTTTAAGGCCAGATTCAACATTTTTTACTTCAGGGAATAGGTAAGGAAGTTGACCAAAATCTTCCTGGTTTTAGTTCTACCAGGATTTAGACAGAAGGTGTCACGATGAATCCGTTGAATATCCTTATCAAGCTCCTCCACTGATTCCTCGAGGTCTAAAGTGTCCTTTAATATCCTGATCACGAACGCCTTGACATCCCCCCGCTCTTTTCCCTCAGGGATCTTCAAGAGCCGAACGTTGTTTCTCCAGTGATTCCACCCTCTCCCGCATTGCGTCTCCCTCTCGCCGCAGGTTTTGGATTTTAGATTCGGCTATCTCAAGACTGGATTTCAGTAGACCCACTGCCCCTTCCAACACCTCCGTTATCTCACAAAGGCCATCCACCTTCCTCTCTAGGATCTCGCATGAGGACCTTATCTCATTCTGGTTAGCCTTCGAAACTGAGAAATCATTTCTTATCTCCTCCCTCATTGAGGTTATGGATGCCACAAGAGCTTCCAGTGTATTCCGACACTGTTTCCACCAATGCTCTCCTCCTCCACCTCCACACCCCCTTCTGCTGCGTTGCCAGCCCTCTCCAGCACTATTGCTGCATTATCTCGGGAGCCAGAATCCCCTTCTGCTTCTGGAATAGGAGATACATCCGCCATCCTGTGCTGTGTGGGTGCGGGTATGGGTGTAGCTGCTGATGATAATGTTATAGATGTTAACGCTCGGGAGTCTGCGGCTGGCAGCAGGTCCAAGACCTGGGGTAACACCTTAAAAAAGGAGCACAGGGAGGGAGTAACCCTTGTCGTACTATTCCTGCCCCTGGCTTTTGCCCCCTTGGCCCCTCCTTACTATTGTTCTTCTGGTTAGCCCTGGTGCCTCCCACTGTTCGTACCTCCTCAGCCGACCCTGCAGCGTTAGCACCCCCTACTAATTTACCCGGACTTTCTCCTTCACTGATAGTGCATTCTGGGACTTGCTGTTTTTTCACAGTTTTCTGATTTTTCATTTGTTTCCTTTGACCTTGAACTCTGGGGGTCTGCTTAGGGGTTTGTTTCTTGCTGGTGTCTTTAGGGTTAGTAGAAACAGGACCAGGATCAGAATCCCCCACCGCCCCTTCAACCTTACTTCCAGGTTCCAGATCCAGCACCGCTCTCCCTGGATCTCCGGAGGGCTCTGTCGTTTCTGTGGACATATCCGATGTGCTCGAGTGAGGCACTTTTCGCGAGCCAGCAGCAGCCCCTCAGCTACATAATCTACTTGTTAGGAGCCCCCGGGCCGCCTCTCTACGGCTGCGCCTAAGCTCCACGACTCCAATGTGGCAGAGAGACGGGAGGGAGAAGGCGTATCCCCGCAGGCAAACACATCCGCGGAGCAGCTCAGCAGGTAGGGATCCGACAATGCAATATGGCGTAGATACGGCGTGGAAGCGCTGAAAAACCGGGCTCTCTTTACACCGGAGGAGGGGTCATACCTTCACCGAAGAACATTACTCCCATTGCGGATCAGAAACGCCGTCTGATACCAGCAGCGCAGCGGTGCACCGGAGAGCTGCCTGGACGCGCGCACCACTCTAGCCAGTGGCCGCCATGTTTTCCCCGTTTTACCTCTATGCTATCCAACGCTTTCCCTATTGTTGCAGTCATTGGAGTTGGAATAGTAATTTTTATCCCTCCTCTATCCAGCGCTTTCCATACTGTTGCACTCACTGGAGTGGGAATAGTAAATGTTACACCTCCGCTATCCAGCGCTTTCCCTACTGTTGCACTCACTGGAGTGGGAATAGTAAATTTTACCCCTCCGCTATCCAGCGCTTTCCCTACTGTTGCACTCACTGAAGTGGGAAAATTCATTTTTACCCCCTCACTATCCAACGTTTTAACTACTAATTTTAATAGTTTAATGTGTTAAATATAGAATATTGTATTTTATTTTAAATTATTTATATATGTGTTTATTTAGTTTTTATATAATTAAAAACGTTTATAAATTAAATAAAGATAATTGTTAATAAAATGTATGTAAGTAAATATATGTATATGTACATATTCTTTTGTTTATATTTATTAAATGAAGTTTATTTGTTATAATTAGTTAAAATATATATTACATTTAATTAATTTTGTTAATAATATTAATATTATTTAATTAATTTAATTTAAGTTATGTTATTTTTTAAAGTCAATATTTTTTACATCTATATTTTTGAGTCGATATTATTGTAGTTACCTGTTTAACTATAGGGAGTCGATATTTTTGTAATCAATATTTTAACATTGATTTTATATTCTTCTATATTTTTGAGATCGATATTCAAACATGGAACCCATACAAATGCATTAACAGGACACTCTCACCTCGTAGCTAGACAGGGTTTGTCACCCCTGCACCGCCATCTAAAGTTGCTAAAAGCTAGTTATGCGACTCAACCATAGACATTTCTAATATGGCTATAATTATGTGTGATCCTTACGCAGGGATGTAGCTTAATCAGTGAGATTTGAGAGGCATGAATCTCTCATTTTATTTCCCAACTAACAAAATAGTTTCCATAAGGAACATAGTCAGTAGCGAGGGTTGGAATGCTGAACGAGCAATTGCCAATAGATAGACTGTTTGCAAGCATTCATCCTATCATCCACACATGCACACACATAAATGCTCACACTCTCCCATCTACACTGCGCACTCACTCACACCCAGACATTCACATGCACATTCACACAACACACATCAATTAACAGAATGCATGCATGCACTTATACATATGCATCCATACATACACACACATGCACGCACACACATGCTATAACATTTTTTCTTTAAACGTACTAGGCTGCAGCGGTAATCTCGGGTGCCGGGAGGGAGTGGTTCCTGGAGGGTTGGGACTGTTGCCTCCTCTTATTGGTTGACCCAAGGTCAGCCAACGAGAGGAGGCAACAGTCCCTTACTTGTCACAGAGTGGGATAGGGTCAGTAAGAATTCCCACTCTCTGTCAAGATGTCACTGATTGACACTTGGCCCTGGCCACTTCAGTGCTTAAAACTGACGCGCCCAGGTCTGTCTGTGGTGTACCCCCTCATCATGAGAGAGGGGCTTTGAGGCGCTTTGCAGGGCTGAGGAGGTCTCGCCCACAGGAGAATGTGCATTTATCCCATGTATATGGCCATGCGAACTGACCAAAACATACAGAGTGTCTTTGTTCAGCCTCACAGACACTCTTTATGACTGCAGAAGGGTGGGGCTTTGGGGTCTTTCAGGACCTGCCGCACCTGCATTCAGTTGCAGATCAGTGCTTTTTATGTTGGTTTGAGTCAATGCTGTTACATCTCTAGTTTTTTAATCTACTATCATTGGATTTACGTTTGGTTGAACATTCTGTTTCAGTTTATTAGTAGAATGAAAATTACTGTTGTGGGAGCAAATATCGTAAAAAACGCCTTTATCCTTACACTTCCCTTCCCGTTTCTCTTAAAATGTTCTTATAGAGTTATCTTAAACCTTTCGGATTAGTTTTTCACAATATATGGAATAAAGCTTGCCTGTCCTTTTTTGCTGCTGGATTCTCTCGTCACTTATCCTCATTGTTGACATACTGTACATCTAAATAGAGATTTTGCAAGATTGCTGTTTTTATACAGTAAGGTGATTTGAACGGAAAAGAACCCTAATGGTACTGAGGCACGGTTGGGCTGAGAATGACATTCTGCAGTTGTTACAATTTCGTTTGGCTATGTTGCTGTAATTTGCTATAAGTGCATCTAATAGCTTATTACTTTGTGCTGTCAGGCTACTGTTTGAGCAGATTTAATTGCTTGCATCGAAGTGCTCTGGGCGCCTTTCCTGTGGACTGAGCTCCTGCAGGACTTCAGGAGTTGAGAGTTTTCCCTAAAATGAGAGGCTCTCACAAAAAGTTAAATTGTCTTAAGTCTGCTCGAGTCCACTATAGGTTGCTCAGTATTAATTACAGGTTACTACCAAGTACATTGTTAAATGTTATACTCAAATGGGGCTGCTTCAATGTTACAAATAAAGTGTTGTGAGTTCCCTATAGGGCCCACTGTAGCTCTCCCCTATGTTAGCATCATTCTAGGTTGTAGGCTGCTTTTGCTTTGCGGACATTAAGAAGTAACATGTTTGTTTTTGAGCCACACTATTATTTTATAAATAGGCTGCACATGTTTTGTTATTCAGCACTTATTGTCCCGACCAAAGTGGGGGGTCGTGAGTTCCCTATAGTGCCCATTGTAGTTCTCCCCTATGGTAGCCTAACTGTAGGTTGTAGGCTGCTTTTACGTTGTGCACTTTACAACATAACATGCTTGTTTTTGAAATAGGCTGCACGTGTTTTGTTCTTCAGCTCTTTCGTACAAGGCCAAACAATATTGTGCCCTGTTTTTCTCTGTGGTCTGGCACTAACACATTCTAACACACAAACATAATAAGGAGACCTAGCTGCTGTTTGTTGCCACAGCCATATTCTAGTATTGCATTTTTTATCACATAAACCAAGACTTGCCGTTTTGAAAGTAGAGAGGAGGATTTCTAGCAGAGGAACGGTCCCGGAACGAGCACACCAGCTCTGCACAAATATGAGAAGCAGTCCAGCTAATGACAAATGCTAGGTATGGGGCTGGGCTCTAATCCCAGAGATCACTGATATATCACTGTGCTCACGTACTGTGGTTAGGCTTAGACAAATATATAATTTGCCATGATAGGGCTTTTCATTCTTTACAGTTTATTGGTAATGCTAATTACCCTGCTCAGTTGTATATATTTTCGAAATCAAGCACAGTTGCTAAATAATAGAGCACTGTAGTTTCAATAAATATTGAAACTTTCCTTCTGTCTTTCATGTGTTTACTGTGGACATGCATGAGTGAGAGAATGAAATGTGATGACCTGTTACCGCGGTTCCCCTTGACTACTGGAGTGTTGTGTTCTGGTGGGCCAACGTACCTGCTACTCTAGGAAGGTTAGGAGGCAGTAGCGGCTGGCACTAACAAAGGGTAGAAGGGTGGGAGGGGGAGCGCACAGAGCGAGAGTGAGCGCAGGGGTGGAACAGGAACCTGTTAATAAGAATACGTTTAAAAAAAAAACTTACCTGATGCCGCCGGCCGCCTTCCGTTTCACGTCATTCCTGCTGGCCTCTCCCTGGTCTCAGCAGCCCCTGGCACAGACTCCCATTCAATCCCCATGCTGGATAGCAGTGCGGGGATTGGCCTGAGCGGGCAAGAAAGACTCTCCTCTGACGTTATAGAGTCTGTGGGGTTTCTCCAGCCCAGCTGCTGAATGCAGCCAGGCTGGAGAAACCTAAGTGCGCATGTGTGTTTTGGTTGGCCTGAGATGGCTGGCCAAAAGCATATGCGTACTTAGGGAGGGAGTGCACAAGCACTCCTCCTCCCCCCTTCAATGCTCCGCCCCTACATGCACAAGCTCGCTTAGAGTAGGCAAACAAATAAAAAATAATGCAAGAGCATGGTTTTATTATTCGTTTGCTGGCTCTGCACCAGGCAGTGGGGCGACGCTCCTCTTCCACTGCAGAGGAGCCACCACTGTTAGGAGCACAGGTAAGGCACTATGAGCTAGTCAACATTTGGGCACATAGGTACTGATGTGGTATGGTAACTCAGCCCCTACGTACTGATGTTCTGTGATCCCAGGCAAAGTTCTGTTTCCAAACAGAACCCCTGCAACAAAAGCTTCTATGGTAATAATGGTGCACATGGTTGTTGTTCCATTTTAGCAGTTTTTTGTTTCACTGCAAATCAGCTGAAGCCCAAGACCGAGAGAGATAAAGATGAGGCAACAGAAGAGATTAGAGAAACTTTAGATCAAGGAGGTAGAGCAGCTCTTATACTATTTGACCTGTCAGCAGCTTTTGACACAGTGAATCACAAGCTGCCGATAGGTCGACTAGCGCACATAGGCATTAGAGGAAAGGCACTTGCTCTCCTAAAATCCTTTCTGACCAGCCAGAAACACTATGTTTCCCTACAACTCTTATATCAGACTTCTTTATACAGCCATGTGGTTAGCCACAGGGATCGTCATTGAGTCCGACCCTGTTTAATGTCTATGTTTCCCATTTAGCTACCTTGATCAGACAGTTTGGGTTCTCGCTGACCTCTTACCCAGATGACACACAAATTGTCGCCTCTCTAATGGAAAATGATCTCAACTTGGACACGAGATTCAGAGAATGTATGCTAGCAGTCAACACATTGATGGCAACCAAATAAAATTTACTGAATACCACTATTTATTTATTTCCTTGTATTTTGCAATGGTGAATAATTATTTGTACGATGTATTGATCTTATTATCTGCTTAACCTTCTCAAATAAACCTGTTTTTTGAAACTTAAACTGCATTGGAATAAAAAAGAGGTAATTTGTTTTTTGGAAAATCACCTTCCTTCTGGTCCCACTCTTGGTGGCCCCTTGAGCTAGGGTTTTCCCCTATTCCTGTCAAATCAACCCGTAATTTGGGAGTGAATATTGACGAGAGACTCACCTACAAAGAACAGGTATATGTGGTCTCCTCCTCAGATTTTCACACCATCGAAACTATTACTTTTTTTTCCTTTTCTGCCTCCCTCTTTACAAAAATCAGTAGTTACTCTGATGGTTCTTTCGAAACTTGACTACTGTAATTGCCTCAATACCAACATGCAACAGAAACATATGAAAAAATGTCAGACCTTGCAAAGCACAGCCGCTAGACTGCTATTACAGATAAGGTGGTCCTAGACGTTAACTCTACACACAATTCTTGATACTATGTTGTACAACTTAATTCAATTCTTATTCCACATGCGAAATGAATCCTGCAATGAAGAATTTTGGAGACAAAAAGGAGAAAACAATAGCCCAAAGATAAACAAATGTCCAACTCACACAAAATGATGTTTTAAACGTTTTAAAAGTAGAGGAAAAGACTCTACTATTTATTCTAAGTAAAATTCCTCATCATGATACAATATACAAATATATAAATTTGGAAAAACAGGGGGTTACCAAAGGGTAAAGTGCATAGAGCGAGAAATTGGTGCTCGTGTGGGATAGAAAAGGACCAAGATGGTCAAGAGACGGTAAATTCCAAATGTTTCTTGAGTCCAAGGTTAAATAATCCTTGGAAAGATTCTGGAGGAGCCTGCCCTCAATGATTATATCGCAAAAAATGTCATTCTTTCTCGCTATATTACGGCGAACAGTTCATCCGTTGCTCTTATTTTCCAAGGGGGTGGGGGACAGGGGCACAGAAGATGCAGGCTCCAGGTAGGGGGAAGGATTGTCGACGTTTCGGCCCAAGGATAAGAAGGGCAGTTGATATCCTCATGAACGGGTCTTCATCAGGACGGGGTGGTGAAGGGAGGGAGCTAAGTTACATTGAATTCATGTAACCCCAGTGGTGTGGGTGGACACCTGTAACAACAAATGTTCGGGCTAAGTATCTCAAACCAACAAAATGAAGGTCAAAACTGGATATCAGTACTCCAAAGGCACTCACCCTGTAATGGTGTGCCATGTGCGAAAAATCAATGGATTTTTTGAAAGCCGTCCAAATGTGCTCTCGGGTACTGGAGAGAAAGGAGAACACATTGCCATCAATGCTGTGTTCCCAAAGTTACAAATAAACATGAAACATTGATTGGACCAAGACGTAACTAAACAAAGCAACAGAAACGCTGGTTACACTCACCCTTGCTGTCAGTGGCGGCAGGTGGGTATTGATTAGTTTGTCGAACAGTTTACACGCTGCGTCTGTGGGCAAGAGTGTATTGTTAGCCAACTGGGTTACGAGTTCGAACCAGAGGCTTAGTCTGAAAATGACGGGAGCGTGTTTACAAACATACCTCCTATGTCGGACTGCGCGGGCTGTCAGTGGGGCTCTGTCTGCTGGCGACTGCTGAAAGATGCTCAGACGGCGCCGTCTAAATAGTAGACGTGACGGCAGCGTGCACGCCTCTAAGGCTCACGCTAGAGCCCGGGTGGTTGCCTAGCAACACCTAATGTTTGGAGTGAAGACAGACTCCGGGCAGATCATGATGTTTAGGGAGACAGAGTAGGCATAGGTTAAAAAGCTGTATGCAGTTAGAATTTTTACAAAGTACATATTATATAGTACATCAATACAGGATGTGAAATGAAATATACACATACCGGTCAAATAGCTACATACAGTTTTACATGAGTGTCGACTGATCACATGACCCGCATCATAGACTGGCAATGAAAGGATTGCTAGAGTCAACCATTGTACAAGGTAGCCATTTGCCTCGTTGTTTCCTTATATTCATTTAGGCCCCGGTTAACCGTGTTGAATATATGCATCCATTTGCATTCTCTGATGCTTAGGGTGCTGGCAAAATTCCCACCCCTTACATTTACTTGAACTTTCTCCAATACCCACCATCTGATGCTCTCTGGTGGGTGATCAAAGGTCAAAAAATGTTCCACAAGGGGGGCACCCTGTACCTTACAGCGTATCCTACTTACATGTTGCAAAATACGAGTTTTTACTTTCTGTATGGTCTGACCTACATACTCGAACCCACATGGACATGTAATCGCATAGATAACACCAGCGGAATTGCAGTTGGTATGTTGCCGCATGGTGTGTGTGTAGTTATTATGCGTACACTGCTTGATTTCCAGAGTCATGGGGCAGCCTTTACATGTGCCACACTTGTAGTGTCCGACCACTGGTGGGGTGTTCCAGAGAGTCGTTTGCGTATTGATGGATTTACTGGGAAGTAATGATTGGACTACATAGTCCCTCACACTCCTCCCTTTTCTGAACGCATGCATGGGTGGGTCAGGGATCCCTATTTCATCTGCCACTAAGTGCCAGTGACCATTGATGATTTTCTTAATGTCACTGCTCCTGGTATTAAAGGTAGTGACACAGGTCATTCTCTCGCTGTTATCATTCTCTTTGGGTTTGGGTTCTAGGAGAAATTCTCTGTGACAGAACCATGCTTTTTTACGAGCCTTTTTGAGCAACCTGCGTGGATAGCCCCTGTCGGCCAAGCGCTCAATCAGTAGCGCCGATTCGTTGAAAAAATCAACCTTACGGCTACAATTCCGGCGCAACCTCAGAAACTGCCCGTAAGGTAGGTTGTCCCTGAGGTTGCGAGGATGGGGGCTCGAGTAGCGAAGCAGAGTGTTTCTCTCACTCGGTTTTCTATATAGTGTGGTCCGTAGATGTCCCTCTTCTTCTACTATGCTAATGTCAAGGAAATTAATCTTCTTTTCACTAAAGTCCAGGGAGAATTGAATGTCGTTGGACTTGCTATTGAGCCAGATGTGAAAGTTTTTTAGAAGTTCCTCTCTACCTTGCCATATCATTAAAACATCGTCTATGTAACGATGCCATAGCACGATGTTTTCACGGTAAGGGTTGGTCTCATTAAGTACAAATTTGTGGTCATATGAGTTCATGAAGATTATAGCCAGATCTGGGGCAAAACTTGCCCCCATGGTTACACCCTTGGTTTGAACATAGTGGTCACCATCAAAGTAGAAGAAGTTCTTCTTCATGGCAATTTCAAGGAGGTCCAAAATAAAGGTCGTCGGGACCTGGCAAGGTCTCGGCCGTTCCTCCAAAACCTCTTTAATGACTTCAAGGGCAGCCTCTTGCGGAATATTGGTGTAGAGTGAGGTTACGTCCATTGGGACCAGCAAGTTGTTAGTTCGGTCAAATGGGTACTCATCCACCAGTTGTATCACCTGCATAGTATCTCTCAGGTTGGCCGTGGTTTCCTCTGCGATCGGTTTTATGAATATATATACGTACTTGCAGAGGGGTTCTAACACTGATCCATAACCAGAGACGATGGGTCGTCCCGGGGGTTTGTCAAGCCTTTTGTGCACCTTTGGGAGCGTGTAGATCGTGGGTAGTCTGGGATGGCTGTTGTTCAAGTAATCATACTCATGCTTGGACAGGTAGCCATCCTCTAGTGCCTTGCTAGTAACGGATCTAATATCAGCACTTATTTCTTTTGTAGGGTCTGCCTGAAGTTTCCTATAGTTGCCTTCCACCCCAAGCTGTGAAATGATTTCGGATTTGTAGTCATCCCTGCTTTGGATGACAATTGCCCCACCCTTATCTGCTGGTTTTATCACAATATCAAGGTTCTGTTTTAGTGATTGTAGGGCCTGTCTCTCTTGTTTGCTGGGATTGAATTTCGTATAATTCCTTTTGGACAGCACCTGGTTGATATCTCTCATTACCACTTGCTCAAATGCCAGAATCTTATGTGACATCATCTGTGCAGGTGGTGTAAATGTAGAGGGTGGCCGCAGACCAGTATTGCTGAATATCGGTTTGAAAGGGATTCTATTGAAGTGTTGTTTCAATCTAACTTTTCTGAAAAACTGGTGCAGTTCAGTTTTTAAATTGAACGTGTTGGGGAGGTTGGTGGGTACAAACGAGAGGCCCTTTTGAAGTATTTTGGACTCCTCAGGTTTTAGGACATAGGTAGAAAGATTGATTATCGGGCTGTCTTGTCTTGCTTCAGGTTGAAATGCTACCACCTGTAGTGTTTCTGCCGGGATCTGATTTCCCCATGTGCTTCCTGTCTGAAGTGGACCTGTTTCTTCCCTGCTCCACCCCGGAGCAGGGAAGAAACAGGTCCACTTCAGACAGGAAGCACATGGGGAAATCAGATCCCGGCAGAAACACTACAGGTGGTAGCATTTCAACCTGAAGCAAGACAAGACAGCCTGATAATCAATCTTTCTACCTATGTCCTAAAACCTGAGGAGTCCAAAATACTTCAAAAGGGCCTCTCGTTTGTACCCACCAACCTCCCCAACACGTTCAATTTAAAAAATGAACTGCACCAGTTTTTCAGAAAAGTTAGATTGAAACAACACTTCAATAGAATCCCTTTCAAATCGATATTCAGCAATACCGGTCTGCGGCCACCCTCTACATTTGCAACACCTGCACAGATGATGTCACATAAGATTCTGGCATTTGAGCAAGTGGTAATGAGAGATATCAACCAGGTGCTGTCCAAAAAGAATTATACGAAATTCAATACCAGCAAACAAGAGAGACACTCCCTACAATCACTAAAACAGAACCCTGATATTGTGATAAAACCAGCAGATAAGGGTGGTGCAATTGTCATCCAAAGCAGGGATGACTACAAATCCAAAATCATTTCACAGCTTGGGGTGGAAGGCAACTATAGGAAACTTCAGGCAGACCCTACAAAAGAAATAAGTGCTGATATTAGATCCATTACTAGCAAGGCACTAGAGGATGGCTACCTGTCTAAGCATGAGTATTATTACTTGAACAACAGCCATCCCAGACTACCCACGATCTACACGCTCCCAAAGGTGCACAAAAGGCTTGACAAACCCCCGGGACGACCCATCGTCTCTGGTTGTGGATCAGTGTTAGAACCCCTCTGCAAGTACGTTGATATATTCATAAAACCGATCGCAGAGGAAACCACGGCCTACCTGAGAGATACTATGCAGGTGATACAACTGGTGGATGAGTACCCATTTGACCGAACTAACAACTTGCTGGTCACAATGGACGTAACCTCACTCTACACCAATATTCCGCGAGAGGCTGCCCTTGAAGTCATTAAAGAGGTTTTGGAGGAACGGCCGAGACCTTGCCAGGTCCCGACGACCTTTATTTTGGACCTCCTTGAAATTGCCATGAAGAAGAACTTCTTCTACTTTGATGGTGACCACTATGTTCAAACCAAGGGTGTAGCCATGGGGGCAAGTTTTGCCCCAGATCTGGCTATAATCTTCATGAACTCATATGAGCACAAATTTGTACTTAATGAGACCAACCCTTACTGTGAAAACATCGTGCTATGGCGTCGTTACATAGACGATGTTTTAATGATATGGCAAGGTAGTGAGGAACTTCTAAAAAACTTTCACATCTGGCTCAATAGCAAGTCCAACGACATTCAATTCTCCCTGGACTTTAGTGAAAAGAAGATTAATTATCTTGACATTAGCATAGTAGAAGAAGAGGGACATCTACGGACCACACTATATAGAAAACCGAGTGAGAGAAACACCCTGCTTCGCTACTCGAGCCACCATCCTCGCAACCTCAGGGACAACCTACCTTACGGGCAGTTTCTGAGGTTGCGCCGGAATTGTAGCCGTAAGGTTGATTTTTTCAACGAAACGGCGCTACTGATTGAGCGCTTGGCCGACAGGGGCTATCCACGCAGGTTGCTCAAAAAGGCTTGTAAAAAAGCATGGTTCTGTCACAGAGAATTTCTCCTAGAACCCAAACCCAAAGAGAATGATAACAGCAAGAGAATGACCTGTGTCACTACCTTTAATACCAGGAGCAGTGACATTAAGAAAATCATCAATGGTCACTGGCACTTAGTGGCAGATGAAATAGGGATCCCTGACCCACCCATGCATGCGTTCAGAAAAGGGAGGAGTGTGAGGGACTATGTAGTCCAATCATTACTTCCCAGTAAATCCATCAATATGCAAACGACTCTCTGGAACACCCCACCAGTGGTCGGACACTACAAGTGTGGCACATGTAAAGCCTGCCCCATGACTCTGGAAATCAAGCAGTGTACGCATAATAACTACACACACACCATGCGGCAACATACCAACTGCAATTCCGCTGCTGTTATCTATGTGATTACATGTCCATGTGGGTTCCTGTATGTAGGTCAGACCATACAGAAAGTAAAAACTCGTATTTTGCAACATGTAAGTAGGATACGCTGTAAGGTACAGGGTGCCACCCTTGTGGAACATTTTTTGACCTTTGATCACCCACCAGAGAGCATCAGATGGTGGGTATTGGAGAAAGTTCAAGTAAATGTAAGGGGTGGGAATTTTGCCAGCACCCTAAGCATCAGAGAATGCAAATGGATGCATATATTCGACACGGTTAACCGGGGCCTAAATGAAAATGAGGAAACAACGAGGCAAATGGCTACCTTGTACAATGGTTGACTCTAGCAATCCTTTCATTTCCAGTCTATGATGCGGGTCATGTGATCAGTCGACACTCATGTAAAACTGTATGTAGCTATTTGACCGGTATGTGTATATTTCATTTCACATCCTGTATTGATGTACTATATAATATGTACTTTGTAAAAATTCTAACTGCATACAGCTTTTTAACCTATGCCTACTCTGTCTCCCTAAACTTCATGATCCGCCCGGAGTCTGTCTTCACTCCAAACATTAGGTGTTGCTAGGCAACCACCCCGGCTTTAGCGTGAGCCTTAGAGGCGTGCACGCTGCCGTCACGTCTACTATTTAGACGGCGCCGTTTGAGCATCTCTCAGCAGTCGCCAGCAGACAGAGCCCCACTGACAGCCCGCGCAGTCCGACATAGGAGGTATGTTTGTAAACACGCTCCCGTCATTTTCAGACTAACCCTCTGGTTCGGACTCGTAACCCAGTTGGCTAACAATACACTCTTGCCCACAGACGCAGCGTGTAAACTGTTCGACAAACTAATCAATGCCCACCCGCCGCCACTGACAGCAAGGGTGAGTGTAACCAGCGTTTCCAAGCACTTTTTGTGTAATGTTGCTTTGTTTAGTTACGTCTTGGTCCAATCAATGTTTCATGTTTATTTGTAACTTTGGGAATACAGCATTGATGGCAATGTGTTCTCCTTTCTCTCCAGTACCCGAGAGCACGTTTGGACGGCTTTCAAAAAATCCATTGATTTTTCGCACATGGCACACCATTAAAGGGTGAGTGCCTTAGGAGTACTGATATGCAGTTTTGACCTTCATGTTGTTGGTTTGAGATACTTAGCCCGAACATTTGTTGTTACAGGTGTCCGCCCACACCACTGGGGTTACATGAATTCAATGTAACTTAGCTCCCTCCCTTCACCAACCCGTCCTGATGAAGACCAGTTCATGAGGATATCAACTGCCCTTCTTATCCTTGGGCCGAAACGTCGACAATCCTTCCCCCTACTTGGAGCTTGCATCTTCTGTGCCCCTGTCCCCCACCCCCTTGGAAAATAAGAGCAACGGATGAACTGTTCGCCGTAATATAGCGAGAAAGAATGACATTTTTTGCGATATAATAATTGAGGGCAGGCTCCTCCAGAATCTTTCCAAGGATTATTTAACCTTGGACTCAAGAAACATTTGGAATTTACCGTCTCTTGACCATCTTGGTCCTTTTCTATCCCACACGAGCACCAATTTCTCACTCTATGCACTTTACCCTTTGGTAACCCCCTGTTTTTCCAAATTTATATATTTGTATATTGTATCATGATGAGGAATTTTACTTAGAATAAATAGTAGAGTCTTTTCCTCTACTTTTAAAACGTTTAAAACATCATTTTGTGTGAGTTGGACATTTGTTTATCTTTGGGCTATTGTTTTCTCCTTTTTGTCTCCAAAATTCTTCATTGCAGGATTCATTTCGCATGTGGAATAAGAATTGAATTAAGTTGTACAACATAGTATCAAGAATTGTGTGTAGAGTTAACGTCTAGGACCACCTTATCTGTAACGCTCAATACCCAGGTCCTAGGACTTTCTTTGGGTCACCCCGTATATAATAACGCTAGACTGCTATTAGGCATTTCCAAATTCAAATCCTTATCAGGTGCTCTAAAAAAGCTTCATTGTTTGTCAAAAGAGTGGTTTTCATGTCGGTCTGCATTGTTTTTAAAGCGCTGAGTGGAATGGGCCCACACTACTTAAAGAATAAATTCAAGTTGTATAAGCCATCAACAACTCTGTGTTCCTCCACAGCATACCATGTCCTGATTCCCAAATATACATTCACCTCATGGGGAGAAAGAAGCTTCATCTACAGTGCTTCAAATTCCTGGAATGACCTTCCTATACATTTCAAAACTACGTAAAATCTCTGTTTTTTTAGCAAAGCCTTAAAACCTGGCTTTTTAATTGTATATACAAGGTACTGTTGATGTTGATACAGTTAGTAGATCTGTAAAAAAGCTAGTGACAAGGCACCTCTGGGTAATTGATTTACTTTATAAAAAAATTAATTAAAAAATTAACATAAGTGTTCAGCGTCTTCTGGAACTCTTCCAAGTTAATTCTCACTTATGCAAAGAAAATCAAATACATTGAACCTTGTGAACATTTTCAACCTCACATGCTACAACTGTTCTGACGATGCTGAGGTAATATTAAAACTGGAACAACCTTCCCTAGTTATTACCTCTGAACCCTGTGAGTGTCTTATAGCTAAGGAATTTTGGATGCTAAAGAAACATCTCATGCTTAACTCTGCACAAACTGAAAATTTGACTTGTGGATTCTGGCAAAATCATAAGCCAATTTGCTTGTTGCAATTAGAAGTAGGACTGCCTCTGGTTAAAGATTGTAGTCTGCTGCTGAGCCGCTGAGCAGCTCCTTCAACCATTCCTGATGTCTGGAGCTGGGGACGGTTCTAAAATGCAGCTTTTTGCTCAGACTATCTCCTGACTAAGCGGCACTCAGTCGTGTTGACAACCATTGGTATATCCAACTCTGTGATCATCATAATAGGAAAGATTCAGAGAAAGCGAACACAGCCTTGAGGAAACGGAGGTGGCTTCTTACCTCTTGGTGTCATGGTTTCGACATGGCTTCTCAAAATCCATACCTCTGCCAACCTGATGACCAACAATAGTGTAGGTATGAGTATTGTAAAAGGTAACGCAATATCCTGCCCCAGAATCAGCACACTAACCACTCAAAGGGGCCATGACAGCCTAGTGGGTCTCAAATGAAGGTGAAGGTGATGCGGTGAATGAAAACTGGTCATGCAGAGAAGAGATCCTGCAATGAGGATGAGACTAACACTGACACTCCAGCGATCCCACATGAACCTCCTCCTCCTTCGCTTTCCGCCCATGGTCGAACAGGCAGCATCAGCTCCTGTGCTTGCTCACCCAGGAGAACAGCTGGGCCTCTGGGAGCACAGGCCATCTGGTCTACACAAGTATCGGAGCAAGAACCACATGCAAGTAGGAACGCTTTATCCAAATACTGTAACAGCTCAGAAGTGAGTGAGGCTAACATTTCAATGTTGTTTCCAACAGAAAAAGAGATGTGCAATCTGAATGGACTTTGTTTTCCCTGGCTCAAATTTAAAGGTACATTGATAAGTTTAGATGCTAAAAAGCAATCACATTGTTAGAGAACCCCGCCCACAGATTTCATGTTAGCCAGAAGTTTATGATCGATTCTTAACGCAACCCTTGTGCGCGATAGAAACTGCCTAAAACGTTGTGCTTCCCAGATGCATGCCAGTAGCTCTTTTTCAATGGCAACATAACTACATTCTAATTCCCTCAATGTTCTTGAAGCATTTGACATTGTCCTCGCAGTTCCTTTGTCTTGTGAAGCAACACTGCCCCAAAACGCAAATTGCTTGCACCATCTCATTGTTCAGTTCCCCAAAACATACACCCACTCCCATGCTTCCTGGAGGAGAGATGCCACAGGAGTGCTGCAAGAGCAGAGGAAGCTGAGTTGGAGGACAGAGGAGGGGTGGCACCAAGTTGGGGGGCGGGAATCCCAGTGCTCAGTGTCTGTCAACTGTGGAAGTGTCTGGGATGCTTGTACTATGACCTCAGCCCAGCCAAAAGTTGCACCTTGGTTTCAGCCTCTGGCTGCCTCTGCCTGTGAGCGGTTCACCTAACCTTGGCCAGGGCTCGACCAGCAGCTGAAGTTACTGGTAGCTGAGTCCTGGGAGAGCAGTGGCCGAGAAGGGTCTGAGAGTGCCAAGCTAGGCTCGGCATTGTCATAGGTTCATGCCATAGGGTTGGGCTTGGCCAGTTGGTGGGCCTGGTGGATGGCTGTTAGACCCAGCAGTTTTGGGCTGGCTAAAACGCATCACAGCCAGTCAAAATCCACCATTCCAAATAGGAAGAGCACAATAACTTGTCCAATAACCTGTGCTCACCTTCTGGTAGTTTGGCACCGAGCAATCAGGCTTATCCTCAGGGTTCGAGTATAAAATGTTGGTACAAACCCACCTTGCAACACACTGCGTACAATATAAAATGACTCCACACTGTATGTTTAAAAACATTTGTCTTTGTATTACACACACAAACACTGAAATCAAAATGAGATACACACTGTATATACAATCTACAGTTATACGCAATTGTCAAACTTCTCTATTGAAATCAAAATGAAACACATTGTATATACACTTTACAGTTATATGCTTTACTTTCGAACACAGAACATTAATGAGAGCTAAGCTGAACTCGAGACTTTTAAAGAAGTTTCCCATAAGAACCCTATATTCTCTTCCAGCCACTGGGGTATCAGTTTCACAACCACTTACTAGAATCCGTTCAAGAATCCCAAGACACTGATGAGATTTACTTCTCGGTACATTGTCCTTTAGACCGGGTGGGAACTGCCAATCAATTCAACTTTTCCAACCATTCTCCAATAAAAAAATGTAATCTCACAATAGCCCAAGTCCATCAGGGTCCTTTAGCGGCAAACGTGCTATTAGCCTCTCTCCTGGGCAGTCTCTCACACTCGCCGATAGATGAAGAAGATGCATACCAAACTGACTATAACATATTAAGTAATCAGAAAGTTCTAAATAACTCATCAAATACAGGTGACTCCTTCAAACTTGAGGAGGATATAGCTCGAATAGACACTTGCCTCACGTCACATAGCGCGGTACCCAGATCCATTGGCTCCTTGAAGAGCACCATCAATGCCCCTGTTAATGCAAGCCTGACTGTAGGAAGCCTGAGCTTTAGTAAACAACTGCTGTGAGAAGGGAGGCACTATGTGGCGCACGAACAAGATGGCCTCATGCCTGTGAGGCTCTGGCAGCTTGGTAGCACTATCCTTTATTTATCCTTGCCCTACCTCATGAATCCTGCCTGAATTTGCCTTCCGCCTGCTCCTGTGAGTAGCCTGCAGCTCTGGAATGAAGAACGAAGCACTCGGTGCCCAGAAGACGGCTCCCAAGGGGCCCCTGCGTTCCCGGGGCGAGTGTAGTGACACTCCTGGAGGCCTGTGCGGCTGCCATCGCTACTCGAGCCGCGGGTACTCCACGTGGCGACAGGCCTCTTAACCGATGACGGCTGCTGGCCTACTTTGCCTGCTGAAATTCCACCTGCCAGCGGCCTGGACTACAGCTCCCTGGACGGCTCGGGTGGCGGGGGCTCATCGGTGGCTCCCGGAGATTACGTGAGACAACAGCCGCTCCGTAAGCGATTGCCCACCCTGCATGGGCGCCATCACTCCCTCACCACCAGGAACTTTTGCTAGCCGCGATCCAACACTATCCCGCTGCTCCTGCCGCGACTCAGCCTTCGCGTTGCTCCTGCTGCTTGAGGCCTCTCCTTGCCATTGCCATAGGGATTGAATTGTTATTGGTCACAGCGGACTTACTTTTCTGCTGGTTGTGGAGGCGCATTATCTGGAGGAAAGCCTCCTACGGGTAGACTGCCCTTTCGTTCATTTGCCTAGTACACCTTTGGGCATGGCGCTGCGGATGAGACGGCGCTAATGACCTTGCTGGGCCTTTGATGTATACTGGCCCGCACACCTCGCTACTTACCAACCCTAAGCAGCGCCATCTGCACTCACCTGCGATACTCTCCGGACTGCCTCTGCGGGCCGGTTGCCACGCTGCCTGAAAGCGCGCTGGGGGGCATCATTTCCATTGATCTGGACGATACTGCTGATGTCCATTCCTGGCCCCTCCTGCACCTCATCCTTTGCTGTTTACTATGGCTTGTTTTCACAAGGACTGCGGGGGACTTTGTTCTATTTGCTGTTGCATTGGTCCTCATTCCTTTCCTGGACCCATTCCCGGATTGATTCTTCCCAACACCACTGGCCCATGCATTGATGCATACCATGCTTGCCCGCGTTTGGACTGCTCCTTAGTGGTATAATCGCTCTACTGTGCTTCAGCGTGCCATCTTAAGCTGCCTTTTCCATCCCTCTGCCTGGTGGTGTGACTTCCCGGATGGCCAGCCTTCAGCCAATTTAGTCATGACCTCACCTGACGAGCGGTCGTGGCGCCCTGCAGTGGCCTGCCATTAGAATTTGAGGGGTCTACTGCTCTTCTTTTCCACAGTTCGTTACTCCTCGGGTGGATCACTGTGCTCGCATCTGGCCTCTCCGGGGATTGGGGTTGATGACTCTTCTGTAACGTGACATCTCCTCCTCTCGGTGGTGATGGCGGTGCACCCAGTGGCCTGGCGTCTGTTCGAAAGCCCTCCAGTAGATCCCCGGTTGTGCCATCCACTGTTGATCATTACCTTGTACACGCTAAACTGTACCCTATTTTAGAATGGCCGCCAACCCAAGCTCGTCGTCGACTCTAAAAGGCCACAACGCGGTCTAACTCAGATGATTCTACCAGCCGGGCTCTGAACAGTCAGAGATGCCCTCACCCACCCCAGAAGATGAAGTCAAATCTTTGCTCTTGGCCATGCAACATAGCCTCACTGATCTTTCCGGTAAGGTGGACACAATGAACAGCTGCCTTGACTTCCTTGTTCAAAAGTTGGACAAGCACGACGAGCAAATTAAAGAGTCTGAGCTGCGCATATCGGACACTGAAGACCCAACTCCAGATGCAGCAACAAATGTCGCAAATGGATAAGCTGCTAAAAGTAATTGCGGCCAAAAATGAGGACCTGGAGGCCCACAGTCGGCGTAATAATATCTGCTTGTGGGCATACCGGAAAGCACTAATATGGGCCGAATGGAGGACTTCATTGAGCGCCTCTTGACAGACACTTTTGGTGGGGAGAACCTCTCATCGCAACTTATTGTACAGTGCGCACATCGCTCCTTGGGTCCCTGGCCTCCTCCAGGCGGCACTCCGTGTCCTATTGTGGCCCACCTTTTGAACTTTTGGGACCACAATACCGTAGCTCGAGAACACAAACCACTGCACTTCAAGGGCAATGAGTTCACCATCTATCCTGACTTTACGGATGCGGTTCAGGAGGCACGCCGCAAGTTCCTGCAAGTCAAGCAAAAACTGAGTAAGGCTCAAATTGAATATGCCCTCGTGTACCCGGCACGTCTATGAGTTACTTACCAGGGAAAAAATATCATCTTTGCCAATCTGCAACAAGCTGAAGATTTTGTCAAGACTATCAAGCTCCGATCACCACATCATGATCCTGACAACCGTGCTTCCAGGTCTCCATCTCCTACAGCGAGCTCACTCTAGAAATGGACAGTGACTCATTGGGCTTCAGCTTCTGGTCTACCCACTCAAGTAAAGCGGTCATTGCCTGCACCTGCATAGTTGAACATTGCATGTTTTCCTGTTGGTCTTACATTCCTACAACTCGTTGTCGACAGTATCAAGTGATTTGTTTGACCTGTATAACTGTTTGGTAGGCTTTTTGTATTTTTGTGGGAATGCTCTGGACATTGCCGAGCACCCTCCCCCCTTCTCTCTCCCACTTTCATCCCCGTACCATTGGGGAACTGCTTTGCAGTTGCTGTTGGGAGATGGGAGGGTTTCGTGGCCCACAGGCGCTCGCCACATGGGCGATCCCCCATATTACTTACTCTTATGTTGGACTTTCTTGACCGGATTGTAATGTCAACAGTTATGTGACATTTGGGTGGGCTTTCTTGTCCCAGCACGATTGGGGTGCTGTTGTGGGTGGGGGGGTCTTTTGTTTTGGGTGACCAAAACCTTGCCTGCATGGTTGGGGTGCTGTTCGGCACAAAAGGGGCGCTGTTTTGTGAAGGGGGTGGATTGGGACTCATTCACACTTGTTTCCATTTTGCCTTTTCTTCCACAGGTAGACTTGCACATTAAGAGGCACATTTCAACACTTCTTTTCAGAGCATACTGCGATATTACCCCTATTACTCAGCTATGCACAGACGTTCTGAGGCACTACAAATAAATCTCCTCACATGGAATGCAAGGGGACTGAGAGATTCCCGGAAATGCAGACAAATACTCATGTACTTAGATAGACATTATTATTTATTCACATAGCAATGTTGCAAGAAACCCACTTTGATCCATCACACCCCCCACTTTAGCCAGTAAGTGGGCCATAATACACCTTTTCTCCTCGTACTCCACCTACTTTAGAGGCACAGTGATTCTTATAAAAAAGAATACTCCCTTAATTTTAGGTGGCACACACCAAGACTCTTTGGGCAGGAGCTGCATGCTATGGGGCACACTAGAAACTTAATCTGTCACATTGGTGTGCTGTTACGGGCCGAACATAGATGACCCAAACTATTTCACTATGCTTTGGGGCGCATACTCCAAGTAGGCTCCACCCATATTATCTGGGGAGGAAACTTCAGCGTTGCGCTCCACCCTACCCTAGACCGGTCTAATCCTCTACCCTCGCACTACACCAAGACACAAGGAGCACTGATAGACGTGTTCTTGGCTCATGGACTCACAGATGCATGGCACCACCTGCATCCAGACAGTAGGGAAGGTACTCATTACACTGCAGCACATTCATCCTGGGCTCGCCTGGACTACTGGGTGGTCTCCCGGGGGGTTGTTCCGTGGGTCACTCACGCCGAACATCCGGCTCGGGCGTACTTGGTTCATGCTCTGGTTTTCATGACGATTGCCCCACTCAATTCGCTCACTGCCACTAGGTTTTGGAGATTAATGTCAGAGGCACTGCTAGATACCGCCTTACGGGCTGAGCTGGGTACAGAAAATACTGAGTTCTTCCAGCGCAATATAGACTCCGTCGCATGGGTGGGCACGGTCTGGGAGGCCTTTAAAGTTACGATCAGGGGGTCCTGCATTGCCAAAGGTTTCAGGGTCCTGAGAGATCTCCATCGCACTCTACGCACGCTTGAGGGGGAACATAAGCAACTGGAGGAAACTCTATGGAGGGACTCCTCTGGGAATCAACTGGCAACATTCAGAGATAAGCTCACAGATTTTAAGCACACAGCTGACCAGGAGGCTTGCTTTTGAGGAAAGTATTTCACTGCAAATATGGGGAGGGGGTGCGTCCGGGCAGAGCACTAGCGCAGGAAATCCGATTGCCTAGGTTTTCTAACTACTTTCTAGAAGTTTGGGACAATACCAATACACACCATAGAGACAGCTTAGATATTCTAAACGTATTTACCGTCTTCTACGCTGATTTATATAGTCCTCGTAGGGTCGCGCCTCCAGATTTTGCAACATATCTACAATATATAACCCTCGGATGGCTGGGAGATGCGCAGCGGGATTTTCTCGCAGCACCTCTCGAAAATGACGAGGTACGTGAAGCTATCCTGCAAATGAAGTCTGGGAAGGCCCCGGGCTCAGTCGGCCTCCCCGTTGATTTTTATAAAACATATCTTGATCAGCTGCTCCCTGTTCTCAAACAGGTCTTTGTTGAGGCACAAGAGTTGGGAATTCTCCCTCCATCCCTAAGGGAAGCCCTGATTTCTTCACTACTGAAACCCGGAAGGCCTATGGACAGGTACAACTCTTATCACCCTCTCTCCCTGATTAATACAGATGCAAAAAATAAAAAAATATTAGCTAACCATCTCAGCTTGCTCATGGAGAAGTTAGTTCTTCCAGACCAGGCTGGGTTTATCCTTGGTCGGGCAACATCACATAATTTGCGTACGCTCTTCTTAATTCTACAGTCAGTCGATCCTCAACTGGACTTGGTGGCAGTTTTTCTGGACGCCACGAAGGCTTTCGATCCGTTGAATGAGATTATTTATTTGTTATCCATCAAAACATGGGAAGGCCTAAAGGGTTCTTGGCATGGATCTGTTTTTTATATACTGACCCAGAGGCTAGAGTTTTAATCAATGGGCACTCTTCACCCTCCTTCCCCATCACTCGGGGCACTCGGCAGGGCTGCCCGCTCTCTCCCCTCCTTTTTGCCTTGGCTGTCGAGCCTCTTGCGGCCACAGTCAGACAATACCAACATGACAAGGTGCTTCGCTGCTTCCTCCGGCCAATACTCATCTCACTCTATGCTGACAACATCACTTTATGTATACGCGACCCACATTCCAAACTTAATCCAATACTCTGAAAATTCGTTCGCTTTGGAGAACTCTCTGGTATCCACTTCAAGTCCCAGATTTTTCCCCTCACCATGTCCTTGGCGGCGTTTATACCAGACTTCCCAATTGAGTGGTGCGCTGATGAGGGAAGTACCTGGGGGTGTACGTTTCCACTGATCAGGAGGATGCTCAACTACGGTCGGACCCTGGAAGAGATCAAGAATAACGTTACGAGATGGATTGCTCACCCTCTCTCTCTCTCGCAGGGCACACCTCCCTCATAAAAATGGTCATCCTTCCTAAGCTCCTCTACCTTTTTTTAAATATTCCGTATGACCCAGGCAGACACTTTTTCTCTGCACTCCGGTCAGAGCTGATTCGGCTAACCTGGGGAGGGTAAGCAGCCCCAGCTACAATCGGATACAATTACTAAGCCCTATTCCCATGGAGGGTTCGATATGCCCATCTTTGAGCTTTACTATTTATGCGCGCACGCTCATTATGCTCATTATTGATTTCACCACCCCAAATACAAGCCACAGGTGGCGGCTGAGTGCTCATTATCGGACCCCATACCGCTTGATGGTGCCATATTGACCGCCACTGCGCCGCGAGTGGTAGATCCATCTCCAACTGTTTGCACAGTAAAGGCATGGCAAGGCATTGTCAAACATTCCCAAGCCCCCATGCTGTACTCACCACTACTTCCTTTAGTTTATGACCGATCCTACAAGAAGGTATCTTCCACAAAACTAAAGCTAAATACGGGATTACCTGCTGGGGGGATCTTTACCTCAATGGTAAGTTTCGTACATTACAACAATTATTTTCTAAACAGCTGCCCTCTCTCATGGACATTTTTTCTCTATGTTCCTCTGAGACAGGGCATCAAATGGACTTATTGTTGCAATCAGACAGAACAAAGTTCATCCAGTACCCGGCTCCGTATTCTTCATTATAAATTCTTACATCGCACCTATTATACTCCAGCCAAAATGAGCACAAGTTACGTGATTGTGACAATTGTGATCGCTGCGGTGTTGCGGGGGCAGAATTCCTGCACCTTGCCTGGGATTGTGGGACTGTACATGCCTACTGGTGTCAAGTCTTTACAGCATTAGAACAAATGACATCACTCCAGCTACCGCTTTCCCACGTGCTTGCCTTGTTGGGTTACACTGAGAAGCTGGCTGAGGCACATCAGAAATGTTTGTCCTTTAGCTTACTCTTGGCAAAAGAAGAGTAGCATGTAGATGGGGTTGAGGTAGGGCGCCAACATTCAAGGACTGGATCTGGATATGGTATTCTGACAGGAACATCACATAAATGGGGCAGAATCTCACCCCAACGCACAGCTGAACGTCGCCATCTTAGCGATCATATGATTATGCCAATTTTGTCAATGTATTCATAGTAATCCTTATGGTAAATGCTTGTATTTCAACACATTTTGTGGTATGCCAATTTTCATGTTTTCTAATGCTCATCCGAACCTCTTACACAAACACGAAAGATGCAAATCCGTCCAAGGCAGTGTATGTTTATTTCAAAACCCAATGAATTTCGGTCCGCTGGTGCCCTTCATCAGGGGTCACTACAAAGACAAGTAAAACAGTAACTGTTACCTTTTGAGCCATCTAACATCAATAACATTGCCAAAATAATGTACAGTTAATTTTAAAACTCTATAACAATATACCATACTTCATTGCCCCCGCATTAGATGCTTATTATGCCAATATACACAGTTGCATTACCGAAACTCTCACGCATCAAACCATCCCTAAATTTTCCTTGTCCCACCCATACTACTCCCCAACCCATCATCTGTATGTTCTTATGCCCGATAATTCTAATGGCATTTCCTCATGCGATTCCGCACCTCTGCAGCCAAGATTACATAGTTGATTTCCTAATGTACCGTATTTCCCCATTCCAATCTCTAGGTCACCTTCTCCTCTTCTCAGAAATCCCAGCAGTACTCTTCCACTGTTTGGGTAAGTAACCTCCCCTCCATGTTGTGAGCATGTACAGGCCAATGGCTTCCCAAATGAAACCCACTGGTCTTCTTTACTGTGGTTCAACCAGACATAGACTATGGGTGTAACACACAGACCAAACACATACATACAACCAAACATGCTCTAGAATCTTAGAGCAAGGATTCAGGATCTCTTTTAACAGTGGAACTTTACATGAGTTGGCCAATAGGCTACCAGTTCCATGACCCATTTAAAAAAGGTCAGCTAATACTATAAGATTACTAAAGCAAAGCATACTGCCACTACCTCTTTATGTGCTAGAACCAATGAATGGGGAAGTAGTCCAATGTCACTAAAGAGGGAGCACTTGGTTCACCTCTCCTGGTCCACAACAGGTCCATGACCATGTCCATGTTAAGGGTCAGGCACAGGCCCAGGCCTTCATGAACATGACAGATTAGTGTGAAGCTGGGGCCAAACATCCAAAAAAGGAATGCCAGATACTGGCAACTGGGAACACAGGGCAGGCAGGGAACATTCAAATCCCAATTCTTATCTATCCGAGCTTCCCGCATGAGCCATATAACCCATTGGGCCACATTAGAAGAGGAGGCCAGTAGTAAAGCATGTTTCACATAAATTAGCATCTGAAGCTAATAGAAGCTGAAGGAGGATGGAAAGTGGCAGTGTATGTGTCACACAGCCTTACACAAAGGAAGGATAAAAAACATGAGTTCTTCTCGAAATATAAAATGGTAAACCCTGTGGGGAAAACGATTTGTTATTTTTATTCAAAGCTTTGACATCTGAAACTCTCTTGAAACAAATCAGATGCAAAAACATTGGTAATTTTGCTGCAAGCTCTTTTAAAGACAGAATAATGTTATATGGACACTGCAGGAGAAATCCAATACTATCTTTGTGAAATTGTTTTACAGATTTATATTTTGCGTATCATAAAAAATATGTAATGTGCATTTTCACACACAATTTGACATTTATAGATTGATATAGTGTAATTCCATTGCAAACAAATTTCTTTTGATGTGTAGAAGTACGTTTAATAATGGGGTTTAGTTATGTCACATTTGTGTGTAAACCACCATCTTGAATAAGATGGATTTCATCTCTGTCACTCGCTCGTATTTCCCACCCTGTGCACACCCTCTCCCCACAGGCTCAGCAACACAGTCAAGCTCAGATCATATTAGTTTATTGTCTTTGCTTTATTGTTCAACTCACAAACTTTCTATGGTGCGGATGTAAAATTGTAACTTGTAACTATTTCTTTTGTTTCTATACTGGACATAGGTCTGGATTACAACTTTGGTAGTCCATAGGACCGCCAAACCTGCGGTGGTGCGGCAGTCATCGCTGTGCCGGCAGTCGGACCACCATGAAACCGCTGCAACCGTAATCCCTGGCATTGGCACTGCAGTCTGGGTAGGCAATATGCTTGATAGTGATACTGTGTCACCGCCAAGCATATTACGACTTTCCCCACTGCCATACTTTTCATGGTGGTGAGCCTGCCATGAAAATGCTGGCGGTAGGGAAAGAAGGCCATCTGTGTCCCTTGCACATGTTGTGCTCCCTGTCTGCTTGCACCCCAGTTACTGCATGGCATGGACTGCACATGTTGTGCTCCCTGTGCCCCTTGCACATGTTGTGCTCCCTGTCTACTTGCAGCCCAGTTACTGCACAGCATGGATTGCAGAGTCCATGCCGTGCAGGAACTGCCTTTGACACTCCCGTTGCAGTGCCTTTTTCATAGGCACCACTGTGGGACCACCAACGAACGGCCCGCATGAGAGAAAACTCGTAATCTGGTGGGCAGTTTTCACACAGCTTTGGTGGTGTGGGAGGGAGGCGCGGCATGAAGGCCGAGCTCCCACATCGCCTAAGTCCTAATTGGGCCCTTAGTCACTTGAAGAAAACCTTATTGTCACTGTTTCATATAGTGTTCAAACATCTCCACATGACATTAGCATAGAGGGTGCTGAATAAATATTAAGAAATGGGTTAGTGCTTAGTTGCTAAAGCAATATGACATTTTTTTTCAGCTCTGGTTTGTTGAATAAATTATACATTTGCTCACACTGTGATGAAATTGCAGGGTTGTTGATTTAATATGCATAAATTCTGTATTTAGACCCTGCAAGAAGTCATCCTTTTTGCCCTGATCACCTCCATATTTGCTATACTGGTGGTAACTGACTCTGACTGTGCCCTGGGCTCTGCCTACCAGACACAGGGCTAGTGCTCTGAATATAAGGTATATGGTAATGAGGTTTCATTACAAATGGTGCTGACAGCCTAGTTGTAAGCCCCTTAGTATATAATAGGACGTGTAGGTTTAGAGACCCAGTAGACATAATGCACTTGAGTGTGCACTACTTTGTTGCCTGCTGTCGTTTTTAAGGCAGCACTGCTTTTAAGGCTGTATTTACCTTAAATTTATATGCAAATTTGACTTTGGAATTAAAGGTACTTTCAAAGTCTCAGACTACCTCATTTTTACATATAAGTCATGCCCAAGGTCTCCCCTAGGTGCCCTAGGGATAGGGTGCCTTGTTACTCCAAGCAGGGACATTATAAAATATGTTTTATGAGCACTGGTGAGGAAATAAAACTGCGAATTGCATTATTCCCCATTGTAAAAAACTAGCTCCATAGGCTAACATGGGAATATTTTAATTAGGTACAAATAAAAATTGTGAGCTAAAAATTGAATCCAACTACTTGACACTGTTAGATTCATAATACCTATAACAGAAATAAGTTATAGCACTCCCTATTCTGTAAGCCAAAATCCAGCTTTCCAGTTTCCCTTTCCTGATTGGCCAGCCTCTGTCAGGCTGAACAAGGTGTGAAGTGGCCTGCTAGAAAGACAAAGGATTTCCTGTGGATGGAGAACTGCAGCTGCAGAAGCAAAAGGCAGGATGGGGTGGAGTACCCAAACTGATCTTCAGAGGGAGAATGACAATTTATGACAGCACAGGCTCACCTACACATCTTGCACCCACAGTCACACGGGAACCCCTGTAATTAGATTAAGGAAGGGGTTACAAGAGGATTGTTAGGGAATCTTAGCCACACGACTGGGTTGGCTAGCCACGTTTAACTCTTCAGGAGAGACTTTCTCCATTTTGGATTTTGGAAGAATAGGGCTTTCTGTGACAAGAATATGCCACACTTTAGAAGAAGTGGTCATACCTGGGAATGGAACCCTGTATCCCATTGGTCAGTGGAACCCCCCTGCGTGACACCCAGGAACACTGAATAAATATGGAAGAGCAGCATGGCAACTTAGATCTACTGCCTGAAACAACAAGGCACTGCGCTGCTGGAATCCTGATCTGCACCCAAAGGATTGCATTCTGAAGTACTGCACCTGCTGCACAATCTAGTACTACAGCCATAAGGGCTTTGCCTGGATTCACAATGATTAAGGAGTGGACTCCCTGGTAGCAACAGTTAATAGAACTCACCCCATCTCCCCCAAGAAGTCCCCAGCCTGGAGGGCATCTATTGGACTTTTAAGGATTTGACCAGGTGCACTGTGGAATTGTAGTCCCAAAATCCCAAGGACCACCTCAGAGCTTCTAGAGCATTGGATTGGTGTTTTGGACACTTTGAAACCACAAAAGGAACTTCAGGAAGACGTTCTAGATGTTTGGAGCAACGTTTGTAAAAAGCTCCATAAGTTTATCAGGTGCATTGTGGGAGTTGTAGTCCCAGACTGCAAGAGGCAAACAAGAGCATCTGAACCCTTGACTGGTTCTGTGGACCACTTTCATGCATCAAGAAACACTTCTGGAAGTAACTGGAAAAGTGTTACATCATTGGTGGCCTAAATTCTAGACTTTGTCCCGGTCCAGGGTGACCTTTTTTTTAACCCTTTGAGCACTATTTGCTTCAAAGCTTGTGTTTTACTTTTAATCTTTAAAAATGTATACATCTGGTTCCCTACATTGGAGTTTTGTTGTCTTGGTGTCTATTTGTTCATAGGCAAATAACCTATCTATATAAATTAGCATTGGATTTTTATTATGTATTGTGTCTTACTTATTTAATATATTAGTGTTTTTAAATGCTTTACACACCAGTCTCCTTAGTTAAGCCTGCCTGCTCGTTGGCAGCTACCAAGGGTTGACCAAGGGAAAAATCTATTGAGACCCTGACGGAACCTTTCATTGTGTTTGTCGCCTTATTACTAGTTGTAGGTCTCTACTTATCACTACTAATAAACCATTTTCCAACAAACCCCTTGAATTTTGCAGTGAGACAGACATTTTCTAGAGCTGCTAGGGATGGTGCCCGATTTTCTAATGATTTTGCTGCCCATTGGGACTTTGAATATTTTTCGATGTTTGTCTATTCTGTGTAACCATTCATCTGAGAGCTTTCATGCATTTACTCTTTGCAGCTTATTTTAAAAGTTTGTAATAAAACCCGTCCACTTAATCATTGATTTAGAACTCACTTATTGAGTAAGGTCCATTCAATTTTGTTAACCCATTATTTAATTAGCTGTTTTACTTTGCTAGTTTGATGTTTGGGGAGGTTCCTTAACACAGGGACACATTGCCTCATGAAACTGAGGTTTAACATCATCTCTAATACAGTAAATGTGGACGATTTGATTAAGAAACAATGGAAGAAGCTGAAAGATGTTCAGGCTACTAAAACTGGTTAATCCAAAACGGAGTGAATAGGACCAGGCTCACTTTCTAATGATCTGAACTAAAGTCCTGAGGATCATTGCAAAGTATGAAAAAGTATAGCATTTGAGATTCAATTGTGACTGAAGGAATGCATCTGATGCTTCCACTTTCAGATACAGGCTCCAACAGAAGAACCAAAGAAGTGTGAAATTCAATCACGAGGCAAACAGGTCTACCTGAAGTGGGCCTCTTAGTCAATTGAGTTGAAGGAACACAGACCTGTGATGTTACCAGTCACTTCATGAATCCAAAATTAGAAATATTTTTATTGACAATAGTTATCATGATACAACAGTGGTATGTGGAGCTCCCATCTCATGAGTACATGAACACAGTATGATTGCAAGATAATTGTAGGGCGTTAGAGTTGTTTGCCGCACTTAGTTTGTGGAAGGGGTAGAGAGTGCCTCCAAGAGAGTTTATTCAAAGAGGTATTCTGATATTTTGAAAATTAATTATTAGTGTAGGATACTTAGTAATCCTGGTTGAGTTTTGTTCAGACAATCATATATATATGTTACTGACTTTGAACACATAAATACAATAAACATTTAACATTGAACAGAAACAACAACAAACAAGTGTATAGGCAAAATATTGGTTTGTATCAAAAAAATCACAAGGGTTATAAAATACAAATATATAGACAGGAATACAGGAAAAGTACAATGGATTGAAGTTAATTTCTCTGTAAAACCTGTAGACACCTATCCAAAACATAAATGTTTTAAATTCTTATCGGATAAGGGTATCGGTCGACGTTTCGGTCTCTTATGGATGATTCCTTGAGACCATCATCAGGACTGGTCAATAGATATTTGTAAAGCCCTATTGTAAAATGAAATAGAGAGTATTTACTATTACAATTGGACCGAATCAGACAATTTCATTAAGCACTATACACATAGATTTAACATTAAAACTAGATCGCAGACTAAACAAAACATATTGTAATTACATGACAAATTGACCTTTGGACAAAACAAAACATACATTGATAACCATATAAATACACAACACTTTATTAGGTTTCAACTATTTAGAGTGACATTGTTTGTGACCCTAAATCTGATCTTGTGTTATACGAAGTCTGTATAACATCATTGCAGCCCTTTGGTCAGCATAGTCATATAGGTAAGGTCTGTTGGAGAAACCTAGATCAATATATGACATCATTTGTGACCACACAACAGTTAATTTGTTCTAGAAAGCAGTCTTTATACCTTCAATTACAGCCTTTGTGTTAGTATAATCATATAGGTAAGGGTCTTATAGGGAACTATAATCAGTGTGTAAAAAAGTAACGATTTGTTTGAATAATTTACATCGTTGAGTTGTACTTTCATATTAGTTTATACGGCGCAAATCGAATGGACATAATGGGCATTGAATCTTTCCAGAAATTGGTACCTTGTTATATCGATCCACGAGGTGGTGGGCAAGGTACCTGGTAAAGGGTGGTTGAACTGTCGCCCGCAGTTCTGTAGGGATAGAGTTAAAACAAGGTCTCTATAGGGGCTTAAGCAGTCAGGGCTATCTATACTACTAATATAAAGAGAGAACTTGCACCTTTTGGCCAGGTAAACTCTGAAACCACAGTGCCAATCTACACACCCGATACATCTATGAAAATGTCAGGGTGTGTAGATGGACATAGGCTATATAAATTTTAAAAAAAAGTAAATTAAAAAAATTAAGTTTGTAAACAAAGTAGTCCCCTGAAAGTAGCGCCGGCCGGGACCTAGCGCTGGCCGCTACGCGACGTGCATGATGACGAAGGATGAGGGCGGTGCAGTGACGAGCGGCTGTGCAGTGAGGAGCAGCGGCACAGGTAAGGAAAGGGAAAGTGAGACTGTGTGATGCAGGGGGAGGCAAGAAAGAGGCAGCAGTAAATGAAAATGTCAGAGCGCGAGTGAGTCGGGCGGGAGGGGGGCGCGAGTGAGTCGGGCGGGAGGGGGGCGTTAGTGAGTCGGGCGGGAGGGGGGCACGAGTGAGTCGGGGCGGGAGGGAGTCGGTGCGGGAGGGGGTCGGGGCAGGAGCAGGTGTACTGCCCCCAGCCCCTTTCTGCCCCAGGCAACGCTGGGGCGGGCTGCTAGTTGAATTATAAAGCCAATATTAGTCAAAGGTCATACCTATACACAGGGTCCTTTTGCCGACAAGAAGGAAATGGTTTGAGACAACAAGGGTATACTCGTCTAAGCAATAGCACGTTTATGGTATTAGACACTAGTAAAAATAAAATGTTTGAATTCTAACAGAATCATTGGATAGGGTAAGTTATTGTATATTGTTACCTTATCAAAAGTCCATTGGTCATAGAATATCGATGTTGACAATGCCTCCAAATCGGGATAGTGTGAAGCTTAAAATCAGAAGATTTGGAGATCTGTAGGGTATGGAATAATATACCATAAGCTTGATATTCAGTGAGCTCTATTAACAGAGCTTTCTACAGATTCATAAATTACAGCACGATGTAATTACCTTATGAAGGAAAGAGATTGGGCAATCGCAGTCAATGCGGCACAATTGTAGAGTGGAAACAATGCATTTAATGTAAAGATCGTCTTTTGATCGATCTGAAAGAGTAAGGAATGGCATAATAGTTTAAGCCTATTTGGTTAAAAATATATAAAGTCCCCTAATTAAACTATTCAGAGCTATAAGTTGCTTGTAAGCGCAGTTACCTGTTGTGAAGTTAAATTCGTTTCTAACGTCAGGGATCCACCGAAAGAAAAAGCGGAGTTTGGCCGTGTGTACGGGAGCGTTTAAGTACGATTGTTTGGATATCGAAAGGGGACTTAGCTTTGAGATAAGCAGGCGCCATCTTGGAAGGCCAGAGTTGTTACAAGTGTCTAGGTTCACTCCTATATTACGGAAAGGGATATTGTTGACGGCATATCTTAAAATAGAAGTACGATTGACAAGTTGGCAATCTACATTGGTGCCGATTTAATTTGTTCTTATTAGTAGATTAAGTTATAGCGATATGGAATTATTTAGAACGGTATTCAGGTGCCATCTTGTAGTAGTCACACTATTATAGATATTTTCTATTCTTTCGAAGCAAGGGCGCTTATATTGTTTACAATACGTTATCAGACAAGATTGCAGTTGTTACATTTTTAGGGCCATGTCTCAGTAATAGGCGGTTGTTGGCTTACAATAACTAACGGAAAATCACAAAATGCTATGTTTACCTCGGATACTAGATGGTTAGATGCATGTGAGATCCTGCATATGTAACAAAACATTATATCTAGCAAATGTAGTGACTAAATGGAACATTTAGATACATATTAGGTATTAGGTACATATTATGACTGGAGTATGCAGCTTGTTGAGTACAGTTGCTAACATAAACAAGGTACTGGGAACAAACATCAATAGTACAGTAAGTTCAAAGCAATTTCAAATCATTTAACAATTAACAAATCATTTAAGAATTTATTAATGAGAACCATCGCAACATGCTATATGAAATGTGACATCACACAAATTATATATCAAATCCTTATAATTAGACTGTGATATCTAGCAGGGAACGAACATAAGTATTGTCACTTTATGTAGATCTTATGTTAGGCAGGCCAGTGCGTGCCATTCAGAGGATGAATTAAGTCCTTGGTTGACGGTATCTGTTAGGCAGATTAATTTGGGAAAGGGAAAGGATTTTATTCATGCTGTTTTGTCTTTTACTAGGTTTAACGACTTCCAGAACCCACCAAGTCATTTCTGTTTCCTTGTGTCCCAAATGTAGATAATGTTCTACTAATGATGCGTTTTGTTTCTTACACCTGATTCGGGATTGATGTTGTAGGATCCTTTTTTTAACTGGTTGAATTGTTTTGCCGATATAATGTAGTCGGCAAGGACATTGAATACAGTAGATGACGTTCGAAGTGTTACAATTTGAGAACGTTTTTGCTGTAAATTTTATATCGTTAATCTCACAGGTCTTAATTGTCAGAGTTGTAGAGCAAGCTGTACAACTATTACATTTATAGTGGCCTGTGATAGGTACTATTTGTAACATGTTATTGACTGTATTTTTGGCAGATGAGTCTTCATAGTCATGGATGAGTCTATCCTGAATGTTCGTACCCCTTTTGAAGGCGAACATCGGTTTTTGTATGAACTCTGGAATCGATTTCAGTAAATTCCAGTTTTTTACAACTATTTTCCTAATGGCATTTGAGTGTGTACCAAAAGTAGACACACCTACTACACTGCTTTTGTTTTGGCGCTCTTTTGTGGTCAGGAGGGCTTCACGGTTATAGTACCATGCCCGTTTCATTGATTTTCGGAGTAATCGTGATAGATAACCATGTGCCAGTAGTTTAAGTTTGAGTTTGTTTGCCTCACAGAAATAATCATTTCTGTAGGTACAATTTCTCCGAAGACGGAGAAATTGACCAAAAGGAAGGCCATCCTTTAACGCTTGAGGGTGATGACATTTATAGCTAAGAAGTGTGTTCTTTGCAGTCTTCTTAGTGAAAAGAGTAGTATACAGACAGTTATTTTCATCAATTTTAATTGTTATGTCCAAAAATGGCATTTCTTGAGAGCTTTGTTCCATGGTAAATTTTAAGTTGATATTTCTGGCGTTGAGCCAATGATGAAATGCATTAAGTTCCTCGGTGCTGCCATGCTAGATCATAAAAACATCGTCAATGTAACGAATCCATCTGTGTATATGATCAACAAATGGATTCGATACATTCAAGACGTGTTCATTTTCAAAGGAGGAGACATAAATATTAGCGATGTCTGGAGCGTAAATAGCTCCTATCGCTACCCCCTTGAGTTGTTGAAAGTAGCTATTTTGGAAAAGAATTTTTTTTCACAAAGTGATATTCTTATGCATTCCAATATGAATGAGGTTGGCACAGAATGAGGTCGTGGTCTTGATTCTAAAAGGTTATTTAGGAGATTTAGCACTCCAAGTTGGGGAATATTAGTGTAAAGGCTTTTTATGTCCATAGAAACCAAAATATCACTAATAGGATCGAAAGCCAAATTCTTCACAGCATTGATTACTGACATAGTGTCTCTTATGTAATTAGGATTTTCTACTGCAAAGGGTCTAATGAAAAAATCAGCGTATTGTGCAAGAGGCTTTAAAATCGAATTGCACCTGGAAACAATTGGGCGACCTGGAGGGTCAATAGGGTCCTTATGCACCTTCGGTAGTAGATATATTACCGGGGTGGTGGCAGTTTTATTTACCAAAAAGGAAGCTTCTTTGTCATTTAGCGAACCTCCATCTAGGCCTTGTTTGCTTAAGATCTCAATTTCTTTCATTATACGTGCAGAGGGATTTCCAGTCAGTGTTTTATAGTGAGTTGGGACTGTTAGTTGTTTAAGCATTTCCTTTTCATATTTCGATTTCTCCCACAGTACTATTCCACCCCCTTTGTCTGCTGGTTTTAGTAAAGCATTAGGTAGATTCTGGAGATTTTGTAAAGCCTGTTCTTTTGACTTGGAAAGATCGATTTAAAACCTAAAGGTTTTTTGAAGAGGTTTTCAATATCAATGAGTATCGCATTCTCAAATGTTGGAATTTCTTTTCTTACCATGGCATTTGTAGGATAGAAGGTGGAAGGATTTCTTAACCCTGTTATGCCATTTTTTGGATCACATATATTCGAGGCAAAAAACTTTTTGAGACGAATAGTTCGGAAAAACCGGTAGAGTTCAAGTTTGGTATTAAAGATGTCATTTTTATAAGTTGGAAAAAAGCTCAAACCATGGGTGAGTGGAGAGATTGAAAATTGGGATGGTTTGATCACCATCTACCACTCGTAATATTGGTTCCGTGTTTGTCGGAATCCTGGGGTATATTGATTGTGGTATCATCCTCGTTTGGATTGTTGGGGTCTCCTCGGGGGTCTGGTTGATCTTGGGTCCTGGGCTAAAAAACCCCGGTTGGAAGTGGAGGCCTGTTGGTCGTACCGATAGTAATTGGTATCATATGATTTTTCACTCCCTGATTCTGAACCTGTATCAGAAAAAGTAGTTCTTTTAGGTGGTTGTTGATTGGCCCCTTGGGTTGTGTAAAAGTATTTTCTTAAATAGGGATACGTACGTTCTTTGTTGTATCGCCTAATATCGTTTTGTAGTTTTTCTGTTTTTTTATGAGAGTTGAATTCTTCGAATTCTTTAACTGTTTGTTTAACTTTGTCAAGGAGGAATTTGCTGTTAGTTATAGTACTGTCACCTAAGATCTTACTTTCTAAGATTTCTATTTTTTTGGTAAGAATTTTGATTTGTCTCAGTGCTGTCTCAATACTGAGGACCATCCAGGTTCTTGAACAGCGATTGGCAGAGAAACTGAATCCTATTTTAAATTCTTCATCATCTGTAAAGATGATTGGGATATTGCGTATTTGGAGACCTGCTGGTATGATGTTAGAACTTAAGCAGTCAGTCAGAAATGTAGCATGAAGTTCACTGCGAACAAGTTTTTTCTGTAATCGTTCCAACTGGTTAATATCTGATTCATATGGAAGTTGTGTCACTAGACCCTTATTGCCTAGCAATAAGGGACCTGCAGCAACTTTCAGAATGTACTCATCAGAGTATGCTAGAGTTTCTGCCTCAGACATAGAAATGAGGGAGAAAGAAGACCGACCACTTAGTTAAGCGGCTCACAACAGACCAGCGTCTGCGCATGTATACGGTGCACACAGTGAGCTACCCAATATACCCTTGGGGGCTTGGGTGAAAAGTAATGGAATGGGTAGAGAGTGCCTCCAAGAGAGTTTATTCAAAGAGGTATTCTGATATTTTGAAAATTAATTATTAGTGTAGGATACTTAATAATCCTGGTTGAGTTTAGTTCAGACAATCATATATATATGTTTCTGACTTTGAACACATAAATACAATAAACATTTAACATTGAACAGAAACAACAACAAACAAGTGTGTAGGCAAAATATTGTTTTTTATCAAAAAAATCACAAGGGTTATAAAATACAAATATATCGACAGGAATACAGGAAAAGTACAATGGATTGAAGTTAATTTCTCTGTAAAACCTGTAGACACCTATCCAAAACATAAATGTTTTAAATTCTTATTGGATAAGGGTAACGGTCGACGTTTCGGTCTCTTATGGATGATTTCTTGAGACCATGATCTGGACTGGTCAATAGATATTTGTAAAGCCCTATTGTAAAATGAAATAGAGAGTATTTAATATTACAATTGGACCGAATCAGACAATTTCATTAAGCACTATACACATAGATTTAACATTAAAACTAGATCGCAGACTAAAGAAAACATATTGTAATTACATGACAAATTGACCTTTGGACTAAACAAAACATATATTGATAACCATATAAATACACAACACTTTATTAGGTTTCAACTATTTAGAGTGACATTGTTTGTGACCCTAAATCTGTTCTTGTGTTATACGAAGTCTGTATAACAACATTGCAGCCCTTTGGTCAGCATACTCATATAGGTAAGGTCTGTTGGAGAAACCTAGATCAATATATGACATCATTTGTGACCACACAACAGGTAATTTGTTCTAGAAAGCAGTCTTTATACCTTCAATTACAGCCTTTGTGTTAGTATAATCATATAGGTAAGGGTTTTATAGGGAACTATAGTCAGTGTGTGAAAAAGTAACGATTTGTTCGAATAATTTACATCGTTGAGTTGTACTTTCATATTAGTTTATACGGCGCAAATCGAATGGACATAATGGGCATTGAATCTTTCCAGAAATTGGTACCTTGTTATATCGATCCACTAGGTGGTGGGCAAGGTACTTGGTAAAGGGTGGTTGAACTGTCGCCCGCAGTTCTCTTCTTTCTCCCTCATATCTATGTCTGAGGCAGAAACTCTAGCATACTCTGATGAGTACATTCTGAAAGTTGCTGCAGGTCCCTCATTTCTAGGCAATAAGGGTCCAGTGACACAACTTCCATATGAATCAGATATTAACCAGTTGGAACGATTAAAGAAAAAACTTGTTCGCACTGAACTTCATGCTACATTTCTGACTGACTGCTTAAGTTCTAACATCCTACCAGCAGGTCTCCAAATACGCAATATCCCAATCATCTCTATAGATGATGAAGAATTTAAAATAGGTTTCAGTTTCTCTGCCAATCGCTGTTCAAGAACCTGGATGGTCCTCAGTATTGAAACAGCACTGAGACAAATCAAAATTCCTACCAAAGAAATAGAAACCTTAGAAAGTAAGATCTTAGGTGACAGTACTATCACTAACAGCAAATTCCTCCTTGACAAAGTTAAACAAACAGTTAAAGGATTCGAAGAATTCAACTCTCATAAAAAGACAGAAAAACTACAAAATGATATTAGGCGATACAACAAAGAATGTACGTATCCCTATTTAAGAAAAGACTTTTACACAACCCAAGGGGCCAATCAACAACCACCCAAAATAACTACTTTTTCTGATACAGGTTCAGAATCAGGGAGTGAAAAATCATATGATACCAATTACCATCGGTACGACCAACAAGCCTCCACTTCCAACCGGGGTATTTTAGCCCAGGACACAAGATCAACCAGACCCCCGAGGAGACCCCAACAATCCAAACGAGGATGGTACAGCAATCAATATACCCCAGGATTCCGACAAACACGGAACCAATATTACGAGTGGTAGATGGTGATCAAACCATCCCAATTTTCAATCTCTCCACTCACCTTCTATCAGAGCAAGAAATATCAGTATTATCCCATGGTTTGAGCTGTGTTCCAACTTATAAAAATGACATCTTTAATACCAAACTTGAACTCTACCGGTTTTTCCGAACTATTCGCCTCAAAAACTTTTTTGCCTCTAATATATGTGATCCAAAAAATGGCATAACAGGGTTAAGAAATCCTTCCACCTTCTACCCTACAAATGCCATGGTAAGAAAAGAAATTCCAACATTTGAGAATGCGATACTCATTGATATTGAAAACCTCTTCAAAAAACCTTTAGGTTATAAATCAAATCTTTCCAAGCCACAACAACAGGCTTTACAAAATCTCCAGAATCTACCTAATGCTTTACTAAAACCAGCAGACAAAGGGGGTGGAATAGTACTGTGGGAGAAATCGAAATATGAAAAGGAAATGCTTAAGCAACTAACAGTCCCAACTCACTATAAAAAATAGACTGGAAATCCCTCTGCACGTATAATGAAAGAAATTGAGACCTTAAGCAAACAAGGCCTAGATGGAGGTTGGCTAAATGACAAAGAAGCTTCCTTTTTGGTAAATAAAACTGCCACCAACCCGGTAATATATCTACTACCGAAGGTGCATAAGGACCCTATTGACCCTCCAGGTCGCCCAATTGTTTCCGGGTGCAATTCGATTTTAAAGCCTCTTGCACAATATGCTGATTTTTTCATTAGACCCTTTGCAGTAGAAAATCCTAATTACATTAGAGACACTATGTCAGTAATCAATGCTGTGAAGAATTTGGCTTTCGATTCTATTAGTGATATTTTGGTTTCTATGGACATAGAAAGTCTTTACACTAGTATTCCCCAACTTGAAGTGCTAAATCTCCTAAATTACCTTTTTGAATCAAGACCATGACCTCATTCTGTGCCAACCTCATTCATATTGGAATGCATAAGAATATCACTTTGTGAAAAAAAATTATTTTCCAAAATAGCTACTTTCAACAACTCAAGGGGGTAGCGATGGGAGCTATTTACGCTCCAGACATCGCTAATATTTATGTCTCCTCCTTTGAAAATGAACACGTCTTGAATGTATTTAATCCATTTGTTGATCATATACACAGATGGATTCGTTACATTGACGATGTTTTTATGATCTGGCATGGCAGCACCGAGGAACTTAATGCATTTCATCATTGGCTCAACGCCAGAAATATCAACTTAAAATTTACCATGGAACAAAGCTCACAAGAAATGCCATTTTTGGACATAACAATTAAAATTGATAAAAATAACTGTCTGTATACTACTCTTTTCACTAAGAAGACTGCAAGGAACACACTTCTTAGCTATAAAAGTCATCACCCTCAAGCGTTAAAGGATGGCCTTCCTTTTGGTCAATTTCTCCATCTTCTGAGAAATTGTACCTACAAAAATGATTATTTCTGTGAGGCAAACAAACTCAAACTTAAACTACTGGCACTTGGTTATCCATCACGATTACTCCGAAAATCAATGAAACGGGCATGGTACTATAACCGTGAAGCCCTCCTGACCACAAAAGGGTATAGAGACAAAATATCGACTCCAAAATATCGACTGGACATAATATCGAGTTTTAAATATAGACTGGACAAAATATCGACTGGACATAATATCGACTACAAAAATATCGTTTTTCAGGTAAGTGAAGTAATATCGACTGTATAAAATATAGATAGCAAAAATATCGATTTTTTAATAATATATAATATTTTATAGTGTATTTTTATGTAATAATATGTGTGAATAGTGTGTATTAATGTTATAAAATATTTTATTACATGAATTTTGTTTTGATAATAATTGCGTAATGTAATTCTGTAGCGGGTTGTGGGTTTATAGGGGAATAGGGTGGGAAGTAATTTAATAATAATTAATTAATTAATATATGTTGTTGATATTTTTAATTAATAATTAATTGATAATTAATTAATATTAATTAGTTAATTAATTAATATAATTTTTAATATATTTTGTATTAGTAAATAATTGTTAATTAATTAATTGTAATTAGTTAATTACATTAATTAGAGTACATTTATATATATATAATTTTGTGTTATTTTTAAGTAATTAATTTTGAAAAAATAATATTAATTATTAAAATAATTACACCTAATGTTCTAATATATTTACTTTATTGTTATTGTTAATTAATAATTAATTGGTAATTAAATAATATTGATAAATTTTGGGTAAAGGAGCATTTTTAGGGTTCAGGGTCAGTTTTCAGTTCATGGGTAAAGGGGTATTTTTAGGGTTCAGGGTCAGTTTTCAGTTCATGGGTAAAGGGGTATTTTTAGGGTTCAGGGTCAGTTTTCAGTTCATGGGTAAAGGGGTATTTTTAGGGTTCAGGGTCAGTTTTCAGGTCATGGGTAAAGGGGTATTTTTAGGGTTCAGGGTCAGTTTTCAGTTTTTGGGTAAAGGGGTATTTTTAGGGTTCAGGGTCAGTTTTGGGTTTTTGGGTAAAGGGGTATTTTTAGGGTTCAGGGTCAGTTTTGGGTTTTTGGGTAAAGGGGTATTTTTAGGGTTCAGGGTCAACAAATAAGATTTTAAAAAATTATTTTTATTATTTTCTTTTATTATTTTATTATTATAATTTAATTTAAGTCGTTTTAAGTATATTTTAGTAATTAAAATTTAATAGTAATTTAATTTAACACTGTTTTTAATAAAGTCGATATTTTTTACATCTATATTTTTGTTAACGATATTTTGTACTCGATATTTTTGTACTTACCTGTTTGTAGATACAAACTCGATATTTTGACTGTCGATATTTTGTCCACGATATTTTGGCAAGTCGATATTTTGTCAGTCGATAATATTTCAGTGATCCCCACAAAAGAGCACCAAAACAAAGCAGTGTAGTATGTGTGTCTTCTTTTGGTACACACTCAAATGCCATAAAGAAAATAGTTGTAAAAAACTGGAATTTACTGAAATCGATTCCAGAGTTCATAAAAAAATGATGTTTGCCTTCAAAAGGGGTACAAACATTCAGGATAGGCTCATCCATGCCTATGAAGACGCATCTGCCAAAAATACAGTCAATAACATGTTACAAATAGTACCTATCACAGGCCACTATAAAAGTAATAGTTGTACAGCTTGCTCTACAACTCTGACAATTAAGACCTGTGAGATTAACGGTATAAAATTTACAGCAAAAACTTTCTCAAATTGTAACACTACGAACGTCATCTACTGTATTCAATGTCCTTGCCGACTACATTATATCGGCAAAACAATTCAACCAGTTAAAAAAAGGATCCTACAACATCAATCCCGAATCAGGTGCAAGAAAGAAAACGCACCACTAGTAGAACATTATCTACATTTGGGACACAAGGAAACAGAAATGACTTGGTGGGTTCTGGAAGTCGTTAAACCTAGTAAAAGATAAAACAACATGAATAAAATCCTTTCCCTTTCCCAAATTAATCTGCCTAACAGATACCGTCAACCAAGGACTTAATTCATCCACTGAATGGCACAAACTGGCCTGCCTAACAAAAGATCTACACAAAGTGACAATACTTATGTTCGTTCCCTGCTAGATATCACAGTCTAATTATAAGGATTTGATATATAATTTGTGTGATGTCACATTTCATATAGCATGTTGCGATGGTTCTCATTACTGAATTGTTAAAAGATTTGTTAATTGTAAATGATTTGAAATTGCTTTGAAGTTACTGTACTATTGATATTTGTTCCCAGTACCTTGTTTATGTTAGCAACTGTACTCAACAAGCTGCATACTCCAGTCATAATATGTACCTAATACCTAATATGTATCTAAATGTTCCATTTAGTCACTACATTAACTAGATATAATGTTTTGTTACATAAGCAGGATCTCACATGCATCTAACCATCTAGTATCTGAGGTAAACATAGCATTTTGTGATTTTCTGTTAGTTATTGTAAGCGAACAACAGCCTATTACTGAGACATGGCCCTAAAAATGTAACAACTGCAATCTTGTCTGATAACTTATTGTAAACAATATAAGTGCCCTTGCTTCGAAAGAATAGAAAATATCTATAATAGTGTGACTACTACAAGATGGCACCTGAATACCGTTCTAAATAATTCCATATCGCTATAACTTAATCTACTAATAAGAACAAATTAAATCGGCACCAATGTAGATTGCCAACTTGTCAATTGCACTTCTATTAAGATTAGCCGTCAACAATATCCTTTTCCGTAATATAGGCGTGAACCTAGACACTTGTAAAAACTCTGGCCTTCCAAGATGGCGCCTACATATCTTAAAGCTAAGTCCCCTTTCGATATCCAAACAATCATACTTAAACGCTCCCGTACACATGGCCAAACTCCGCTTTTTCTTTCGCTGGATCCCTGATGTTGGAAACGACTTTAACTTCACAGCAGGTAACTGCGCTTACACGCATCTTATAGCTCTGAATAGTTTAATTAGGGGACTTTATATATTTTTAACCACATAGGCTTAAACTATTATGCCATTCCTTACTCTTTCAGATCGATCAAAAGACGATCTTTACATTAAATGCATCGTTTCCACTCTACAATTGTGCCGCATTGACTGCGATTGCCCAATCTCTTTTCTTCATAAGGTGATCACATCGAACTGTAATTTACGAATCTGTAGAAATCTCCGTTAATAGAGCTCACTGAATATCAAGCTCATGGTATATTATTCCATACCCTACAGATCTCCAAATCTTCTGATTTTAAGCTTCACACTATCCCGATTTGGAGGCATTGTCAACATCGAAATTCTGTGACCAGTGGACTTTTGATAAGGTAACAATATACAATAACTTACCCTATCCAATGATTCTGTTAGCATTCAAACATTTTATTTTTACTAGTGTCTAATACCATAAACGTGCTATTGCAGATGCTTAGACGAGTATACCCTTGATGTCTCAAACCATTTCCTTCTTGTCTGCAAAAGGACTCTGTGTATAGGTATGACCTTTGACTAATATTGGCTTTAAAATTCAAAAGCCCTGACTGTTTAAGCCCCTACAGAGACCTTGTTTTAACTCTATCCCTACAGAACTGCGGGCGACAGTTCAACCACCCTTTACCAAGTACCTTGCTCATCACCTCGTGGATCGATATAACAAGGTACCAATTTCTGGAAAGATTCAATGCCCATTATGTCCATTCGATTTGCGCCGTATAAACTAATATGAAAGTACAACACAACGATGTAAATTATTCGAACAAATCGTTATTTTTACACACTGATTATAGTTCCCTATAAGACCCTTACCTATATGATTATACTAACACAAAGGCTGTAATTGAAGGTATAAAGACTGCTTTCTAGAACAAATTAACTGTTGTGTGGTCACAAATGATGTCATATATTGATCTAGGTTGCTCCAACAGACCTTACCTATATGAGTAGGCTGACCAAAGGGCTGCAATGTTGTTATACAGACTTCGTATAACACAAGATCAGATTTAGGGTCACAAACAATGTCACTCTAAATAGTTGAAACCTAATAAAGTGTTGTGCATTTATATGGTTATCAATGTATGTTTTGTTTAGTCCAAAGGTCAATTTGTCATGTAATTACAATATGTTTTGTTAAGTCTGCGATCTAGTTTTAATGTTAAATCTATGTGTATAGTGCTTAATGAAATTGTCTGATTCGGTCCAATTGTAATAGTAAATACTCTCTATTTCATTTTAAAATAGGGCTTTACAAATATCTGTTGACCAGTCCTGATGATGGTCTCAAGGAATCATCCATAAGAGACCGAAACGTCGACCGTTACCCTTATCCAATAGGAATTTAAAACATTTATGTTTTGGATAGGTGTGTACAGGTTTTACAGAGAAATTAACTTCAATCCATTGTACTTTCCCTGTATTCCTGTGGATATATTTGTATTTTATAACCCTTGTTATTTTTTTGATAAAAACCAATATTTTGCCTATATACTTGTTTGTTGTTGTTTCTGTTCAATGTTAAATGTTTATTGTATTTATGTGTTCAAAAGTCAGTAACATATATATATGATTGTCTGAACTAAACTCAACCAGGATTATTAAGTATCCTACACTAATAATTAATTTTCAAAATATCAGAATACCTCTTTGAATAAACTCCCTTGGAGGCACTCTCTACCCATTCCATTACTTTTCACCCAAGCCCCCAAGGGTATATTGGGTAGCTCACTGTGTGCACCGTGCACTTAGTTTGTGGCAGTAATGTCGACATTTACTGTGTGGCCTTTAACAATATAAAAGAGAAAAAGAATAATAGGAAAGAAACAGTAAATTAATCAGCAACTTGAGAGCTCTGAGGTCCTTACTGAGCAAACAGAGTTATGCGGAGACACATCATGTTCCCTTTCTTTCTGTAGTAGGAGCCGGTTCTGCATAGGACATGTATAGTTAAGTGAGGAAAAAAAGAGAATTGGCTACTAAGGCTGGTTCTCACCATGCATGTCACAGAAGGGGACGAGGGTTATTTGCATTGAACTAGATGACAGATTGTAATCAGGAAATGGGTTGATGCCAACTTGGACGGCATGTTTGGAGCAGAGCATTGAAATGCTGTATGAGTAGGGAAAAATGTATGGTGAAGAGCGGCAAAAGAGCAACCACAATGCCACTTGGTAACATACTATAGATGCATGTAGAGGACATGTCAGTGACTTAAGGCGGGAGTTCTTCAGATTTGGCTTCTACTTTAAGTAGGATTGTCTACCAGCATTCACCTCCCATGCGGGAGTCGCCCCTCATATGGAGCAGCCTGAAGGTCTGTGCTGTGGCCCTAGTCCACGTAAATAAGACACGGAGCCAATGTTGGAGATCTGAGGAGGCAAGGGCTTTCCCTGGCATGGCTATGTTACATTTAAACAGGAAAAAAGCCAGATCAATGAAGCAAGTAAGTGTATATCACCCTTTGCTCGAGGGCCCAGTTCCAACAGACAAGATTGGGGAGTGGGATTGAGGGTATGTGTTAACCAATGTCCATGTCAGTTTTAGTGATGTGCATGCCGACACTAGATGGAAAAATCTGCATTCTGTAACTTGCATAAGGGCATTCTGGGGGGAGAGCTGGGAACATGTGCTGGATACGCTGTGGAGAGAGGTAAGTGTGGTGTATGTAGCTGAACTGCGTGAAGCAGAACCTGTGGCTGTGAGACACACCCTTCACCATCTGGAGAGCATGAGCCCAAGCTGCATCAGAGAGTGACTGTTATAACACCTCATTCCATCTAATGAGGGCCTCCATTGCTTGGTCTGATAGAGGGATATTAGATGCAGTGTATAAGGTTGTGATGGTGTGTTGGGTACTAGTGGCAGTCAGCAGTGTGTTCAGTATCTGTGAAATAGGTTATTTGTCGTCCTAATTGTTCCAAGTCTCATGAATCACATGTTGCAGAGCATAGTGTGTTATGAACTGACTGGCACTCATCCCATAGGCTTCCACCATTCCCTGAAGCGACATGAGCGTACCCTCATTGTAAAAGTCACCTACTTATGTAAGCTTTGTGTCACACCACAGGGTTGGATCAATGTGCTGCACTGCTCCGTGCAGCCACGGCAGATCCAAAATAACAATTGATGGGGAGTATGGGAATGTATGACCCTTGGGGTGCACGTATCTGTGGCAGCAGGCAAGGGCTATTGCCATCTGCCTGATCTCACATATTGGGTGGACGGTAGGATCAGACAGCCAGGTACAAGTGCCGCCACATGGAATAGCTCAAAATTGGGTGCTCTGAGTCCGATCTCAGTGAGTGGGAGTTGTAGTGTAGACGGTGCAACCCGGCAACAGACCGAACTCCTTATCAGCTCCAGTAGTAGGCCATGTCGTTTACAAAAGAAGCTCCTATGGAGCACAATGGGAAGGTCTGCAAAGAAATACAGCAATGGGGGAATGACTAACATTTTAGCAATTGCTACTCGACCTAATGGAGACAAGGTGAGCGAGTGCCAAAAGGGCAGAGATCGGCATATGGAGCCTATTGCTTTGTCAAGATTTCCCTCCTTAAGGTACCTCTCAGTTGTTTTATAGCATTTTAGGACCCTAGTGTGATTTTTCCGATTCATGTCCTTATATAGGTATGAATCACCTTGTCCTTATATAGGCATAGAAATAATAACCATGTTTAGACATAGCTCATGCAGTCTAAATACGGCATGGCTACTTCCACTAGTTCCAAAAATCCAGAACGATTTCTTGGAAAACTCGGTTTCAGCAGTTAGGGACTTCCCCTTGCTTGAATATTGGTTTGTCCAAGAACTCATGCAGTTTTCAAAGAACTGAGACTCTTTGATGACGTTTTTAAGTCCACCTTTATGTCAAACTCGGCACCATCAAGGTATAAATATGCCCACACTTGCCCAAGCAAACACACAGTGGTTTTTAGAAGTTCGACTATCTACTTGCCCGACACATCCAGCAACAGCAAGTGCCGAAGGAAGCCGACCCTCCAGCAGACGCACTGAGAGAGACGCTGTCTTTTCTCTTGCAGAGAAATCCAGCTCCAGTGTTTCCAAGCTCCCCTTGCGGTGTGTTGGGAAATTGAGTCCTGTGAATGACCACCTTCATTCTGAAGATCAGTTTTATCTTGGGGAAACAAAGTTGTCATGTTTATGTAGTTGTCAGAAACTAATCCCTTCTTGTGAATTCGAGAAAGTTTCTAGTGACCTCTGAGCTAGCTGGCACTCACAATTAAGTTTAATATATTCGATAGAGACCTAGTAGACATAAGTCCTACGTCACATCTATAGACTATAAACTATATTATACCAATGCGCCGAGCCTATTGGGAATATAGAAACTACACTACATGGCGCCCAACATTTGGTACGGCACTAATTTAACGCTAGATACTAGAGTAACTCAGTCGTGCTTTTCACAGAGACCCCTTTTTCCCGTAAAATACTCCAATAGACGTCTGGAGTGGGTTAAAGGATAAAATATCCGCCATAACTAAGTAGGACGAAAAATCCTATGTATTAGTTTTTGGTTTTGTTCAACGTGGAAGGATACAGTGTTCCAAAAATATTGTGCACCTTATCGTTGTCTCCTTGAAACTTGCTCTGCAAAATTTTCAACAAAATGGCCGATGATGATAATCCCAGGGCCAGTGGAACTGCAGCGTCTACAACCCGACCGGGTTTAGACGTTACAGGTTTCCAACAAAATGATGCGGATGCTATAACCATCCCGGAAAACCTAAGGAAAACAATAGCTATAAAGCTTATAGAAAATGGCCTATCACCAAGAGGTGGTAGGGTTATATTTGTCATAGAGGCGCATGAATATCGGCAGACAGAGGTATTCTATTCATGGATTATCTTCCCAGAAGCAAATCCAACAACACATGTGTTCCACTTCTACAAGATAGAGGAACCTCCAGCAGAATACGTTCCTTTCGAGGACATTGAAATTCCACTAACTTACCAAGAGCATCAGCTCTGGTTTAAAGGTGCCCTACAACATCAAAATCACATTACCAGGCTCGGTCCACTAGGTAGACCAGGAGCAACATGGCCGGTACTAGCCAGCTATACACCGCATCCTGACATTAAAAGAATGTCAGATGTAGAACTGTTAGCTCAGCTAAAACAATTAATTAAAATACATACACAATTGGCACAGTATGTCATGCGGACTCTAGCAGTCCAACCTGCTATAAGAATTCCACTGCAAAGCCTTCATCAAGGGAACACAAACAAAATTACACCACAGACTATACAAACAGTCATTGGTAAATTACCCACAAAAAGGGAACAAATTCCATTCTGGTTAGCTCAAAAAATTACTCAGATCGAGGCAGTATTTCCCGATAGTACACCTCACGAGAAACACAGGATTCTAACAATCTGTTTACCAATGGGGATCGCACCACACCTGGAGGACTGTGACACTTGGGGTACAGTCTTTGCTGCAATCTACACAAAAACCCATGGTGTATCGTCTATGGCGGTGACACCAGACATCCTGAAACAGATTCAAAATGAATACGGGCAGAATAATAGAAAAATCCTATGAAGAACTAGGCAGAGATAGTTTGGGTGGGAAACCAGTAAAGCCCGAACTAATAGAAAATCCTGAAAAAGTTTTTTATTAAAAACAAACTCACTGCTCCTAAAAAGAAGTGGGAAAATACTAGACAGCACTTCCTAAAGAGAAGCGTTCTCATTCCAGAGGTAGGTCTCCTCAAAAGGAGCACTCTGAAAAGAGTTATAACCTCAGAAAACCTGATAAATATCAAGAAACTGATACACGTTCCTCTCTTCCCTTTCAGACTTCTTCACAGAAATCTGAAAGAAGAGGACGATCGGAACACAAGGAAGAACGCGTGAAGTCCAAAGACAATCAACACGTTTCAAAAAATAAGAAAACTCAATTCACCAAGAAGAAGGTAGCAAATCTAAAAATCAGACATGCCGAGGATCTTGAGGACACAACTCAAGAATGGGGAGTGGGCCTGGACAGTGCTGGACAGCGCAGCAGAAGTTACCATAGCTCGCAATATCCTGAAGGATCATCTGAAGACAGTGCACCTGAATGAATACATTCAGGTTGAAACTGCTGATACCAGGGTTAGTGTACCCCATACGTTATATGATGTAATACTCCGGATAGAGGGGGACATAACTAAAAAAATAAAAGCACTCTTTTGGGAAAAACTATCTAAAGGTTATGACATCCTTCTGGCTGAAAAAGACTGGCGACCTGAATTTGTCAGGGAGTGCTAACATGGCGAAGAGATCATTATGCCAGCCTTCTCCACTCATATTCCTATTCATAAAAATACACTTATGCCAGAAAATGGGCTGTGGCCCAGGCTCCAGCATTATATCAAAATCATGTTGGATGGGATGAGGATTCTCCTCACCATAAGATCCGGTTAAAAAATCAACCTACTGCTCAGAGGCAGTATCCAGGATAGCAAGAAGCTAATAAACAGGTCAGGGAGATTTTAGATCAACTTGAATACAGTGGGTGATTAAAACATGTACCTCGTCCATGAACAATCCTTTGTTTCCTGTCTCCAAACCAGACAATACATATCGTTTAGTTTTGGACTACAGACATTTAAATTCTTGTTGCAAAACCTTGCAGTACAAAATGCACACAGTGCAGCACTAATGAACAACATCGTGCACAAAAAATATAAAACCACATTTGATATTTCAAACGGTTTCTTCTGTCAAAACATTGCACCTGAAAGCAGGTACTTGACCTCTTTCTCAATAATGGGGACACAACAACACTTCTGTCATCTCCCCCAGGGATTGAAGAATAGTCCAGGGTTGTTTTCAGCCAGAGTAACAGAGTTACTCAAACGTATGATGATGAGGCATTATGGTATGTCGATGACCTCTATCTTACAGACGATGATTTGAGCAGGGTGAACACCAGAATACTTGGCTTCGCCTCTGAAGGGTGCGAATTCTATTTAAAAATATCTAGAATTGCCCACCTAGGCGTCCTATTTTTAGGATACGAACTTTCAAGTGAAGGCAAAAGCCTGGCAGCAAACTTTTTAGAGAAATGGGCGCTGCTCCAACCTCCGAAAATGCTGAAAAACTTACAGTCAGTTCTAGGATTCATGAATTTTGGAAGAACTTACGTTCTGAACTACGCAGAAAGGGTTAAACCTATCTACGAACTAATCAAACCTGATTTCAAACCTACTAATTGGACTCAAAAACACACAGAAATATTGCGTTCAGTGCAAACAGACATGTTAGCAACAACCCATTTACAGACACGCATAAATGAACGCAACCTTGCAATCCGAATCTTCCCAGGGAGATACGGATTTACATACCTAACCTTTAATGAAGGTGAAAAGGTACCAATAGCTTACAAATCACACTTGTACACACAAGCTGAAATGAAATTCACTTCAACAGAAAACATTCTGACAGCAGTTCAAACTGCAGTAGCAAAAGAGAGAGCCCTCGTGCAGGGAAAACGCATAAAAGTCGTGTCTCCTGTACCTGCGTTAGAGGCAGTGACAAAAGCGAGCATTCCGGATGCAAAAGCTTTACATCCAAGAGGATGCAAAAGCTTTACATCCAAGAGGGATACAATGGGTTAATTCTCTTGCTGCAACAGACGTTGAAAACGTTTTTGACCCCTACTTGAAAACTCAAGATTTCTACAATACGAACAAGAATGTCCTCTGCCCACTGAGATTCTGCCTCTAGAACATACGGATGTATAATTTATACAGACGGATCAGCACAGCCCACTATTGGGAGTAAACAAGCTTATAGTGCAGCGTGTGCGATTGTCAAAGGTCGCTGGCGCGATGGTATATTCAGACCTATAGTCACAAAAACTCAATCTCTCGGAGACTGTACAGCTCAGCGAGCTGAACTACAGGCTTTCAATATGGCGCTTGAAAATACCGATCGCGAATTCCCCACACTCATAGTGTGCGATTCCTATTACTGCGTCCAATCTTACAATGAATATTTGCAGAATTGGGTTCAAAACGGTTTCAAAGACGCAAAAGGTGGCACAATCAAGCATAAGTTGCTTTGGGAACAAGTAGTTCTGTTACAGAAAGAACTACAAAAGACTCACGTGATCCATACACTGAGTCATCAGCGTGATGGCGTTCACGTTGCAGGGAATTAATTGACTGATGAAGCCGCGAAGGCAGCTGTGCAAACGGCTTCCGTAGCTGCAATCACTCGTTCAAAAGCAAAAATAGCAGTGGAATATTGCAGGCTGTCGCCGCTTCCAACAAAGACAGCTGTAAAACATTACCAAAAGGCTTTCCACTCAAGTACTCATATATAACTGATACAAATAATGTTCCTTTTGCTCGAATCCCTGGAGTGGGGGATAGGGTAATTCTAAACATGGAACATAGATTAGGACAAATTTTAGCAGCACATGAAGGGCTCGCATCTGCACACGCAGGTGTTTCCGCCACAGTGTCACTATTAAAGCAATGATTCTGGCGGCCGCGCATGAGGAACCAGACCAGAAACTATGTTTTGGAATGTGAAATCTGCCAGAAAATGAAAGTTTCAACAGTGAAACGCCCAGCGCAGACGCCCCTTTTAATTTCAGATAAACCACTAGCATGTGTTTACCTGGACCACTGCGGTCCCTTATAGAGGGATGGCAACTATAGATATATCATGGTCGCAGTGGATTCATGCTCAAGATTCATTTGGATGTGGCCTCAGCGCTCGGCTGACACCCGAACTGTTATAAAAGATTTGCGAGTCTTTATCGGCACATACGCAATCGGCACGCCACATTCTGATCAGGGTCCTGCATTTAGCTCTCGAGCTTACAAGGAGGCCATGGCCAGCTTGGGCGATGCATTGCGGTACTCTAGTCCATTCCATCCTGAGGGAAATTCGGTTGTGGAAAGAAAAAAAGTGACATTAAGCAATCTATAACAGCTAGGGTATTAGGCTCGGGTGACGGGTGGGTCAAACATCTAATAAATGTCCAACGTAGTCTTAATAACCTGCCAAGAAATTCTCTGGGTGGAATCACTCCATATGAAATCCTTTTTGGTACTAGAATGATGATCAAAGACCTCGATCGTCATACTTCAGTGGTAGAACAAAAACCCTTTGATATCAAAGACCGTTTGTCTGTTTTGCAGGACTTAAATGAAACAAGAAGAAATATAAGCAACACCATACAGAAGCCAACGACCACTGAAGAAAAACCACCTGTCCCAGCAAGACCTGTCTGGATTCCAAAGATTGGGGATCTGGTCAGAGAGAAAATAGCAGATAAGAAGGAATTTGGGCCTTCTTATAGGAAACCAGTACCTGTGCTAGCAATCCACGGATCAAGAACAGTGTTACTACCGCCCCTTGCTGGAAGAAAGGAGAGCTGGTTTGTATCAATTGACCTGGTAAAACCACACCATGTGGCCAATAATAAGTAGTAGGCCCAGTGGACTCCAAAGGTGTGGCAGATGACCAAATCTTGCTACTATCCAAGAGGTTCAAACTGAGAGACTCATCACATTAGAAGAATCTGCAGTAAGAAAAGAAGACCTATGCAACAAACCCATGGAACATGTGCCTCTTGAGACCCAAATAACAGTTCATCAAGAAACTCCTGTCTACAATGATGTAGGTTCTGACTATTCTAATATGTCAAGGGAACAAGCAGCTCCAGCGATTTCAAATAATCCGGATGCGATACCAACAATTGACAGAACAACCTCTGGCTATTTCATAAACTTTTACATGTTTTCTGAGGATCCCAGTGAGCCCGAAACAATGCCAGCAAATAAAACTTTCAAGGAACAAGTAAAAAACGTTTTCACCAGCTTGCAAATACATATCTGGTTTTACCATGGGTTGAATTTTGGATTGTGTTAGGTGTACTTTTTCTCCTACTATGGCTCATTCTTGTTTTAAGTTTGGGAAAGCTGATAGATGGAAAATATAGTAAAATGGACACAGCAAGTAAGAACATCAACTTGCTCCTGAAGCCACACAAATCATCACATCGTGAACAAAGAGACCTAACATCAGTAAACATCACAGCCGCTCCCCTACAAGGTGGTATAGCATGGGACAGAACTGATAATAAGTTGAGAAGTGAGACTAGAGGATCTCTAGAATCATCCCTTTGCAGGCACACATGTTGTTGTCTTCCCATAAAAAAGACTTCCACTCTGTTGATTCAGTTGTTTACTTGTTATTTATTTCATTAGAATTTTAACTGGTGATTTCAAAACATGGTTTCTTATCCTCTAGAATTTTCGAACACTTTATACTTCAGGCAATGTGATTACAACGTGTCCAATGCATTTCGGGCATTTGGATCATGCCATTCATCAGGGAATCGACACTGTAAACATAATATAATACCATTACTGTGGTGTAAATCAATATGTAAAGCAAACAAAGTCATTACATCATACCATCTTTAACATAAGCATTTAGTGTGCACAGAAAACTAAAGGCTAAACAAGGTCCTAAAAATATCCTGCCTGAGTATACGGTGATGGTGTACATGGAAAGTTATCAATAACGATAAGAACGAGGCGTCACTTACATACCTTTCTCTGAGCGGTGCTAAGATCTGTAAGAAAAAAGCGGTAGGGCACGGATTAGGATATGGTTAATGAGTGCTTCGGTAGAGCGCTCAAAAAATGTGATCCTGTCCCATATCGCAGACTAACCTGAAAAGAGAATTTGGGCGTGTTCGGGTCCGTTACTCGTCTTCGGAAGCGACGGCACAGAGGTTTCCGGCCGCGCTTTGCTATTTTGAAATGGTCCCGGTCATGTGATGTATCACGTGACTATTAACGAGGAAGATAGACTATGAGGGTCTATATTTGACGACCGGAGGATCGGAGTAGGGTGAGAGAATCACCAATAGGTGAAAATATTAGGGGATGAGCGCATGTGTGTTACGATATTAGGTAGAGGTGAAAAAAGGATGTAATGGTAAAAACTGGCTCGAAAAGAAAAAAAGTTGGTAACAGAAGTTATATGTGTGTACACATCCGGGAATGAACACATGGTGTGTGTGTTTACAAGCTGTCTTGCTCTAAGGGTAGGGCCACTGTCATGTGCTTTAGAAAGTACGTGAAACATAAGGATACGGTAAATGTGGTAGAATGAGTGTCAGATGTAATTATGAACAAACACAGTATTAACAAGATACAGTCTACGGAGCAATTAATTACAGGTAACAAGAAAATTCGATTCTTTCGTTCAAGCCCATCGGCTTTTGTGTAGACAGTTTTTGAATCCAGTAATTCTCTCTTCTAAGGAGATGTTTGGAATTGTCTCTCCCCTCGATTTTCTGGACAGTTTCTTGTACAACAAACTTGATTTGGGAGACGTTGTGATGTTCCTCTACAAAGTGTGATGATAGGGCTGATTTCATATTTTTCAATCGGATGTTTGATTTGTGTTCTGTTAGTCGCACCTTGATGCGACGTTCAGTCTTGCCCACGTACATTTTTCCACATGGGCATCTTATCCCATAAATCAAATTGCTGGATTCACAAGTAGCATTTACCCTTAGTTTGATAGGATAACCTTGTAAAGGGTGACAAATGGTGTTTCCTCTAATTATACTGTTGCAATTGCCACAGTTGAGGCAAGGTTTGGTTCCAGAGTACACTGTAGTTTCGAGAGGTTTGTTCTGTAGAATTTCACCCAAGTTCTTTGCTCTAGTGAAAGCGAATATTGGTGGTTGACTGAATGACTGTTTGAAATCAGGTTCAATGTTCAGTATTGACCAATGTTTCAAGATAATTTGTTTGTACTTCTTGCTGACTGTGGAATATTTTGACACCACCACCATCCGTGTTTGGTCTGATTTCACTTTAGGAGTTAACAGTTTTGTTCTGTCAATTTTGTCAATCCTCACTTTGGATTCTTCCACTAAAGTTTGGGGATAACCTCTAGCGATGAATTTGTTAGTCATCTCTTCGAGTCTTGTATTAAGGGTCAGTTCATCAGAGGTAATTATTTTCACTCTGGCCATCTGTGAAAATGGTAAATTCCTGATTAGGTTTGGTTCGTGAAAGCTCGAGAATAATAACATGTTGTTTCTGTCTGTTGGTTTGACATATAGATCTGTTGTAAATCAATCTGGGGTTATTGATACTTTGACATCCAGAAAGTTAACCATGGTGTCTGATATGTCCCATGTTAATTGAATTTGTTGGTCTATATCATTGAATTTGGTCAATTCAGTTCGTAGTTTCTCCTCTGTGTTTGTCCAGATGATGAATAGATCATCGATGTATCTGATTATCATTTTGAGGTTGTCCGTCCATTCTCTTTTAGAAAGAATGTGTTGGTTTTCGTACCACTGCATGAATAGGTTGGCATACACGGGTGCTGCCGAATAGCCCATCGCCATGCCGGTGAGCTGTTGATACCACGATTCATTGACTCTGAAGTAGCTGTGATACAGAGTAAAGTACATGAGCTCCATAAGAAAAGTCTGAAAGTCTTGATCAAGTTCTGTATTGAGAAGAGCTGTTTCCATTGCTTCTATACCCATGTCATGGGGTATACTGGTATACAGGCTTCGTACATCGGCTGTACATAAGATCACTTGTTCTGCTGGGTTCCAAGGTATCTGTTGTAATTTCCGTAAAAATTGCGAGGTATCCTTGACATAAGTCTGCATAGATTGCACTGTCGGTTGTAAGTATTTGTCTATTAATTGACCAATTGGTTCGTGTAGGCTCCCTCGTGTTGATACGATTGGCCGCATTGGTGGATCCGAGGTGTTTTTATGTATCTTCGGTACCATACGTAGTGTTAGACTTTTTGGATTGGATGTTATGAGAAAGTTCTTCGTCCTCTCAGTGATGGTCCCTTGTTTATAAGCTCCATCGATGATTGTTGTTAGGGTTTTAGAATACTCTAATGTTGGATTCTGGTCAAGTTTGCTGTAGGTGTTGATGTCTGTGATGTGTTCCATCACTTTGGTGTTGTACATATCGGCATTCATGATAACGATAGCTCCACCTTTATCAGCTTTGGTGAATATTGTTTTGTCATCAGTGGCCAGTTTGTGCAGTGTGTCAAGGTCCTTCTGTGTAGCGTTCCTTCTTTTGGGTTTGGTGTGTTTGATCTTGTGAAGATCCTGTTTGACTAGGTTTTCAAATAAATCCAATGTCTTGTGACTTGTAGGAGCCTGAAAAGTACTTTGAGGTCGTAGTCCTAACAATTGGTCTTTTTCCTGTTGTGGACGCTCCGGTAGTGTGTTATCGAAAAAGTGTCTCAATCTAAGTTTACGCATCAACTTGAAAAAGCTTACTTCCAGTTCTAAATTGTCCGTTGTTGTAGTGGGTACAAAGGATGTTCCCTTTTGAAGTAACTCTAGTTCATAGGAATTAAAGTTTTGATCACTTATATTGATGACTAGTTGTTCTGAGGCTGGTTCTTTTTGGCTCTTTTCCCTTTCTCCTTTTCCTTGGTTGTTTCTGACGTACTCCGAGTAGTCGGTGGTTCTCTTTCTTTGTCCTTTTCTTTTCCCTCTCCTGGGTCTCCTTTTTGGGCTTGGCCCTGTTCTAAAAAAGGACTGGTTTCAGTTGTTCTGCTGGTGGTAGGTTCTTCAGTAGGTGCTTGATCTTGTGCTGTTCGAGTGGGTTGAGGCTTACGTGGTTTTTGGCTAGTGTCACTGTCGGTGGAAGATGTATCTGTGTTGGAATTATATGGACGATTTCTGGGACAGGAACAGACTAATTTGCATACAGCCAGGTTCTGAAACTGGGATGGTGCAGTGAGCTGAAAAAACGGTGTTGGATCTAGCCCTGATCTCTTGACTGGGTGAGAGCTTTCTGCTTAATTCAGAGACTCTGTCCCTCACCACCCCTTGTTGTAAATATTTTTGTCCACCCTAAGCGTGGAAGGGTATTCTCAGATGTGAGACCCTTGCTCATTGCACCATCAGGATTCAAGCAAACCGGGCCGAAGACGGCTGTAATGCCAGAAACCGGTCCCCGGGAGCTTATTTCCTTCCCAGTGTAAGAATTGGCTTTTGTAGTTTGGTTTGCCCTGTTCCCATCATGCACTGGGACAGGAACAGACTAATTTGCATACAGCCAGGTTCTGAAACTGGGATGGTGCAGTGAGCTAAAAAACGGTGTTGGATCTAGCCCTGATCTCTTGACTGGGTGAGAGCTTTCTGCTTAATTCAGAGACTCTGTCCCTCACCACCCCTTGTTGTAAATATTTTTGTCCACCCTAAGCGTGGAAGGGTATTCTCAGATGTGAGACCCTTGCTCATTGCACCATCAGGATTCAAGCAAACCGGGCCGAAGACGGCTGTAATGCCAGAAACCGGTCCCCGGGAGCTTGTTTCCTTCCCAGTGTAAGAATTGGCTTTTGTAGTTTGGTTTGCCCTGTTCCCATCATGCACTTGGACAGGAACAGACTAATTTGCATACAGCCAGGTTCTGAAACTGGGATGGTGCAGTGAGCTAAAAAACGGTGTTGGATCTAGCCCTGATCTCTTGACTGGGTGAGAGCTTTCTGCTTAATTCAGAGACTCTGTCCCTCACCACCCCTTGTTGTAAATATTTTTGTCCACCCTAAGCGTGGAAGGGTATTCTCAGATGTGAGACCCTTGCTCATTGCACCATCAGGATTCAAGCAAACCGGGCCGAAGACGGCTGTAATGCCAGAAACCGGTCCCCGGGAGCTTGTTTCCTTCCCAGTGTAAGAATTGGCTTTTGTAGTTTGGTTTGCCCTGTTCCCATCATGCACTGGGACAGGAACAGACTAATTTGCATACAGCCAGGTTCTGAAACTGGGATGGTGCAGTGAGCTAAAAAAACGGTGTTGGATCTAGCCCTGATCTCTTGACTGGGTGAGAGCTTTCTGCTTAATTCAGAGACTCTGTCCCTCACCACCCCTTGTTGTAAATATTTTTGTCCACCCTAAGCGTGGAAGGGTATTCTCAGATGTGAGACCCTTGCTCATTGCACCATCAGGATTCAAGCAAACCGGGCCGAAGACGGCTGTAATGCCAGAAACCGGTCCCCGGGAGCTTGTTTCCTTCCCAGTGTAAGAATTGGCTTTTGTAGTTTGGTTTGCCCTGTTCCCATCATGCACTTGGACAGGAACAGACTAATTTGCATACAGCCAGGTTCTGAAACTGGGATGGTGCAGTGAGCTAAAAAACGGTGTTGGATCTAGCCCTGATCTCTTGACTGGGTGAGAGCTTTCTGCTTAATTCAGAGACTCTGTCCCTCACCACCCCTTGTTGTAAATATCTCATTAGTGTGTCAGCCAGGGTCACTTGCTGTATGCAAGTATTGTTTCCAAAAACTTAGACAGACGGGGAGTCGCCACTATGGCCTTCACTGAACATCTCTTCTATACAATTTGATACTTTAAACAGAATGAAAGCCATTCTGTTACAAAAAACTGTGCCCCTGAACTCGTCCAGAGAGACCTATTATCTGCAAGTTGCAAGGTCCTCTGCGGAGATACATGCCCTATTATCAACAAACTGCCCAATACATTTCGCAGAAATCTTAGGTCGTATCTTAAACATGTCTGAGACCAGTGGTATTGTACATGTATTTAAGACAATTTTTTCAGGACTGTTAGCATCCTTTGAAGTGGTCCTAGGCATTTTTCCTAACTTTGTGCACTCTGTGTTTGACGGCCTGCCTCTCGTTTTGGGACTCGTAGCAGGGATACTATTTTTACTCCCCCTGCTCCGTTATGGCAAGTCCAGTCACTAGCGATACCCAGATTACCATGGAGAACACTCTTCTGGCAATGCAGTATCGTGAGCGCATAGCACAGATTCTTGGCTTGGCTCGTTTGAGAGATCTGAATCCCACGTGGTTCCTTTCGTTCTGACCAATCTGGCAAGATTGCATCTTACCTGTTCTACGATGCCTGCTTTGTGGAGAGAAACACATGTTGGATATCTGTTTAACACTTCCATCAGCGCTGCCAACGGATGTTGACGCTTTGCTTGGTTCGGTAATGGCTCATGCATTGTGTTTCCCCCCCAGCGGCTACCAATACTGATGACGGCATTCATTGAGGTCTCACCGGCAATTCCAGCTGAGGGTGAGATACGTGGTCCAACAGGCACACAGGTACCATCTACTGCAAACATTGCTAATGCGACAGACGCTGACGGCGATGCTTCTCATCTGTGTACAATTGATCTACTTAAAGAAATGATTCAACTTTCACCTACCGTGATTTGACCTTTCTTCCAAAATGAACTTTGGCACAAAGTAATCTGCTTAAAGTAGAACTATTCTTAGAGAACAAGAATTCTTTGAGTACTTCCTAGAAACAATATTTACCTTATCCACAAACCAAAACAGCTTACACATTCTGCTATGGGATGGTCTCGCCTTTTTTCTTCTGTATTTAGAGCCATTTCATGAATTTAATTTTTTATAATTCATTCAGTTAGCATTGCCAATGTCATATTTTATGCTTACAATGAAATCATTGCTTTTATATGCGTACAGTATTAATGCTCATTTTTGTGTGCTACCATTTAAAATGCGTCTTTATGTATTTTTGGGTGGGATTGTAAACACATGTTTTAGATATGTTTTAGTGCTTACATTTTGTAATGTCAAACATAAGAAAGTGGAGTGGGTGTTGTATAGCATTTTAGGACCCTAGTGTGATTTTCCCGATTCATGCCCTTATTTGGGTATAAATCACCTTGTCCTTATATAGGAATAGAAATCATAACCATATTTAGACATAGCTCATGCAGACCAAATACCGCATGGCTACTTCCACTAGTTCCGAAAATCCACAACAATTTCTTGGAAAACTCAGCTTCAGGAGTTAGGGACTTCCCCTTGCTTTAATATTGATTTGTCCAAGACCTCATGGAGTTTTCAAAGAACTGAGACTCTTTGATGACGTTATTATGTCCACCTTTACGTCAAACTCAGCACCTTCAAGGTATAAATATGCCCACACTTGCCCAAGCAAGCACAAAGGGTTTGGAGCAGTTCGACTATCTCCTTGCCCGACGCATCCAGCAACAGCAAGTGCCGAAGAAAGCCGACCCTCCAGCAGATGCACTTAGAGAGACGCTGTCTTTTCTCTTGCCGAGAAATCCAGCTCCAGTGTTTCCAAGCTCCCTTTGCGGGGTGCTGGGAAATCGAGTCCTGAGAATGACCTCTTTCATTCTAAACCAAGGTATGGAGCTGATTAGACCCTAGGAGAAATCTTGGGTAGGCTCTTGGCAAAAGAATACAAAACGTATGCTACACCACACTTACTTTAGACTTAGGTTAGGTACATCGGGGTAGGCATATTTTAGAAGCACCAGTTGAGTACTTTTTAGTCTTTATTTATTTATGTATGTATTTTATGGCTTAGAAATCATACCATGCTTTTAAAGTATTATTTCATAATACTCTTCTTGCTGTATGCATTATACTTTACAGCCAGTATCGCGATTGTAGCAGTTCATTTCTTCTGCATGAGAAAGAAGACTGTTCAATAAATACTTTTATTGAAAACGCCCGTCTCTCTATTTCTCTGCTCCTCTGATGAAACGAAGCCTGCACGAATGACTGAGTAAAATATCAATCTATTGTTTCCACGACTCTGAAGATCAGTTTTATCTTGGGGAAACAAAGTTGTCATGTTTATGAAGTTGTCAGAAGCTAATCCCTTCTTGTGAATTCGAGAAAGTTTCTACTGACCTCTGAGCTAGCTGCACTTACAATTAAGTTTAATATATTCGATAGAGACCTAGTAGACATAAGTCCTACGTCACATCTATAGGATATATTATTCCAATGCGCAGAGCCTATTGGGAATATAGGAACTACACTACACAGTGTGATAAACATGTATGCCTAAGTATTTGAACGTGTCATAACACCATTGCAAACGAGTTCCTGGAGGGTTCCACCCGATTCTTGATCAGTGCACTAGGGGAAAACACACATGATTTAGGCCAGTTCACATATAAACCAAAAATTGTACCAAAGCCGTCCAGAATCTGCATTAAGTCTGTAAGTGAAGACCCCACCTCCTGCAGTAAGACCAAGGCATCATCAGCATATAACAAGATTATGTGATACATGTCTCATTCGTGGATGCCCCAGTCTGCTGCCCGCTGGCGGAGCTGGCAGGCCAGGGGCTCCATAGCCAACCCAAAAATGAGAGGGGACAGCGGGCAGCCCTGTCTGGTACCCCTACAATTTCGAACCTTTCAGAAATCACTTGCCCAGTCTTTACTTGCGCCGGAGGGCCAGCATTGATGGTGGGCACACCCAGCCCAAGAATTCCTGTTTGAATTCCATGTTGGTGAGGGCAGAGAAAAGGAAATCCTTACTCAGGGTGTCTAATGCTTTTTCTATGTATAATGACACCACAACCCGAGCCAGAGCATCATTTGGTGTGATATGCAGGAGGCACAGAAGACGGTGAATGTTCAAAAATTAACTGCGTTCTGGGAAAAAGCCAAATTGATCAATGTGAACCAGCGACTGAATAAAAGGAAGGAGGCTGTTTGCCGGTATCCTGGCCAGGATTTTTTAGGTTTAAAGTATTTTATTAAGGCACAAAAACACGGGGAGGGGAGCAGGAGGTCAAGCATACATACAATACAAGAAGCGGAGCGTTGCAGCGAGTCAGAAGAAAAGCAGGGAGGCAGGAAGCCCCAGAGGGTAACTAGGCAAATACAAAAGGCAATAAGGCATTGTGAACGACCCCCCTGTTGACCCCCACTCCCTAAGCAAGGCCACACCCGAATAGCACCCCGCAACACAGTAAAGGAGAAGCATACCGTACCACCAACCCCCCGACCCCAGAAAGGAAGAAGAAAGGAGAGCAAAGGAGGAAAAGAAAGAAAACAATACCCCAACATCCCCGTCCGAAAGGCAGCAATAGAAGCATATAACCCCTCTTCCCGCCCCCAACCCCCGGCCCCCAATCCGCACATTCACTCCGCCGCAGCTGCCGGCGGCGTCAGCCTAAGGAGGCGCAAATACCGTGGACACGTGAGCTCGTGGAATTCCGTGGACAGCAATGCCAAAAAGGGGTGCCAGAGCTCCTCGAACTGGTCGACATTCCCAGCCACCGTTAGCGACATCTTCTCCATGCCCAGTACCTGCCAAAGTCTATGCAGCCAGCCAGTGATAGAGGGGGCAGTAGGGGTGCGCCAGAGTATCAGTATGTTCTGAACGGCTGAACCTAGCGCAATCGCAATCTGCCTGCCCCTGCGGGATTTCAGCGGGTACATCAAATCATTGGGGAGGCCTAGTAAGACATACGCGGGGAAGCGCGGAAGCTCTATCTCAAAATGCCTGTCCACCTCATCTAAGACCTCCTTCCAATAGGCCGACAGCACCGGGCACTCCCAGAGAACGTGCGTGAGGGTGCCCTCCTGTCCGCAGCCGCGCCAGCAACCGTTATCGCCTATTTTGCGCATCTCATAGAGCCGCTCCGGGGTATAGTACCAATAGGTGGACACTTTAGTGAAGGTTTCCGTCAGCCCAGTATGGTACGCAGAGTGCCTCGCCCGATACGCAATCTTGTCCCACTCCTTGTGACTCAGGGTCCTACCCAGTTCCCTGTGCCAGCGCTCCCTCCCTGGGTTATGGTAATGAAACGGCGGGGGTTGGAGAAATTTATACAAATCAGTGATGAGCTTGGCGTCCGAGGTCCGGGTTACCAACCACCGCTTGTAGGGCGTGATTGAACGGGCAGCGACGTCACGCACTGGGGGTTGAAGAGCCCAGTGGCGGACCTGCATGTAACGCAGCCTGTCCCCCTCCGTCAGGCCAAACTCCTGTCGGAGCTGCTGGAAGGGGAGCACGCCCTCCGGCCCGTAGATCTGGAAAAGCGCCCTGCAGCCCGCACTCACCCAGTGGGAAAAAGCTCCCGGCTCCAAACCCGGGGCAAAGTCCGGATTGTCAGCGATGGGAGTGAACGGCGATGGAAAGGTCGTGAGCTCACGCAGCTCACACACCACGTCCCACACTCTCAGCGGGACCCGGGTGATAAAAGAAGCGTAGAGATTAGGCGGGCGGTGAGCGCGCCGCAGGAACGGGACCTCCTGGAGGGTACGGCCTGCGACTGCCTGGTCCTGAAAGAGCCAGTGTTTATCCGATTCCCACCGGCTCCACTCCACCAGATACCGAAGCTGCGCCGCCTGAAAGTATCTCCGGAGGTCCGGGACTCCGAGACCCCCCGCCTCCGGGGCCAGCATGGAGAGGACCCGCTTCATCCGAGGCTTACGGCCCTGCCACACAAAGCGAGATATGTCCGCCTGCGCCTGCCGTATCCAACCCACGGGGGGCTGGAGGGGCAGAGCGCGGAAGAGATATAGGATCTGAGGCAGGATCGTCATCTTCACCGCCGCGATACGGCCCAACCACGAGAGTAGGCCCTTGTTCCATCGGCCGAGTTCCTCTTTGATCTTTTTGCTCAGAGAGGAGTAGTTAGCTGCAACCATGGCAGGCAGGGAAGGAGCAAGCAAAATGCCTAGGTAAGGCACCGTGGAGGAGGACCACTGCAAAGGAAAGAGACTCTGAAGGTCCTGCCTGGTGTCAGCAGAGAGCGACACATCCAGTGCAGCCGACTTAGTCATGTTCATTTTAAAACCCGCCACACGGGCAAAAGCGTCCAGTTCCTGGATGCAGGCAGGGAGCGACAGCTTGGGGTCGTCCAGGGTCAGCAAGACATCGTCCGCGTATAAGCTGACAGTGTGCGTGTATTGCCCCATCTTCACCCCAACAGCGTCCGGGTTATCTCAAATCCTCTGTGCAAACGGCTCCATATAGAGGGCAAAGAGGAGCGGCGAGAGGGGGCAACCCTGTCTCGTGCCGCGCTCAATGGCAAAGCAATTGGAGCTGTGTCCATTGACACGCACTGACGCAGATGGTCTCCTATAGCAGTTAAAGACCATAGTGCGGAACTTCTCGCCGATCCCCAGTTTCCCAAGGACCAGCTCGAGATATGGCCAATGAACCCTATCAAAGGCCTTCTCCGCGTCGACTGATAGCAGCATCCGCTCCCCCGGAATGCGTGAGGCCTTTTCCAGCACGGGCGTCACCCTCTTTGTGTTGTCGACCGTCTGCCTACCGGGTACAAAACCGGCCTGGTCTGCCTCCACCAGACCTGGTAAGTGTAAACCCAATCTGGCCGCCAAGATTCCGGTGTAAAGCTTGAGGTCCACATTTAGGAGCGAGATGGGCCGGTACGAGCCGCACAGGGTCCGGTCCTTCCCCGGCTTGGGGATAACCGACACCGTCGCTGAGAGAAGGTCCGGCGGGATAGCTCCCGGCTCGGAGAAGGAGTTGAACAAGCGAGCCAGTAGAGGCGCGACAGTGGGACAGAAGGTCTTGTAAAACAAGGCCGTATAACCATCCGGGCCCGGGGCTTTGCCGTGTTTTAGCCGTGCAATCGCGGAGATGACCTCCTCCACGTGAATGTCCCTCTCCAGGTGGTCCGCCTGGGAGGGGTCCAGGGCCGGAAGGGTCACGGACTCCAAATAGGCCTCAGCCTCTCCCGGTGGGGAAGGCTCCGCCGCGTACAGTTCCTCGTAAAAGGAACGAAAGGTATCTGCCACCTCCGCGTCACCGGAAACCGGGATCCCGTTCACTCCCACCAGCTCCTTCACCACATTGCGCTGCTGCGCAGCCCTGAGCCTATGGGCCAGGAGTTTACCGCACCTGTCTCCGCCGGTGTAAAAGGCATGCTTCAGGCGCAGCGCAGCATACTCCGCCCGATCCAGATCCAACGCAGAGAGGAGTTTCCGAGCCGCCTTCAGCTGCTTCCAGATACGAGGAGCCCCCGTCCGGCGGTGAACCTGCTCGAGCTCCCGAACCTGCGCTGTCAGTTCCTCCCTCTTGCGTTGGCGTTCCCTGTTTTCCGCCGAGGAAATGGAGATAAACTCCCCTCTGACGACCGCTTTCAAAGCCGCCCTCTGCGTCGCCAGGGACGTGGCAGAGTTGTTATTGTGGGTCAGGTAGTCCTGGATGACCTCCTCCACTCGCTTTACGACCGATTTCTTATGGAGAAGCGTGTCCCGGAGCCGCCACATCCCCCTAGAGGGGGGGGCCGCCGGCCAAGCAAAGATTCCGGAGACCGGTGCGTGGTCGGACAGGGACAAAACCCCGATGTCCGCTGCCGTGGCGGCCGAGCGAAGCGGTCCACTCACCAAGAGGTAGTCCAACCGTGAATACGTACGGTGCGCGTGGGAGAAATAGGAGTAGTCCCTATCGGTGGGGTGCAGGACGCGCCAGAGGTCATGCAGGTCCATTTCCGCAAGCTGGTCCTGCACCGCCCTAGAAAGCTCCCCTGTCTGCGGAAAGCGTTGGGCAGACCTATCCAGGGTGGAGTCGAAGACCGTATTCAGGTCTCCTCCCAAGATGATATGGCGATCGGGCGAGGCAGTAACGTCCACCAACACTGATTCCAGGAAACGATCCTGGTGGTCATTCGGGCTATACGCCGAACCAACCGTAAAGGTAACACCTCCCAACCGCATGCGATACACCAGAAGCCTCCCTTTCTGCTCAGCATGTTTATGTAACACCTCCTCCCTGAAGGAGCTGGCTAAAAGAATGGCCACCCCAGCAGTCTTAGTCGTAGCAGATGAAAAGAATTGCGTGGGGAACTTGGCAGAGCGCAACCTATGGCAATCTTTGGAAAGCAAATGGGTCTCCTGCAGGAGGCAAATATCCGCCTGCGACCCCTCCAACAGGGAAAGGATCGCCCTACGTTTCACGGGGTTATTCAGGCCCTTAACATTAAGGGTCACTACCTTCAGGGGCGGCATCGCCTCCAGGGAAACAACGCGCTATGCAGTGGGCAAGGGATCAGCGGAGGGGGCGCGCGGGGCAGGGGCGCAGGGAAGGCCAGAGGCAACATCGCACATGTTCGGACCACTTCGGACGGGACCCCCCCACACCAAACCAACAGTTAAACCCCCCCAGGGCCAACCCATGGCAACCAACCAAAGTAAGAAAAAACAGAAAACAACACCCCATAGTCTCAGTCTAGCCCAAATGGGCGAGTCCGTAGAAAAAAGTCAAGTGGACGTCCAGCCACACACACCCCCCCCCCCCCCCACACCCCCAGCCCCAGCTCAGCACCGTTAAAGCTAAGAACCTCTCCCCCCGGAGAAAAGTTAGGCCGTCAGGGCCACACCAGTAGCTTCAGGCAAGTTCCTGGCCGCATTCCTCAGGGCCTCCGCCATTTCTGCCATGATGGTGGGCGAGTCCGGACGACTCGCCGGTGCTGACGATGGGCGCCTCCTCGACCTCCGCCGGCCCCGCCGCTCGGGGCGCCGCCATGCAGGTGTAGCCCCCTCCTCCTCTGTAGCAGTAAGGCCCAATACTACACAGACATCTTGCAGAGAGCGCAGCTGATGCAGCACCCCATTCCATCGAAAGATAAGACGGAAGGGGTGGCCCCAGGAATAGGGTGTCTCATGCTCTCGCAGAAAGTCCGTCGCGATGCGGAAAGACCTGCGCTTCTGCAGTGTGATGGCGGACAGGTCCTGATAGAGCGCCACAGGTCTGTCACGAAAGGTCAGCGGCTGCTTCCTGCGGGCCTCCGTCATGATGCGCTCTTTCAGGGGGAAATCCGGCAGGAAAGCTAGGATATCAGGCGGGGGAGCCGATGACTGGCGCTGGCGGCCCACCCTATGCGCTCTATCAATGCGGATCGGGAAGTCCGCTCCTTCCTCCAAGATGTCGCGGAACAAGTCCTGCAGATAGGCCACCAGGTCACCACCCTCATCCGCGGATGGAACACCTCGTACCCGAATGTTATTCCGCCTGGACCTGTTCTCGAGGTCTTCCGAATGGGCCTGGAGCTCAACACACTGCTCCCGGAGGCGGAGGACGTCCTGCTGGAGATGAGTTATCTCTTCATCGCGACGCTGGGCCGTCGTTTCCACAGCATCGACCCGCTCGCCCAGGCCCTCGACCTCCCTGCGCACCTCCCGGACCTCTCCAGCCACCTCGGCCTTAAGAGTTTGAAATTCCTCCTTGAGGGAGCTGAATAAGTCCTCCATGAAGGACCTCGTGACTGGTGGCTCGCTCACGGCTGTGTCCGTCGGTGTCCGGGAGGCCCCCGGGGACGGCTGTGTCCTGTCGCGTAGTTGCTGGGACCTGCCGAGCATTTCCGGCAAAGTGCGATCTCCTCGTGCCGCGCCACGTCTCCCAGCCATCTTGGCCCCCGGTGAAGCCTAGGGTCAGTCGCTGTAGGCGAGCGCCACCGCTCGCGGGCACCAAATGTGAGGCCCTCAGTGGGGACAAGGGTAGTGCGTCACAGGCGACAAAATGGCGGCCCGGTCCTGGGCAAGACGACCCCCGGGCCAGCCGGGCAGGCAGCAACGTCCAAAGTGGAGGCCTCCAGGCTCGTATTCCCAGGGAGGGCAGTGGATGAGTCGGTGCCAGGACGAATCGAGGCCCTCGTAGAAGCAGGGTGCGGGCGAGGGCCACTGGGCACAGCTATACAAAGACAAGATGGCGGGAGGGTGGGACCCAAGGAGGTAGCCCGGGCCGGCAAGTCCATGGGCGACCCCCAAACAGCAACGGGTCCGGAAGGGGCAAAACCGGCGGCCCCCCTCGCCACCAGTTAATTCGCCCGGCACGGGCACAGCTCGAACTCCGCCATCCAGCGTCTCCGGGCGCGGAGTTCGCAAGGCGTCACCCCTCGAAGTCCAAGGCCGGGGGAGGGTCGCCGGCGCAGGGGTGAGGTCCGTCGCCCATCAGCGGTGTTCGCCACCAGGGCACTGGTCAGGAACCTCCGGCACTCCGCGAAGTCCGCCGATTCCGCTCCCTCGGGATCTCCGGCTTTCAGCTGTTCAGCACTCGGCCTAGCCGAGGCGAGCGGACAGCGCCGCCGTATGCTCCGCCTCCAAGCTCTTCTCCTCGGGACGACCCAGGCTCCGCTCCTCAGAGCGATCTTCGGATAAACTTTTCGGGGACTTCCCCCGGGGCCACGAAAGTCAAAGTGGCATCAAAGTGTGCCCCAGGAATTCCGGCACAGTTCTCTCGCCCGCAGTGCAGCCGCGGGGGGAGAGAAGCGCGGCGGTCAGGGCTCGGGCTGAGCCGGGCCGGAGGAGCTACGGGAGGAAGCGTCCGCTCACCCCGCCATCTTGGCCACGCCCCCGCCAGGATTTTTTAAACCAGATTAAGCAGGGAGAGGGCACGGTAAGTGTGAACATCCGAAAGGTCTCTGCCGGGTTTAAGCAGAACCACAATCAGGGCCTCACGAAGTGAGTCTGGTGGATGACTTCGCTCCCAGCCTCTTAAACACATCACAAAGGCATTGAGTGGTTGGCATGAAGAAGGCTGTGTAACATTCAACCAGTAAGCCATCAGTGCCCAGGGTCTTGTTACGAACCATCTGAGATATGGCCGTGCGTACCTCCTTGAGTTGCAATGGTTCGTCCAGCTCGGTCCATTGTAAGAAATTCAGCTGCGCCAGCTGGAGGATGCCAAAAACTTCTGAAGGTAAGCAGCCCGTTGTCATCAGAGCTTATTGCACCTATAGGGACAAGCCAGTAATCTCCCTGAGCAGTCTTCCTTAGCATGCTGCAGGGCTGTGTGCCGCTTGTAATCGTGTTTGCTCAAGATCATCTTGGCATCATTGCGCTGCTTGTGCAGCCAGTGAAGCTGCTCGGCCAAAGCCGCATGATTGTTGGCTCATAATTTAAGGAACAAAGGTCCAGCTCGATGGTCGAAAATTCCCTTAGCAAATGTTTACGTATTCCTCAGGAAGCCTGTAAACAATGGCCATGAACCACCTCCTTATGGGCATCCCACTCAATGGCCCGCGATGTCATAGTGCGGAATTGAGTGTGAAGCACTGGGCTGTGCATTGCACTAGATCTGCATGAAAAGGTAGATCCGCCAAAGCCTCCGTCTGTAGTCGCCAAGTGGGTATAACTGGATGTTGACGTTCCCCATCACAGGGCAAGCAGCAGCGGACAGTGATCCAACAGGGTGCTTGCCAGGTATTCCGCCCTGGTCAGCTGGTCACCAAGTTGAGTTGAGCATAGAAAAAGGTCAATTCTTGTGTGCACGTTGTGTACCTGTGACTAGAAGGAGTACTCATGGTCCAGCGGGTGCAGAAACTGCCATACATCCTGAAGACACTATTGTGTGAGCCATTGACTGAGGTGCTGAGCAGCACATCTGGTAGCAGCCGTCCGGAGGTGGGGGCGTAAAACGATCTAGGTCTACATCCGGGATGCAGTTAAAATCCCCACCCCAGACTCCAGGGGAAGGTGGATCCTCAAAGAGCCCTGGTGTAAGAATGTCAAAAAACTCCCCTTGGTACATGCTGGGAGCATAGATTGCAGCCAGTGCAAGGAGTGCACCTTCCAGGTGGCCTTCCAGAGTAACATATTGGCACATCGCATCCACCCTTTGTGTATTCACGACATAAGGTACTCATGGCGCGATCCATATTAGAACAGCATGACCAAAGGAGGACACTGAAGTGCCATGTACCTGCCCTCTCCATTTAGTGCAAAGCTTATGCAACTCAATGGCATTATGGGGTGTTTCATGGAGCATAGCTATTTGTACGGTACTTTGCTTGAGACAAGCATGGATACAATACCATTTGGCGGAGTGGCCATGCCATGCATGTTTCAAGTAATGATGTGATATTGGGGGATATGGGCATCAACCATCGTGTCCACGGTGGCAGTCGGTGTCCAAAACAAAAGAGGAGAGTGTGAGACCCCTTTCCCCATCTCCCAACTGGCCCATGGGGACCAGGGAAATCCTATAATTAAATGTGGCATGCAGAAAGGCAACAGATACAGTTTTAAACACTTTCAGAGCATCTCGATAAACCACAGTAACAAGTGATATCCCTGGTACAGAGGCCTTGGAAGAGCCCGTCAAGAGAACCACCCCCAAACTATACAATACACCAATGACAGAGTGAAAAAAAGATAAAAAAGCAACAATCAGTCAACAATGGAGTCTACATAGGAACGTTGGGTGACGTGGCATCAGGATGAAGGGCCTAGATTAGCCCCAGGGTGATAACAACAGTGTTTATGTAGAGTGCGACCTATACGTGGGAGTATTTCACAGTCCCGTGCACACTGTGTCTTACCGCAAGGCTGGCAACTAGTCTTGAGAAAAGGCCCACCCAGTACAGAACAGTTACCTCTCAGTCTGTGGTGTGACATTCACAGATCATCAGCTGATCTAGAAGTGACCTTCATGCCCTGTTGATCTCCAACTGAAGAGGGGAATGAGCCACCCGAGACCGATCTTGACTTCAATTGGTGCTCATCCAGGAGGGGAGCAAAGGAGTTCGTATTGGGGAGAGAGGCCTCTGCCACCGCTCAGGCCTGATCCTCTGCTACCTGATCTTTGGTCGGTCGTGCCCTGGGAGAGCGATGCCTGTGACATCTTGGTTTTGGTACTGTCCAGTCACCATCGGCCTGCTCCTGAGGTGGTGAGTTTGGCAAGTCCTTCGCATGGCGCCATGTCCACACATCCTCTGGAGAGTGGACGATGTGGGTCCTGTCTCCATTGATGATGCAAAGATTAGAAGGAAGCAGAAGAGCATATTTGAGGTCTAGCTGGTGAAGACATTGCTTGACCCATGAGTACGATCCATGACGGCGTTGCACCACCATGGTGAAATCGGTGTATGCCGTTATCAGAGCATTTTCTTAGGACCAAGGGCCCTTGGTGCGTAAACGTTGTAGAAGCAGATCGAGGTCACCGTAGATGATGAGATGCGCTATGATAGAGTGTGGTGGATCTCCGGGGAAAGGGGGGGCATAGTATGATCTGCACTTTGTTACAGTGGGATGGTGTGGCTCACTGGTTAGAGGCGGCAGACCCGTAAGCAGAGAACGGCCCGGGACCAGAGTTCAATTCCCGACGCGGCAGGTTCGTGGACCAGGGTCAAAATGGACTCGATAATTCTCGCCCCCATGCCTACTCTAACCAGGGAACACACTCGGCAACTCTGGGCATTAAACTTGCCTCATCTCTACAACGGCCACCCACAGACGCCAGGGATGCCTGGTTTCACCTTGGAGGTACCCAGAAAGGGACCATCTCATAGGGAAAACCAGGACGGGTTCCCCAGCGGTCTTCAGCGCCAGGATACTCCATGGAGTCGCTGTGCGCTTTACAAGTACACCCACATTTACATTTACTTTAGATCAAGATAAAGTTTGGTGCACTGCCGCCAAGACATTCTTCATTAGCCAGTCTTCCAACAACAGTTCCACGTTGGGGCCCTCTGAGCACTCAGAAAAGCCCATTAGGCAAATGTTATTGTGCTTTGATCTGCTCTCTGTATCTTCCCTCCAGCGACGTAAATTAGCCAATTCTGCTTCCACCTGTTTTAAAGGCTCCTGCAGGCCTTGCATTAATGAGAGCACCACTGCCCGTGCGGATTCAGTTTCCTCCACCCTTTTCGACAACTTGCGATGGTCAGCCTGCAGCAGATTAGCTTCCATGATGACAAGGTCTATGTGGGATTTGGATCATTGAGCTGTATCAATAAACACACGACTAGGTGTGGAATAGGGCACCACAGTAGGGGGAGTGCGAGATGACCAGGTCCGGATGCCCTTTTGCCGAGCAAAGAATTGGGCGCCTGGTTACACAGCAGAAGCCAGTAAGCTCGGGGCAGAGTAGGCAGCCACCCAGCTTTAGCAGATCTCCCAGAAAGAGTGTAGACAAAAGTGAACACCCTGTGCTAATGATCTCCCCAGTCCGTAGGAACTTACGGGATTTTAATATCCCGTCCCTTATTCATCGGCTCCTATTGGCAGAACGAGACGGCTACATCATCCTTGTGAGTTGAAAGCAAAGGCAGGAAACCCTCCACCTGAAAGGAACAATAGTAGCTCGTCCTGTGTGCAGAAGAGCAGTCTGCTCTGCAGCATGAGAAAAGGCACAGCATGAGCTGGTAAGAGGTCGGTCTCTACAACCTCGGAGTCATCATTCTCGGGGAGATTAGGGACCTTGTGACTACAACTCACTGTTTTTCTGGTGGAAGAATCCTCTAGCTCTCTGGCTTCGTCCTTGTCACTTCTCCTCCCATTGGGGTGAGACAGGGGTACTGTAAGAATTAGGCTTTGCGCAGATAGGGTTTCAAACACTGGAGTTTATTCTTAAGTAAGAAAGGACCCATCCACAGGAATGATCCAGTTACATAGGAGGCTCAGCTTCATCTAACAGTTTCACACAGATGCATTCTGAAGCTCCTGGCAACCGAAGCAGGAACCTAGAATGCCACACATCTCCCTCCTTTACAAAAGAGAGTAAAGTAATGAACAAATACATGCAAGAACAATAAAAACAATGAACATAAGGAAGAAATTTCGTAACATAAACAATGAATTACTGTACATAATCCTTCAAGTATATGGGAGTGGAAGAAACTCTTGTGGACCTACGTACAGTGCCTGAAGTCCTGCCCAAATCCTTCGAGCTTCCAGAAGTGTTATCCCGCCTACCAGAAAGATTGGCGCTCTTTGAACTTCCATGGGAACTTTTTTGACCATTTAATCTGTAGCACAAGCTCTGACCAGGACCTTCATATAGGGGATGAAAAGGTACTAGATCATCTCTAACAACAACCACTCTGTTCAAATTCCATATACGATGATCAGCAGTTTTGACTGCATTCTTAAAGATTTTAATAACTTGCAAAGGTTTAAGAAACGTAGTAGAAGTAGCTTTCCTACGCGGATTCTTAATCAAAACCCAATCTCCCACTTTCACAATAGTCTCCTTTACACTCTTTCGTTGGTCATAAAGTTCCTTACAAGCCACAATTCTTTTTGATTCTGCAAGCTTCCAATCAAGCTGATCACAACTCGCACCCTGATTTTTTTGTAAATCATTCACCCATGAAGGTGTCACCAACGTGTTAGGACGTCTTCCCCTAAACAGTTCAAAAGGGTATTTTTTATTTGTGGCATGGGGAGACACTCTATACACTTCAACCTTCTTATACATTTCATCAAGCCAGTCTGACCCAGAAGACTTAGCCATCTCAATCATCTCCTTAAGAACACGATTGAAGCTTTTTACCATACCGTTGGTTTCAGGATGGTATAAAGCACACTTCTTGTGCCTAATCCCATATTGAACCAGGAACACTTGCATTTCTCTCAACACAAACTGAACACCATTATCAGTTAATATGGAATCAGGGATACCTTACCTAGCCATGAGTTTTGTAAAAATGCTTTCACATGTTTCGTTTCTATGCCACGTGTAACAGTTATTTCAGGCCATCTGGAAAATAGATCAACCAATACAAGCACAAACCACTCAGATCCAATTGAACGGACAGGACCAACAATATCCAGTCCAACTTCCTTCCAGGGACCATCAGGGTGATCACGTATAGCCATCGGCTGAATTTTAGGCTTGGCAACTCTCTCACTCAATGCACACTGCATGCAATCCCTGATAGAGCGCTCCACCTGCAAATCCATGCCTGGCCACCAATATAACAACCTTAGTCTCTCTTTGGTTTTTGACATTCCCTGATGTCTAGCATGAGCTAAATTAAGAAGATCATTCCTAAAAACAGATGGAGGAATCAATCTCAAACCCCTCACCAGTAGACCACCATGATCTGAAAAAGCATCCATGACATGCCAACATTTTTCTAAGTCAACATCTTCCTTGGGTTTGGTTTTCCAACTGGTCTTCACACGTACCAAAACCTCAAGCATAATAGGGTCAGAAGATAAAGCTTCAATACACTTTTGTCGAGTAACACTATTACACTCTATGCTACACACCAAGTCATCGTCATCATCTTGTAAGAATTCATCAGTTGAAGTTTCTTCACTAGAGCCAACCAGACGTGACAAACCATCTGCAACCTTGTTATCCACACCAGGCATGTACTTAATTTCAAAATCATAGTCTTGCAGACCCACAACCCATTTAGTGATCCAACTAGACACATCATTAATGACTTTCTTCTTGAATATTTCACACATGGGTTTGTGACCAGACTTAACTTCAAATACATTACACAACAACAGGTTTTAGAGTTTCCGAATGGACCAAAATACAGGGAGGGCTTCCCTTTCAATAACTGAATATCTCAATTCAGCTCTTCTCAGACGTTGTGACAAAAATAAGATTGTCATCCCGATCACTATTTTTAAAAAATAAAATTGCACTAAGACCCTTCATACTGGCATTGGTTAACAAATAAGATTTCTTGCTTGGATCAAAGCAACTTAGCTTGGGTGCAGTGTTCAACTTCTCTTTGAGATTACAAAATACATCTTCAGATGCTTGACCAGACACAAATTCACATCCCTTGTGTAACAAATATCTCATCTTGACACAATGAAAGGCGAAACCCTGCAAAAACTTGCTATAATACTCCGCCATCCATAAGAAACACATCAATTCCTCTTTACTAGTAGGTGATGTAATTTACAAATGGTATTAACAAGATCTGCCTTAGGCATGACACCACCCGCAGAAATGGTGTGACCTAAATAATCAATAGATTGTTTCCTGAACTTACACTTTTGACAGTGAGATTATGGCCATTGAGTCTACTCAAAACTTTAGAACTCGTTCATCATGTTCTTTATTGTCTCGCTCATAGATCAGTATATCGTCTAGATATACCCAGACACTGGTGAGATTCTGTAAAACCTTTTCTAAAGCCCTCCGAAATACCAAAGCACCTGAGACAAGACCAAAAGGTAGTCTGACAAAGCGAAAAGTGCCAAAAGGAGTCACAAAAGCGGTAAGGTCTTTGGAATCTTCACTCAACATAATCTGATGATAAGCAGATTTAATGTCAATGCTACTAAATACTTCTGCTCCTTGAAGAAGCATCAACAAATCAGTGATCTTGGGTAATGGATAGCGATCTACTACAACATGTTTAGTTAGATCTCTTAAGTCCACACAGAGACATAAAGACCCATCAGCTTTCTTAGCAGCCACCACCAGAGGGAGCCAAGGGGTGGCTTCAACTCCCTCAATGATGCCTTCCGCTTTCAAACGTTATAACTCTCTCAGCACTTGCTCACGTACAGTAACAGAAATATTGCGAACCTTGCTACACACAGGTTTAGCACAATCAACCAATCGAATGTGATGCATGTAATCTGTCAAACAGCCCAAAGTTTTACAAAAACTTGAGGAAATTTAGATTTCACTAACAGCATGAAATCTTCAGAAGAGTTGTTTGCTATAGAAGAAATTAAGTGAGCATTGAAGTTCTCTCTTAATATAATAGGCGGTGAGGCATTAGTACCTAATATTATACCATGATCTCTCTGCTGGAACCAGCTTAATATGCTGCCCCCTTTTTGAGAAATATAAATCCTAGCGTTGATCATTCTGTCTTTGTACTCTACAGGACCACAAAAATAACCTAAAAGTTTAATTGGTTCACTGCCATAGGCACGTCAAGTAATATCTGGAGGACATATTTTTATCTTATGCTTGATTTTATTGAGATAAAACTCTTTTGAGACTATGGTGATTTTAGCACCCGAGAAAAAAACAAAAGAGAAGGACTTTCCCCTTGTACCAAAACTTCATCAACTGGACCGTTCTTACTCTCACTGTTCCCAGTGACTTGTAGAAGATTTTGACCTCAATCAAGTTCAGGATCAGTGTCACTGACATATTCATTTTCTTCATAAATTTCATTCACTTTCCCTTTGTAAGATTTGCCTTTACATACCATAGCTAAATGCCCCTTCCTTTTACAATTAGTACATGTAGCCTTCCATCCTGGACATAACTTATCGATGGCAAAATGACCCACCTTGCCACAGCAAGAACATTTGGGTTTGAAAGAACTAAATTTCCTATTCCTCCCTGAATGAGATTTCTTTTGATCAAGTTGTTTAGATACATTTTGAGTCTGTTTAACCAATTGAACTGAACCTTTTTCTTTCTCATCACCATTTTTTTTTATCACTGCCGCACACTTAAGAGAATGCTCAATTCTTTTAGCAATGACTAAAACATCCTCTAATGACAGCTCATCTTTTTGCCATAATTCCTCTCTAACACGTTCAATATCACAACCTACCATAAATTGGCCTCTAGTCCTTACATCAACAGTGGAACCGAACTTACATGAAGAAGCGCATTTTCTCAAAGCGGTAATGTAATTTACTGTGGATTTATCTTCAAGTTGACATATGGGACCAAAATGATACCTTTTATTTATTTATTTATTTATTTGATTTATATAGCGCACTATAACCCAGAGGTCTCTAAGCGCTTTCAAGAATAGTACTGACTTTAGGCAGATAATGATTGTCCAGTTTAGCTATACAAATTTCAAATTCATTAAGATCAGGTTCGTGAATATCAGGAAGGTGGTCGAATACTTCTTGTCCTTCTGATCCTAGACAATGCAATAATAGAGCTGTTTTCCTTTCTACGCTCAATCAGGATCCACAAACTCTAGCATATCTTTAGAAGACTTTACGCCATTTTTGCCACTTTATGGGTGGATCACCAGGGCTAGAGAGGAAGAAAGGTGGAGCAGGCACATTTTGCATCTTGACAAACAAAAAAAAAAATACCAGTTTCCCCAAATTTAACAATATTTGACCAAGTTTAGCAAAGGCAAACAAGAACTACTGTAAACAGTTGGTAAATTGAGCCTTCTTAAGAATGTGTGCAAAGATACGTGATGACCAAGTTTAGCAAAGGCAAAAAAGAACTACTGTAAACAGTTGGTAAATTGAGGCTTCCTAAGAATGTGTGCAAAGATACGTGACACAACCTTACAAATAAGCAAATTGACATTTCAAAGTGTAAATAAAATAGTTAAATAAGTGTGCACATCACTGTGAAGAGGTGCAAATAACAAGTTGTAATACCAGATAATTAGAATTCCCACAAGATGTGCAACTTATCAAAGAGCAGGAAAGAAAATAAACAGTCTCAAATAATAAACGCTGCACAAGAAGATGTCAATTTAAATGTGTGCATAAACGATGAAAGGGGTAAAATGACACACCTTTTTCGTCAATGTGAGTGTGTCACAGAAGAAAAACTGACATTTTCAATATGTTGACCAATAAGTGTGTGCATCACTGTAGCTGCGTGCACAAGGGAATCTCCCAACTTGGTAGAAAATAAGCAGAAGCGCCACACTAAGCAACACACCTTTGAGTCAATATGAGTGTTTGGTAACTTTGGTAATTGGTAACTTTCTCAGACCGGGATTCTTTGAGCATGGCACTAGCCACTTGTCTGCACAACGAGGGATTGTCAACAAAACTAACTACTCTTAACTTTTACTTAGGAAATTGCAGTCCTCTGCAGGGGCATCAGGCCTTTGTCCCTCTGAGATGCCTCCGAGACATATTTGCACTATAGTAGATGCTTTCTTCCAACCCTACTTGCATAAGAGGAGGCATCACAACCTCAGAAAGTATCATGTTCCTCTCTAGGACATGATGGAAAATGTGAAATAAGTCAGTCAACGGAAGCTGCAATAGAACTACCACTCCCCTGGTAGCTATGGCACAGAGCAGATAGGCTTAACTTAGAGGCAATATGTGACGTATTATGCAGTACCAAAACAGTAATAGAGTCAAAACATACGGCAAGAAAACTCTAGAGTAAATTTAGATAAATACAATGACAGCAGAATGACAAAAATCCATGAGGCACAGGGTCAAGGCTGATTTGCATATGGCCATGTCTGAACTGGGGTGGTGTGGAGTGCAAAAAAACGATGGATTGAGGCCCAGATCTCTGTACTGGGGTGAATGTATGACATTGTTCTGCATTCTGTCCATCAACTGTTGTTTTTGCATTTGTCACCCCGAGTGGGATGGGTATGCTCAGGCGTGAGTCCCATGCTCTCCACACCACTGAAGTCAAGCTATCCTGGCTGAAGACGGCTGATGTTTGTGTATGTTTATGTTTATGTTTTGGCAACTTGTATAGCGCTCAATTACCCTGGGGTGTCTCGGCGCTTAGTGATTCTGAGGATAGACAAGTGGAGCGCAGTTAATGTGTAAACAGCCAGGTTTTTAGTTACTTCCTGAAGCTAATTAGGGTGGACTGGTTTTGATTATGAGGGGGAGGGAATTCCACAGTTTGGCTGTGGAAATGACAAAACACCTGTCGCCCCAATTAGCTTTTTTTGTTCGTTGGACGTTGAGGAGGTGAGCCGATGCTGAACAGAGTGTCCTGGATGATACAAGTGGGCGGAAGGCATCTTTGAGGAAGTGCGGGCCAGAGTTGTTAATGGCCTTGAAGGCGATACACCGTGCCTTGAACTTAGTCCGGCTCTTGACAGGAAGCCAATGGAGCTGACGGATAAAAGGGGAAATGGAACTGGATTTGGGGATGCCTAGGAGAACTCTCGCCGCGGCGTTCTGTACCAGTTGGAGCTTATTTAGGACCTTTTCCTGTGCATTGAGGAGGAGGGCATTACAATAGTCGGTTCTGGAGAAGATTAGGGTAGTGATCAGAGTTTTTCCCGCCGAGGTTAGGAGGTAAGGGAGGAGTTTCTTAATTTTTCTTAATGTGAAAAAGGAGGTGGATACCACCGCATTAACGTGGTGATTAAAGAGCAGTCTGTCGTCAAACACGACCCCGAGGTTTCTAGCTTTGGTTACGGGTTGAGGTAGAGGGCCCATCTCGCTAGGCCACCAATGAGGGGATCAGCTAGGCGCGAGCTTCCCAAAGGTCATAACCTCTGTTTTTCCAGAGTTCAACTTTAGACAGTTAGCCAGAAACCAGTCCTAGGATGCTTGATTCTGGTCCAGGAAAGACATGGCTTGGCAGTTTGGGCTGGACTGTTCCCATGAAGCACAGGGTCAAGGCTGATTTGCATATGGCCATGTCTGAACTGGGGTGGTGTGGAGTGCAAAAAAAACGATGGATTTAGGCCCAGATCTCTGTACTGGGGTGAATGTATGACATTGTTCTGCATTCTGTACATCAACTGTTGTTTTTGCATTTGTCACCCCGAGTGGGATGGGTATGCTCAGGCGAGAGTCCCATGCTCTCCACACCACTGGAGTCAAGCTATCCTGGCTGAAGACGGCTGATAGCCAGAAACCGGTCCTAGGATGCTTGATTCCGGTCCAGGAAAGACATGGCTTGGCAGTTCGGGCTGGACTGTTCCCATGAGGCACAGGTCAAGACTGATTTGCATATGGCCATGTCTGAACTGGGGTGGTGTGGAGTGCAAAAAAAACGATGGATTTAGGCCCAGATCTCTGTACTGGGGTGAATGTATGACATTGTTCTGCATTCTGTACATCAACTGTTGTTTTTGCATTTGTCACCCCGAGTGGGATGGGTATGCTCAGGCGAGAGTCCCATGCTCTCCACACCACTGGAGTCAAGCTATCCTGGCTGAAGACGGCTGATAGCCAGAAACCGGTCCTAGGATGCTTGATTCCGGTCCAGGAAAGACATGGCTTGGCAGTTCGGGCTGGACTGTTCCCATGAGGCACAGGTCAAGACTGATTTGCATATGGCCATGTCTGAACTGGGGTGGTGTGGAGTGCAAAAAAGCGATGGATTTAGGCCCAGATCTCTGTACTGGGGTAAATGTATGACATTGTTCTGCATTCTGTCCACCGACTGTTGTTTTTGCTTTTTTCATGTCTCAAACAGCATGTTCAATCCTCTTCTGATCTTTAACAGGTCCTGTAGCGTTCTGAGGAGGCTATTGTGAGTCCTGCTGAATTGTGTTGTGTTATGCTACATTTATTTGTACAGTACACAACACACCCAGTAGGGTATCCCGACACTGAACGCAGGAGCTACGTAGGCCAGGAAGGGCCATCCCTTAGGTGAAGAGCCATGTCTTCAGTTTCTTGTAAAAATCAACAACTAAAGAAATGGTTCAGATGTGCTGGAGCAGGTTGTTTCAGGCTTTTAGGGTGAGCTAAGAGACGGCACAACCACTGCGTCTGGTTCTGCTTATGTAGGTAATGTGTATGAGCAGAAATCTGACTGAACAGAGTTTTCTGGTAGGTTGGGGAAGTCGATGTTATGGTGAGCAAGGCTTTTTATATGCCTATGACAAATTTGAACAGCGCCTGTTTGTGGACTGGGAGTCACTGGAGGTCTTTGGGGTGTGGAGTGATTAGGTTGTGGGGGATGGGTAGTGTGAGTGTGAGTCTTACTGCTGAGTTCTGTATGGTCTGCAGTCTTCTGGTCAATTGTACGCTAATTCCTACATAGAGCGCGTTTCTGTAGCTCAGCTTGCTGGTGATGAGAGCCTAGGTTCTGCGAGTGTTGATAGCAAGTCAGTTGAAACACATCTTGAGTAACTTGAGTGTGTGGAAACAGGAGGCGGAGACTGTATTTACTCGGATGGTCATGGTGAGCTGGTTGTCGACTACTATTTCAAGGTTCTTTGTGTGATTAACCAGGTTGAGTGTGGTCTTTGGACCTAAGTGGGAGAACGAGCGACCGCCCATTCTCACCAACTTAAATCTGGGAATCACAAAGTCCCCTTTATAAGAGGACCTGAGAGAGCGTGTGGGGTAATACACATGGATGAGTTCCTGTAAATATAAAGGAGCAGTGCCCTGTTTGATCTTAAATATATGGCAGAGAGCCTTAAACTTGATTCTCCTTGCAATCCTGAGCCAATGAAGGTCCAAGAGCGACTGGGAGATGAGGGCTCTGTGCAGGATAGGACATAAAAGTCGTGCAGCCGCATTCTGCACAACCTGAAGCTTTCTAAGAGCTTCCTGGCCCACCCCTAGATAAAGAACGTTGCCGTAATACAGGCTCGAGATAACTAAGGCCTGGACAACCGTCCTTTGTGTCGAGACAGGGAGCATCCAAAGAATTTTATGAAGCCATCTCAAGATGGTAAAACATGTGGAGGCCACCTTCACCACCTGCTGCCACATAGAGAGGCTCCCATTGATAAGAAAAACAAGGTTGCGAACATGGGCAACGGGTTGGGGAAGAAAACCCATTTCTTGAGGCCAATGTTGGGGGCCCCATAGGTCCTTGCATTTGTCCAAGATGACAACCTCAGTCTTGTCTCCGTTCAGTTTCAAAAAGTTATTGCACATCCATTCTGAGACTTTATACAGTCCCTGTTTAAGGACTGAGATGTTACCGTCTTCCACAGCGAAAAGAGAAAAGATGATTTGTGTGTCATCAGCGTACGAGAATAGAGAGAGACCAGCCTCCTCCACAATGGTGGCCAAGGGTCTAACGTAGATATTGAAAAGTAAAGGACTCAAGATAGACCCCTGGGGCACTCCGTACGATGAAGAACAGATTTTAGAAGAAGCTTTTGAGGAGAAGACCTGAAAAGTGCGGCCATTAAGAAAGGAGGCAAGCCAGGCCAAACCGGGACCCTCCACTCCCAAAGAACGGAGAGAGGCAAGGAGAATGGAATGCGACACAGTATCAAAAGCCGCACTCAGATCAAGTAATATGAGTGCAGATGTCTCTCCGCGATCCATACAGTGACGCAGCCTCTCAGTGACTCCAAGAAGAGTCGTTTCTGTGGAGTGGTTGGCCCTGAAGCCGGATTGGGACGGATGCAGGACACCCAGACTCTCCACATCATGAGTTAGCTGATTGTTGATATGTCTTTCCAAAATCTTGGAAAGTACGGGAAGTAGAGAGATAGGCCTATAATTAGACAATATTGAAGGGTCAGCTCCAGCCTTTTTTAAGAGTGGAATAACCATTGCGTGTTTCTACTCAGGCGGAACAAAGGCATCTCTCAGTGAAGAATTAAGAAGCTCTTTTAAAACATTAAGGGAGTCCGGGCGGAATTGATGCAATATTTTAATTGGCAAAGGTCGCGTGGAGAACCCGATTTAATACTTGCTAAACAGTCATAAAAAGTGTTTTCATCGAAAAGTAACCAGCTACAAAGTTTGGCTGCAGCGTCAGGCTCACTTACATGAGTGGAGCCAAAAGTCAACATGGATTCAACGGGAAGGGGGGAGGAACCTAAGATACCATAAATAAGCTCAACCTTCTTGATGAAGAAATCAGCAATTTTGTCACATTGGGCCTCATCGAGGGTCGGTGGGGGAGGAGTAGTATCATAGCCTGTCAACTTTTTTACAACCGAAAAAAGAGTATGCAAGCAATTTTGGGCATGCGTGACAGTGTTAGCAATGTACGTGGCTCTGGCCAATTTACACCATTTGTGATACTCTTTAAGGGTTCTTTTATAATCGGCTTTGCAAGCAGGAGAGTAAGATCGCCTCCATTTCCTCTCACGGACTTTACATTTAGATTTCATGGCCTTAAGGTTCTCCATGAACCACAGAGCAGGAGGACAATGGGGCATGGTGTGTTTGGACACAAGAGGCAGAGATGTATTTACAGCTGCGGTAAGCCAATTCGATACGGCAGGATCAAGTAAGGGCAGTGGTAAATTAGTGTCCGGCAAGTTCTTAGATAATAGAGTGTTAAAAGTCTCAACATTCAATTTGCCCCAACGTCTAAAACGCTGATGAGAATCTGGGTAGACCCTGTTTTTGGTATTGATGGAGAGGGACAGGATGATCTGGGTGTTGTCTGCGTAGGATATAACTATGACTGCACAGGAACAGATGATGCTAGTGAGTGGGACAACGTTGGCATTGAACAGAGTGGCACTGAGTAAGGATAATTGTGATACTCCGCGTATGAGGTTGGCAGCAGGTGAAGTGAAAGGAGTCAGGTTAATTGACTGGTGCCAGATGTAAGGAAGGAGCAGATCCCGTGGAATGCAGGCCGTTGAATGCCAGCTTCATGCAGGCATTGAAGGAAGATGGGGTGGGAAATGGTGTCAAAGTCAGTGGATCGATCCAATAAGATGAGGGCCAAGGTATCTCCTCTGACTATAATCAGTCAGATGTTGGCTGTTCCGGTAATCAGGCCAGTCTCATTTCTGTGGTTGGGTCTGCATCCAGATTGAGTGGTGTTAAGGAGGTGGTTGACATTGAGGTGGGTGGCTAGACATGTGTTCATGATTTCATCCATGACTTTCACTGGCAAGAGCAGCAGGGAGATGAACCAGTCGTTGGCTTTTGTCTTAGGGTCCACTACGAGCTTTTTTATGAGGGTAGAACTGTGGCGTGTTTCGAGTTATATATAAAGGTGGCTGTGTTGGGACGAAGGCTGTGCTGATTGCGTTCAGTCCTTTAGTGAAGATGTGATGAAAGAGAGGCGCAAGAGTGCTCATGAGTGGCTCAAGAGTTTGTGGAACACATTGTCACTGCAGTTTCTTGAATGGTGATAGTGGGCACGGTGGTAAGGGTGGTCCTCTGGATGTTGGTCATGGTGGGCAGGAGGTCTGAAAGGATGGAGGAGTCCAGCAGGGAATTGAAGTTGTCATAAATGCTGAAGATTTTATTACTGAATAAAAGTGACATCTGGGTGCAGAGGCCCTGTGAGTGAGTTACATTGGTGGAGCTTGTCGCTTGAGAGGTTCCCTAGAAAAAATACAGGGTTGATAAAAGAGCCTCTTGCAAGAGACAAAGAAGGTTGCTAAGCAGATTTCTGCTTCTCTAGATCCTACGCAGGGTTGAAACAGAGCCCTTTTTAAAGAGTATTGTGTTTTTAATTGCCCTTAGGAAGGTGGTGCATAACAAGCAACAATCCACCGAAACGCGTCGACACACGAAAATCCCCTTTTTGGGTTATGTATTGGACATACTTACATGAATGTATTTTTTAAAAATGTTTTGCTGTGATACTGTAAGGTATATGTGTTTTTTAAAATGTTCTGATGTGATAATTAATGATATATATTGAAAATTTAGACATATCAATGTGTGATTATGCAAAATTGATGAACTCCACATTTATTGTTGTCTGTCGATGAAAAAGCTTTTTATGAAAATTTTTTTTTGAATAAAGAAGAGTGTAAAGGCAATTGACATTGTCAGGTTAGATCTTGTTATTATATAGTGCCTTTGTGGTTTTACTTTTGACTGGGCGGGCAGTAGAATAAAAATGCCCTTTGGTGTGAATGTGATGATCTTATGGATTTTCAGCAATAGAGATTCTGATTGGGATAGTTCATCTGACAATTCGAGCATTGTAGGCATTAAACCCGGGGAACAATTTTTGTTTACTGTGTATTTATGTCATTAGGCCAGCATTTCAGGTGAGTTTAAATCTGTGATGTATTGCACAAAATGTTTCATAGAGGTAGACAATGTTCCTTTTGAGTAGGTTGCTGATGTCCCCTTTTTTTTCTCTACCTACATTCTGCCTCAGGGGCCCCCTCTGTGTGGGTGGTTGGAAGGAGGAACAGCACAGGAGAGCAGAAGGGAAAGGCCACCACAGGAGGAGAACGGTACGAAGGGGAACAAAAGAACAAGAAAAGGACTAAGAAAGAGAAGCCAAGGGTAGGAGAAGCCCTAGAGAGTGTGAGATTAGAGTAAAGGAAGTGTGGCTCACTGGTTAGAGCAGGCAGACCCTGAAGCAGAGGTCAGACCCGGGACCAGGGTTCAATTCCCGACGCAGCAGGGTCTTGAGCTCAAATGTCCATGGACTCGATAATTCTCGCTTCGGTGCCTGACCTAATCATGGGTTCACACTCTGCAACTCTGGGCATTAAGCTTGCTTAATCTCCACAACGGCCCCCCCGCGGCGGGATGCCTGGCTTTCACCTTGGGGATGCCCTGTAGGGGCTATCTCACAGGTAAAAACGAGGACGGGTTCCCAAGGCAAGCGCGGAGATACCCCTTCGGGGGTCGATTCTGGCGCTTTATAAGAATATAATAATAATAATAATAATAATAAGGAACAAAAAGGGCTAGTGATGAGTAAGAGGCCAAAGAGGCAAGGCAAAGAGTAAATGTGAGGGCAAAAAGGTAGAGGCAAAAAAATGAGTGGAAAATCTATGAACTGCAGGAAAGAGCGAGTGTGAAAGACAAAGAAAAAGTGCAAATGGTGTGACAGCCAAAGAAAAAGAGAATTGTAAAGAAAGAATGGTAAAGGCAAAGAAGAATAGCATAGAATGAGTGAGAAAAGAGGTAAAGAGAGAATGAGGAGTCAAGAAAGAAGCAAAAGCAAGACTTAGTGAGCAAGGGGCAAGGTTGCACAGAGCCCTGAGAAAAAGGTCCAAAAGGCAAAAGCATAAGGAGCAAGAAAGAGGTCAAAAGGCGAAGCAACAGAAAAATTGTGAAATGAGAGAGAGAAGGAATACAATCAATCAATCAATCAATGACACTTATAGAGCACGCTACATACCCGTAGGGTCTCAAGGCGCTTGGGGGAGGGGGGGTGCCGCTACTGCTCGAACAGCCAGGTCTTCAGCTTCTTCCTGAAGGAGAGGTGGTCTTGGGTCAGGCGCAGGTCGGTCGGGAGGGAGTTCCAGGTCTTGGCGGCCAGGTAGGAGAAGGACCTTCCTCCTGTAGTCGCTCTTCGGATGCGGGGGACGGCGGCGAGGGCGTGGTTGGCTGATCGGAGGTGGCGTTTGGGAGCGTAGAAGTTGATCCGGCTGTTGAGGTAGCTCGGGCCTTGGTCGTGTAGGGCTTTGTGTGCGTGGGTGAGGAGGCGGAAGGTGATTCTTTTGTTGACGGGGAGCCAGTGAAGGTCTCTCAGGTGTCCGGAGATGTGGCTGGTTCGTGGGATGTCGAGGATGAGTCTGGCTGAGGCGTTCTGGATCCGCTGGAGTCTCTTCTGGAGCTTGGCGGTGGTACCGGCGTAGAGGGCGTTGCCGTAGTCCAGTCGGCTAGTGACGAGGGCCTGGGTGACGGTCTTCCTGGTCTCGGTGGGGATCCACCAGAAGATCTTCCGTAGCATGCGTAGGATGTTGAAGCACGCCGAGGAGACGTTGTTGACTTGCCTGGTCATGGAGAGGGAGGAGTCCAGGGTGAAGCCCAGGTTGCGTGCATGGTCTGTCGGTTTGGGTGCGGTGCCCAGGGCGGGAGGCCACCAGGAGTCGTCCCAGGCGGAGGGTGAAGAGCCCAGGATGAGGACCTCCGTCTTGTCCGAGTTCAGTTTCAGGCGGCTGGTCGTCATCCACTCGGCTACCTCTTTCATCCCTTCGTGCAGGTTGGCTCTGGCGGTGGCGGGGTCGTTGGTCAGGGAGAGGATCAGCTGGGTGTTGTCGGCGTAGGAGATTATGCTGAGGTTGTGTTGGCGTGCGATGGCCGCGAGGGGGCTCATGTAGACGTTGAAGAGGGTGGGGCTCAGAGAGGATCCTTGAGGGACGCCGCAGATGACTTCGGAGGCCTCTGACTTGTACGGTGGTAGGCGGACTCTCTGTGTTCTTCCGTCGAGGAAGGAGATGAGAGAGAGAGTAAAAGGTTGGAGAGGGTAAATATGAGGTTGAGGCAAGGATGCTCATGTTACCACTGGAGCTTAGTTTGAAAGGGATACGCCTGGTTGGAAGACCAAGAAGTGATAGGTGGACAGGCACCAGCCTGAGGGTGGTAGTTACTGCTCACACCTCCCGAACCAATAGGTAAAAGTACCCAGGTGTAACCCTAACCACTTTTGTAGCACTTCTGCCTAAATCTAAAATGGCAAAAACTTTCCTTCCATGTGCAGAGCCTTTGGGCCCACCTTCGGGATGTGGCCCCAAAAATGTGGTCACTCTAATCAGTACTGGGGAAGCTCCTCTAACACTGGGATTGGTGGCTGCATGACTGGGGGAACAAAGGAAGGGCCTGCTCAGGTGCTAGCTAACCCTTTCCTGTGACAGGGTAGGCCTTTTAGAAATTAGTCAGGTTTATGAAAAAGGCAAACTTGTCCTGCCAGAGAGACAAAAGCAGAAACACCTCCCCACAACCTAGGACTTTGTCCTGCTCTGGGAGCAATTTTCACCCCCCATTAAGGGGGCTATTCAGCTGCCAGGTAACAGTTGAAGCTCATGCAAATGAATTACCAGTAAAGTTGCCCATTTAATAAATATTACAAAAAGTCCAAAAATACAATGTGTAGGTGTTTTGTAGCTAGAGACATTATTAGATGTGATATTGCATCCCAATTGTTAGACTTGGCCTTCTCTGCAGAGTCACCCCAAACATTTTTTTCTGCACCCATTTTTTTTTCGTTTTTAGGACTCTCTACACTTTACCACTGCTACCAGTCCTAAAGTGCTTGTGCTCTTCCCCAATTGACTCAGTTAATTGGTTTACACTCAATTGACTCATTTAATTGACTTGTAAGTCCAAACTAAAGTGGTGCTACATGTACCCAGGTCCTGTAAATTAAATACTACTAGTGGGCCTCCATCACCTATCGTACCACCCATTTAAGTATGCTTTTTAAACATGCTCCGGGTCTGCCATTGCAGCCTGTGTGTGCAGTTTTAAACTTCCATTTCGACCTGGCATAATAAATCTTTTGCCAGGCCTAAACCTCCTTTTTCAATATATATGTCACCCTTGGGTGGGCCCTAAACAGCCCATAGAGCATGGTGCAGTGTATTTAAAAAATTGGAAATGTATGTTTAAGTTTTACAAAACTCTCAAATTAATTTTTCACTACTGTGAGACCTACCTCTCTCATATGATAATATTGGGTTCCCTTATTACATTTAATAAGTGGTAACTTTGGAATTGGGGCAGGTAGGAAGCGCATGCTGGGTGTCTGGGGAATTATAATTTAACATCCTATTTAATGGCAAAGTTGGATTTTAAGTCACAATTATGAAAATACAACTTTTAGAAAGTTGAACCACTGGTGCCTACAGCCTGTTCCTGGGTCATGTGAGTAGGTGTAGTTGGAAATTGGCCTTTGGTATGTTCCTCCCAGGCAGCATCACAAAGGAGGGTCTGGGTGTTGAGTGTTGGCAAGATGGGTCATCCCTGACTTCATAGGGGGCAGAGCTGTCACCTACCACACTTGCACTTTAAAGGCATTGGCTCAGCTCACACACAAAGGACTTCACACCAGCCTAGTGTGCCCCCAGATTGACTGGAGCCAGGGCACTCTTCAGTACACTCCTGGACCTGTAGATACTTCCAAAGATGGACACCCTGCTGCTTTGCAGCTTTCTGCCTGCCTTGCTTGCTGGAAAGAAATACTGGAACTGCACTCGATGCAGAGTGACACAAAGCTCCACAAAGCCTCGCTGCATAGCTTCATCGGAACTAGCAAAGCAACACTATGCGACTTTGCACCAAGGACATAAGGTAAAAACCTCAGTGGGCCAAACTTGGTCCTGTGCCAAGCCTGTGCTCCATTGCGGTCAGCCTTAATTGGTGACTTTGTCCTGGTCCAGTGTGACCAGATACCCACAGTAAGTGCTTTGCGCCTTTTGGTGCTACTTTTAGATAAATCTTTAAATTCCAAATCTGCAGTTCTACTGGTTAGATTTTTGTCAATTTGGTCTCAAATAATTAATTCAAATGTACTCTCTTTTTTCAAATTGGTATGGGATTTTTCTTGTCTTGTGTTTTCACTCTGTTGCTGTTTGAGTGCTACATAAATACTTTACACATTGCCTCTAAAGTAAACCTGACTGCTTTTGTGTCAGGCTGCCAGAGGGTTTAACACAGGTTAATTTAGAGATTTTTTGTGGTTCACAATAATTGTGGCTGCTGCTGGAGTAGGATTTCCCCGCACCCCCTCACCTTTAAACCAACAACTCCATTTCTCCCACTAGTGCTTTCCTATGGAACAGCCAGCCTTGCTACAGTGAAAATATCTTGTGGGGCCTTTTCAATATAAGGACACGTGTAACATTACATTTATACATGTCCTACATTTAAATATCATGCACCCTGCCCTATGGGCAGTAAGGTCTACATAGCGGTGTCTTGTCTATACTACTATTATAAAGAGAGAACAGAAACCTTTTGGCAAGGTAAACTCGGGAACCACAGCGCCAATCCACACACCCAATACATTGTTGTAATCCTCAGGGTGTGTAGATGGACATAGGCTGCATAAAATTAAAAAAAAACGTTAATTAAAAAATGAAACTTTAAAAACAAAGTAGTCCCCTAAAAGTAGCGCCGGCCGCGACGAAGTACTGGCTGCGACCTAGCGATGTCCGCAACGTGCGTGATGACGACAGGCGGGGAGGAGCGGTGACAAGCAGCGAGGAGTGGCGGTGAAGTCCGGAGCGCGGGTAAGAGCGGCGGCTCAGGTAAGGCAAAGGCAAAGGCGAGGCGGGAGGGGGTCTGGGCAATGTCGGGGCGGGCGGGGTAGGGCAAATGCAAAGGCGAGGCGGGAGGCGGGAGGCAGGCAGGAGGCGGGCGGGAGGCGGTCTGGGCAATGTTGGGGCGGGCGGGGGCCGGGCGGGAGTGCACCCAAGCCTGAAATGTTGCCCCGAGCCCTCTTCTGCCCTGGGCAATGCTGCCGCAATCCGGAAATGCTGCCCCCAGCCCCCTTCTGCCCCAGGCAACGCTGGGGCGGGGTGCTAGTTAGTATATAAGATAATGGTAGAGATCTGTGAGAAGGGATTATTTTGGCAGGTTGAATTTGCAGTTTAAAGCTGCAACAGCCAGGCTTCAAATGGTAGGACTGCAGTCATGTTTGCATTGTCACTGTAGTGGATTGTGCAATGGGCGCTGCAGTCCACCATTGGCATTTAACTTACAGGCCCTGGTTATATTTTGTAACATACACTAAGAATGTACAGGTAAGTTAAATATGCCAATTGGAGGTATAACAATTTTATTATGTTAAAGGGGAATGCACAGTCAAGGGAAAATCTCAGGATACAATACATCATGTAAACGATGATAATTTCCTACTACCTTAAAGATGTGAACTTGTCCCCTGAAATGAGCCTGTCTACTTTCACTCAAACCTTATTGCCCAATTCACATGTCGGCACAAGACGTGCACATTAGTTATAAAGTGATACAACACAGCAATAAACAACTAACTACGAAAATAGCACCTAATACATGTTACATGGGTGTAATGATAGGAACATTATAATAGTGTCTTCTTTATTTGTCACACTTACTGGACATGCATGTGTTCGACATTTGTTATGCTTTAACTGTACCCACAATACCTGTTATAAACATGTTGTTATTTGAGATGTGGCCCGTGACTGCTCACTCGCCTTGTGGGTTCCGAATGCCACAGTTGGCGAGGTCGTAGCACCGCGGGCTCCTGCATTTTCCTGCAATAAACTTCAAAATACGAATTTCACTTCCCTCGGATTACTTTTATCGCCTTTTTACACCTGGCGACCAAGATGGGATGATTTTCACAAAATGGTCTTAACTATTGATGTAGTTGTTACAAACAAGATTAAGTGTTCTCTAAGGGCAGGACGTGTTATACAGAGCATGATGAAGTCATAGGACTTCTGTGAGGGCATGGTCTATAAATCACTGCTATTACCTTGATTATTTTATTGTATGTTTGCAACGTCCGTGTTTTTTCACTCAAAAACTTGTCATGCTACACCTAATTTCTGTTTGCTGCTAAAGTGTTCAGTAAAGAAGTATCAGTCATAATTGAAGCTTCAGTCTTGTAACAAAATTTCAGCAAGCAACTTGTCAACTGCAGTTTGTCACAGATGTTTGGCCTAATGGTTGTTGGTTTGCACCACTGTGTCTTCCAGACTGGGTACCAACATGGTTTCTTCCGAAGCAGGTGAATGACCATCAGAGCTAGTTAGTCCCTTACTTAGATTAATCTAAGCAAAAGCCTAGCCTGCCCAAGGCAAATTTTCATTGTGGTTCCCTTTGCTGAATTTTCCAGTTATCAGGGCGCCGTTTACATCTTATTTTTATAAAGAGGCCATTTATATGTACTTTAAAAATGGGTTCTAATATGTAAAGTCGCCTTTCTTGGAGATAAACAATACTTATCCACACAGTATAATTTCATAAAGTACTATACGCTTTGAAGTGCTCAAAAACCTCATTGCCTATCGTTTTTGTTTGCATTGTTTATATTTTAGTAAAAATGCGAGCGCAAGGAGCAAAGATAAATTAAAACCTTGCCATGACTCATTCATTCACGATCCAGATGGATAAATATGGAGCCTTTTGTAATTGGAATGCCTGAGGCTGTTATTGGGCGCCGAGTGCCTTAATTGTCATTTTAAGGAAAGAATTTAGAATTTGGGCGCTAATTGCTTTGCTTCCAAAGAGGGAAAGAGTGCATGTGCAACAAATTAAATGTTTCAGCCCATAATAATAAAGTATTTGCTCATCGTAGCTTACAGCATATAATCAAAAAAGATGTACTTCGTACCAATTTACCTGGTACTTCAAAAGGCGATGTTACCATGGCAACCCTGTACCAAACAAGAAGGAATTGCAATCAGATGAATCATAGGGCTCTATGAAATAAAATAATGAAATGCTTTCTTTTGGCTGGATAGTGGCTTAGACTTTCCCATTGCAGCAAGCATTTTAATTATATTTTGTATACGAGAAGGAGAGTGGAGAGCGCCCGACAAGTATGTTCTCTGGATTACAGCTCTCTGCGATTTCCACTCTATCGTTCAGTCCCAATGTCACTATGAATGAAAACAGTTGATTAATCTCTGTAGACATTTTTCATAGTACAAGCCTCAACCCTACTCATTGCCAGTTACATGGTACATTATGTAATACATGGCCTACTAAGTTGAGCTCTCATGCTTTGTTTATTAACTTCGCTTTAAAAAAGTCACACTGAGTTGCATTTTATTTCCCTGTCATGAAATCGTGAAATGTAATGATGTACCTTCAACAGTGTATCAATGTATTTTCACCATTGCACAACTACATAGCCAATTGTTAGTCATTCAACCAATCAATCGATCGGGATTTATAAAGCGCAGCTAATCACCCGATAGGGCATCCAGGCGCTTGCAGGTCCTGGAGGGTTATTCGAACAGCCAGGTCTTGAGGGCCATTCAGAATTCCGGAAGTGAGGTAATGGTCCAGAGGTTACAGAAGAGTTGTCAAGCATCACTAGACAAAAGCCTGCACAACGAATGCATTATGTTGACAAAAAATGTGTCCTGAAATGTGGTAATTTATTCTACATAACATCACATCTTACTCCTTTGCTTCTGTGCTTCTTCTGTTGTCTTAGGAACCCATTCCCTAAGCTCTTTCTCCTTCTACCTTTTAGTTAAAAAGTGACAATGTTTGAGAGAAGATAATCTTTTTACTCCCTCAATGTATTGCTCATTACGTCACACAATATCACAAACCATCATCATCGGTATCAATTCACTAATGACATGAGTTATTACATCACTAATGACGTCTTCAACCATTAGACCACTGTTGTTTTATAAATGAGTCTTTATGGAGCAGCCACAAGTAATGGCCAAAAGCCTATGCACCATTAGTGCTGAATGAATGTGTACCTTATTCCACTATGCATCACACGCCCTCGAAAGCACCAGTGTAGTTACAGTTTGGTCAGAGTTTCCATAGGAAATACAAGCATTGGCATAGCCAATAGGTCTCGCATTTGGGACCTTATAAGTGTTTAGCCATGCAGCAGTTGGTGTTGTTGCACCAAGAATATTCTGCTGCATAACTAAACACTTATAGGGTCCAAAAAGCGAGACCTATTGGCTATGCCAATGCTTGTTTGTTTTTTTGTTGCTATTTTTTTTAAGTTGCCAGATCTACAATAGCTGGACATGGTTTTTGTTAACAGTTCTTTGCATCAAATGAACTTGTTTTCATTGCTCTGAATGTTGTTTCCAATCTGGTTCTAGGAAGCAGTCATTCCCGGGGGTGCGGGGGCTGCCTAGCTGTGCGCATGCGCCAAACTTTGCAAATGAGAAAAAGCCTGGTGCAGGCGAAATTTAAAAGTGTGGAGTGAGTCAGCCCCAGTAAGCATGACTCACTCACACAGGAGTTCATGCACTGCACCTGCATACTAAGCATGATTTAAGGAAACGACCAACTCCCTCCCAGGCATCAAACACAAATTTACCAAGAAACTCTGAGAAGAGCCAGCCTGCTGCACTGACGGCTGGTGGTGTCTGTGCCTGGTGAAAGCGTGCACTGACGGCTGGTGGTGTGTGTGCCTGGTGAAAGCGTGCACTGACAGCTGGTGGCGTGTGTGCCGGGTGAAAGCGTGCACTGACGGCTGGTGGTGTGTGTGCCTGCTGGAAGCGTGCACTGATGGCTGGTGGTGTGTGTGCCTGGTGGAAGCGTGCACTGATGGCTAGTGGTGTGTGTGCCTGGTGAAAGCGTGCACTGACGGCTGGTGGTGTGCGTGCCCAGTGGAAGCGTGCACTGACGGCTGGTGGTGTGTGTGCCTGGTGGAAGAGTGCACTGACAGATGGTGGTGTGTGTGCCCTGTGAAAGCATGCACTGTTGGCTGGTGGTGTGTGTGCCTGGTGGAAGTGTGCACTGATGGCTGGTGGTGTGGGTGCCTGGTAAAAGCGTGCACTGACGGCTGGTGGTGCGTGTGCCCAGTGAAAACGTGCACCGACAGCTGGTGGTGTGTGTGTGCCTGGTGAAAGCGTACACTGACTGCTGGTGGTGTGTGTGCCTGGTGAAAGTGTGCACTGATGGCTGGTAGAGTGTGTGCCTGGCGGAAGCGTTCACTGATGGCTGGTGGTGGGTGTGCCTGGTGGAAGCGTGCACTGAAGGCTGGTGGTGTGTGTGCCTGGTGGAAGAGTGCACTGATGGCTGGTGGTGTGTGTGCCTGGTGGAAGCGTGCACTGATGGCTAGTGGTGTGTGTGCCTGGTGAAAGCGTGCACTGACGGCTGGTGGTGTGTGTGCCCAGTGGAAGCGTGCACTGACGGCTGGTGGTGTGTGTACCTGGTGGAAGAGTGCACTGACAGATGGTGGTGTGTGTGCCCTGTGAAAGCATGCACTGATGGCTGGTGGTGTGTGTGCCTGGTGGAAGTGTGCACTGATGGCTGGTGGTGTGGATGCCTGGTAATAGCGTGCACTGACGGCTGGTGGTGCGTGTGCCCAGTGAAAACGTGCACCAACAGCTGGTGGTGTGTGTGTGCCTGGTGAAAACGTGCACCGACAGCTGGTGGTGTGTGTGTGCCTGGTGAAAGCGTGCACTGACTGCTGGTGGTGTGTGTGCCTGGTGAAAGTGTGCACTGATGGCTGGTGGTGTGTGTGCCCGGTGGAAGCGTGCACTGAAGGCTGGTGGTGTGTGTGCCTGGTGGAAGCGTGCACTGACGGCTGGTGGTGTGTGTGCCTGGTGGAAGCGTGCACTGATGGCTGGCAGTGTGTGTGCCTGGTGGAAGCGTGTACTGACTGCTGGTGGTGTGTGTGCCTGGTGGAAGCGGGCACTCACTGCTGGTGGTGCATATGCCTAGTGAAAGCGTGCACTGATGGCTGGTGGTGTGTGTGTCTAGTGGAAGCGTGCACCGACAGCTGTCGGTGTGTGTGCCTGGTGGAAGCGTGCACTGAGAGCAGGTGGTGTGTGTGCCTGGTGGAAGCGTGCACTGACTGCTGGTGGTGCATGTGCCTAGTGAAAGCGTGCACTGATGGCTGATAGTGTGTGTGCCCGGTGAAAGCGTGCATGGATGGCTGGTGGTATGTGTGCCTGGTGGAAGTGTGCACTGACAGCTGGTGGTGTGTGTGCCTGGTAAAAGTGTGCACTGACGGCTGGTGGTGCTGGTCGTGTGTGTGCCTGTTGGAAGCGTGCACTGACAGCTGGTGGTGTGTGTGCCTGGTGGAAGCGTGCCCTGATGGCTGGTGGTGCTGGATTGTCAGTACTTGAAATAGTGCTCCAGGATACAGCAAGGCCCCCTGGTGTGTGCCTGGCGGAAGCGTGCACTGAAGGCTGGTGGTGTGTGTGCCTGGTGGAAGCGTGCACTGACGGCTGGTGGTGTGTGTGCCTGGTGGAAGCGTGCACTGATGGCTGGCAGTGTGTGTGCCTGGTGGAAGCGTGCACTGACTGCTGGTGGTGTGTGTGCCTGGTGGAAGCGGGCACTCACTGCTGGTGGTGCATATGCCTAGTGAAAGCGTGCACTGATGGCTGGTGGTGTGTGTGTCTAGTGGAAGCGTGCACCGACAGCTGGTAGTGTGTGACAGCTGGCGGTGTGTGTGCCTGGTGGAAGCGTGCACTGACAGCAGGTGGTGTGTGTGCCTGGTGGAAGCGTGCACTGACTGCTGGTGGTGCATGTGCCTAGTGAAAGCGTGCACTGATGGCTGGTAGTGTGTGTGCCCGGTGAAAGCGTGCATGGATGGCTGGTGGTATGTGTGCCTGGTGGAAGTGTGCACTGACAGCTGGTGGTGTGTGTGCCGCGTGCACTGACGGCTGGTGGTGCTGGTCGTGTGTGTGCCTGTTGGAAGCGTGCACTGACAGCTGTTGGTGTGTGTGCCTGGTGGAAGTGTGCCCTGACGGCTGGTGGTGCTGGATTGTCAGTACTAGAAATAGTGCTCCAGGATACAGCAAGGCCCCCTGGTGTTATACTAGGGTACGACCATGAGGCTCACACTGCAATCTTCTCCACCATGGTGTTGTGGTTCTGTTCAAGCTTCACCTGTAGGTACCAGGTCCGCGCACCACCACCAGCAAATGAAGCTTGCTAGGGAAAGTGTTAATTTTGTGTGTCTTAATCCACATGCTGTGACTATTTCTCTCCCGTTACTCAGCATAAGGGCTATTGATTATGCACAGACGTAAGGTAGGCACAGGCTGTAGAAGACTCTGCACGTCATGTCTTCAGGTATCCCTCTTCTAGGTAATGTGAATGGTGCGGAAGGTGCAGGTAAAGTGACACAGAAAATTAACTCAGCTCCTGTCTGCCTCACCTCTGATTGACAAATTAAATAGATTGGCAGAGCCAGGTGAACATCAAGGTAGGCCTTGTCAATTTTCACAGTTTCAGCTGTCTGTGCACACTCCAAGAGAAGTAAAGCATACACATACAGTCAGAACTGTGAAAAGAATGTAAGCCTTAGAGGAACAATTGTTATGTGTCCCCAGGTTCTGGAAATCTAGACAAGGGGGAAGGGCTTTGTCAGTAGCTGGGCTAAAGCTCTGGAATGATCTTCCCTATGACATCAGAGTCTGTAAGGAACATTTTCCTTTTAGGAAAAAATTAAAAACTTTTCTGTTCAACTACTAGCTCTGTTAGGGCATTTGTTATACACTGGTCAGGGCTTTTGTTCACAGATGCTGCCAAAGGCGCGGAGATACTCCTTAGGGAGTCGAGTTCCTAGCGCGTTATAAGTCTGTAAATAAATAAATAAATAAAAGAAAGTGTATATCACTGGGCACTGCTTTTAGCCAATTAAGACATTCTGCCCTTAAAAGGAGTAATGCGAAAATAGGATTATATTATAATCTGTTATAGCAAGCAACACGTGTTAAAAACCTGATTACTTGCTATTACTTGCTATTAATTCTTGTCTTTTGTTTGGCTCTCCAACACTAGAAAGGCCCTTTAATAGCAGATTTACTAGCATTTTGTACCAGACTTCCATCACATAATTAACACAAAATATTAATTGGGATTTACTTTCCAGCACAAAGTTTGTTGTGCTCTGGAGAATTGCCTCAAAGTAACGAAAGGCAGCACTTTGCACAGATTTCTTTTACTTTGTGTCAAGGGAATATCCTGTTGGTGGTACATGAACATTCCCATGCAACCACCAATGGTTTTGCTAGAAAGTCCTATTTACTAACTATGGTTGACATGGCTGTGACCACAAAAAAAAACATGTCTTTGAGGCAGGGGTTAAGAAAGAACAATGGTTTTATTTCTCAAAACTGTTCCGACTTTGCTTGTGTGCTGCACTACAGCTCACATCTTAAGTAGGTAAAATGTTAAAGTTTGTCTAAACATAGGTCTTAATTACGAGTCTGGCGGTGTGAAGTGGCTCGGCGGTGGTGGTCCAGCCACCAACGCACCAGCGGTTTGACTGCCCCATTACGACTTGGGTAGTCAGACCGCCATGGGACTGTTCGCTGGTGGTGGTGCGGTGATCCTGTGGCCGCGATATGCTAGGCGGGACCTCCGTGGTCCCGTCAAGCATGTATTAGGGGTTTCCTCTCCGCCACAGGTTTCATGGTGGTTCCACTGCTCTGAAAACCGTGGCAGAGAGGAAACAAAGGGGCCCTGTCAAGGGGGCCCTAAATGGCTCCCTGGTGCCTCACACCATGTGGATGCACACAGGGGGGCACAACATTTGCCCCCCTGTGTGCACGCACACCAGTTCCTGCCCGGTATGGACTTAACAGTCCATGGCGGGCAGTAACTGTTTTTATCGTTCTCATTGCAGTGCCCATTTTTAGAGGCACCGCCATGGGAACGCCAAAAAAAAAGCCAGCCAGACAGGAGCAAACTCATAAACTGTCAGGGGGCCAGACCACAGCTTTGTTACAGCGGGAGCGTAGCGGTGGTGTGCCGCCTACTGCGCCAAAAGTTGTAATCGGGCCCATAGTGTTTTCTCCTGGAATGATATCCTTCCACTAGAAAGCCTATGCTAGACATCACACACACCTTTGTTCTTTGCTGCCAAGGTGTGCATGTGGCGTTAGGCAGCCTGATTATGTGTCAGTGATAGTAAAGAGAGCAGAAGCGCAAACAATTAGTAGATATTGAGCATGCCTGACCGTTCTATCAATGCAACGCAGCATATCAACTATGGTTGCAGTGCTGCATTGCAAGTTAATAAATCTTCCTTAGGCTGCTTCAACAGGGTAGAACATTTATAATCTTTCAGAAATAGAAACATATATTGACAGTTAGTGATAGAAATTACAAACAACATAATTTTTTTTGTATGTTTGAACCATAAAGGCCGGAATTCCACTCCCCACCCCCTCCTCCCCCTAAAATCTTATTTTGTTTGCAAGTTTTGTTTTTGGGGTGGGGGTAACAAAAAATGACAGAAAAGCTGGGTCTCCCAACTGACTGATTCTTGCAAGCCCTAGCCTTTGCTCTCTTACTGAGATCACTTTGTCCCAGGTGAGGCAGCAGCGTTCTGTTGTGGTATAACATGGGTCAATGTCCTGCTGTTGGGCCTACAAGACATCCTAAGAGAGTATAGCACTAGTTGGTACACCGAGCTGTAGCACAGCAGCAGAGGTAGATGCCCCCTCTTCCTCCTGTCTACATCACTTGGATGTGTTAAATTGGCAAGTGTTCCAGGCATTGAGGTGATTGTGCATCCCAAAAGTTACAAAATAATATTTTTTCCACGTGCCACGGCTGAGCTGTTTTTCACACAGCTTGAAGGTCACAATTTCAACAAAGATCTTTTTTCTCCAGGTGGAATGTATGAAAACTCCCATGTAATGGACTCAGGAGTGGTCTTGGTGCCCCCCTGCCCTCCCTGAGGGTGCTATGCTTCTGTCAGATCTCTATCAGATGCCAGGCTCAAAGTACATTTGAGAATAATCCCCCCAAAAAGAAAAAAACTAAAAAAAAATAGCACGCACTGCGTCTACAGAGTGAGATGCAGATCCCTAATGAAAGTAATGAGACAGGAACAACTCCAAAGTGTAAAAGTACATTGAAAGGAACCAAAGAACACGTGAGACACATTGGTACTGCAGTACTTTCTTTTGTACCACAGTACCATGAAAACGTAGGCATAACGTTTAATATCTTTCACAAAAAACAATCGTTTTTTGTTGTTGTCAGTAAACCTTTATGCACAAACTGTAAATAAAGGATCCTTTAAGAGTAAAATGTGGTTTATGAAAAAATGTCTGGTTCTGTAGTGCGTTTTTATGTTCCACAGTACTCAGAAAAGCAAGTTAATGTCTTGAGGAAGTCCCTTGACAGCCTGACATTTTCTTTAAGGGTGTCGCGTAAATACAGTGATACAGCGGTACCAAGAAGACACAAAGAAAAAGAAAAGAGAAAGCAGTCATCTAACTAGCCACACAGTGTAAACTATTCAATCAAATATTGGCAAAGCCAATAGGTCTCGCCTCTGGGACCACTTGGCTTTGCCAGTGGTTTCAGCAATGTTGTACAGCATTCCTGATGCTGTGCAGCATGGCTAAGAAAAGAGAAAAAAACACATAACGTGGCTGGCCATGCCATTTTGTAGGCGGGCACTCCAAGCATGTGCCTAACTGCAAACAAATGCTATCATTTTTTTTTTCTTTTTGTTTACTGATCTGAATTGAATCTGTAAACAAAAAAAGAAGTAGGGTTAGTGGGTTGTGGAAAGTAACACCAGTGCGGAAAAGCAACGAGGATGGGATCATAGATGGCAGAGGTGGAGAAGCAACCATAGGCAGGGGGTAAACAACACAGGGGTGGTCAGAAGCATGATGGGGAAAAGAAAATCAGAGGGCAAGGGGAATGAAGTAAACAGAGAAAGAGGAACATGTAGTGGGGGAAGCAAACAGACCAGAGAGTTCAATGTTGAGTTTGGAGTGGAGATGCACACAGACAAGAAAACAACGTGGGGATAAGCACACGAGGGTGATTGCACCACGGGGTGGGGAGAAGCACACAGGTCAGCAACAACGAAGACAACTGGAAAACACTTACACTCTTGTGGAGTGCTAAAACAAAACAGAAAGAAGTAGTGCCTGAAAAAATGTGCAGCGGAAGTACACAGCCAAGCATTCAGCTCCAGAGAAGAAACAAAATAACTATAACTATAACTGCTAACTATAACTCGTGACCCCGCAATGTACTGCTTATGACCTCACATATTACATCACTCATGACATGGTCAGTGTCATCACTGATGACAGCTCAAATGACACCACTGATGTAATCACTGATGACATCATCCACAGAATCTCTGCTGCACCCACTCACACCCCAATATAACCTTTCATACACCCACTCCAACTTCCACATTACCATTCTCGAAACCATTGAATCACCCATACCTGTATTACACACCCACTCACTGATTCAAAGATCTACATGCACATCCACTCAGTCACCTGTATAGCCACTCATACACTAACTCAATCACAAATACAGCCTCTGATACATCCACTCATACACCCATATAGCCACTCACACACTGTCAGTCACTCATAGAGCTACTCACACACCTGCTCACTCACCCATAAAGTCAATCACACAGCTGCTTACTCACCCTTACAGTTATACACACACACACACTCACTTATTCACACAGATATTAACACATACTCAATCATCCAAAGAGTCACTGACACAAGCACATACTCAGTCATACAGCCACTCGTACCAACTCACTGACCAATACAGCCACTGATATATCCACTCATATACCCATACAGCCACCCACACACTGTCAGTCACCCATAGAGCCACTCACACACCTAGTCACTCACCTATAGAGTCAATTACACTGCCACTTACTCACCTATACAGTTATATAGACACCCACTCACTTGTTCATACAGATACTGACACATGCACACTCACCTATACAGTCACTGACACAAGCAAACACTTACCCATACGGTCACTCTCTCAATCACTCATTCACACATACAGTCACTCATATACTCCAAAACTCACCTATACTGCCTTTCACATATGCATTTACTCACCCATATACCAATGACACATCCACTCACTCACTGACACACCCATACACACATTCAGTCACCCATACAGCCCCTCACAGATCCACTCACTAACCTATACAGCCATTAACTCTCCCACTCAATCATTAATGAAGGCAGTCACACACCCCTCAATCACCCACACAGACACTCATACAGGTACTCAGACAACCAATCAATCACCCATACAGTGACTCACGTACCCACTCACCAACCAATACAGCCACTTATATACCATGTGAGAGACTGCTAGAGACATTTGCACAACCTAGTCACTCACCCATACATTCACTGAGACACCTAATCACTCACTTCACGCCTTGACGCCCATTGGGCTAAGTTAGCGCGGTACAAGATACAATTCATTCATTCATTCATTCACTTCTACACTGTCACTGATGACATCATCCAGAGAAACACTGCCATGTTTACTTACACCCCCATAAAACATGTCATACACCCACTCCCACACAATCACTAACAAACTCATTCACGGAACCCATACAAACACTCACACATATTGTAACTCATTCATACAACCAATAACACATCAACTTACCCATAGAGCCACTAACGGAACCACTAACTCACATATACAGTCACTCATGCACCTACTCACTTACCAATATAATCAGTCCAGATTCAGTTATAGAGACATCGACACACTTACACCCACTCATACACCTATACAGCTACTGACACAGTAAATCAGTTAACCATACATCAACTCACACACCTACTCACTCACCCATACAGTCACTCACACAGCCACTAACTCAGTTACTAATACATATACTCACTCACCTATACAGTGACTGGGACAACCACATACTTTACCATACAACCTCTGTCACACTCACTTACTCACCCTTACAACAACTTAAATACCCACTCACTCACACATACAGCCACTCATACCCCCACTCTCTCACCCAAACACCCACTTATACACCAATTGATGCATTGCACTGAGACAGCCACTCATGTACCCTGTCACTCACCCATACAGACACATGTATCTGCTCAAACACCCATTCAGCCTCTCATTCACCCTCTGATTCACAATTTCCAACTACTGATACACCAACTCAGTCAACAATACAGATACTCACACAGCCACTCACTTACTCATAACTTCTCAGACACACCCACTCACTTACCCATACACAAACTCACACACCCACTATCTCATGCATACAGTCTCTTATATACCCAGTCACTTTTCTATACATCACTTACACATCCACTCAATTACCCATACAGGCATTTCCACAGCGAGTTACCTTGGTATATATGTTTAACACTAAGTACAATGAACAATAAAATAAAATAATAAATAAAAGTAACTTTTAGAAAACACTCCTGATCACTGGATGATGTCATCAGTGATGTCATTTGAGATGTCATCAGTGATGTCACTGACCATGTCATGAGTGATATAATATATGTGGTCAGAAACAGTGTACCTTTTCCTTGTTTAAGAAGTAAAACTGCTTTCACCTGAATCTTTACTGGTAGATAAATCCTGCACCATATAACCTCCGCTATGCACAGCAACACTTGGCCTCCTACTACATTCCTATTATATGCACTGAAATATATAATCACAGTAATTTTTGCCTGTATATGACTGTATATTCTTTATTAACAATTGCTTTTTAAAAATGATGCAAGTGTTTGTGAAATAATGTGAGTGAATAAGAGAATCAAGGATGATGTCACCAATTATGTAATCAATGATGTCATTTAACATTTAAATTGTCTAGCACTAAATCTTTAACACGTCTATTTCTGTACCGACATCCGTGCCTTGCGACAAATTTCATTTCTAAGCTGATGGAATATTCAATTTCATTGACTTTGAGGCACACAAAACTGATTATACTAGGAGATCTCATGTCCCATCTAGGATCTCAGGATTGTCACACCGCCCTATCTCTTATTACAGATTTAGAAACTCTCCAGCTATCTCAGTTAGTGGTGGGTCCCACGCACGAGAAGGGCCATACGCTAGATCCTATTTTTTTTATTGATCCCTCTATTCTAGTGGAAGTCTCTGAAACTACCTTGGACGGACCACTACTTGGTCCCCTTCTCGGCTCTGCTTAGCAGCCATCAGGATAACTCCTTAGCAACGCCTGTTTGAAGAAGGAACTGGGCTAAAGTAACACCTGAGAAATTTAAGGCCATCTTCGAAAATACTAAACTGAACATCGAACAAGAAGACCAGATGACGGATGCCACATTAAAATATGAGGCATGGGTTACAAAAACTATGGATATCTTGGCACCCCTAGTCCTGAGACAGAATATTAGAGCATTGCCTTCAGCACCCTGATTTAATGAACAACTTGCCTCACTGAAAAAACTTTGTAAATGCTGTGAGCGCAAATGGCGGAAGGATTATAGCACCGATAGCCGCACCCGTCTTCAAGAGGTTCTTAAAACCTACCACAATAATTATTTTCCTTGCTTAAATCACTCACGAACTCTGAAAGCATCTCGCCTAACATTTCTCCCTCGCACGAATTGTGCAACAACATCGCGACTTTCTTATACAACAAAATGACCAAAATCTTCGAAAACATTCTGGATTCTTTAAGGGAAGAAGGCACTCTTAGGATTAGAGAATAACCAGGTAACTTAATGGATCTTCCTTTTCCTTCTAAATCCGAAGTTCGTGCTATCTTTTCATCCATTATATTCTGCAGGTGGGGATTACCATGATCGCCCCCCTCCGACAAGAACTTCTGAGGCTATCCATCATGTCTGACACTGTACCCAAACCGTGGAAACATGCTATGGTAATTCTTATTAGGAAAAATCTTTCCATTGACCCTTCCATACCAGAAAACATGAGACTTATTTTCCTCCTTCTGTTTGGGGGCAAAAATACTAGAGAAGTGTGTTAGTATCGTGTCACGTTATAACCACAGCGTCAAGGGAGCCACACACAGCGGAGGTGTGGGAATGGCGCCCCTTGCCAAAGCACTCCCTCTCCCCTTGTTGGGGAGGGATCCAGTATGTATGCCATGGAGTCTCAGAGACCCCTTCTGAGAGAGTCCACAGCATAAAGGGAGCCACACACAGTGGAGGTGTGCGAATGACACCATTTCCACTGGGATCACAGCACACCAGACATTGGACACTGTTTTCCCTCGTCTCCTGGTTGTGTTTCTTTCACCCTCTCCCACCTCTTTCCCTCTTTCATTCTTATTCTACCTCCCACGCTCCTATCCCATCTCCCCTGAAATCTCTCCCCTTACCTGCTTTTTCCCTTACGTATATGTTTTTAATGCATGTAACTACGCTCCAGAAACTTGTAACTATGCTCTGAAACTGTGTAACCTGTAACTATGTAACTTGTAACTATGCTCTGAAACAATGCTCGTCCTCATGTAAAGCACTCTGATACCTCCAGGTCTAGCCAGCGCTATATAAAACTTTTCAAATAACTGTCTCACTAGTTTCCTAGAGTCCAAAGAGTTACTAGACCCCAGGCTATCTGTTTTAGGGCATTGTACTCTACAAAGTCTGCCCTCCTCCTATCACAGGAAACACTGAGACAGAACCAAGACATGGGCCATACCTCAGCCCAGATATTACTTGACTTGAGCGCAGCCTTCAACACGGTGTCGCATGACATATTGATCCAAAGGCTTCACGATTTTGGAATCATTCCAAGTTACACTTAAATCTTGTGTGTTCGAACCAATTCCACTCAGCTAAAGGAGTCTCCCAGTGCTCTATCTTGAGCTCTATTTAATTTAATGTGTGTATGAAACCCCTTGCAGATATCATTAAAAGTCATAATGTTCAACTGGTGTTGTATGCAGATGACACCCAATTAATAGTGAATCTGTCTGATTCCACCATCCATCCCGGCCGATTGGTTTAAGTCCTGCTTATCAGACATAGCCTCTAGGATGACTAACAACTGTCTAAAATTAAATGCCAACAAAGAGGAGATTCTGCTGCTTGGCAGAACTCCCTCAATATGGACATCAGCTTGGTGGCCAGTGTTTCTGGGGGAAACCCTAGCCCCTAAACAAAAGGTCAAGAATCTGGGAGTAGTTTTCTAATCAAAACTCTTCTTTGAAGACCAAATTAGGAAAACTGCCAGAAAATGTTTTGGGACCCTAAGGATGCTGAAGAAAATCCTTGACCTAATTTCTACAAAATCTCATAAAACCATAGCCCACTCACTCATTACTTCCCAACTAGAGTATGAGAATGTTCTTTACCTGGGTGCTTCTAAAGGGAATCTCAAAATACTGCAACAAGTTCAAAATGCAGTAGCAAGATTGACTCTAAATCTTCCCAAAGGATCCTCTGTATCTGGCGCTCTAGACCAGCTACACAGGCTTCCAGTGTCTAAAAGAATCAGCTTTAAAGCTCGATGCATATGATGTTGCATACTAAATAAACAAGGCCCCAGCTATCTACACTCATTGGTCCAAACTTATATACCTGACCGGAATCTCAGATCCTCTAATGTGAATCTAGCAATGATCCCCAAGATCAGGAAAGCGAGAATGAGAGCAAAATCTTTTGGCCACATAGCGGCTAAATTATGGAATTCACTTACCAGTGCCCTTATCAATTCCCCCTCTGAAATTGATTTTAGGAAGAAACTGAAAACATGGCTATCAGCAAACATATTCAATTGAATTTGGCCTGATGTTTTTTTCCCCTTGTTTCTGTCTCTTGACTATGATCTCTGGTCCACATAATAGGTGTAACCAAGCGCTATACAAATGATATTCTTATTATTATTATTATTAACATGTCATTAGTGATGCAATATGTGAGGTAGGTCATAAGGTGTAGATGACAGGGTTGCAAGTTATAGTTTGGTCACTAAACTATAAATGCTGAATTTCAATTCTCTTTCAGTTTTTAAATGCAAGTTCTTATCTCATTTCAACACCTAACTATAATGTCACCTTAAGCTTTGTTTTCCAGAGTATGTCTGTTTTGTAAAATATGTTAATATCATATTACCACACATTTCTATAATCAGACCCCCACTTTGTAAAAATGCAGCGATTTTTTCAAAAGTGCCTGCAAAATATGTACACATTTTTTGTAAAAAAAACTGGCGTTCACCGTCTTTTTGCTGGCTTTGTGCTCCCACTGAGCCATTAAAGGGAGGGTGAGCAACAGGCAGGCAGAAGAGATGATAAATTCCTGTTGCCTGCCTTTGAAATGCATCCCACCCCCTCCTAAGCAATTAGTTTCACACCTTTGTGTGCCCCTTGTGGATCCTGCAGGCCATTTCAAAGCACAAGTCTGCAGTATTTTTGTGGTGGACACATATTTTGCCCACCACAAAAATACCTCACATTTTGAGGTTTTAGGCTGCAAATGTTGCTTTTTGGCTGCAAAATTTACCACCCAAACCAGCAAAATCCTGGAAGTTCTGTATAATGTCATTTTGCCCTTTGTTTTTTTAGTGAATGTCAGTTTTTTTAACATTTGTTAAAATCTCATGAGTAAGCCTAATTATAACGTTTGTCAGAAATTTCTCTGTTTTTTAATCATATTTTTTCCTTTTTTTCTCTTTTTTGACACTGATCCTTTATGTAAATCATATGCCTTGCTTAACCATGTGACTTATCTTCAACAATTAAACAATGGAACCTAAGTAGTGTCCAAACCTGAGAGTGCTCTGTTGTACTATGTGCACTGTGATTGCCTATAATATGTAAACAATAACAACAATGCACACTGCACTTTTTACATGTATAAAATCTATGCTGCACATACCCTTTAGTTACACACAATGCAAATAGTCTACAGTGCATCGCCATAGGCCACACTCTGTATCCTAATCAAATGTAGGTTTTTTTAAAGGATTTTTCTTGTTTAACCTTTTTTCTATGATTTTTTTATTTTCTATTTTTTATCATTTAAAAGAAAGATAATTTATTTAGAAATATAAAGTTGTGTGTAAACTTTTTTAATGGTTCATTTTGTGTTTTTGGTGAAACATTTGTCTTTAATGCATCATTTTTGTATCTATTTTTTTTTAAAGTACTAACCCACTGGCTGTTGAGTTTTTTTCCATGACAATGTTAAGCCCTTTTTTGATGTGTAGGGTACTTCACACTTAAGCCTTCATAACTTTTTCCCCATAATAAGTTTCCACTCCAAATTCTCATCCTTTTCCCCACATTTCGGAGATTCTAAAGGTAACCAGGGTTTTTTATTTTCCCAGAAGAGCATGAGAAAAAAAACGAAATATAGCTACATCTTAAGTGTTTGTGGAAAAATTATTAAAAAGTGCTGTGCATAAAAGCATATGCATTTTGTTCTAAAAATGGCATCAGTGAAAGGTTTGCAGTACGAGATCACCAACTTACCATCTAATAGGAACAAGCAGGGTTGCAAAAAAGACCTATTTTGTACCACAGTTTTTGCCAGTTTTTTTAAATTGGTAATCTATTTTTCCAATGCTTTTTACCTACTTGCAGTCTGTGGTGGAAACATGTGAAACACATGGATGAACCCAGAAAGCTATATATTTATGAAAACTTATCACAATGCTGAATTCAGCAAGGTGTCTTTGTTTATAAATCACTCATTGTTTTGTTCAAGAAGAAAAGAAGATGGTCATTGAATCAAATACAACATAAAACAACAGGAAAATTTGAAATAGCTGACGTTCACATCTTTAATGTTTTGCCCCAATGAGCGATTCATAAAAGCAATATTATTTATATATAACCTATTAGCAGGCACCAGTAGGTAAATGTAAATGTAAATTGATACTTGCATAGCGCACTACTCACCCGCAAGGGTCTCAAGGCACTTGTACGAATACCGCTGTGGAACCTGTCCTGGCTTTCCCTGTGAGGCGTCAATCAATCAATCAATCAGTGACACTTATAAAGCGCGCTACATACCCGTAGGGTCTCAAGGCGCTGGGGGGGGGTGAAGGCCAGGCATCCTTAGCGTTGTGGGGGCCGTTGTGGAGATTAAGCAAGTTATTGCCCAGAGTTGCACTCTATGATTAGAATAGGTACCGAGGCAAGAATTATCAGGTCCGTGGAATTTTTGAGCCCAAGACCCGCTGAGGTGGGAAATTGAAACCCTGGTCCCAGGCTAGACCTCTGCATCAGGGTCTGCCGCTCTAACTATTGAGCCACACTTCTCCTAGTAAATTAGTAATAGTTAGGATCTTGTTTCTAAAGCAAAAGCATTTATTGACATGCCTATATCTTTGTTGTCGTTTGACCAATCTTCATGACATTTTCCCACAAAAGTGTCTAAGTAGCTTCTGTGTGTCATGGAAAGTTTGAAAGGGTGATCCATGCAGTAGGGGCTGAGAAGTAGGGGCACAATATAAGGGTGTGTTTGCAATGTTCATTCCGATAGGAACGCGTTGCCAAACCTACAACCCGAACCGCTGGACGGAATGACACCAAATTCGGCAGAAATGTAGATGTTGTTACACAGATTGTGCTTTTTGTCGTTTGGTGCAAATCCGTTCAGTAGTTTTCATGAAAATAAATTTGAACAATATAGTGATATTTCTGGTTTCTATTTTACGGTGGTTTTCAGGTAAATCGCCAAAGCGCGCCTGAGCATGAATGCTCTGATTAGCTGGACACAACCTGAACAGAAAGTTGTGGTGGTTTTGCGGTGATGGTGGATACATCACAACATGTTCGAGGTAAATCAGGAAAGAGCGTGCCAGCGGGAATGCTCTGATCTCTGGCTGGATGCAACCTGAACAGAAAGTTGCAGCCTTCATTTCATCGTCCTGTAGCAGTTTCTGTGGCTGAAAATTTGTGTCAAATCCAAGATAAGGGGTCAGGGTGGAGAAACTTTGACCCCATGTTTGAGAAATGGGGGTATTTTTTTTTTTAATAGTTCTTTTTACTAAAGAAAGCATCAGCAAAAATCACATTACAGAGGGTCTGTTATATCCACCGAGCATACATTAGGGGGTCACAGGATAAACAAAGCGTACGATTGTAAAGGAACTTCACAGGGAGGGGGGGGGGCCATCAATAGCAGCATTCAGGGGTGGTGTGCAAATTTCTCCTCTGTAACTATACCAGGGCCCCCAAAACAATGACCACTTTCGAGGGCGTCCCCTCGCGAGGTATTTCACTTTCTCCCTAAACAAACAACAATCTAAATTGTTTTCCCACACTTCCAGAGTGGGAGGCTGCTCCGCTCCCCACAATTGAGCTTTATTTCGTTTGGCAATCATGAAACCCAGGGTAACCCATTGCGTCTGTGAGGTGTTTAAGTCAATAGGTTCCCAGATGTTAAGTAAGCACCTCCTCGCCTCCGGTGACAAGGAGACCCCCAGGACTTTATGCATATTGTCATGTATGTTGCGCCAATATGTGGTACTGTGCTCACACTGCTTTTTATCAGAAGGGGGGAGAAGGAAAAGTTTGTGATCCTTTCAGCTTCCTTGGTTGCAATGTACAAAAATCAATTGGGGGAAGGATCACTTGTCCTGAGTAACCAGGGTTTTTGTTCTCTTATTCAGTTCAGGTGGCGATTAAAAAACCCTCATTCACGTACTAAGGCTCGATAGGCTTTATATCTTGGTTCTCTGCCTTGTCGTTAGCAACGTGACAGCATCATCATAGGGTTTGATTGTATGCTTCCTCCACCCGGAGGTAAACCACTGGTTAGTACAGTAGTGATTTAGTGATAAAAAATGGGGGGTTTCAATTAAAAAGGCTTCAATAACCAGTACTGATAATTTTAATTGGTGCTGGAATTAAGGCCTGGTTAAAAAGATTAGGCGTGCGTAGGAAGCTTGATTATGGGGCTTCCGCACTGAGCTATGTCCGTAAAAAGGTCGACATGTTTCAGCCACAAGTTGCCCACAAAGGTCAAGTTGGCTTTCTTCAGGACCTGGTATCTCTTTTGAAAGTAGAGAAAGAAGTGAAGTAACCTTTAGTTTTAGGTCAGATTCATAGAATCATTTTTGATCACTAAATCACTACTGTACTAAGCAGTGGTTTACCTCCGGGTGGAGGAAGCATACAATCAAACCCTATGATGATGCTGTCACGTTGCTATTAACAAGGCGGAAAACCAAGATATACCGCCTATCGAGCCTTGGTACGTGAATGAGGGTTTTTTAATTGGCACCGGAACCGAATAAGAGAACAAAAACCCTGGTTACTCAGGACAAGTGATCCCTTCCCCCAAGTGATGTGCTCACACTTCCAGATGATATGCATAAAGGTACCAACGAGACAACATTGTTGTTTGCATAATCCCATATCTGAGAGTGCCATATGTACTAATTGGGGTCCCGTGAGGTAGATCCAATGCAGAATTTTAAGTTGAACTAGTCTCAGGCGAGCTGGGATTGCGACTTCTCTAGGGGAGGACACTGCTGTCTGCCAATCCTCTTCATCTAGCTCTATCCCGTCCTGCATCCATTTGTCCCTTAACGCCTCAAGTGGGTCAGAACTGTGGTTGATATGTTTTTTATATATCAAGGAGATCGTTTTGTCAGGAAGGTGTTCATCTAGTATCCTGTCTTCTAGAGGGGAGGCCTCTGGGGGCTCCATCTCCCCCGGGTAGTGCTGAGAGAAGGGAGTGACGAACCTGCCCATAGCGGAAGTATTCGGAATTTGCTAGCTCATACTCCACCTGCATTTCCTCAAACAATTTAATTCTCCCCTTCCCCCAGATATCTTTGACCGTGGAGATTCCTATAAGGTCCCATTTATCGAAACCTTTTGTTTTCCAGAGCTTGCCAAGTTTTTGGGAGTCCCACAGTGAGGTGGCCATGGTCAGTTTGTTTTTCCAACCCAGTGAACATGTGGCATCATGACAGATCTGAACCGAGTGTTTAGTTGGCCCCGTTAATGCCAATCTATTCGACCGAGAATACAAGCTCTGTTATACCTACCCCCTGGAAGAAGCCACTTATCCATAGCGTATCCGGCCATATGTGCCTTGGTTAATCGGCGCCAGTTGGGAGGCCCAGTAGTATCTTTTGATATCTAGGTGGGCGACGCCTCCATCATACCAAGAAAGTGTTTGTATAAAGCGATGCGGGCCTGCCCTCCCATAATAGACTCCCCTACAGGCTCTCGATCTCACGGAAGTATCCCGATGGCACCACATTCAAGGTATTTTGCAGAGCGTAGAGAAAATAAGGGAGCTATCATTTTAAAGAGGGCTTCTCTACCCAACAATGAAAGAGGAAGCTTCCTCCAGTTGGAAATATCACTCTTAAGCCTCTGCAGAGGGGGAAGGAGATTTCGGGAATACCTAACCAAGGGATCTAAAGAGACAAAGATTCCCAAATATTTGAACCCTCCTGTGTTGAACTGTATAGGATAGTTTCGGGGAGGGACTGGTGGGTCTCCCTTCAATACAAACAACAATAATTTCTCCCAGTTGATTGAAAGTCCTGAATTTCTCCTGAAGGAGACCAGTACATCGAAGATCACAATAAGGGACTTGCGGGGAGAGGTCAAATAGAGCAGTGTATCATCTGCATACAAAGATATGCGGTCCTCCCATTCAGGGGACCACTGCAAGCCTCTAATCGAGGGCTCCCAGCATATCCAAGCGGTAAGAGGCTCCAAAGCCAATTAGAAAAGAAGGGGGGACAGCAGGCGGCCCTGATGGGTGCCCCGTCCCAGCAAAAAGGGAGCTGAAGCTCTGTTGTTTACCATTACTTGAGCGAGCGGTTCTGTGTACAGCAGACATATCAATCTGATGTACTCAGGGCCAAACCCAAACTTGGCCAAGACTGCCCATAGATAAGACCATTTGATCGTGTCAAAAGCCATTGTTGCGTCAAGAGACGCGATTATAGCTGGTTCCCGCAGAGTATGAGCTCTGGCTAATACCCATGCAATCTACGGAGGTTTAGGGCCGTGTTCCTATGGGGCATAAAGCCCGATTGGTTGGGGTGGACAAGATCACTGATTATTTTTACCAGTCTATTTGCCAGGAGCTTGGCTAGAATCTTCGGCATGGCATTTAAAAGAGAGATAGGCCTGTACGTGGAACAGTTCGTTTTGATCTTGCCCTCCTTATGAATCACAACTATCGTACCAACTCTCTGATCTCTAGGGAGAAATCCTTTCTCTCTGGATTCTACATACATTTCTCTCAGGTAAGGTGCTAGTTTATCCAGTTTGAATTTATAGTGTTCGATGGGGAGCCCATTGGGACCTAGTGCCTTACAAGAATTTAATGAAAGGATGGCCTAGGCGATCTTGTCGGCTGTCAGTGCACTATCCATAAACTTTCGATCCTCAGGGGAAAGACACAGGAGTTGTATTTTGCGGAGTAATAGATGGGAGTCAGCTTCCGAGCGAAGGGAGACCGATGTATTAACCGCCTGGAAGTGATCAGTGAATTTATCCACTATATCCTGTGGTTCAGTGAGTGTTGCCCACTCCTCGGTTAGGAGCTCTAGGACTAGACGGGAGGCCCAATTTCTCTTATAAAGCCATGCAATGAGCTTCCCTGCCTTGTCCCCCAGGCTGTAGAGCCTGCCCTGCTGTTCCCTACCAAGCGAAAAAAGAGAATTTACCTATGCCTCTATGCACATATTTACAACATTTAATGTCATTAAAGAGTAAACCACACTGTTAGTCAACTCGGACAATGATTTATGTCAGTTATTTGTCAAAACTCATGAAAAATTTATACTTTGTGGCAAGAGAAAAATACATAGTCAACTTGACATTGAACACACAATAAGAGATTTTTGCAAGGGATAAAGCAAGAATAAACAACATATGAACCAAAATTGTGTGGATTATCGTGAGCAAATCGACAACAAGTGCAAGTACATTATACACAGTGAGTAAATTATGTCAAAGCAACAAACAACAGTTTTACAAAAGTTTGTGTTAAATTCACAATGAACTCCGGGGATACGTCTTATTCAATGTTTGCCCCGTTGCCTGTAAAATTGTTAATTATGAGTACTGTGTTGTTTACAGGACAAAAACTTGTTATAGAACCAAAAATAAATTGGGACTAGCCCAGAGGTTTGGGCGAATCAATGTTGATAAGTGCCAACGCGTTTCGAATGCCAATGTGTGGATCATCGGATTCTCATCAGGGCGTGGATTGAATCCATTTGTAACTGTTGGGGAAAAGGAACAGGGGAATTTCAATTAAAAAATAGGATTTTGACTTGCGAAAGCTTGTCCCATGTGAATGCTTCTGCTGTCACATACCGTGTGCGACCAACTTGTTTTGGTCGATTGGGTCTTTATTTGTAAAGCCAGTAATCCTACGCCGTGGTAGTCAACCTGTAATTTAGTGACAATGGTAAAATCAGTGTTTGTACACTTAAGTACAAGCAGGCACGGGCATGTGCATGCATTATGAGCAATAAATTACCTCTATGTAAGGAGCAGCCGCTCCGAGGTTGAGGCTGAGGCTTTAATGATTTCCCTTTGATTGTGATCTGTAAACACAAAGGGATGGTGTGCTTAGCGAGGGGAATTCTTTTTAATGTGTTAACCAAAGGAGTTTGGTGAAAAAAAGAATTTCTTACTTGTGTCCGTAGGCAAAAAACGACTCTTGATCGGATTCTGTGAAAAAACGGAACGGGGAGCTGATGAGTGCCCTGCGTTTTAATTACAATTGTATAAACAAAGTGAAAACAACGTGCGCCGGATGGCGTCTTACCGTGGCCTTGGACCCTCAGAGCATCGGGTCCATTGTCTGTAAGGGCGGGAGCGTCTCTTGATTGAAATTGATTCTGAAGTAAAGAAACCGGGCGAATCAATATCGCGGTCATGTTCAAAGAGGAAGCGCGTGTATATGCGCTGGTAGCACAGAAAGAGTCTTACCTGGTTTGTAGTAAAACGCTTCATCTATTTGGGTTCTAGGAAGACACAACAGCTCGCCGTTGTGATTGAGGTGGACTAAGTTAGAAACTAGTTGTCACATGATACCAGGAGCCAATCGGTTCCAGGGGCCCCTGCGCTAAGGATTGTGGGACATGTAGTTCCACATACATGAATTATATCCTGGTGACTTCACTAAGGACATTAAGCCCATTATTGACAGTGTTAAACTTCATAATCAAATATGCCTCCTTGCGTAGTAATGCTGCCTCAATGTCCTGTACATATTGTTTAGGATCAATCCATGCAAGGACCGTCCATTTGAAATCAAGTTCCCCATGGTTATGGTTCATGAAATGTTCCACCATGGGTGCAGAGCACACCTTTTTCTTTATTCTGGATCGGTGTTGGGTGATACGTGAATTAATAGGTTGACAGGTTTTACCTATGTACACTTTGTCACAGGGACAAACCACGGCGTAGATAACATTTTTTGTACGACAATTGGTGAAACTTTCATGTTTCCACGTGACCCCGTCATGGTCAAATGTACTACCTTCCAAGGTAGAGGAACACGAAATGCAATTGCCACACTTGTGATGCCCGCTAATCGGTTTTAGTTTCCATTGTGCAAGTAAATCACTTTTGGGTTTCGGAATGTAGCTGTCAGCTCGAATCAGTTGTTGACCAATGCTTTTATTCTTGCGCATGGCGAAAATGGGCTTTTGTAATGGACTTGGTAAATCTTCCAAAAGATGCCAATTGTTCAGTATGATGCGTTTGAACTGGTTAGTGTGTGCTCCAAAAGTCGTGACACACACCAACTCAGTCTGTTCATTTTTGTCCTTTTTAACCAGGAGATTTTCCCTGTGAGTGCATCTGGCACGTTTTTTAGAATGGTTAAGGAGTTTTTTGGGGTAGCCCCTTTTGGCCATTTCTGCGCAAAAGTTTGTGGCATGTTGATCAAAATCCGATATCTCAGTACAATTTCTTCTTATTCGTAACAGTTGCCCAAAAGGAAGGTTTTCTTTCAGGCACTGTGGGTGCGAGCTTTTAAAGTGCAGAATAGTGTTTCTGTCAGTGATTTTTTTGTGTAGGGTCGTGGTTAGGGTGTTTTCGCGGACCCCCACTGTGATGTCCAAAAAAGTCATTTTGCTTGTGCTGGATTCAATAGAAAAACTAATGTCTCTATGCCTGGAATTAAGCCAATTGTAGAACTGGTCAAGTTCTGTCTGGCTCCCCTGCCACAGGAGCCAGACGTCATCAATGTATCTTAGCCATTGGGTGATTTGGCCAGAAAATGGATTGTTCTCGAATATGAATCTTTGCTCATATTGTGCCATATACAATACCGCCATCTCAGGTGCATATGGGCAGCCCATAGCGATGCCCTTTATTTGGATAAAGAACGCATTCTCAAACTTGAAATAGTTGCTGCGTAGTGTGATTTCAGCAAGTGAAAGGATGAAGGAGGTTGGGACCCAAAGGGCATCGCTATGGGCTGCCCATATGCACCTGAGATGGCGGTATTGTATATGGCACAATATGAGCAAAGATTCATATTCGAGAACAATCCATTTTCTGGCCAAATCACCCAATGGCTAAGATACATTGATGACGTCTGGCTCCTGTGGCAGGGGAGCCAGACAGAACTTGACCAGTTCTACAATTGGCTTAATTCCAGGCATAGAGACATTAGTTTTTCTATTGAATCCAGCACAAGCAAAATGACTTTTTTGGACATCACAGTGGGGGTCCGCGAAAACACCCTAACCACGACCCTACACAAAAAAATCACTGACAGAAACACTATTCTGCACTTTAAAAGCTCGCACCCACAGTGCCTGAAAGAAAACCTTCCTTTTGGGCAACTGTTACGAATAAGAAGAAATTGTACTGAGATATCGGATTTTGATCAACATGCCACAAACTTTTGCGCAGAAATGGCCAAAAGGGGCTACCCCAAAAAACTCCTTAACCATTCTAAAAAACGTGCCAGATGCACTCACAGGGAAAATCTCCTGGTTAAAAAGGACAAAAATGAACAGACTGAGTTGGTGTGTGTCACGACTTTTGGAGCACACACTAACCAGTTCAAACGCATCATACTGAACAATTGGCATCTTTTGGAAGATTTACCAAGTCCATTACAAAAGCCCATTTTCGCCATGCGCAAGAATAAAAGCATTGGTCAACAACTGATTCGAGCTGACAGCTACATTCCGAAACCCAAAAGTGATTTACTTGCACAATGGAAACTAAAACCGATTAGCGGGCATCACAAGTGTGGCAATTGCATTTCGTGTTCCTCTACCTTGGAAGGTAGTACATTTGACCATGACGGGGTCACGTGGAAACATGAAAGTTTCACCAATTGTCGTACAAAAAATGTTATCTACGCCGTGGTTTGTCCCTGTGACAAAGTGTACATAGGTAAAACCTGTCAACCTATTAATTCACGTATCACCCAACACCGATCCAGAATAAAGAAAAAGGTGTGCTCTGCACCCATGGTGGAACATTTCATGAACCATAACCATGGGGAACTTGATTTCAAATGGACGGTCCTTGCATGGATTGATCCTAAACAATATGTACAGGACATTGAGGCAGCATTACTACGCAAGGAGGCATATTTGATTATGAAGTTTAACACTGTCAATAATGGGCTTAATGTCCTTAGTGAAGTCACCAGGATATAATTCATGTATGTGGAACTACATGTCCCACAATCCTTAGCGCAGGGGCCCCTGGAACCGATTGGCTCCTGGTATCATGTGACAACTAGTTTCTAACTTAGTCCACCTCAATCACAACGGCGAGCTGTTGTGTCTTCCTAGAACCCAAATAGATGAAGCGTTTTACTACAAACCAGGTAAGACTCTTTCTGTGCTACCAGCGCATATACACGCGCTTCCTCTTTGAACATGACCGCGATATTGATTCGCCCGGTTTCTTTACTTCAGAATCAATTTCAATCAAGAGACGCTCCCGCCCTTACAGACAATGGACCCGATGCTCTGAGGGTCCAAGGCCACGGTAAGACGCCATCCGGCGCACGTTGTTTTCACTTTGTTTATACAATTGTAATTAAAACGCAGGGCACTCATCAGCTCCCCGTTCCGTTTTTTCACAGAATCCGATCAAGAGTCGTTTTTTGCCTACGGACACAAGTAAGAAATTCTTTTTTTCACCAAACTCCTTTGGTTAACACATTAAAAAGAATTCCCCTCGCTAAGCACACCATCCCTTTGTGTTTACAGATCACAATCAAAGGGAAATCATTAAAGCCTCAGCCTCAACCTCGGAGCGGCTGCTCCTTACATAGAGGTAATTTATTGCTCATAATGCATGCACATGCCCGTGCCTGCTTGTACTTAAGTGTACAAACACTGATTTTACCATTGTCACTAAATTACAGGTTGACTACCACGGCGTAGGATTACTGGCTTTACAAATAAAGACCCAATCGACCAAAACAAGTTGGTCGCACACGGTATGTGACAGCAGAAGCATTCACATGGGACAAGCTTTCGCAAGTCAAAATCCTATTTTTTAATTGAAATTCCCCTGTTCCTTTTCCCCAACAGTTACAAATGGATTCAATCCACGCCCTGATGAGAATCCGATGATCCACACATTGGCATTCGAAACGCGTTGGCACTTATCAACATTGATTCGCCCAAACCTCTGGGCTAGTCCCAATTTATTTTTGGTTCTATAACAAGTTTTTGTCCTGTAAACAACACAGTACTCATAATTAACAATTTTACAGGCAACGGGGCAAACATTGAATAAGACGTATCCCCGGAGTTCATTGTGAATTTAACACAAACTTTTGTAAAACTGTTGTTTGTTGCTTTGACATAATTTACTCACTGTGTATAATGTACTTGCACTTGTTGTCGATTTGCTCACGATAATCCACACAATTTTGGTTCATATGTTGTTTATTCTTGCTTTATCCCTTGCAAAAATCTCTTATTGTGTGTTCAATGTCAAGTTGACTATGTATTTTTCTCTTGCCACAAAGTATAAATTTTTCATGAGTTTTGACAAATAACTGACATAAATCATTGTCCGAGTTGACTAACAGTGTGGTTTACTCTTTAATGACATTAAATGTTGTAAATATGTGCATAGAGGCATAGGTAAATTCTCTTTTTTCGCTATTAACGGGCCCTACCTACCCTCTTCCCTACTGGGCCAAACCCCTCCTTGTTCTTCGTTCCCTACCAAGAGCATTAGCCCTCTCAGTGACCAACGCCTTGTAATCATGCTGTTTCAGGCTCAACTGATGCATTTTAGCCCTGTTACTTCCAGTTCCAAATCCGCTTCCGGCCTGCAAATGTCAGTCTCCAACTCCACCACCCCTCTCTGCTTCTCCTTTTTAGAGCCAGCTATCAGAGACAGGGCTTGACCCCTGATGACAGTTTTAAAGGCCTCCCATAAGGACCTGGAATTATTAATTAATTAATTATTATTATTAAAGTATTCATCTAGCGTTGCAATGAGATCTTTACGAGTTTTGGGATTGCGCAGATACCATAGATTTATTGGGGCCACCCTTCCCGCTGTGCCCCGGGTTATGACTATGTGGATCCACAGTGGAGAATGGTCTGAGATGCCTTTAGCTAAGTGTGTAACCTCTGTTATGTAGGATGCTTGTGCAGCAGGGACCAGACAGTAGTCTAGTCGCGAGAGACTATTGTGTGCCCCAGAGTGAAAAGTATATTGCTTTTGATCTGGGTGGAGTAATCTCCAACTGTCAACTAGGCCCATTGCGTCTATAAAGTCTGGCAGCCACCGCATTGCCCGTCCCGTTTCCCGTGGGGGATGCCTGTCCACCATACCAGAGACGACTGCATTAAAGTCTCCCCCTAAAAGTAAAAGTCCCTCAGGGAGTGAAAGTAGGACCGTCCCTAAATCTGCTAATGTTGTGCCCTGTAACCCCGGAGGAACATAAATGGATAGGAAAGTAAAGTTATGTGCTGACCCTCCCATGTGCCCTTGACTCCAATACATCTACCACTCCCATCTTCCCATGTGGAAGTCACTGCCAACGGAATGCCTTATGAAGCAAAATACCCACACATCTAGAACCCGATGTGAACCCAGAGTGTGCCCCATTCTGTGTAGTGCTATGCATGAGTTTCCAACGAGATTTGTCTCCTGAATCAGGGCCTCGTCTGGGGCCTGTCTTTTGAGAAACTGAAGGACTACACTCCGTTTCATTTTGTCCCCAGCCAGTTAACATTCCAACTCAACACCTTTACTTCTACCCCCCATTGTCTACCCGGTACAGTCGGCAAACCCCTGCATTTCGTCTATTGAGCCAAAGTACTCTGCTGATGCAACCAACAAACCACCCAACAAGTGAACCAAATATCCCCCGCCAACATCCCCCCTCCCCACTGCCCTGCCCACTGGGCTCCAAACTGCCCACTGAAACATGTAGAGTGCCTGTCGCCCCAAAAAATTCAAAGAAAGAAAAAAGGAGAAGGTTCAACTTCACCTACCCAGCCCCCGACCCCTTTCAAAAACAACTGGGTCCCCTCCGAGCTCCGTAATCCCGCCACCCAGCTAAACTTCCGAAGAGCCAGGCGGAAGTCCAGAGGCCTCACAATCACCGATACCTGACAAGACCTGGTCAAACCAGAAGGGTAAAAGTCAGTATCGTTCCTGTTCCGCCGTCGCCTGCTCCTCCGATCGGCCCGGTGTTCCTGAGCCATCTCAAGGGAGAGTGTCTATCCAATCAGCCACAATATCTGAGTTGTCAAAGAACCAGGCCCTCCCGTTGGCTTCCACCCTCAAACGTGCTGGGAACATCCTGGCCTACTTCAGCCCCCTGTCTGCCAGCTTCCTCTTGACAGCCAAAATGTTGCGACGCTGCTTCTGGACCTCCTGTGTAAAATCTGGGAAAAAGGAAAGGGCAGCATTCTCATACTGGATGGGGCCCCCGGACCTAGCTGCTTGCAGTATTAGGTCTCTGCCCCTAAAGTTCAGGACTCTGGCGATCATGGGGCACAATGGGCCCCAGGTCTTGGCCTCCCTCCCGGGACCCTGCGGGCACGTTCAATGGTGAAAAAAGTTACTTAGGCCTTTAGGTTGGGGATGCTTGAGGATAAGGTCCTCCACAAATAAATCCGGGGCAGGGCCCTCCGACCTCTCGGGCACCCCCAAAATACGGACGTTGGTTCGGCGGGCCCTGCTTTCATATTCGGCCAGCTTGCGTTCCGCCAGTTCGTGTGAGGATTTGAGCACACGCATGTCCTGTTGCAGCTGGGACACGTCGTCTACTAGGCTGGTCGTCTTGATATCAAGTGACTTGACCCTCTCGTTAACCCTGGTAAGGTCCGCTCTTATTAGATTAACTTCAATGGACACTGAGTCCAGTTTGGAGTCCAACGTCACCATTTGCTGTCCCAGGGAGGATTTAATACCGTCTATGGCTGCCATGACTTTGTGCAACGTGACTTACACCCCCGGGGGCCCCCCGGCGGAGACAGCACAGGAACCCGAGCCGGATGGTGAACCCTTCGGCAACATGTACTGGTCCAACTTGTTAGACTGCACCGGCTTCGGGGCCCTCGGTCCCCAGGAGGAATGCCTCTCTCCATCCTGCTTGGACGCCATCTTTCGTGGTGCTCACTGCACAGTCTGGTCTCCAGTCAGACTACTCCGCGCCTGAAATTTAAACACCCCAGGTTTTCAGGCACAAACTTCTCCCCAACAGGGTCCCCGGGCAGGCCTTTCACCTGTGGGGGGCCTCCACATTGAATACTGCTTAGTCTTAGTCGGACGTCACTGGCTCCAAGACACCCCCACTGCCATTGTTCCCCCTCGGGGCTACTGTGGTTCTTGGCGCCGGGTGTGTCGCCGCTCCTTTTGCGGCACCCCGGGCGGGTGATGCTCTCCCCCAGTCACTTAGCCACGATCAACTCAGCCCCCACTCATGGGTACAGAGACAAATGCCCTTGAAATCACCAGGGCGAACCCCCAGCCATGCCGGGTGCCCTTCCACAACCGGCTGGTACTCGTTCACTGGGGGAGAATACGGGGGGGCAAAGTGTAACCCGGACCCACACTCATCCCCCACTAAGGCAAGGATGTCTCGTGCAGCCTCCGCCAATCTCCGGAGTCCCGCCGATTACCAAGCCTCCCCAGCGACTCAATTCACTTTATGGAGGGGGGGAAGGGGTCCCACTATACCGTTGATGCTGCTTGCGGACGCCGCCGCTCTCGGAGCTCCTTCTCGAAGGGACCCGACCGGCAACTTCCGGTTTGGGTCCCCGCTATTGTTTAATTCAGGAGCGGCCAACGCGCCTACTCCAGCACCCGGCTCCGGCTCGACACAGGCCCAGGATCGAAACTGCCTTTTCTCCTGCTCTCAGTCCCGCCGGAACTCCGGAGTCAGCTCCAGCTGCTCTGCAAGGCTTCCGGTGTAGGTTTCGGGGCTCGGGGGTCAGGATGGGCTGCAGGATGTTAAGGCCGGTGAACGCTTTCAGGGAGATGCGACGAAAGCTCGCTACTCCGGCGTTGCGACGATTTCAGCCACCGCAGCAACACGCTTCTTCTCGGTGCGTCGAGCTTCCAGCTCCCAGCGGCGCGCAAGTGACTGGAGTCAGAATTCCCAGCAAGGAAATTCAGGAGGGAGCTGGAGGTGAAGTCCTTTGGCCCTGAGACTTCAGCAGGAGGCAAGCACAGTTCAAGCCCTTGGAGAATATTCCGTAGATGAATGAAAGTCCTTAAAAAGTTCCTTCTCCCTTCCCTTGGCAATGAGGCAACCACTGCAGGCCAACCCAGCAAACAGCACACTGGCAGCGGGGCAGTCCAAACTCCTGCAGCTTCCTTGGTTCTTCTCCTTGGCAGAAAGGGTTCTTGTTCCAGAAGTGATCTAAAGTCTGTCGGACTGGGTCCCAATATCTATACCCCAAAATACTTTGTTCTCTAAAGGCAGAGAGGCCTCTGCCTAGCTCAAACCAGTTCCTGAGCACTTTGTTTACAGGACTCCTCTCTTCCTTTCACTGTGCAGGGCAGAAACATCAGACACCCCACAGGAGGTGGAGCCAGCACAGGGGAGGGAAGATACAGCTCTGGAGCACTCTGTTGACAAGATTCCCCTTCTCCTTTCACAGTGCAGGGCAGAGACATCAGACAAGCCACAGGAGGTGGAGCCAGCATTGTGGAGGGAAGGCCTAGCCCTATTCAGGTCCCAGGTGCACACCTCCCTCCCATCTAGGTGTTGATCTCTCTATTCACCACTGGGCTGCCCCAGCCTTTCTCCTGGAATCTCCCCAGCCCTGTCACACACAAACCCAGACAAGGAATACACAAGTCAGCAGAGGCGGGCTCAAATGGTTAGGCAAGCAAATACCTACTTTCTAAAAGTGGTATTTGCAAACACAGGATATGAAAATAAACGTTACTAAAAGATGTATTTTATTATTCTGAGTTCAGGCATACTAAATTCCGATTTCTACCCTGTTCCCTGAGTAAGTTAGAGTTGTAGGAATGTAACAATCTTAACTGCCCATTCTGGCCTATGAGAACAAGTAGCCTTCAATAGTGAAAAACGAAAATGGCTGTAATTCACTATTAGGACATGCTACACACATCAGAGCATGTCCTACCTTATACTTACAATGCACCCTGCCCTTGGGCCTACCATAGGGGTGTCTAATATGCCCTGCCCTTGGGCCTACCATAGGGGTGTCTAATATGAAGCAAAGGGAAGGCAAGTCGACATGGTAGTCACAGACTACCCATAGGCCTTGCAGAGGCAGGCCTGAGACACAGTTTACAACCTGCTTCTGTGGGTGCCACACAACCAGTGCTGAAACCCACCAGCAGCATCTGATCTACAAGCCCTGGGCACACATGGTGCACTGTACTAGGGGCTGACAGTAGCTCAAATAAGCCAATCATGGAATAACCAATTAGTACATCAATTTAACATAGGGAGCACTTGTACTGTGGCACTGATGATTAGCAGTGGCACAGTGCCCAACGCATAAATCCAGCAAAAGCATATCAAAACAGAGGAGGAAATCCGTCAAAAATGGAAGGGAGACTCACGCCAATGATGTCAGGTCTAACAGTAGCTTTGACATCTGGTGGTCCTGGAGAATGTGGTAGCTGCCTGTAACTTAGTGGAAGGCATATTACAGTTCTTACAAGGCACTAGACCATCTAGATTTGGGCGATCCCTTGGGGTCCCGACAGCCAGCCATTCTTCGGATCCGGAGAGTGGTTTTACTTGCAATGTGCAGGGCACTAGTGCCTCTAGTTCAAAGGAGTCTGAGGTTGCTTCTGGCTCTCACAGGTGTCCCTCTGTCTTGGGGAACTGACCTTTAGACTAGGATGAACCTCTGTAGTGCTGTTCCAGGACTGTGGTCACAAGTACATAGTCTCCCTCTTTTGATTTGTGCAAAATCCTCTTGTCGTCTTCTCGGGTCTCCTCTTTGTCCTCTCTAATGCCTATTGGATCAGAAGTAAGGTTCCAATGTCCCAGGTGGCACTTGAATCCTAGATTTAGGGGCATTAGGAGTGAGGGTGCAAGAGGCTAATGGGCTACTAGCCTCAATGGCTAATCAGCTCGTGAGGTGACCACAACTGGGTGTGTAGGTCACCTTTTCTACCCACAAGCCACAATTTCTACCACTTTTAAAAATGGCAGACGTCTTCCTTAGGTGTACAGACAAGGCAGCTCACCTTAGAGGTGTGACTAGCCTTCTGGGGGTAAACCCCTCCTGACTACCTAATTTTACGCCTGCCCTGGGTACAAATGTGCCAGGGGAGGGCAGTTTACTTCTCTGGGAGACAGCTTGGATGCATATTATAGGTGGTTCAGCCTTTGAGGCTCACCGCCTTGATGTGTCACTTCACTATTCAAAATATCAAATGGGAATGGATCACTTGACCTCAGTAACCAGGGTTTGCAATGTTCGTGTAGTATAAAGATAAAAAACCCTCATTCACGTACAACAGTTGGAAAAGCAGTATATCTTGATTCTCCGCCCTGATTTAAAAGCGTGACAGCATCATCATTGGGTTAGTTTTGTATGCTTCCTCCCCTCCGGAGGTGAACCACTGGTTATTGCAGTAGTGATCAAGGAAAAAGGGGGAGTGTTATAGTGTAGTGAATATCAAAAGCTGGTGTTAAAATCTCGTATATCCAGATTTGTATATTTAATCAGTCTGGATTCGAGGTATTTAAAAACTTGTGTCATGCACAGGAAGACTTATTATTGGTCTAACGCACTAAGAGTGACTGGGTAATTGGTCCATGTACAGTGCTGTTTGGTGACTGGTATGTACATAAGCTCATTGTTCCCGTCAGAGCGGCAGCGTTCTTGCGTATACAATCATGATTAGTCAGGGCTGGTGTGTACACTTTTCGCACGTGTCTACGATGGCTATAGACCTAACTAGATATCGTACGGGTATTTCATGCACTAAGGTTTGGTCAATGGCTCAAAGTGAGCTTGCCAACCATGCGTGCGCTGTGTTTAAAAAGGTGCATAATTGCGCTCGTGTTGTTTTAACTTGGTTGTGGTATGAATATTAATATAGTCTAAATAGTTGTGATACTGTTTGTGTGGTTTCATGACATTGTTCGTACTGTGTCTTACGTGTCTACCACCTCTTCTATGTTAAAAAACTTGCTTTACCTAGGATATTTACATTTGTGTTTTTCGTGGTTTCTATACACTGCACATTCTCACAAACACAGTATTGTTTCTTTTTGGACACATTTCTTATTTTTGAGCTTGATGGTGCCAATGATGAGATCAGGGCAATCCTGGTGAGTACCTGCCAGGTTCCCGTTGGTGGTGCGCCTGTGAGGCGCCATCTCGCTCACACACACTTTTTTCTACCTGTCTGAGTTTGGCACATAGGTTTGTGTTATTTGTTGTCTCACAACTGTAATTTTTTCAAGGGATTGGGCAAATATTTTAAATGTGGCATAACATGGATGTACCTCCTACCTCATTAATTAAAATAGAGGAGTGATTTGCAAAAGTTTTGCAATATATGGTACAGCATTAAGTGGTTAACTTACAGATGCCTTTGTGGTCTAGGTCTTTTTTGTGAATGAATACTTGTGTGTGCCTGGTCTGGAATAAGGACTTCTTACAACTACTGGAATTTGGCGATTCAGGTAAGACTTCTATTTTCTTTAAGAATTCACTTCTTCACACGAACAAGTGTTTCAGAAGCCGTCAACCCTTTTTTTAAGACGATAGACCAGAATGTTCCCTGACTAACTGAACCCATGCACTCGAAAGACACTACCTTGCTCTACTTTTCTGTGCACAAACTGAGAAAAACTATACTAACAACTATCTAACTAAATAGGCGCAAGGGCAATGCCTACAACACTACTGCGGAGGAAACTTAGGTGAAGTGAGTGGCTTAGAAGGCTATGCGCCCACTTCACAGTTTCTCCTGTTCTTGTGGTTTCTTGTGACCGCGAAAAACTAGACCTGCAACCACTGTTGCACATCTTGGTTGCTTCTGGGTTCTTCCTTGAATCTGGAGGCACCAGGCAGACCTCTTAAAACTCCTGCCCATGCGTGAGCGTCTTGAGCCTGATCAAGGTAACACTGTATTTACATGCAGAGAGTATGTCATGCTATTTTGGAGAATCCTGACAGACTGTGCCCCCAGCCGCATTGTTTAATTAAATTAACTGTTCCTCTTTTGTTAAATGACTCTTGTCTCTTGTTTTTTTCATGTTAAAGCAACATTTTCTTAAACCACTATCAGAGAAAATTGATACCTCGAACCCTACTGCAGCGAAAGGAAGGGGACCCCGCCCAGATGGATTCACATTTGCGCAACAAGGAAGGTGAGCAGACACCACAATTGATTGGAAGTTCTGCTGAATCCACAGGACTGAGGTCTGTTCTGAAGCAGCCGTCACAGAGGGAAAAAAACTACATCAAAAACTTAGTAAAGCATGTGGAGTATGGAAAAATATGGAGAAGTGTAAAAAGATAACCTAGGAGCCCTGCCACTGACAGAAATCTGCAAAAACAACAGTTGATGGACAGAATGCAGAACAATGTCATACATTCACCCCAGTACAGGGATCTGGGCCTAAATCCATCGTTTGTTTGCTCACCATGCCTTTCCAGTTTGAACCCAGCCATATGCCAATCAGTCTTGACCCTGTGCCCCATGGGAACAGTCAGCCCGAATTGCCATGCCAGGTCCTCCCTGGACTAGAAACAAGCATTCTAGGACCGGTTTCGAGCTTTCAGCCCTCATCAGCCAGGATAGCTTGATTCCAGTGGCATGGAGAGCACAGGACTCACGCCTGAGCATACCCTTCCCACTCGGAGTGACCAATGCAAAAACAACAGTTGATGGAAAAAATGCAGAACAATGTCAAACATTCACCCCAGTACAGAGATATGGGCCTAAATCCATCGTTTTTTTGCTCACCATGCCATTCCAGTTTGAACCCAGCCAAGTCAAGCTATCCTGGCTGATGACGACTGATAGCCAGAAACCGGTCCTAGGATGCTTGATTCCGGTCCAGGTAGTGTAGTTATTCGTGGAAACTCTTGAGTAGTAGTCACTGCACCAGTAAATACCACTCCAAATTTAATGAGAGGGCTTTCAGGGATTAGTACCCCTGTTAAATCCACAGATCCCAAAGGCCCCAGATGTACTTGCTATCCTGGTCACAATTGGTCCTGCAGTTCCTTTGTTTGATCCCGAGTCAACAGGGACTATGACACATACTTTGACAGTCCCTACTAAAAATTAGAGGCAGTTAAGGAGTATAAATATCTAGGCCTCTGGTTTGACAGTGCGCTAAATTGGCGCACCCATTTGGAGGCACAAAGAGCCAAAGCTTTTTCATCCACATGTGGGTTGAAAAAGTTTAATAAAGAATATGGCGACATGACTCATAAACCAATGATAAAGGCATTTGGTGCAATGATCCCCCCCCAAGTATTGTATGGCGCAGAGGTGCTATACCTGAGCGGTAAACATGAGTGGGACCAGGAAGAGGGAAAAATCTTAAAAATGTTATTGTCCTTACCAAATTGTACTATGGTTCAGGCAATAAGAATGGAGCTAGGGCTAACTTCATGGACCGTACAATCTCAAATGGCCCTGGTAAGATTCTGGAAGCGCCAGGAGTGACAATAAAGGTCTCACAGTGGTGTAGGGATGAGATCCAAATAAGTAACCTTGCCTGGGCAAAGGATGTGAATAAAACCCTCCAGAAAGTAACTGGGTGCCTTAATGTGAAATTCTCTCAGGAAGCCTTGATAGCCGAGTTTACTAAGAAAACCCTTAGGGAACAAGGCCAGTCACTCTCTAGGGCGCAGGACCAAGAATATATGACAGAGAAAAAATCGGTCCAGTGGTTAAAAAAGTCATGGGTTAATGATGGCTGGTTCCTGTATTTGGACATTCTGCCCAATCGAGTGCTGAGATATGAAATTCTTAGGACTCGAGTTGGGATTAACCCATGGAAGATAGATGGAAAATTAAAATCTGCATTGATCGGCCCAGAAGGTAATTGTAACTGTGGACGCGGACTAAGACATGATATGGCACATATTTTACTTGATTGCTTATTTGTACAGGATATAAGGAAACAGTTTTTACGCCCGATATTTTTATCACATAAGATAACTTCACGTGCCCAGGCGATATGTTTACTTACCGATATGCCCACTTTAGAAATTGCAATTGGATTGGGTAAATTTTTGAGGAGTTTAAAAGAATATGGAAAGGTGATTTTGAAAGAGGGGCACTGATTTTAAATTGTTTTAAAGTTTTATAAAATGAAAATATTCTTCTTATCCTTTTAGTGATTTTGAAATTTCTGTAAAATAGGGCGTATTGTATGTAGTGTTTCTGAGGGCGTCTCCCTCTTTTAATTTAATTTTAACAAGTATTGAATTTTACCTATTTAAGATGTAGTAGAATTTTGTCTGTCCGTACTTTTTGTGTCTAATTGCGTGTGTTCTGTACTGTTTAAAAGACCAAGGTCTAAATAAACAAGTTTCTTTCTCTCAGTCCCTACTGGAGTCGATATTTTGGCTAATGTTCCTGTGGTCCCAGGAATGGGAAGAACTACTTTGGTTCCGCCTCAGTTGAATACTTCTTGTGTTGTTTCTACCATCAACCATGAATCAGACAGGATTTTCTCCTGCAGGAGCAGCTACTCAAAGATTGCAAAAGTTTGATATGTCTTTTTGGAACTCACCTCAGAGTGTCATCAACAGGAGTTCCAGAGAAGGGATATGTCCAATACCTCTGTAGTACAAAAGGGTTAATAATTCCCGAGAATTAGATGATTTTATTAGATTTTTCAATGTGTTCCCACGAGAAAGTGAAGGTTCAGGATCAGGAAGAGAAACAATTCAGACCCCGGAAAGGGAAAATGCAGTGGATGTGGTCAAACTAAAGTTAGAACTGGATGATATGTTACTAGGCACTGTTGACTTTTCTAAATTTTTACCAAGAGAACAAACTTGTATTCATGTGTAAAGATCTCACCAGACATGAGGACATGCTCATGAAAAAGTGTCTGAATTAACTTGGAAATATGATGTGGATTATGCAGAACTAAATCATGGCAGAAAAGTTACTGTGTATGTTTTGATTAAATTGATAATTACAGTACGAGTACACAGGAATTACACTGCAGATTAAAAAACTGAATGGTTGCATTCAGAAATCCGAAGGATTCATAAACGAATTGGTAGCATTTGAAAATAGAGTGAACTAGAGAAGTCAGTAGGCATATGGGCGAAGACGAAATATCAAAGGAACCCAAAGGGAGAGCCGCCCGTATCCTTAATGGAAGGAGAAAATGCTTCTAATTTCCCCTTGAGGAAAGTGCCTGGTGGAGGTTATGTTAATGGGCACTGGAGTAGGAGTGATGTTGCGATTTCCCAAAATTGAGAGAAAACTGAACATCCAGAGGAATGGGATACATAGGTTGAGAGATTTGTAAAGATTCCTCAAGTCTTATGTGTGGATTTGAATACCTGCTTTGACATTGTGGTGCTGAGTGATTTATGGGCGTAATTTAAAGTGGCTATAGCGTGGCCAGAGAAGGAGCTTCATAGAAACCGGGTCACTGTTGATGATGAAAAGTATCAACAGGTGATGGCCTTTTGAAAGGTAAAATTCCAGCTAAGAACATTGATAAGGTCAATATTGACAGGACGACTCAAGAGCCCAAAGAGTCTGTACATGCCTATTATGAGAGATTGTTGCAAGTGTTTGAACAGAACAGTGGATGGAAACTCTTGAATCTAATGACATGGGAAATGTTGTGTCTCTATTTGTGACAGGATTGAGACCTGAGATTAGCTTGATGATTCAGCAGCATTTGATTTGTGGGCAGAATAAATTGGTTGAGCAGATTCTAAGATACGTGAAATATTGCAGTGATGAACTGAAAATGAAGCAGAAGCGATTGAAGGAGAAATTGATGGTGGTGTAGATGAAAGTAGCACAAGAGGAAGTCAGGGTCAATCTTTTGTAGGAAATCCTGGTTCTATGCAAAGAGTGTATCAGCAGGAAACTCCCATGATGCAAGGTGGAAATGGGTCCACGCCACAAGGTAGAGGTTTTGGTGTTCCAATTGACCCGAGTACTGGGATTGATGTGGCAACTTCAAAGAGATCGAACCCTTGTCATTATTACAATACATTAGGGCATTGGAAATGGGAATGTTGTCTTAATCCCAATAGAGTGATGAATGAAAACCAGGTTCAGAATTCATTTTTCACACAGCCCCGGGGTAATAACTCCGTACACAAAATGAATCAAGACCTAGAATGCATAATTCTAATGTGCCCAAGCTCCAGTGATGCAGATTCCATAGGCCTGATGCCACCGCAAAATGTAAATGGTCTCAAATTTAATTCCAATTAGATCCCAAATATAAATCAGAATACGTTTCAATAATTTCCTATGGCTACATCTCTGAGAGCCTACAATGACAATGCCTAAGGAGGTGGAGGATTGCATGCTTTGCACAATCTAGAGGTAGACCATAGTGGTCCATTCGTAGACGGTGAGGCGAATGCCGACTCTACATCATTCTTGATAGATACTGGTGCTACCCGTTCTATTCTTAGAACAGTGGAAGTTCCAAACCTACCCCTCTGTGGAAAAAGAATCCATGTTGTAGAGTCTCAAATAAAGAAATGACAAGCCCGTAACTGAAGTAGGACCTGTTAAAATAGGGTCCTTTGAGGAGAGTCACCAGTTTGTGGTATTGTGATTTAAGTCCTGTGAGCTTACTAGGGTGGGATTTATTGTGTAAATTGAACTGCTCTATCTATTTAACCCCTAGGGAAGTAGAGTTCCAGCTCCATGAAGAGAATGGCGCCTTTAAATTGATGACTCAAGGCCAACCTTTGGATTGTACCCTTTGATGACAACTGATGATTTACCACTTGATCTCAGAGATAAATTGAAGCCTGAAGTTTGGGACTTTTCAGGAACAGACATTGGTCTTATAAAATGAGTTGAGGCTGTCCGCATAACTGTTGAACCAAATGCTGAGTACCCGAGAAGCACACAATATAATGTGAGCCCTGAAATTATTGCTGGGATTACTCCAGTGACTGAGTCCATGATACAACAAGGCATTTTGAAAGAGATAATGGGAAGTCCATGTAACTCACCCATTATGGGCTTGCAAAAGCCTAGCAGTAAGTACTGCATAGTGAAAGACTTGAGAAGGATTTAACAGCATAGTTCACTGTTATCTCTTGTTACGAAATCTAGCTGAGATTTTCTTTCAAATTCTATGTGAGGCTGAGTTGTTCATGGTCATTGATTTATGTCAGGCCTTATTTTCTGTACCCTTGCCTGTGAGCAGCCTCTTTGCCGTTCTGTTCCAGAACCGTGTTTTGGCATGGTGCCGAGTCTCACAAGGATATACAGAGAGCCCCTCACTTTTCAATCAGATCCTCAAAAAGAATCTTGAGGCTCTAAACATACCCTATAACTCTTTCCTAGTTCAGTATGTAGATGACTTCTTGGTTGCATCAAATACACAGGAAGCTTGTAAACAAGATTGTATTGCTGGACCACTTAGTTGAGAATGGACATAAAGTGCCCCTGACTAAATTGCGGTATGGTCAAAAGGAATTCATAAAAACAAAGAAAATCTAGAATGTTTTTCGGAATGGTGGGCTACTGTTGCCAGTGGATACCCACCTTTTCTCTAGTAGCCAAGCCTTTACAGAGTCTGACACACAAGGATATGGCAAAGCCATTACAGAGTCTGACACACAAGAATGTGTCTGATCCAATACCACAGGACGACGACTGCTTGGTTCCCTTCCTAGAGCTGAGAGTAAGTCTTTGTTGGGTCCCGGCAATAAGAATGCCTGATTACAACAAAACTTTTACTCTTTTCTGCAGTGAGAGGGAGGGCTGCGCTCACTCAATGCTTTCACAGATGCACAGAAAAGCCAGACTCAATCCCTGATTAAGGCCCTAGTGCTGTGTCATGCAGAGTAGAAACTGAGGACCATTGGCCGAGAAGGCAAGAGAGAGAGAGAGATTGCTTACGGAGTGAGAACTTAGTACTATCACAGAGGATACTGAGGATTCTGGCCTGAGTGACAATGAAAGTGAACCACCTGTGCTCAGAGGATCGAAAAGAGTTAGTGTGCCATGTCTGAGTTAGCTTCTGTATATCGGGTTGTGCACCGCCTAAATGTTAAATTCAATTTCAACTGTGCTCTTGGGTATCACTCCCCTCCTGGAGTGTATGTCAAACAACTTCTAGCTGCACACTTATTGCCTCATAAGTGTGTCACCCTAGGCACCAGTATTTGTTTGCTGGAACCTCGCTGGAAAGCGTAGTTTTACTTCAGCAATTCAATCTTCAATCGTTCTATAGAAATATTTACTCCATATTCTTGTTGCGTTCAAAATCCAAAGTTATTTTATTCACTTTTCATACTTTTCAAAATTCAAAGACAATCCATGTTCCAATGCATTTCGGTGTTTGACCACACCTTCGTCAGGGAACGTCTACAATTTAAATAAACAAAACATTTACTAAGTGCATGTATCGTTACATTGAACATTTCTTACGCGCTATAAATGAAGAATCAAGCTTCTCCTATGATTGACGTACGTATTGGTTGTCGGTAAGGGAGTGGAGCTGTGGGGTGACCAATGGTGGCCCTCAGAGCTGGGACCCACTCCGACCCCAGTATCGGAGGTAAAAAACCTGGGGGTATGGCTGGATGCGGGCCTCTCCTTTGTAGGGCACACCAAAAAAAATGCGGCCTGTTGTTTTGGACTGCTAAGGGGCTTGAGACCTGTTCTCAAGTTCTTTGACGCCCCGACCAGGCAGCTGGTGATCCAGGCAACTATCATCTCCCGCCTGGATTATGCCAGCTCTCTTCTGGCTGGGGCCAACCAGGCCGAGCTAACCCGTCTGCAGCGGGTTCAGAATGCTGCGGCGAGGGCGATTGTCGGACTGCCCAGATTCAGCTCGGTGGCAGGTTTACTTCGTTCCCTACATTGGCTCCCTGTAAGGAAGCGCATCCTCTTTAAGGTTCTGTGCCTTGCCTTTAAGATTCTGAGAGGTATAGGCCCGGAAATCTTATCTAGCTGTCTCTCCTTCTACGTTCCCACCCGTACCCTCCGTTCCCAGGGTTTGGCCCTTGCTGTGGTCCCCAGATTCAGGCTCAGTCGCATGGGAGGCCGCTCGTTCAGTGTAAAGGCCGCGTCAGCATGGAACTCCCTTCCTGTTGAAATCCGCCTGATGGAGGACCTCTTGACTTTCCGGAGGGCCATAAAAACATTCCTGTTTTAGCTGCTTCTATGTTTTTCACTCTCCTGTTGTGTTATATTCTACCTTGTCTCTGCGCCAGGACGCTCCTTGGCTGGAGTATCTGTGCGCATAATAAATTAATATAACATAACATAACATAACGTATGTTAAGTCTAACCGTTATGGGTAACTGTATCGAGTTTCAAGTAAGTTTGTTAAAGCTCAGGGTTTGCTACTTAGTTGCGCGCTAGTTACATTGTGCTGCGGGCGCTACCCCTACTACCCCGTTGATAACGGCTGACTATCTGGTGGTTATGTCCGCCATTCCTCACCTTGTTCGTAAAGTGAAATCAACTCATTCTGCTCCCGCGGAGTCGTCCCGCTCCGCTCGAAGTTCGAAAACTCTTTGCTCACTACGCGCTGGTTCGCGCATGCGCTGTGTGTGGGTTAGACTTTTTTTATATTCTAGCTTTATTGGTCGCTGCGCGATCTTTGTAGGTGTATACTAATAAATCAATCTCGGGCTCGTGCGGGCACATAAATACATATTTTTCATACATGTAGTGCTATATTTGCTTCTCAGAATACGTAATAACATTATTAATGCAAGAATTTATCACAAGTAACAAGTAAATTCAGTCCTGTCGTTCATTCCATTGGGATTCAGGCTACAAAGATAGTAAATCCAATAGTTTTCTCTTTTTAAGAGATTTTTTTTGTTCATTGTTCCTTCTTTCTTAGGGACTATTTCCAATACACATGCCCTTAGTTGGTTGATATTATGGTGCTTTTCGACAAAGTGCATGGCCACTGTTGATTTTGATGACTGTGTTCTTATATTACTTTTGTGCTCATTGAGCCGAACTTTTAGTTTTCTTTCCGTGTGGCCTACGTAGACGCTGCCACATGGGCATTTCAATAAGTACACTATGTTGGTAGTATCGCATGTGGCGTTCACTTTTAAGGGTATTTTATGTCCTTTCATCGGGTGATTAATACTTGCACCCTTCATAATGTTGTGGCAATTTCCACAATTTAGACAAGGTTCTGTTCCTTTAAAGGTCCGATGACTTCATATTTGTGCCGGTGTTTTTAACAACTCTCCAATGTTTTTACCCCTGGTATGAGCAAAGAGTGGTTCTTCATCAAATATACCTTTAAAGTCTGTTTCCAGCTTAACTATTTGCCAGTTTTTACGAATTATCCTTTTAAATTGAGCGCTCACGTTCGAAAATTTGCTCACACATGTTATTCGTGGTTTTTTCTCTGTATGTTTATAAGTCAGTAATTCTGTTCTGGTTTTATTTTGGGCTCTCTCTTTTGATTTTTTGATGATGTCCTCCGGGTATCCCCGTGATATGAATCTGTTGCCCATTATATTCAGTTGTTCTTGGCGATCATCATCTTCAGAGACCAATCTCATAACCCTGAGGAATTGCGAGTAGGGAAGGTGTCTTTTAAGTGACTGAGGGTGGTGACTTTTATACTGTAACAGATTATTTCTATCTGTTGGTTTTCGATAGAGATTTGTTATGAAGTATTGTTCCTCTTGGTGATTTCCACGTCCAAAAATTGTATGGTGGTCTCATTTATGTTCCAGGTGAATTTTATTCTATCGTTCCTGTCGTCCAAAATTTTTAGTTGCTGTTCTAAAGATGCTTGTGTCCCCTTCCAAATTAGGAAGATGTCGTCTATGAATCTCACATAGGTGAGAAGATGAGTGGCCCATTCCTGGTTGTTATAAATATGTTCCTCTTCAAAAGATCCCATGAACAGATTGGCATACGCCGGCGCGGCGCAATTTCCCATCGAAGTTCCGTTTAGTTGGATGAACCAACGATTGTTGTAGGTGAAGTAGCTATTCAACAATGTAAATTGCATCAATTCCATCAAGAAGATTTGCAAGTCTTCTGGGTAGGTGCTATATAGTAAGGCTTTCTCAATGGCTTCCAAGCCCTCTTTGTGTGGGATGGCAGTGTACAGGGTTTTTACATCAACGGTCGCCATGATTGTGTTATCTTCCAATTTCACCTGTTGCAATTTTAACAGAAAATCGGTGGTGTCCTTGATATGTGATACGTTTTTGTTGACCAACGGTTGTAAATGTTTGTCGATGTATTTTCCGACTGGTTCATGAATGCTCATCTTTGTCGACACTATGGGACGACACGGTGGGTTGTGTTGATCTTTATGTACCTTAGGTACCATGTACATAGTCAGACTTTTTGCATTCTCTTGTGTTTAGTAGTTTCTGATTTTCTCACTGATGGTTCCTCTTTCCATTGCTTTTTTCAGTATTACTTGTAGGGTTTTGCGTATTTCTTCTGTTGGGTCTCTTTCAATTTCCATATACGTGTTCATATCACCCAGATGTGTCATGACTGCTCTCTCGTAGAATTCTGTGTTAAGTATCACCATTGCTCCTCCCTTGTCAGCTTTCTGACAAATGATTTTTTCGTTTCTAGCCATACTTTCAATTGCCCCGAACTCTTTCTTGGTCATGTTTTGGTGTTTGCTTTTTTTGTTGGTATTGATTTTGTTAATCTCTTGCTTGCATAGGTTTTCAAATAGATCAATAGTTTTATGAGAAACTGGTGGCATATATGAGCTGGTCTTTTTTAGTCCTTTCAATTCATCTTCCTTACTTGGAGGTTTTTCAGTTACAATGTTCTCAAAAAAATGTTGGAGTCTCATTTTGCGTGTCAGTTTAAAAAGGCTTACTTCAAGTTCCAACTGGTTGGTGCGAGCGCTGGGTACAAATGATAAACCACGTTGTAAAGTGTTAATTTGATACTCACTCAAATGTTGGTCTGAGATATTTATTACTAGGTTGTCTGTGTCCTTCAATGGTTTTCTTTTTGTCCTTCTTTGCAGTCACATTCCTCGTTTGTGGTGGGGCTTTTTCTTTCGTTTTTGTTGCGTCCCCTCCTGGGTCTTCTACTTCTTCGGGCCTGAGACTAAAAAAGGATCCGATGTGGAAGTTCCCTCTGTTGGTGTGGTTTTCTCTGGTGGTGTGGTTTTCTGTTGGTTATGTGGTTTTTGCGTTCTTGAAGTTGGTCTTTCACTATCCGAAGATGAGGTGTCGGTTTGTGATGTGTACTGTTTATTTTGGCGCCTTTTTGCATAAACCTCAGCCCACGTGTAAACCTCTTGAAGCTTATAATCAAGGGTGTCCCTTTTATACTTCCTTAATTTGCGTTCGTTCACTTCTTGTGTGTGATGAGCTAATTGAGTGTTTATGTCCTGTAATATTTTCTGAAGTTCTTCTTCTGATACTCCTTTCTTTAGTTCTTCCGTTGTTTTTTGTATTTCTGTTTTAAGTTCCTCCAATATTTTCGCCAATTCCTCTATGATCAATAATATCAAGTCTAAGCTGCACTTGTTAAGTATTGCAAACCATCGTTCAGTGAAAGGTTTGGAGTTTTTGCATAGTGATGGCTTCAGGGCTATACGAAGGCCTCTAGGTATTCGTTGCGCTTTGTGATATTGGACCATGGTGCTCGCATGGAGCCGTTGATTGATCTCTTTTCTTGTAAGATACATGAGGTGTTTTATTTGTTGTTCTTTGTTTCTTGTGAATGTGTGTTCTGTTGTTTCAGTTTGGATTAGTGAATAAATTCTTTCACTGGCCTCTGCCGTGAATGCGAAGGTATCCGCTCTTTTATCCGTCGAATGTGTTATATCTTCGTATTGCATTTTTATGCGTGGGCGTGCTACTTCCCAGTGGGGGGATTTGCAATTAGCTTCTGTATATCGGGTTGTGCACCGCCTAAATGTTAAATTCAATTTCAACTGTGCTCTTGGGTATCACTCCCCTCCTGGAGTGTATGTCAAACAACTTCTAGCTGCACACTTATTGCCTCATAAGTGTGCCACCCTAGGCACCAGTATTTGTTTGCTGGAACCTCCAGCGTAGTTTTACTTCAACAATTCAATCTTCAATCGTTCTATAGAAATATTTACTCCATATTCTTGTTGCGTTCAAAATCCAAAGTTATTTTATTCACTTTTCAAAATTCAAAGACAATCCATGTTCCAATGCATTTCGGTGTTTGACCACACCTTCGTCAGGGAACGTCTACAATTTAAATAAACAAAACATTTACTAAGTGCATGTATCGTTACATTGAACATTTCTTACGCGCTATAAATGAAGAATCAAGCTTCTCCTATGATTGACGTACGTATGTTAAGTCTAACCGTTATGGGTAACTGTATCGAGTTTCAAGTAAGTTTGTTAAAGCTCAGGGTTTACTACTTAGTTGCGCGTTAGTTACATTGTGCTGTGGGCGCTACCCCTACTACCCCGTAGATAACGGCTGACTATCTGGTAGTTATGTCCGCCATTCCTCACCTTGTTCGTAAAGTGAAATCAACTCATTCTGCTCCCGCGGAGTCGTCCCGCTCCGCTCGAAGTTCGAAAACTCTTTGCTCACTACGCGCTGGTTCGCGCTTGCGCTGTGTGTGGGTTAGACTTTTTTTTATATTCTAGCTTTATTGGTCGCTGCGTGATCTTTGTAGGTGTATACTAATAGATCAATCTCGGGCTCGTGCGGGCACATAAATACATATTTTTCATACATGCAGTGCTATATTTGCTTCTCAGAATACGTAATAACATTATTAATGCAAGAATTTATCACAAGTAACAAGTAAATTCAGTCCTGTCGTTCATTCCATTGGGCTTCAGGCTACAAAGATAGTAAATCCAATAGTTTTCTCTTTTTAAGAGATTTTTTTTGTTCAATGTTCCTTCTTTCTTAGGGACTATTTTCAATACACATGCCCTTAGTTGGTTGATATTATCGTGCTTTTCTACAAAGTGCATGGCCACTGTTGATTTTGATGACTGTGTTACTGTGTTACAGAATTACTGACTTATAAACATGCAGAGAAAAAACCATGAATAGCATGTGTGAGCAAATTTTCGAACGTGAGCGCTCAATTTAAAAGGATAATTCATAAAAACTGGCAAATAGTTAAGCTGGAAACAGACTTTAAAGGTATATTTGATGAAGAACCACTCTTTGCTCATACCAGGGGTAAAAACATTGGAGAGTTGTTAAAAACACCGACACAAATGTCAAGTCATCGGACCTTTAAAGGAACAGAACCTTGTCTAAATTGTGGAAATTGCCACAACATTATGAAGGGTGCAAGTATTAATCACCCGATGAAAGGACATAAAATACCCTTAAAAGTGAACGCCACATGCGATACTACCAACATAGTGTACTTATTGAAATGCCCATGTGGCAGCGTCTACGTAGGCCACACGGAAAGAAAACTAAAAGTTCGGCTCAATGAGCACAAAAGTAATATAAGAACACAGTCATCAAATTCAACAGTGGCCATGCACTTTGTCGAAGAGCACCATAATATCAACCAACTAAGGGCATGTGTATTGGAAATAGTCCCTAAGAAAGAAGGAACAATGAACAAAAAAAATCTCTTAAAAAGAGAAAACTATTGGATTTACTATCTTTGTAGCTTGAAGCCCAATGGAATGAACGACAGGACTGAATTTACTTGTTACTTGTGATAAATTCTTGCATTAATAATGTTATTACGTATTCTGAGAAGCAAATATAGCACTACATGTATGAAAAATATGTATTTATGTGCCCGCACGAGCCCGAGATTGATCTATTAGTATACACCTACAAAGATCGCGCAGCGACCAATAAAGCTAGAATATAAAAAAAGTCTAACCCACACACAGCGCATGCGCGAACCAGCGCGTAATGAGCAAAGAGTTTTCGAACTTTGAGCGGAGCGGGACGACTCTGGGGGAGCAGAATGAGTTGATTTCACTTTACGAACAAGGTGAGGAATGGCGGACATAACCACCAGATAGTCAGCCGTTATCTACGGGGTAGTAGGGGTAGCGCCCACAGCACAATGTAACTAGCGCGCAACTAAGTAGCAAACCCTGAGCTTTAACAAACTTACTTGAAACTCGATACAGTTACCCATAACGGTTAGACTTAACATACGTACGTCAATCATAGGAGAAGCTTGATTCTTCATTTATAGCGCGTAAGAAATGTTCAATGTAACGATACATGCACTTAGTAAATGTTTTGTTTATTTAAATTGTAGACGTTCGCTGACGAAGGTGTGGTCAAACACCGAAATGCATTGGAACATGGATTGTCTTTGAATTTTGAAAAGTATGAAAAGTGAATAAAATAACTTTGGATTTTGAACGCAACAAGAATATGGAGTAAATATTTCTATAGATGATTGAAGATTGAATTGTTGAAGTAAAACTACGCTGGAGGTTCCAGCAAACAAATACTGGTGCCTAGGGTGACACACTTATGAGGCAATAAGTGTGCAGCTAGAAGTTGTTTGACATACACTCCAGGAGGGGAGTGATACCCAAGAGCACAGTTGAAATTGAATTTAACATTTAGGCGGTGCACAACCCGATATACAGAAGCTAATTGCAAATCCCCCCACTGGGAAGTAGCACGCCCACGCATAAAAATGCAATACGAAGATATAACACATTCGACGGATAAAAGAGCGGATACCTTCGCATTCACGGCAGAGGCCAGTGAAAGAATTTATTCACTAATCCAAACTGAAACAACAGAACACACATTCACAAGAAACAAAGAACAACAAATAAAACACCTCATGTATCTTACAAGAAAAGAGATCAATCAACGACTCCATGCGAGCACCATGGTCCAATATCACAAAGCGCAAAGAATACCTAGAGGCCTTCGAATAGCCCTGAAGCCATCACTATGCAAAAACTCCAAACCTTTCACTGAACGATGGTTTGCAATACTTAACAAGTGCAGCTTAGACTTGATATTATTGATCATAGAGGAATTGGCGAAAATATTGGAGGAACTTAAAACAGAAATACAAACAACAACGGAAGAACTAAAGAAAGGAGTATCAGAAGAAGAACTTCAGAAAATATTACAGGACATAAACACTCAATTAGCTCATCACACACAAGAAGTGAACGAACGCAAATTAAGGAAGTATAAAAGGGACACCCTTGATTATAAGCTTCAAGAGGTTTACACGTGGGCTGAGGTTTATGCAAAAAGGCGCCAAAATAAACAGTACACATCACAAACCGACACCTCATCTTCGGATAGTGAAAGACCAACTTCAAGAACGCAAAAACCACATAACCAACAGAAAACCACACCACCAGAGAAAACCACACCAACAGAGGGAACTTCCACATCGGATCCTTTTTTAGTCTCAGGCCCGAAGAAGTAGAAGACCCAGGAGGGGACGCAACAAAAACAAAAGAAAAAGCCCCACCACAAACGAGGAATGTGACTGCAAAGAAGGACAAAAAGAAAAACCACTGAAGGACACAGACAACCTAGTAATAAATATCTCAGACCAACATTTGAGTGAGTATCAAATTAACACTTTACAACGTGGTTTATCATTTGTACCCAGCGCTCGCACCAACCAGTTGGAACTTGAAGTAAGCCTTTTTAAACTGACACGCAAAATGAGACTCCGACATTTTTTTGAGAACATTGTAACTGAAAAACCTCCAAGTAAGGAAGATGAATTGAAAGGACTAAAAACGACCAGCTCATATATGCCACCAGTTTCTCATAAAACTATTGATCTATTTGAAAACCTATGCAAGCAAGAGATTAACAAAATCAATACCAACAAAAAAAGCAAACACCAAAACATGACCAAGAAAGAGTTCGGAGCAATTGAAAGTATGGCTAGAAACGAAAAAATCATTTGTCAGAAAGCTGACAAGGGAGGAGCAATGGTGATACTTAACACAGAATTCTATGAGAGAGCAGTCATGACACATCTGGGTGATATGAACACGTATATGGAAATTGAAAGAGACCCAACAGAAGAAATACGCAAAACCCTACAAGTAATACTGAAAAAAGCAATGGAAAGAGGAACCATCAGTGAGAAAATCAGAAACTACTTAACACAAGAGAATCCAAACAGTCCGACTATGTACATGGTACCTAAGGTACATAAAGATCAACACAACCCACCGTGTCGTCCCATAGTGTCGACAAAGATGAGCATTCATGAACCAGTCGGAAAATACATCGACAAACATTTACAACCGTTGGTCAACAAAAACTTATCACATATCAAGGACACCACCGATTTTCTGTTAAAATTGCAACAGGTGAAATTGGAAGATAACACCATCATGGCGACCGTTGATGTAAAAACCCTGTACACTGCCATCCCACACAAAGAGGGCTTGGAAGCCATTGAGAAAGCCTTACTATATAGCACCTACCCAGAAGACTTGCAAATCTTCTTGATGGAATTGATGCAATTTACATTGTTGAATAGCTACTTCACCTACAACAATCGTTGGTTCATCCAACTAAACGGAACTTCGATGGGAAATTGCGCCGCGCCGGCGTATGCCAATCTGTTCATGGGATCTTTTGAAGAGGAACATATTTATAACAACCAGGAATGGGCCACTCATCTTCTCACCTATGTGAGATTCACAGACGACATCTTCCTAATTTGGAAGGGGACACAAGCATCTTTAGAACAGCAACTAAAAATTTTGGACGACAGGAACGACAGAATAAAATTCACCTGGAACATAAATGAGACCACCATACAATTTTTGGACGTGGAAATCACCAAGAGGAACAATACCTTCATAACAAATCTCTATCGAAAACCAACAGATAGAAATAATCTGTTACAGTATAAAAGTCACCACCCTCAGTCACTTAAAAGACACCTTCCCTACTCGCAATTCCTCAGGGTTATGAGATTGGTCTCTGAAGATGATGATCGCCAAGAACAACTGAATATAATGGGCAACAGATTCATATCACGGGGATACCCGGAGGACATCATCAAAAAATCAAAAGAGAGAGCCCAAAAGAAAACCAGAACAGAATTACTGACTTATAAACATACAGAGAAAAAACCACGAATAACATGTGTGAGCAAATGTTCGAACGTGAGCGCTCAATTTAAAAGGATAATTCATAAAAACTGGCAAATAGTTAAGCTGGAAACAGACTTTAAAGGTATATTTTATGAAGAACCACTCTTTGCTCATACCAGGGGTAAAAACATTGGAGAGTTGTTAAAAACACCGACACAAATGTCAAGTCATCGGACCTTTAAAGGAACAGAACCTTGTCTAAATTGTGGAAATTGCCACAACATTATGAAGGGTGCAAGTATTAATCACCCGATGAAAGGACATAAAATACCCTTAAAAGTGAACGCCACATGCGATACTACCAACATAGTGTACTTATTGAAATGCCCATGTGGCAGCGTCTACGTAGGCTACACGGAAAGAAAACTAAAAGTTCGGCTCAATGAGCACAAAAGTAATATAAGAACACAGTCATCAAAATCAACAGTGGCCATGCACTTTGTCGAAAAGCACCATAATATCAACCAACTAAGGGCATGTGTATTGGAAATAGTCCCTAAGAAAAAAGGAACAATGAACAAAAAAAATCTCTTAAAAAGAGAAAACTATTGGATTTACTATCTTTGTAGCCTGAAGCCCAATGGAATGAACGACAGGACTGAATTTACTTGTTACTTGTGATAAATTCTTGCATTAATAATGTTATTACGTATTCTGAGAAGCAAATATAGCACTACATGTATGAAAAATATGTATTTATGTGCCCACACGAGCCCGAGATTGATCTATTAGTATACACCTACAAAGATCGCGCAGCGACCAATAAAGCTAGAATATAAAAAAAGTCTAACCCACACACAGCGCATGCGCGAACCAGTGCGTAGTGAGCAAAGAGTTTTCGAACTTCGAGCGGAGCAGGACGACTCCGCGGGAGCAGAATGAGTTGATTTCACTTTACGAACAAGGTGAGGAATGGCGGGCATAACCACCAGATAGTCAGCCGTTATCTACGGGGTAGTAGGGGTAGCGCCCACAGCACAATGTAACTAGCGTGCAACTAAGTAGCAAACCCTGAGCTTTAACAAACTTTCTTGAAACTCGATACAGTTACCCATAACGGTTAGACTTAACATACGCACGTCAATCATAGGAGAAGCTTGATTCTTCATTTATAGCGCGTAAGAAATGTTCAATGTAACGATGCATGCACTTAGTAAATGTTTTGTTTATTTAAATTGTAGACGTTCCCTGACGAAGGTGTGGTCAAACACCGAAATGCATTGGAACATGGATTGTCTTTGAATTTTGAAAAGTATGAAAAGTGAATAAAATAACTTTGGATTTTGAACGCAACAAGAATATGGAGTAAATATTTCTATAGAACGATTGAAGATTGAATTGTTGAAGTAAAACTACGCTGGAGGTTCCAGCAAACAAATACCCATGTCTGAGTTACTCATACCCTGAATGGACATACCTTGCCACAAATGAAAGGGAAAGAAAACTTTGGGATCTGAAGGATAATGGTGCAATTCCGACTGAACCTTCATGAATGTATACTTGTGGCTAAACTGTGTTTTGGCTTTACCTTGCCACGGAATAGATTGACACAAATTATCCTTAAGCTTTATTTCTAGACTGAACTTGGAGATGCGCTTTTGAATAGAGACAATTAGACTTTGTTAAAGAAATTACCTAGGCCCGAGGCTGCTGAAGTAGCATAAGGGTATCATTTAGAGGGACACAGCGTAGGGTTAGGGAAGACTCATAAAGTTTTTGGAAATAATTGCATCACATGATTTATGAAATTGTTGTCATCTGCATAAGTAAAAGCACACTGAAGAAATCTGCTTGCTGCAAACCTTCTGTTTAACAGTCTGATTCTAGAGAATTCATGGAAACTGATAAACACAATAGGTGTAGATTCATATTAGCGGGTGTATTAATAGCTGTGACTGTAGTACTAATTATTCATCTTGTAGGATTATCTTCACCTACATTATCCACAGTAGTTGAACTTAAGACTAGTGTTACCCCTAAAGCGTCGCACCCAACTGACAATAGTTTGCGCGCACATGATTATTAAGCTTTGAATGTAGACATATATAGCGGAGGTTATGCTTCAAATGCCTATTTTAGGATACTTTATGAATATGTTGATGCCATGGATGTAAAACACTGCTATGTCTATATGCTGTTACCTGCGTCACCATCAGATGGAATTACCTATCACCATATTCCTCTTATGTATGCTGTTACGTGTAGCCTTCTGTTAAGTCTGGTTTATGGAGCAGGACATTTCCGATATAATTTTTAGAATTATGATTTGGTACTTTTTGAAGTCTGTTTGCTCAAGCATTTGAATAGACATTATGCTAAGACAATGGAGACAGTTTACAATCTCCTTAGGCCAAATGTGACACCTGATACGGCTTATGCCCATAGGCACAATTCAACATGTTCCCTAACTAAGGTTGCAAAGAAATTTGTGGATTTAACAGAAGACAGTAATAAAGCAATGAATGAATTGAGAAAAACAGGAAGGGATCAAAAATATAAAGGACAATGGGATGTAGAAGAAGCAAAACATTGAGATTTAGGAGTTATGCCTGCATTACTTTTAGATTGGCAACACAATGGGAAATGATGTGTGAGTAGGGAGAAATCTTCTCTTAACAGTTTTTATATCGGGAGAAATGATTATGATCATATTTTTGAGTATATGAGAGTTTACCTTCTGTTATTGGGAGGACAAGATCCAGTCATTTCTGGAATTTATTTTGTTTGTGGGGAGCATGCATATTTCAAATTGCCCAAGGTATAAAATTGTACATGTTATTTAGATGTAGTTTTCGAAAAGATTTATTATGTGGAACATTTAAATGATCCTGTATTGGAAACACAAAATAGGATTAAATGAGGTAGTAGTGGTGCTGAAATTGTGGGAGACATTTTTGGTGCAATCATTCCAAATATATGGGTAATACTGAATGATTTTAAGATTAGAAAACTGTCCACCATAGTGAATAGAGTGTCCACACAAGTTCAGCAAGTACCCTGTTAGCTGTAGATACTAAAATGTTAGCTATGAGATCCATAGTTTTACAAAATAGACCTGCTTTAGACACCCTTCTTGCGAAGGAGGGCAGAGTCTGTAGGATGTTAAAGGTCCAGCAGTGCTGTACCTATATTCCTGACAAGGGTAAGGACTTAAAGAAATAAATTATGAATATTACTGGTCTGAAAGGAGAGTTGGGAACTAGGGGCCAGATGTAGGTAGCCCTTTACCGATCGGAATCGGCCGAAAATACCAATTTTCGGCCGTTTCCGATCGGTAAAGAGCTATCGAGATGTAGGGGCACATTTTCGGTAATTTTACCGAATCGGTATCATTACCGAATCGGTAAATTTACCGATTCGGTAATATGTACCGAATCGGTAAATAATTACCGATTCGGTAATATTTACCGATTCGGTAAAATTACCGAAAATGCAATGTAGGTAGCCAATTTACCTTTGGCACATGGCTTACAGAATCGGTATTTTACCATGGAATACAAATCCATGGTAAAATACCGATTCCTGTGTACATGCACATCTGTGCATGTACACATGTGCCATGTGACAGACAGACGTGCCCTTAGGGCATGTCTGTGTGCCATATTGCACACATGCCCGTTTTGGGGGTGCTAGAGGGTGTCAAAGTGACACCCCCTGCACCCTTGACAAAATCGGTATTCACCGATTCAGTAAATACCGATTCGGTATTTGAATTGAATCCCATGGGCTTCAAAGGCCCATAGGATTCAATAGCAAATACCGATTCGGTATTTACCGAATCGGTAAATACCGAATTTGTAAGGAATCGGTAACGATTCCAGATGTTGGGACCTACATCCCATTTACCGATTTTAAAATACCGAATCGGTAGCATTCGGTATTTCAAAATCGGTAAATGGGATTTACCTACATCGGGCCCTAGATGTGTGTGGGAAGCAACTGGCAATGGATTTGCTGCAGTAGGCAAATGGTTTTGAAACCTTGGAAGTCAAATACTTGGTTCCATTTTGAGAACCCTTGTGATAATTGCTCTTTGGGTAATATGTCTGTTTGTGACCTTTAAGGGGTACAAATACATGAAAGCAAAAAGAGATGCAAATGAGAGGAAGGGAATAAAGAGAAAGAAGTGGATATAAAAATGGAGGAGAGTCAGTGTAGATTTTATGATGATTTGACACATCTGGAGCATACTAGATGAAAGTTGTTGAGAACTTCAAGGGTTTGACTTGATCTCACCTGATATGGATTCATATGTGTTATTGGAGTGGCTAACATTGCCTTCACAGCGGGGATTGGAGCAGCAAAATTTAGGCTCCACCCTTACACTTCACAGAAGTGCAATTATATATGGGCACCTGACATTATATTTACTGAGCGCCTTAATCTTATCAACATGTGTGATTCATTTAAACATATTTACTGAAATGTATTCACTATAGAAACTTAGGGTCATATGTATGAAAGTTTGGCTTTGCGATTTCCAAATAGCCAATTTGTAGAAATTGCTATTAAGGAATCATAACATGAAATGTACATAGGGGTGTATTCCTCTAATAGCGATTTCTACAGATTCAAAGTCGCAATTTGGAATTAGCAATTTAGGAAATTGCAAAATTGCCATTTTCTATACACCTTACACACTAAATACAACAAAACTTCATAAATATCATCCCTTGGGTTGTAGCTTTCCTAGGCTTCTCTGCAGTATATGGAATAAATAATAAAAGCGAATCCTCTGCCAAATAAATGAAGGGGCTAGTAGTGAGACAGGTCCACCCCTTCCTTCCTAGCAAGGTGGGAAGATCTAGACCAATATATACATCAGAATCATAGTAGGAGTAGCAGTATACAAAGGCTCCTGCGCCAGATTGGTGGTAAATTACACTTTTTTGTTCCACCCACTACAGCATACACAATGGGGGACAGGGTCAAACCATTTAGGCCAAGTCTTACGTCAATGTGAGTGAGGGCATCCTACTCCTTCAAAATTTGCAGTTACACAGAAAAAAAAGTCCCCTTCAATGCCAGGATCCACTCGCTAATGTGTGCCTTATCATGAAACAAAAACTCACATAGGTGTCTTATTTTTGTTTGTTTGTTTATTTATTATTATTATTAACAAGGACCTGGCAGTCCCCCTATCACTGTCACAGGGCTATTCATCTCTCTCCATATGTGCATGTAAAACGCAAAATTCAATATTGCTGCTGTCAACAAAATATATAAGCATTAGCAAAGCCAATATTCCTGGTCTGTGCAAGCTTGTGTGATGTAAATGGATGAAGATGACTGACCAATGTAATTTGAAGATTGTGATGGTTAAATATTGCATTATATTTTAATTTCAAATATATGCCACATACATGAGAAAACATCATTGAATGGCTTTTAATTTTGTATAAAAATATTTAGGGATGTCATCTTCTTCATACACATACATACACATGCACAACCACCATCTTTGTATCAACCAGTTCATCTGGTCACCTTCTTACATATATGTAATTGTCGGTGGACAGCGTTTGCAACGCTGGTAATACCACTTGAGTAGGTTACAACACGGATGTTACGTCACCCGCGTTGTTACCACACATGGCATTACATTGCAAGTCGTTTCTACAACTTGCGCTAAGTGGCGTGCAACACAAAGGAATGTGTTGGTTTTTAAATCCTACACAGTCCCTGCTGTTGCGCTAACTGGAGTAGGAAAAGTAATTTATAGTATTCCTAAGTCCAGCGCGCCATCTAGTTCAAGTCGTAAAAACAACTTGCGATGTAAAGCCATGCGTGGTAACAACGCGGATGATGTAACGTCCGCGTTGTAACCTACTGTGGGGTAATTGATGGCGTAGTAACATCATACATTTGTAATAGTCTCTTGAACCATCATGCTTCCATGAACAGGCCCCATTAAACATTCTGATATGGAACACCATGATATAAGTGGTGTTAGAACTTTTGGAATTGTGTGAAAGGGTTTGACAGTTTAACAATTATTGTGGAGGAGCTCCTAAGTGTACTCGCTCCACAACTGAGTAGGGGGCATATTAGCAAGAACCTCATTAAAATTATTGCCGTTTTAGCGACGGGAAACTGCAGCTAAAACGGCGATAATGGGCTTGCTGGTATGCGTTAAAGAATTCCAATAGAAGCCCCGGTTAGATGTGCAGGACATCTAAACTGGGCTTCTATTGGAATTCTATAACGCATATTAGCAAGCCCATTATCGCCATTTTAGCGGCAGTTTCCTGCCGCCAAAACGATGATCATTTTAACAAGGTTCTTGCTATTATGCCCCCTGGTCTGTTATTGTAATAAACGTTTGTTTATTATCCCGTGACTTGCCTCACTCACTACAATATTATTATGAAATATTAGTTACAAAAATATTATTAACTCTACTTAAAGTATATTTGTTCAGAGTATGAGCTGTTTTGTTCAGGCCAAATAATATGTGAACAGATTAATGACAAATAGATGAAAGAGGAACAGCTGCAGTTATAGAACCAGTCATTTAATAGGATGCTTTACAGCAGGAAAGGGAGGTTGCATGATGGTCAGAGCAAGCTATACAGGAACCTACTGCTGGTCCTGCTAGAATACAGTGGCACACGATCAGCCACAAGATCTTGAGATCCATTGGCATGGTGACTTAATCTCTGGTTTGTTCTTCTTCTTTCTGTCTGTGTTGTTTGGATGCCACCTACCTGCAGAGTTCCAGATAGGTCTATCCTTATCCCATGCTTGAAACAATGTTATATCCACAATGGATACAGTTGATTTAGGAGAGATACATTATTGCTACAATTTTAATTAAAGGTGATCTTTCAGTTATGCACACTGCATTCCCATCACGTGTGATGTATATTTCATAGATGTTGTAATCACTCTTACCTCAAAATAGTTGTTGGTGATCCTCTGCTGTACGTGTCCCGTCCTGCTGCACCTGTAGTGTTGGTAATTCCTCATCTGATTCGGCCTCATTGTCGATGTTGTGCAGTTCCTTCTTCATGGCTATGTTATGGAGAATTAAGTAAGTGGGTGATCTATGCACTCCGTAGGTTTAAAGTTTTTGGATCAAAGTTAAACACTATCGTTTGATCAGTTTGCTGTGTCTGACTGAGTGTACCTAAAACACTCTAATGAAACTGTAAGTGGTGGCAAGCCTGCTAAACTGATTTCTAGACTCAGGCACTAACTACTATAAAAGATTTACCCACTGTTAGTACAATTTAGGTTTAGTAACAATGGGGTAACCCAGTATCCCTCTGAACCTGGGCAGTTATACAAAAAATACACAATTGGTTCTGTCGGGTGATTATTATTTCTTCAAACAATTGACTTGATCAAGAGTCTATTCATAAAAGAGAGCAATTAATCATAACAACACAAACAAAGACCATCAATGGTATTATATGAGCTTTTATAAATTACATCATTCATAAATACCCCAAATAAATGTTTGTAAGGCTGTCAAAACAACATATGTAAGAAATATAGTGTGCAAAATGGTGACATTTTGTGCTCAGTGATTCAGTGGTGGTGTCAAATATATACAAAGTGATTAGCGGAAGGGGGGAAAAAAGGTAACGGCCAGAGATGCAAGTTTTTAAATAGAGCTGCAGACTGGATAAGTGAGTTTCAACGCAGAGTCTTTAGACTGGTCCGTGGGATACTTGTCGACGTTTCAACCCTAGTACTGCACTACTGTATGGTCAGTGCGGGTCTTCATCAGGACTGGGGCAATAAGAAGACAGCCTAGAGAAACCCAGATTGACTCATAGGTTGTTACACCATATAGAAGTCTTCATAATGGTGAGGCTTGTGTCTAAAAATGAAGGTCTCCGTGTTTAAGATTAACCTTCCATGTGGGACGAGTTTCAGGTTATAATTCGATATGGTTTGGTCCTGAATTGTTTTCCACTGTTGAGTGATTCAACAAGCTGGTTCTTGTTCAATGATTTCCAGCTTGTAAAGGGGGCTCCGTATTATTCTTGCCACTGCTGTGAGTCGAGACTCAGAGCTCTTTTAAGTTCTTAGCTCTTGTGGAAGTGAACAGTGGTGGTTCTGCATAAATATGGTAAAAATCAGGTTCTGACTGTAAAAGTTCCCATCTTTTATTGATGATATTCCTCATTTTTTGTGAGTTAATTGAGAATTTTGAGACAAACACACTCCTTTTAGTTTTTGCTTTATCCTTCTTCATTAGCAAGTCATGACGATTTTGTTAATGCATTAGCCCTGTTCATGTGTATTCCGACGGTCCTGAGAAGCATATTGATTCAGTTCAATACCCCATTCCTTGTTGTGCGACGTTATTAAGTTTATCAATAAAGTTTCGTTTTTTTTTTTTTTAATTGAGCAGAGCACAGGTAAAGTACAATACAGACAATGGAATTTTAAGCAAAAAAAATGAAATACAAAAAACATAAAAAGCTTCTTCATATTAAAAACAGAGACGAGGGGAAGCTCTTCAGCTGAATTTAGTCCATTAGCAGTCAAGTTGTAGAGTATAAATACATTATCAATTTACAAGCAATGTGCAAAACACGCAAGTTCAATCCTAAAGTGCAAATGCAATTACAGTACATTCCAAACGAAGACAAAAAGTGCCAGTGCATTCAAATTTTCAAATAGTGCAAAACACGCCAAAGAAAGTTTAATAGCTTATCAATTGAACCTGTCAAAAACTTAAGACTGTTAGCCTGTATTTTAACTTAATATCAACGTTAATCTGAGATGTTTAGCTTATTTAGTTAAACCCCCTCATAACCTCAAGAGTCTCCAGGTATTTCCAGTTATTTTCAAATCTGCTGACTGCACCCACCCTCATAGCAAAAGCTTTTTCAAAACTCCTTGACCTCCTCATTTTATTAAGCCATTTCAGATGTGATGGAACTTCCCTGGTTTTCCAATTTTGGAGAATTAGGGAGCGAGCAATGACACAAAAAATAAATACAAATGCTTCCTCAGCATTTTTAAGGAACCCTCTGTCCTTACTAATCCCAAATAGGGCCAACTCTGGCATGGGAAGAAGTTTTTTACCACCCAGAGCCACCTCTAAATCTGCGAAAATGGTTTCCAAAAAGATGTAAGCTGGGGACAAGTGAAAACAATATGAAGCCAACCACCCTGGCTCTCAGCTTGGCATCTGAAGCACTTATTCACTACCTCAGGGAACCTTTTCCCAAGTGCCTCCGGAGTCCAATACGCCAACCAGCAGGACAGGAAAGCCATTCTCTTGAAATTGGCAGCACGCAACGATTTATAGCCCAACACACTTAAAGTTTCCCAGTCTTTATGTGTAAAATTATATTGTGTAAGGGTGTCTATTTTGACTAGATGACAATCTATCATAGCAGCTTGCCCCTCGTAATGAAGCTTCTTGTACCAGTTTCCTATCCCGCTGATTTTAGACTCGTACAAAAGTATTGCCATCTCGTTCGTTGAGTCTAGTAAGCCGCCTATATCTTTCCTTAGAAAGTGAACAATTTGTAAATATTCAAGAAACATGGGTCTATCAGAATTACATATTCTAGCCAATACTTCTTGCCATGTCTCTAAATCCCAACTTTTCCCAATTTATTATATGGCTGTTTCTGATTTGCAGGCCTAAACAAGTACACTCTCGTAAGCTCAAAAACTTAGAGGCAGAGGAGCCAAGGTTTTTCTTAAAAAAGGACTGCACTCTGAGTAAGTAATCTTTCAGAGTCTTATATCGTGTCCTTTTTGGGATCTTTGCAGTTTTTTAAAATACCTGGACTTGAGAGTCAGCCTCCTGTAGCATTTTTTTTAAGAAGAAGCAGTCATGAATGTTTTTGCACCTATCAGGCCTGCCATTATATCAATAAAGACAGCATCATAATACGTTTTAACATGTGGCAGAGCCAGTCCCCCCTGTTCAGTTGGAAGTTGGATTACGGACAGCTTCACCCTTGGTGCTTTTCCACCCCAAACAAACATTCTAAACATAGTTTCCATGTCTCTGAAAAAAATACAATTCAATTTAATAGGAACATTGCAAAACAAGAATATTAGTAGGGGAAGGATTGACATCTTAATCAAGGATACCCTGCCAATCAGAGTGAGGGGAAGTAAAAGCCATTGAGCAAACAGATTCTTAATTTTATTAATCATTCTCCCATAGTTGAGAGAATACAACTGATTATATTCACAGGTCACATAAATACCTAGGTATCTTATCGGGTCTCGGCTGGCAGCCTGAGCGCGTAGGCAGGATGGAAAGAGGCTGAGTTTAGTATTTAGCGTGAGAACTTCAGTTGTCTTTGGATTTATTTTGTAACCTCCTATTTGTTCATAGGCCTTAAATTCCCTCAAAATACAATCTAAATTCTCTTTATTCGGCCTTAAATAAAGGATAATATCGTCTGCGAAAAGCTTGAGCTTCGCCATCCCATGGATAGGGGGGGAATAGAAGGATTATTTCTTATTTTGATCACCAAGGGTTCAATAAAAAAAGTAAAAAGCAAGGGAGATAACGGGCAGCCCTACCTGGTACCGCGATTGACTTTAATGGAACCGGCGTTGTTTGAGTTTATTTAACCTTCGCTGAAGCATCCTGATAGATATTTTGAAGCATCTTAATCACATGTTCTGGAAACCCAAACTGGCCCAGAGAATAAAACAAGGTTGACCAGTTTACTAGGTCGAATGCTTTTTCCGCATCGACCATTAAGATGCAGGCAGGGGTTGAATTAATGTTGAAGAAATCCAAAGCCTGAATTAAAAATTCAGTATTTGAGGCCATTGAGCGGCCAGCTATAAATCCAGATTGGTCGAGATGTATAACTTCCTGTGCAGCATATACAAAGCGATGAGCCAAGATTTTCATTAAGATCTTATGATCTGAATTTAAAAGGCTAATAGGCCGATAGGAGTTAATATCTTCTGGATTCTTATCTTTTTTAACAAATGATACTATAGTTGCTTCCTTAAAGGCTGCAGGTACCAATCCACCTTGTTTAATATGATTAAATAAATTCTTAAGAGGTGTCGATAATTCCTTTATAAAGGTTTTAAAAAACGCGATTGGAAATCCGTCCTGCCCACAAGCTTTCGCCCCTTCTGTGACTTTTGTCGAGTCTAGTATTTCCCCTATACTAATTTCAATCCCAAGTTCAAAAGCCCGATTGGCCGAGATCTTCGGGATTTCAATATTAGAAAAATACTCCACTATTTGATCCTCCCCCACCGGATATTCGGTGGTATAAGTACGACCAAAATGCTCCAAAAAAGCCTTTTGAATCAGATCATTATTCACTAATTCTCGGCCACTCGTGGGATCCTTAATTTTAACTATTGAGGCGGACTCCTGTCTCTTCCTCGTGGAATTAGCCAGGAGCTTGCCCACCAACTGGCTGTCCTCATACACCCTCTGCCGGAAGGTTCTAGAACTATTAATTTCTTCCAGAATAAAAAAGTCTCTCAGCTCTGCCTTTGCTTGTACCAATTGATTTGGGTGTAGACGGAGCTGAAGGGCGTATTCTTTATCTACAGTGTTTTGGAGCATAGATATTTTTAATTTCCTCTCTTTAGCCAAGGCCGATGTAAAAGATATTATCTGACCACGAGCCGCTGCCTTAAACCCCTCCCAGACTGCAAATGGTTCAGCTGTATCGTTATTGATTTTAAAATATTCTGCAATCCATGCTCCAAACCCAGTTACCCACTCCTGGTTCTGAAGCACAGTTCGGTCCAGCTGCCAACTGGATTGGTCTCTGCTTCCTGCGCTAATGCTAACTTCCAATTCTACCTTCCCATGGTCGGAAAAGGGATTGCACCCAATAAAGTTTAGTTATCGTTGTGGACACCGAGTTGTTTTTCTGACTACGCCGTCGAGACGTGGTTTGATCGGTTAATCGTAGGAGAGTATTTCAAAGCGTCGTCCCGTCATGCTGACATGCACGCTGCATTGTCACATGACCGGGAAAACTGAGAAGATAGAGGTGTTTATGGCGGCTACCGAGGAGTTCTTACATCTTGAGCCTTACGGTATGTGCGTTTGGGATAGTTTTGTTATTAGAGGCATTTCCATTCAATAGAATGGTTTGTGTTACAGATTTTGGTCTTGTTTCTCTTAAGAAATTTGGCATCGGATGAATATATCTAACACGACCTGGGTACTTTGGAGTGAGAGCTAGTTCTCCCCAATTACGGTACGTGAGAGCATTATATTGATATTGCATATTATCGAGGCCATGACCATGAGAACTTGGTGTTCATAGTCTGTGCTTTCATATACATATTCAGGTGGTGCGATATTGGAATTTCTTTTGGACAGTAAGTGTAATTAAATGGCATGTTATAAACTCACGTAGCACCTCACTTACCGGTGATGATTGGTTGATATGCAGTTTTCTTTATTGAATAGAACATTGGTGGACTGAACCATTGGTTTTACACCCGGAGGGTGTGTCTAACTGACTGTTCAGAGTAAGTTGTTTTGCTAAGGATTTTTGCACGCGTGTTCATGCACAGGTGACGGTTCTTTCTTAAGCTGTTTATTACATTCATGAATATACAAACACAACTGGTTTTGATAAACAAGTATGCATCACTTTTGTTGATGTGTTTGACCTTCAACTGAGCTACATTTAGTCTTCTATCCATACTAATATAATAAAGAGAGAGACCAAACCTTTGAGGCGGGTAATCTCAGGAACTACAGCACCAATCACAACACCCAATACAGCGTTGGAAAGGGCAGTTGCAGCAGAAGGACGTAGGCTATGCAGACGCCCACCATATACATTTAAAAGGTAAAAGAACCGTGCCAGCAAAGTAGTCCCTTGTGGGCGTGTCTGCGTTCTGCTGTGGGCGTGACAAATGCTGGGGACGTGTGGTACGTTCCGCCCTTCATGCCATGTCTCATATTGTGTGCTAATCCCACACTCTCCCTTTAAATACCCCTGCACCCCATAGTCATAACCCACCCGTACTCCTTAAAATACCCCAACACCCTTAAACACTAACCCATCTTATCCCTATAAATATACCCTGTACCCCAAAACCCAAACCTATCCCTAAACCCTAAAAATACCCCCGTACCACAAAACCCAAACCTAGCCCTGAACCCTATAAATACCCCTGTACCTCAAAACCCAAACCTTCCCCTGAACCCTAAAAATACCCCTGTACCCCAAAACCCAAACCTAGCCCTGAACCCTAAAAATACCACTGTACCCCAAAACTCAAACCCAGCCCTGAACCCTAAAATACCCCTGTACCCCAAAACCCAAACGTAGCCCTGAACCCTTAAAATACCCCTGTACCCCAAAACCAAACCTACCCCTGAACCCTAAAAATACCCCTGTACCCCAAAACCCAAACCTAGCACTGAACCCTAAAAATAACCCTGTACCCAAAACCCAAACCTACCCCTGAACACTAAAATATCCCTGTACCCCAAAACCCAAACCTAGCCCTGAACCCTAAAAATACCCCTGTACCCCAAAACCAAACCTAGCCCTGAACCCTTAAAATACCCCTGTACCCCAAAACCCAAACCTACCCCTGAACCCTAAAAATACCCCTATACCCCAAACCCCAAACCTAGTCCTGAACCCTAAAAATACCCCTGTACCCCAAAACCCATATCTATCCCTAAACCCTAAAACTACCCCGTACCCCATAATCCAAATCTATATCTGAACCCTTAAAATACCCAAACACCCCAAAACATATATCTCAGTACCCAAAAACGTATGCCCCTATACCCATACTTACCTTAGCCAAACATTTATTTTTTTAGAAACATGCTTTTACCATTCATAAATTTACAACGAATTTCGTTGTAAATGTATGCATGGTAAAAGCATATAAAATGTAATGCCATGCGTTATAATGGTATTGCGGAGTCATGGTAATTTCGTAATGAAAGTATGCGGAGTGATGGTATGCAGAAAGAAAGTTGCGGAATAATGGGTGTTTACCCTCCCCGGTAAATACATTGGTGACACGGCGGCCCACATCTCCAGCAACATACACACATTTTTTCACCACCCATTTGAAAAATGCACAGGTCTCTCTCATTGATGGCCAGCACCGACATACACTTTTAGACACACCTCCCACCACAAGTTCTAGAATTGCGAACTTTAGAGCTGGGGAGCTACGTTCGAATCTCGGCATCAGCTCAACATCCTGTGATTCCAGGCAAATCGCTTTTGTCTCCCCGTGCCTACCACAAATTAATGTGTTCTTCTGTAATGTAAATTGTGCTCATGCCATGTTGTCGAGTTTGCGCTATATAATATTGCAAGGAAAAATAAAGTAGGGAACCTCGAGTTCACACACTACTGAACGCGCACTCTTAAGTGCATCAGCAGTGCACTGTGAATGGGAGCGTTTCAAAGGCCTGTCACAGATAAGAAATGCTATCAAAACGAAATCCTACAAAACAATATACTATTGGCCGGCAGCAATTCATACCCGGACAACGTCGGGACGGGCTGCTAGTGTAAATATAAAATTGAACTTATAGATCCTCTACAGTGCTGAACTAATTGTTTATTTTGAATTATGTTTTGATTCACAGTGTATCCCCTGACGAAGGGACAATGAAAAGTCCCGAAATGCATTGAGCTTTCTACATTTGCATTGTTTAAAGATCAAAATTGTATCTTGTTATTTTGTTTACTTGAAAATTACGTATATCAATGTTTTTTGTAAACATCAAGGTGAAGATGTTTTTTAATTGAGTTAATTCATCCCTTAAGAATAAAGAGAATTGAATGATAATTATGTTTTAAATTCAATGCTTAAATTGTACTAACTGTATGTAAATCTTTTATAGTAATACGTGCTTGAGTCTAGCAAGTAGTTTAGCAGGCTAGCCACCACTTATGTTATGGAGAATGGCATATGTGGCAATGATTGTGCAACACGTCTCAGTTCTGTAAAGCAGTACTCTGCCAGTCTTGTGGAGACATCTGAACCAAGACTTGAGTATACCAAGCTTACGTTTAGGGCCCGATGTAGGTATCAAATACCAGTCGGAAACGGCTGATTTCGGCCGTTTCCGACCGGTATTTGGCCTACTGAGATGTAGGGGACCTTTTGTTGTCCGATTCGGTATTTTACCGATTCGGTAAAATTACCGAATCGCAAAAATACCGAATCGGTAATTTTACCGATTTTTAAATTTGGGATGTAGGTGGGACTACTTTCTGTCCCACAGGCCCTTCAGATTCGGTATTTTAACACCCAATCCAATTGGGTGTTAAAATACCGAATCCAGGTGTGCATGCACATGTGTGCATGCACACCTATGCCATGTGACAGACAGACATGCCCTTAGGGCATGTCTGTGTGCCACATGGCTCACATGCCTGTTTTGGGGGTGCTAGAGGGTGTCAAAGTGACACCCCCTGCACCCTTGCACAAATCGGTCATTACCGAATCGGTAATTACCGATTCAGTAATGCCCATTGATTCCTATGGGCTTCAAGGCCCATAGGAAGCAATGGGGGATACCAAATCGGTATTTACAGAATCGGTAAATACTGAATCTTACAGATTCAGTATTTACCGAATCTGAAATACCTACATCTCCCCCCCTCTAATTTACCACTTCATAAATACCGATTCGGTATGATTCGGTATTTATGAAGTGGTAAATGTAGATTTACCTACATCGGGCCCATGGTGATTAATCACGGTGTCTTATGTGCCCTGTTGTACTGCCTTTCACTTCTTGTTTTTGGATTCAAGTATGGTGTCAGTATCCAAAGGTGCAAGCCATATGCATTGTCTCCTGTAGTAGTATGAGAAAGAAAAAACATTAGGTCACATTACAAACACACTTGTGGACACTGTATGAATTAACTTTGCTATTCTCTTACCACATAATAATAACTCGCCAAAGTTACCCTGAGACAGACGGGTATGTATTCCACTGTGGCGGAACATAAAGGAGTCATGTGCGCTGTATGGGAATCTACCTACGAGGTCAGTTATGATGTATGAGGCATCACACATTACCTGTACATTGTGCAAATGGGTGCTTTTCCTATTTCTATGTATAAATTCATTTGCACAGGGGGCCATAGGGCAATATGTGTGCCATCAACTCAGCCAATTACATTGGGAAACTGTGCTACCCTGTAAAACATTAATTTGATCTCTTGCTAATATTGGGGCATATTTGGTTAACATATATATTTGTTTGCTTTGCTAATCATGATATCCAGAAACCTGTGGAAAAAAACTAGAAAATGCACTTTGTGACACTCTTCCTGCCCTTGCCATGACTCCCTGTTAACTGCCTAAAGCCAAAAGGTGAAGACAACACTGTACCTGCATATGTGTTGGGATTGCATTGCTTCTTGCTGTTGGAGTCAGTAGCTGAGGTTATAACTCAGGTAATTCCAGGACTATCTCACTGCTGAGGCTCTAAAATATATTCTCCTCAGACTGTTCAAAAAGGTTGACCCTCCCCCTAAATATCCTCTCCTGTCTCTGCCTACCAGCCAAAATCCCCATCCTCCTCACCAAGAAATACAGAGCCACCATTCTGAATGAGCAAGATGCATTCAGGGTTTTTTTTTAGTTTACACCTGGTTACCACCACATCCTCATTGATGGTAAATACAATTCCTAAATGACCATTTTGCAATTATTTGCAATTAGGAAATACTTAATACATAGTGCTAGCAATTTGCTATTTGGAAATCCTTTTCGGGGATTTCCTATTTAGCGATTTCCAAAATATGATTTATGCTAGATAGAAATTGCATTTTGCACCAATGCAAATGCCTTTCGTTCATACCGAAACAGCGTTTTGCATTTCCTAATGGCCCGAAATTGTGAATCGCACTGTTAAGAAATGCAAAATGACTTTGTACATATGGCCCTTAGAGAATTATAAAAGTGGAACTAATGTTTAGCATAATATGAAATGTGTATTCTTCTTTTACGTTATATATTTACACTTCACGTTATACTTGCATATGTAACATACATTCTTTTTTCATGTTTTTCAGTTTTATTAAAGTTACGTGTGCATGTATAACCAAGGAATCAAAGTGCACTTTGCAAGCTTACTTAAAGTTAGCCTAGCTAAACGCCATGTTTTTAAAATGCATTTTGCTTGGTTAGCATGTTCTTTCTTTGCAGGTGCCTTTTCAAGACTTCATTAGCTAGAGAAAGGGAGTATTATTGCTTGTATTATATTCTTGATAGTAAGGTCTCAGAAGAGACATCTTGACAAGAACGTGGAGCCCTAATAAGCAGATGAAGCCTCCTATTCATCGTGTATCAAGACCAAAGGGAGGTTGAAGGTTAAAGAAACTCTCCAAGTTCTGTGGGATGGGAATGAATGTCTGGTAATGTTGCAGTAGCGCAACGTAAGGCTTGCCTCCATTGGCCCCTGGACGGGTGGGGAGAGATATGCCTGATGTTGGAGTTTCTGTATGTTTTAATTAATGTTCACACTGATAGGAGTTAGGGCTGCTTCCCTTGGACCTTGAGGGGTACAGACCTCTCTGTTTCCTTTTATTCTTGCAAGTGTGAAGCTTCAGACTCAACATGTATTCCAATTCTGGGAAACTTCTACTGAAGTCTTCACTATGCTGACACCTTCTCGCATTTCCGAACACCCTTAAGACCCCATTCTGTAACCCATCCTTGTTCTAAACCTCAAATCTCAAACTAGATGACTTTAGAGCTTATTCGTGTTTAGATGGGAATATCAGAGTTTCTTTGGGGAACGCTTATTTCTATACCTTGTATTTCAGTATTGTTTTGCTTTGGCTGTGATTGTCTCATATCTTAATCTTTTGAGACTGAACATACTGCGTGATTTCAGTCTATCAACTGTAATCCTGTATATTTTCAATACCATTTTGATGTACGTATTGGTTGTATTGTTTGTTAATTTGAAATAAATCACTTCAATCATTGATTCCTGGATCTTATTGTGTGGCCAAATGGGCTTCACAGAGACTGAATTGTTTTCTTATTATTAACTCTCTTATTGTGTAAGTCAACTTAAAAAGATCCTTCAAACTTGAGATTGTAAACTGTGCTCCTAGGTAAGACCTAAAAATTCCCTGTGATAATTGTCTTAGGTGTGATTCTTCAAATGGGGTAGATTTTAATTCCAGGGTTACAAAGAATGGACTGAATGATGGACTTAATGCCATGTCAGTTTGCGTACTTCAGGTCGAATGACTAGAGTGTAAACTAACTACCAGGGCACAAGTCCTAAAAAAAAGAAGTGGGGGGACGCTGACTTCACAACAGGAAGTGACGTCACGGAAGGTGGCTTGCACTCAGTTGCAGTTTATAGTTATCGAGCTCCTGGTAAAATAAGTTGGGGGACGCTGTCCACCCGCGTGGTACCCCGACTCGAGCCCTGCTGACTACTCTATGGACTACCTCCTGGATAGCCATCTACATCTGGTCATGCCTCGAGCTTCACAGCCAATGTCTTCAAAACGGCTTCTGTCAGCCTTGGGGAACATAAGACAGGAAATCGGTCCCTCAGTTCCCAACAGGCATTCTATGCGCCAACGCAACATTTAAATCATCACCCTCTCACTATTAAGCAGAATAACTTATCTGAATTTGCTCTCTAACAAGGTGAAATTGGCATGCTCTTCGGGGCCTGCGTGGGGAAATTAGCGCTAATGCAGATGAAAAGCAAACAACTTTCTCACGTTGGTCCCGCCAGGTGCTCGCTAATTGTTAAACTGAATAACGGATAATAAGGCACCCAAGCACACTCATCAACCCCGATATCGCTTTGCAATGCAAAACAGGGGGCGCGCGCCTGTGTGTGTGGGCTTTTCAAATCTCCCTATTCATTAGGCGGGAAGAGGGACTGTAATGGCGGGAGCCCGCGGAACGCCAGCCGCATTACCTAGTAACAATAATGCAGAGTGGCACCGGATGAAATTATAATTAGGTTTGGCCAGGGTGATGATACTGTGGTTATAATCAGTGTCATTTAGAATTAATTTGTCTCTTTTAAAAAGGGTGAGGTGTGAGACGTGCTTATCGGCGCTCTCGCGCCTCCTACGTAAGGGAGAGCTCCCAAAGGGCAGGGGGTCAGAGGAAGACGGGTAAAAAACAGAAGAGGCGCCCCTATTATCATCATTGTAGAATCAGCGTGGCAAGTTTAGAGGCCCTCACAGAGACCTTTGATGTGAGTACGGTAGCTTTAATGGCGTGGGCACGAGCCTCGTTTTAAAGTCTATTTAAATGTCGTCTTAAGATAGTAACGTGATTGGTCAGAAACAAAAGCTGCGGGCTACCAGGTGCAAAGTAACTTTGACAGTACTCAATGAAGTGGCAATGGGAGCTCCTAGTTGGAAGATAAGGAAACGCAATGGAGCCCAGGTGTATTTCAACGTCATTTTACAATAGTAGAACTACACTGAAAGATCTGAGGTCAGGTAAGTCTCATGTGTGGGTATTGTGTCGACTAAAATTCGCAAAGAGTGCACGTAATTTGCTACGTGCACCTAGCATGCTTCAACATTCACATAACACGTTTTAAAAAAAAAAGAATAACAAAACTATTGCTTGCGATTTTGTTGTGTTTTTAAGCTTGGTTTTGACACATTGGGGCTACGGTCAATCATGTGTTAACATGATAAAGCTACTGTGCAATACACCTTTTAACGCTTACCTGCATTAATGGCACCTCAACAGAATGCATCACAGATCATGAGGGCACGACTCATGGTTGCCATCTTTCGTACCATATTTCAGGTCATGGAAGAACACCAACCTCCCTCTCCATTGTGACAGCGACTTAAGAATAACGTCAATTCTTTAAACAGCAGTTGCTAATTACATCATTGAATTACTCTTGAGGATTTGATCCTTCCTGGAAACTGACCTAAGCACAGAAAGAAGGTAGCATCTCTCCTTCAGTGGAACAAAAAAGCACATCTCTGCAGTCATTGCACTGTAGTAGTTCATTCAGTATGGTGATGGTTAAGGAGATGCTTGAGCACAGTACACCTTGGGACAAGGCAAGAACGCAGTAAGGGTACACACTGGTGGTAATACGCACATGGAGAAGCAGTGCGTGCTGTAGGTTGTCCATAAACCTGGCGAACATATGAGTACTCTGTCTTTGCCAAGTATTCCAGTGTGGTGTGTTGAACAGTTCACCTAGCAGCCAACATTGTTCGATGGAAGATAAAGGTATACTACGTTCTGAACCAGAGCAAAAGGATATAGTTGTGAGTGAAGGAGGACAGGTCGACTAAAAATTCAATTCACCCACTTGGGATATACCATACATATATAGGGAGAAACGTTGGTATTTAAATTTTAACATAAAACCAAAAGTAACACAATCCTGAACGTTTACTCAACCAGCTCACAGCATAACTAATTGTTCCAGAAATCACCTTGCTGTGGAATGAACAATTGTTACTTACCTGTAAACAGGTGGTTCTCCAGTATTGGTGTCTTTCATAGATTCACATGCTTGAATATTCCCCGTCGTCGAAGTGGGAGTCCCACGGTACATAAAGATAGCAATAATGCTAATATATACATATGTAATAAACATAATACATAATAAAATAGAGATAATACACACTGAAAAACCTCTACAATGGTTCCTCCATAGGAATGCATTATAAAGAGAAAACTCATTTGTAACATATCAGTGTCATTATGTTAGTCCAAACTGCAGCCAATCAGGCTCAAGCACCCTCTAGAACCTTCTCCTCAGAAGCTCAAGTCCTCAGATTTTCGTAGCACCAAAGTGAAGTAGAGTGCATGAGGAGAAGAGAGCCTCTGAGGGGAGGACGGGTAGGTCGCATGTGAATCTATGAAAGACACCAATACTGGAGAACCACCTGTTTACAGGTAAGTAACAATTGTTCTTCTCCAGTATTAGGGGTGTCTTTCATAGATTCACATGCTTAAATAGAATAGATAGCAGTAACCTCCTTAGAGCTGGGATTGCTGAACACATTCTCCAAACTTGAAGACAATAACATACAGCTTAAAAGCATATAGCAATCACAGAAAGAAATGGAGGAGGGAACAGAGGCTCACCTTATTTAAAAAGATGACGAAGCACTGCTTGCCCCACTGCGGTATCCGCTTCGTTGATGGCCTCCAAACAGTAATGTCTGGTAAAGGTGTGCCTGCTGGACCATGTCGCTGCCCGGCAAATCCGGTGTAGAGGCACCTCAGCAAACAAAGCGGTGGATGACGCCATCGCTCTCGTCGAATGTGCCTTCACTGAACACTGTAAAGGCTTGCCAGCTTGCTGGTGACAAAAGGATATGGCTGCTGAGAGCCATCATGCAACTGTTTGTTTTGTCACTGAATGTCCCTTCCGCATCCGTCCATATGCTACAAACAGTTGATCGGATTTAGGGAAAGGGGTAGTCCTTGAAATTTAAAATTTTAGGCAACGTTTGATGTCTAAAGAATGTAATCGTTGTTCTGCCGGAGATCTTGGTTCCGGGAAAAAAGTCTTTAAGAAGACAGGTTCGTTCAAATGGAAATCAGTAGGTACTTTCGGCAAAAAAGAAGGATTAGTACGAAGTGACACTCCATCAGGCTTAAATTGCAAATACGGAGGCTTGATCGTGAAAGCGTGAAGATCACTTACATGACGAGAAGATGTTAAGGCCAAAAGTAATGCAACCTTCCAGGTAAGATACTTGATGTCTGCTCTGTGAATTGGCTCAAAAGGAGGCTTCATAAGCTGTGACAACACCACGTTGAGGTGCCATGCCGGAGGAGGGCGCCTAACAGGAGGAAACTTCCTGAAGAGACCTTTAAAGAACTGTTGGATTATTCTGGATGAACAGAGAGACGTTGAACCATCGTGTCGAAAGCGCGAAATAGCCGCTAGAAAAACTCTCAAGGTGGCATGAGAGAGACCAGACTGAGCGAGGCTCAGAAAGAAAGGCAAAAGCTGCTCCGGAGTGGAATTGATTGGATGGATATTGGATGCAGCGCACCAATGACAAAAACGCTTCCATTTTGGCTTGTACGTTTTGATGGTTGATGGAGCTCTAGCAGACGCTAGAATGTCTCTGCATTCTTGGGGCATATCTAAATTTGCAAATTCAACATATTTAGGTTCCATGCCGATAATTGAAGCGTGGATGGGTCTGGATTGCAAATTTGACCTTCGTCCATCGTCAGGAGGTCTGGACGTGGATGCAGATGAATGGGTGTGCATTGGGATAACAGAAGCAGTTCTGAGAACCATGCCTGTCTGGGCCAATGAGGGGCGATCAGTATTAAGTGGCAGGGTTGCCTGCGCATCTTCCACAACGTCCTCGGCACCAACGGGATCGGTGTAAATGCATAAGCAAACAGCCCATTCCAATCCATGAGGAGGGCATTCCCGCTGGACTCTGGGTGGGGATGCCAGCTTGCAAACGATCGGCACTTCCGATTTTCTGAGGTTGCAAAGAGGTCTATCATGGGACGACCCCAACGGCGGAACACCAGGTCTAGAGTCGGCTGATGTATCTCCCACTCGTGAGTGGATGACGTGGACCTGCTCAGAGAATCTGCAAGGATGTTGGATACCCCCGGCAGATGGACCGCCGTTAAAGAAATTTGATGACGAAGAGCCCAGTCCCAAATCCTTTGAGCCAGTCGAGACAGTGGCTGAGATCTTGTGCCACCCTGTTTGTTCATGTAGTGCATGCTGGTGGTGTTGTCTGTCTGAACCAGCACCGACTACCCCTGCACTACGGGCAAGATTGATCTGAGCGCTAGGAAGATCGCCATCAACTCCAGCCGGTTGATATGCCAGGTTCGTTGTGTCGCCGTCCATTTGCCTTTGATGGAAAGGTCCTGGAGATGAGCGCCCCAACCCTCCATGGACGCATCTGTAGTCAATGTCAGATCCGGAGACTGGACTAGAAACGAAGTTCCTTCGTCCAGATTGGATGGTTTTTCCCACCAAAGCAAACTGTACTTCATGCGGGACGTTACCCTCACCAGGTCGTTGAAAGACCCCGACACCTGGCGCCATTGCAGGTCTAATTCTTCCTCTATAGGACGAGTGCGTAACCTGCAATTTGGGATCAGTGCGATACAGGACGATGCCATCCCCAGAAATGACTTTAACGTCCGCACAGAAACTGACTGCTTTGACCGGATGAGAGAGACCAGACGGATTATCTTTTGATGACGTTCGAGGGAGATGAAGGCTTTTGACAGGTCAGTGTCTAGAATTGCTCCCAGGAAGTTTCTTCTTTGCAGCGGTGCAAAGTGTGACTTCTCCATAATGATGGTTAACTCCAGGGACTCGAACGTCTGCTCACATAGACGTGTGTCGTGAGCCAGCTTTTGAGGAGATTGGGATTTTAGAAGACAATCGTCCAGATAAGGAAAGATCTGAACTCCCTGAAGATGCAGATGAGCCATGACCGGAGCCAAAACTTTCGTGAAGACACGAGGTGCTGATCGTAGGCCAAAAGGTAGCACCTTGAACTGATAGTGTATGTGGCCCACCTTGAACCTCAAGAACTGGCGATGCCGATGGAGTATTGTCACATGAAAATAGGCGTCTTGCAGGTCTATTGTTGTTAGAAAATCTCCGCTGTAGAGAAGTCGCAAGACTTCCGATAGCGTCAGCATGCGGAAAGATTGTTGTTTTAGGAACAAATTGAGAGCTCTCAAATCCAGAATGGGCCGCCACTCTCCCGTCTTCTTGAGAATGAGGAAAAACCGTGAGTAGAAACCTTTCCCTCCCTGAGATACAGGAACCACTTCGACTGCACCCTTTTCTATCAGAAGACGAACCTGATGTTGTAGTTCCTTGAGATGGGGAGGTGGCGGGCCTGATGGTGAAGAATTTGGAGGAATCTCTGTGAACTCCAAGGCATGACCCCTGTGTACAATGTCTAATACCCATTGGTCCGATGTTATCATAGACCACTGGGAATAAAACTGCGAGATTCACCCTCCAACTCTCTGTGGAACTTGAAAGTCATTGACGTTTGTTGTTGGAGCCCCTATAGTTAGATTTTCCTCTATAGGGCTTTGACTGCTGCTGACGATTTGACTGCTGGTTGGAGTAACGCTGGTTTCCTTGATTGTACTGGCGGTACTGGGACTGCCCTCCTCGAAAAGTGCTTGAAGATGTGCCTCGTCCACGCGCACCACGAAAAGGCTGCTTTTTGAATTGCAAGGATCCAAGCGACTTTGCCGTATCGGTATCTTTCTTTATCGATTCTAGTGCCTCATTGATGTGAGAGTCGAAGAGAGACTCACCGTCATACGGCATGTCGAGTATCTTCGACTGGACCTCCTGTCGAAGCGATGTGGATTTTAGCCAACCCTGACGCCGGAGAGGCGCAGCACTGGCAAGGATACGAAAACCAGTAGCCGCAACGTCCACAGCACAGTCAATCATCTCTTCTGATGCCCTCCTGCCATCTTGAAGGATCTGGTGCGCTTCCGCTCTGGATGTCTCCGGAATCAACGAGACTAGCGCAGAAATGTCTGACCACATTTGTCGGTCGAAACGACCTAAAATGGCCAATGCATTTGCGGCATGGACTGATGTAGATGCCGTGGTTGAAAACTTCTTCCCAATCGCATCCAAACGTCGACCCTCTCTATCAGGTGGAGTAGTGATAGGAGTTGCAGGGTTACGTGCTCGTCGTTGCGCTGCCTGGGTCACCACTGAATCCGGCTTAGGATGCGAGATCAAGCAAGCAGGTGAACCAGTCGGGGCCCTATATTTCTTTTCCAGCCGAGGGAGTTGAGCAGGTAAGGAGTTAGGAGCCTGCATGATTTTTATTCCCTCCTTCCACACAAAGTCGATAATAGGTATGGTGTGGACCTGTTTATAAGGCTGGTTTTTAAAGTCATAGAGAAAGCAGTCTTCCTCTCGCTGCGCTCTTGGTAATTTGAAGCGCTCTGCCGCCTTATCCATCAATATATGAAAGCTAGCGATGTCAACCGGAGGTGAATCACCGGAGTCGCCCGGCTGAGGAGAGGGCGTTTGCACTCGATAGTCATCGAATTCTGCCATATCCGGGTCTTGGTCATCATCCGTATCCTGGGGAACTTCTCCTTCCTCTCTTTCCGGCTCTGTCTCACTCTCCACATCTTGTTGATAATTAGTGGGGATAGCTTGACAGGGCCTTTCTGGAAGAGCAGTCTGCTTTGAAGGTTGCTGCTGATGTTGAGTAGGCTCTGTTGTTTCAGATGTAGCATGGCTCGGTGTACCCTGAGGTGTTGGAGGAAATCTCCTATTGTAATCATCCAGCATATGCTGGAGGTTGGAAAACAGAGATACTGGGAATGTTGCCATTGGAACCTGTACATATTGTTCCTCCTGCTGGTCATCGCCCTCCTCCTCGTCGTCTTCAGAACTTGTGTCCTGACACTTAATAATCAAGTCCGATGGACTGTGAGCATCACCAAAAACATTGTCGTCCGCAATGGATTCTGTTTCCTGGTCAGTAGCCAACATTGGTGAGGGTGGCTGGAGAGTAGGAGGTGGCAACTGGAGTGTAGAGTCCTGGAAACTGCCCATGGAAGGCTCCGTAATGACTGGAGAATTTGAAGTGTCCAAAGGCACTAGGGGCATAGTGGCGAAAGACATTGATCCTGATGTGGATGCTGCGTCTTCCTGCTGAGCTCCAGAATTTAAAGGCAAAACTGCCTTCGACGTAGCCGTCGCCGTTGATGATTTAGTCAACGTAGATGTTTTTCCCTGGAGCAGCCATCGACGATGATGACGTAGACACTGCTGTCGGAGACGGTGATTTTTTAGATGTATTCGTCGACGACGAGTGTTTTGCCACAGCCGTCAATGGAGCCTTCGTCGACGGGAGCTTCTTCGACGAATCCTTGGGTGTTATCTTCTTTGTCGACGAAGCCTTCGTCGACGGGATATAAGTCGTCGACGAACTGGTCGACAGAGCCTTCAGTGTCGACGGGACCTTCGTCGTCGTTGAACTCGTCGACGGGACATTTGGCGTCGACGATGATTTCTTCGTCGACGGAAGCTTCTTCGCAGACGAGATAATAGGGATCGTCGACGACGATGAAGCAGACGTCGTCGTCACTGTAATCGTCGACGAAGCCACAGCAGCCAATTTCGTCGTTGGAATGGTCGTCGACGAGCCCGTCGACGACCGCGCTGACAGAAGTGTAACAACACTTATAGAGGCTGGAAATGACGCCTGAGAGCCAGGTCTCGTGGGCGTAGACACAGAAGTCACAGTAGCAGTAGGTAGCAGTAGGTTTTACTTGGGCTACTGTTAAGGCCAGCTTTTTCTTCTTTAGAAAAGGAGAAGGCAACTCCTGAACACTGCCACGCTTGGAAGCAGCAGTTGAAGGACCTGACTGGAAACTCTCTGCGTCTGAAAAAACTGCGTCTTTGTCCTGAAGGTACTTCAACCACAGAAGAAGACGACCTTCCCTGTCTCTGATAGTTTTAGCAGGAAAAGTTCTACAGAACTTGCAGTCAGCCACCTTGTGTTCTGGATATAAACAGTAAATACACTTTTGGTGGGGGTCCTTTTCAAACAAACGCAGTTTCCCACAGGAAGAGCAAGGCCTAAACAAAGACTTCTTACTTGACATCTTGAGAAACAACTGAAGTAGTAGAGTTGAATGAAGAAAACTGAGCAGAGCTCAGGGAGACTCCCTTCACACGACGTGCGGTAGAAAATCTGAGGACTTGAGCTTCTGAGGAGAAGGTTCTAGAGGGTGCTTGAGCCAGATTGGCTGCAGTTTGGACTAACATAATGACACTGATATGTTACAAATGAGTTTTCTCTTTATAAAGCATTCCTATGGAGGAACCATTGTAGAGGTTTTTCAGTGTGTATTATCTCTATTTTATTATGTATTATGTTTATTACATATGTATATATTAGCATTATTGCTATCTTTATGTACCGTGGGACTCCCACTTCGACGACGGGGAATATTCAAGCATGTGAATCTATGAAAGACACCCCTAATACTGGAGAAACAATGTTATGGTTGGCAGAAGGTAACACACATGACAAGGAGGCGTTTCCCAATACTGTATTCTGTAAGCAGAACTGACTGACAGAAAATGTATCATACATTGCCTCACATTAAAAAGATTCTGTATGCTTAAGTCCCTACATTCTGTCAGAAATGGGCATACCAGTAATATTTGGTGCTTAAGATTGAAATCAATCACAAAGTGAGGGGTGGAATGCTTGTGAAAATTCCAGCTCTGGAGGTTACTCTGGGTTGCCTTTTTTACTCACTATGCAATTAAAGACATCAGCCAACAACTATGCGCAAATCATACTTAGTCTTGTTCAAATAGCTATGTAGCCTAAAATACAGTTAGCTACAGAGTCCACGTCATACCTGCGAGAAATTGGTTTGTTGGTTAATTAGGGTGTGAGCCCTGTTCAAGTAGCAACCACAATCCTTGCCAGTGGGAGATACAAGTCAACCCCATCGTACCCTGTACTCAATCCTCGACACAGGGCAGTCAGGCTTAACTTATAGGTAATTTGTAAAGTATTTGTGCAATACATCAAACAGTAACAAAGTGAAAAACACCACGCAAAAAGGATCCCACACCAAGTTAGAAAAATAGAGTTATTTTTAATAAATAAAACAAGACCAAAACAACAAAAATCCAATCAGTAGACTCAGGGATACGCAATTTCAAAGGTTTTAGTGGAAATAGCGCAAAAATGCACAAAGCGCCAACTGTAGATCTCTAGTCGCACCGGACCGGGACAAAGTCACAAGTTCAGGCTGACCGCGATGGAGTATGGGCGGCTACAGGGACCCACTTAGGTCTGCTGAGCACATGGTGTACTGTCTGCACGGCATTGCTTTGGGAGACTTTACATTGTTCTGCGTCGGTTCCGATGAAGCTGAGCAGCAAGGCTTTGTGGGGCTTTGTATTACTTTATGCTGCTTCCAGGGTACTGAGCGGCATAGCTTGGTGGTGCTTAGCATTGCTTTACATCAGTTCCGATAAAGCTGGTAGCTGTGCAGTGAGGCTTTGCAGGGCTTTATGTCACTTTGCGTCAGTTCCAAAGGGGACCACAGCTGGACTTGTCAGAAGCACCTTCATGCCCCCTTCTCTGGTTCAGGTCTGGAACAGCACCACTTGAGCAGGGCTCAAAAATGGCAGAGTCCAGGTCCTGGGTTCAAGGTGGTTGGAAGACTGTTATCGCGTTGAGGCTTCTGATGAGGAGACCAGCCAAATAGCTCTTGAAGTCACTCTGGGGGTCCTGGGTTCAGAGTTGCAGGTCCAGTCCTTCTCACCCAGGCAAGAGAATGGCAGGTCAGCGCAGCAGGGCATCAGTCCATCAGTCCTTCAGAGCAGCAGTCCAGCAGAGTGGCGTCTTTGCAACAGCACAGCAGTCCTGTTTCCTGGCAGAGTATCTATAGAACAGGTGTGTACTGAAGAGTTGGTGTCTGAGGTCCAATATTTAGACCTGGTGCCCTTCCTCTTGAAAGTGGAAGAAGCTTCTAGAATCCCCTTTGAAGTCCCCAAGCATCCTGCCTTCCCTGTCCTCGCACCAGACTCCCTACAAGAGGTTTGCAACCCTTTGTGTGGAGGCAGGACATAGTCTATTCAAGTGTAAATATTGCTGTGCCCAGTTCTTGCCTCCCATCCTGCCAGAGGTGGCCTATCCAGGTACACCTTAGCTCTCTACTGCGCGTGACTTTCTAGGAGAAATACATAAAGCCAAACTGCCAACTATACCCAGTCACGTGATCTAGCGATAGGCTGCAGGCACTAAATGGCTAATGTAGATTTTGTTTTTTATTAGCATTTTTAAGACTTACAAAGTCAACAGTAAATAACAAAATTAACCGTTGCACTACAACATCCATTTTCCAGTCCAAGCACATTATATTAGGTTTCAACGATAGACATTTTATGATACATACAGTACATGCATTTAGTCAATCTGGTACGTTTTTAAATAATGGACTAAATATATCCAATAATCCCTGGGCCTTGAGCTCGCAGGCAGCTCTTCCTCATACGTCAGCAGGGTATCCTTACAATACGTCAAGTCTACAATCCATTGTTTGATTTTTGGAGCACTTGAACCATTCCAACCAAGAGATATTCTACGTTTAGCCATTAGCAATGCAACTGCACAAAACGTTCACTTGGCAGCTCGTACACCAGGCACCATTCCCAGTAAGCATGTGCGTATTGTACATTCAATGGGGACGCCCACCATATCACTCAACAGTTTAGTCACCTGCACCCAGTATTCTGCTACCTTTTGTACATTACCATGCAAGGTGTATAAAATCTGCTACATCCGAGTGACATCTTTTGCATTTCGAATCCGCGCTCAACCCTTATCTATGAATTTGCACAGGTGTGTAATAGGTCGGATGTAAGTATTTATAGTGTAGTATTCGTAGGTTGCCATTTGGTGTTAGTAGACATGTAAGTGTGCCTGTTGTGGCCCATTCCTCTACCGTTAATGGAGTGTCTAGGCTGGCGTTCCATTTTTCCTGTGTTCGCTCTGTATTACCCGCTATATCTTCTTGCAGTTTAACATATAGTTTAGAAACTATATGATGTGCTGTGGGGGTTGTGAGTAATAGTTGTAAGGATGACAGTTGCTGCGGTTCTGCGGGATAGGATGGATACAGTTCTCGTATCGCCCTTTGCAATCTATAATATGTGAATTTGAAAAGTAAGGTTGAATTGCTTATGAACGACAGCTCATCAAGGGTCCTAAACTGCCCATCCTGAAACAGATCCCCCATGGTGTCTATGCCAACTTGCTTAAGTATGCCAATTCCCACCTTTTCTTGAGTGACCGAAAGTTCTGGATGGTGATGTAATGGAAGTGCTGCCACATACAATGGTAACTTGTTCGCCTTTTTCCCCATTATGTACCAAGCTTCGTTTGTTGCATCTATTGTATTAATGTCACAGGCATGCAATGAGGGTCTTCGGTGTGTCAGAATAGCTGTCAGCGGTAAGGGAAGTGCGTCTCCTTCTTCTATTGCGACGTGTGTGAGGAATGGGACCCGTGGTACCAGTAATGTGTGTATTGCGCTTGCGCACATAAGTAGTAGAGTAAAAAGTCTGGCACCTTGAACCCTCCTTGTGAGAATGGTAATGTTAAGGCACGCATTTCTATCCTCGCTTGTTTACCCGCCCATATCAGGTTTAGCACCATTGTTGTTATTCTACGAAACACTTCCATCTGTGGCTTTATCGGAATATCATTAAACAAATAAAGGAATTTAGGTAGGATTACCATTTTTACTATAGCCGTTCAGTCAGCTAATGATAGTGGCAGACAGTCCCATCTTTTTATTTTATCTTCCATAACACTTATCGCTCTGGCGTAATTAGTACGGATAACAAGGTCTGGGTCTCTATGGAACCAGACTCCCAAATATCGTACTGGCTCTGATTGCCATTCTAAAGGATAATCCATAGGTTGTGGGCATGTGGTATCAGTCAATGGGATAATCTGTGATTTGGACCAATATATTTTGAGACATGAGTGTTGTCCGAATTTTATATATTCCCGCACCAGAGGATTTAAGTTTTGTGCTGGGTCACAGACATATAGCATCATATCATCTGCGTATAGTGATATATGTAATGGATGCTGTGGGAATTGAAGTGCTGAATAATGGTGACCCTGTCTAATTTCGCACGCCAATGGTTCAAGTGCTAGAGCAAATTAAAAAGGAGACAGGGGACAGCCTTGTCGTGTTCCCCTGGTGATTGTTATTGGGTCTGATATGTACTTGTTAATTTTGATTTGCGCCAAGGGGACAGTATATAACATTGACACCCATTGCAAAAACATGGGTGGGAAACCCATTCTACGTAAAACCGCGTGTAGGTAGGGCCATTAGACGGTATCAAAGGCTTTGGTTGCATCGAGTAACACTGCTGCAGCTTTGGTGGTGGGGTCTAAGGGCCATATGTATCAAGCCTTTTGCGATTCGTTAAGGCCGAAATTCGCAGAATTTCGGCCTTAGCGAATAGCAAACGGCCTTTTTACCGATTTTGAAATGTATGAAAAATTAGCAAAATAAGGAATCGCAAAAAATTGCGATTCCTTATTTTGCTTAAGCATTTAAGGAATCTCAATTTTGCGATTCCTTAAATGCTATGTGTGAAGCTTTTTAAAATTGCGAATTCAGGTTTAGAAATCTCAAATTACCACCAACTACAAGTTGGTGGTAATTTGCGATTTCTTGTAAATATGCACAATTGTGCGTTTGTGAGGGTGGCATATGACCCACATACATGTATGTGCACCATATGCACACACATGTAATTTACAGGGGTGCAGCAGGGTGTCCTTGAGACACCCCTGCACCCTTGAAATAATTCTCAAATTGAGTTTAGCAAATTGCGAATTCGCAAATTGAGAATTATTTCATAGTCATTTCTATTGGCCTCCTGGCCCATAGAAATGAATGGGAAATTATTCCTTATTTCCGAATTTGCAAATTGCGAATTCGCAAATAAGGAAAAATTGGAAATCGCAAAAAAATTGCGATTTTGTACATACATACCATTTAGCGATTACTAAATAGCGATTCCTTAAAATTCGCTATTTAGAAATTGCTAATGGTGATGATGATACATATGGCCCTAAGTAATGAGATTGTGTGAATAGTGTTCTTGTGTTATGTGCCATTGATCTCGTCGGGATAAAACCCGATTGGTCCAGTAGAACCAGTAGCGGCATCAACGGTTGAAGACGTGTGGCAATTAGTTTAGCAATAATCTTCGTATCCACGTTTATGAGGCACAGGTTTCTGTACGATTCACAATATTCTGGAACCTTGTCCGGTTTTAGCAGGGCAATCAACATGGCTTCTCTTAAGGTGGGCGGGAGTGTTTGCCTGTCGTGAGAGTTCCCATACATTTGTACCAAGTACGGAGCCAATAAATCTACAAACGATTTATAAAATTCACATGTAAGGCCGTCAGGGCCCGGTGCCTTACCATTCAGTAGGGACTTAATAATGGCAGGTACTTCCTCAACGGTAACAGACAGTGAGAGGTATTCCCTGTGCGCATCTGACAGCCATGCTATCGCCCCGTCGGACAGATACTCCATAATTTCCTCCTCATTAGCGGTGTGACGTGATGTGTATAGCTCTCCATATGTTTCCATGAATTCACGCAGTATACTTTGTGTCTCGTATCTTGGTACCCCTTCAGAGTCCTTAACCACCTGGACCATTTGTGGGTCGCGACCCGCACAGATTTTGTCTGCTAAATTTCTACCCGGCCTACCTCCTTCTCCATAAGAGCGTGCAATCTGATGTTTCGTGACATAATTTAGTTCCTCATTAGCGTACGTTTGTTAATAACCATAGACTCTTATGCGCGCTTGCCAGCCCCAAGGATTTAGGTGCAAGGCCACCACTACCAGAGGCACAACAAGAGCCAAATTTCGGGTGGGGGGGGGGGTAATTCTTCCAGCATTAGGCAGAGTGGAGATGAAGGAGTGAAAAAACAACAAAGCCTTGTTAACACGTAAAGGGTCTTTTAAAGATCTGCTCAGAAACTGTCTTTGTGTCAACCCAGGAAGCTGTCTCAACCCGGGCTGACACACACGAGGGTGGGGGGGCTGAAGTCCTTTGAGCCCAATGGGTGTTGCACGTCTGACCACTACCAGCTGCCTATGGACTGCACAATGCCGACCCATGTTTTTTTTTCAAGTGTTTGGATGCCGGCTGTAGCTGTCCTGCATGTCAGCTGGCGCAGCCCTCTCGTTTCTGGACCGTTGCTCTGCCAGAATGTCTTCTCTGTTTTCTAAATGGCCTGTCTCTGTGTGTATGCTACGAGGTGTCTTTTTGAAAACAACAGATGTGAATGTATCTTGTGTCGAATTGTTAAGGTACTTTTGCTAACCTGATCACAGCAAAAACCGGGCTGGGTGTTGTTTGACCTTGTACAATATGTTCAGACAGTCTGAAGGGATAACAAAAACAAGTGGACTGCTGTTCTGAAATAATGTTGTGGCACAAAAATAAATGTGGCAGTTATAATGTGTGCATGGCAAAGCAGCCTAAATGTACAAGGAACACACTAAGTGGGCCCTAAAGGAAACACACAACAATCCTATAAATAATTATTATTAAAGGTTCAAAACTTTTAGGAGACCTGTAATGAGCAGAAGATATGGCTCGCTGAGACCTGCAAGAGTGAACTTTGTTAGAGTCCTCTGGTGGCCAGCACTATAGCAGATATCTTTAGACACTCTTTGTCCGATCAGTATCGAGCGGCTGGTGAAAGTGGACTTGTTGATTGTGTTACACTCATATGGGCAAATATGCATGCATTGCTGGAAGTTACTTGATAGATGAGTAGAGAACCAGGTGCCTCTGGTACTGGCAGGTTATCTCTTTCTGTCATCGCATCATAGACAGCTGGTTGAAGGCGTTTGATTGCTGTAGACAGTGTGTATTGTAGCATTTTGCTACAGTTCTAGGCAGTTTACAAGGACTGGTAGTCCGACAGTTATCTTGGAAATAGCCAGGTTTTCATCTTACGTCAAACTGTTTGTGGTCCACTAGTCTTTATATTTTGCTTGGCAAAGAGTTCCAGTGTTTTGCCTCTTGGACAGAAAATGTGGGACCTCCAATGCTTTCCTTTTTGTAAGGGGGTACAACGGTCCATGAGGTTCACTTCGCATGTCGCAACATGTTTGTGAGTATTGGTTAAACCTAAGCTGTACGTATGATGGTCTTTTTCCAGAGGTGGCTGTGATTGATGCAGAGTGTCTTGAACATTGAATACCCAGTTTTGGTAGCCAGTGAATGTTTTGTAAGACTGGCATCGTGTGTTCTCTGGGATGAAGGCGAAAGAGAAGTCTTGCAAGAGCATTATGGATTTGTTGTAGTTTGTATTTAGGATAGACAAGGCCCCTAGATATAAGTTAGCATAGTCAACCTTGGAGATCACAAGAGTGATTGCTTGTAGCTTTTTTAGAGATATGGTGAAATTCGTCTCCGTGTTTTTATTGTGTATAAAAGGGTTCCAGTGATTTGGTTGACATGAGATCAGATACATGCCTGAACCCCTGGTTCCCCACGGTTTCTCACTTCTTTGGAAGTGGCTAGAGAGGCATTAAGTTCTTTGTGCTATATGGTCATGGGTTGGTCTTTGTACCACTGCCGCCGGTCACGATCTCCGTTGTTGCAGAGTTTCATTTTATATGGGTACTCATTATCCAATCATCTGTGTCGCAGAGGGCGACATGTACCATGGTTGTGTAGAGGCTTCTGACATCTAAAAACGCATTTGTAAAGTATACGCTATTCTGTTTTATACTGTGTCCTTCTTAACTCATAGATTATGTAAATTTTTAAACACATGAACCTTCTGTGAGATCGTGAAGGACTCATGGGGCATATGTATGTAATTTACATTTTGTGATTCTCAAACAGCGATTTTTAAGGAATCGCTATTTGAGAATTGCAAAATGGAATGTATGTAATAAATCTCAATTTTTTTGCAAATCTCTCAAATTCCTTAATTGAGATTAGCAAATTGCGAATCGCAATTAAGGAATGAGTGTCCCATTCATTCCTATGGGCCAAGAGGCCCATGGGAATGAATGGGGATACATTCTCAAATTGCGATTTTCTATGAGAAAATCGCAATTTGAGAGTCGCAATTCCAAGGGTGCAGGGTGTCCAAAGGACACCTGTTGCACCCCTGGAATGTGCATGTATGTACATGTGGCGCACATACATGCCCTAAGGGCATGTCTGTGCACCACATGGCACTTTGAATTTTTTAAAAAGAATGCACTTTGACAGGAAATCGCAAAATACCATCTACTTGGAGTAGACGGTATTTTGCGATTCCTTAGGCCAAAATCGCAATTTGCGAGGCACCCCTACATAGCATTTAAGGAATCGCTAAATTGCGATTCCTTAAATGCTTGAGCAAAATAAGGAATCGCAATTTTTGTGATTCCTTATTTTGCTATGTGGCCCATACATACCAAAACGCCGTTTGCAATTCGCAAACGACTTCCTACATATGCCCCCATGTGTTTAACCTTTTGTTTAAGTAACTGAAAATTGCCTTTCTACACAAGGTTTTGGGTATGTTTTGGCTCAAATGAGTCCCTAATTGTTCTATATCGAGCAGAGCGCATAATCACCGCACCAAGCGTGCACTGCAGTAAGAGCTGCTTGAGAGGGTTAGGGAGGAAGCCTACCTATGCTCCGATGACTATTTTAAAGATCCTTTGAGGTCCATACCTGAATAATGCAGAGCGAACTTCCTGAAGTAGCAGGCAGTCCTTTAGGAACGAGGCGTTTCCAAAAGGGACAGGCAACACCTGCTAAACTTCTCAGGTATAAGAATATGGTTGTGCCCCGTCTCCCTTGGCTGCCCGTGTGTTCAGTTCGTTTAGTTTGGGACCTCTTTTCAGTGACTTCCCTACATGCCACTGAGCAGCCATAAACTTTTGCAGGGCAGAGTGAATGGTAAATGAATTACCTGATTTGTGCCCCTTGTCCCCTGGTTACTGGTATTTTTGCATGAGAAACGTGTTAATCTGACAGAGAATGAAAAGAGCTAATTATGCTTGGAAATGGTAAACTGGGGTTTAGTAGAACTGGTGCCCAGTAGTAATTTGAAACATTTCACCTCTAGATCACAGTCACTTAAAAAAATTCAATTTGACCAGTTACGAGTATCTTTCAAGCCCAGTTCCATATAGGTTACGTCGAAAAATGATACATAACGTTACAGATGGGTAACAGTGTTTTTCATCAAGGGGTTCATGGTGAGGCCAAATAGACAACAAACGCCAAGCTCGGGTTGTTTATGATGTCCCTCAAAAATCCGAAATGAAAAACATCACCTTTATACACATTTGGGCATCTTCAATTTTATCTTATGTCTTATGTATAGCCTTTCCATTTCATCTCCCCTCGTGGGCATCAGTTGTACAGCAGTGAAAGAGCCAGGGTGAGATACACACAGCAAGGCGTCACCTCCTTCTACCCCCTGTCATTTATTACACCTGGGCCCTTCTACCCATTCCCTCAACCCTCTTGCCATTTTTCCCCTCAAATGCGACCAGATTTGGAAAACAGGACCTGCCATCCTGCCACCCACCTACTGCATCAAAACAATAATAATAATAGGCACATGACACTCACATCTGCAAACATCACTCAACCTCCCCTTCTTCCGAATTTGAAAATAAAAACACCTGGTGTCATGATACCCACCCACCCAGACCATCCTCTCGACAATTCATCCCCATCTCCTAAGCTAAATATAAAAAATAATACCTTGCCTACTGTCACACACACCCTACCCTCTGCATTTATGCCCAAATTGAAAAAAAAACACCTAGGGCCCCATTAGGATGGCGGGCGGATCGCCCCCGCCAGGCCGGCGGTAGCCACTGATGGCATGGCGGGGGCGATCCGCCCGTCACCCATGCAGAAATGACCCCCGCCATATTATAATGGCTGGGGGGTCCGCGGCGGACAGAAAGACCGTCTGCCGCTTTTCCGCCCGCTCGACATGTCGACAGGGCGGAAAAGGGTTATGTATGGTGGCGGTGTCTGAAAGACACCACCAGCCATATTAGATTGTGCTTTTTCAATGCCACCACGGAAGGCATGCGGAGTCTGCTTTGGGGGCCCGTTGCGGGCCCCCATGGACTCCGGGAGGGGGGGGGTGGGAGGTGCACATTGGGGGTACCTATGGTACCCCCGTGTCTTTCAAAGAACAACGTGGCAGGCACCGCGCGGTGCCTGTCACGTTGTGTTTTGAAATGCAAAACATATATTTTTAGCATTGCGACGCCTCAATGTTAAAAATACCGGATGCGCCCTCCACTGTGGCGGGCACATCCTAATTGCCCCCACAGGACCCCTGCCCTTATGGCAGGCGGTCCCCTGTACCATGAGAATGGATCCTAATGATGCCCCTAGTGTCCATCACTTACACACCACCGTCTCTTCAATACTCCCCTTTGCCTACCGAAATCAAAAATAATATTACCTGGCCCCCTGATAATCTGCGCCACTTCCCTGTCCCCACCAAATCCGTGCTCTCTGCTATCCATAGAGGAGACAGCAACTCAGGCTGCGCCGACAAGGCTGTCTGAGAGCCTTGCCAGCACAGCTTTGAAACTCTTTTATCAGTGCGGGTCTGCAGTAGCATGGGAGAAACAAACTCTTCCCCAAATGACATTACATAATTTGTGGAAATCGGGTTTCCATGAATATTTATCATTTGTGCATCACTAAGTACGTTTCGTGATTTGTTTTGATCATATTAAAATCTCCGTTTTCAGCTATTTCAGAAATACAAAAAAGTGCTTACATTTTGCTTTTCTAACTGTTTGAGGCATGTAGTTAATTTACAGGTATTTACATTTAGTTGTGTATTGAAAAAAAACAACATCCTACATTGCTCCATACTTAACTTTAAAAAACCCTCTCACTTTGCAGTCAGAAGAAGAAAATTAAACAGCAATCCCCATGTTAAAAGAATAAAGCAGCCTGACGTTTGACCACTGTCTTTAAATTACTGGCAAATGTGACAAGTGAAACACAGAATTTAAAGTCATGTTTATTTATTTCTCCGACTTTTGGGACCCAACAGTTGGATAAAACCCACAGTTTGGGAAACACTGGTTCAGTTTATATGGACCACCATTATGTTTACAAAATCTAACACAAGGGCCCGGATTTACTAACTTTTTGCATCATAGTTGCACCACTTTTTTGGTGCATCCATGATATTTGCAAAGTCACACATGGTAAAATTTTAGTCGCCCTGACTGGCTTTGTAAAAAAAAATGTAACTCAATGCAGCGGCTTGCGCTGCATTGTGTTAAATGCCATGCTGGGAAGCGTTCCATGGGTGGAACATTGGCGTTCCCATGCATCCACCCATGGATTTCATGCAATCCCAGATTTACAAAGGTTTGTAAACCTGGGATTGTGTTAAATTGGTACACCTCTCAAAGGATGGTCTAATGAAGAGAAAAATATTTTTTCTCCTCATTATTTTCTCTTTCTATCTGTGCTGCAATCTGCACCATACATATAAAGAGGAAAATGCTTTGAGAGATTGTTATTGTGCCAGAAGGTATCCCTTCCTGCTCAAGACAATTCTTCTTGTAACAAGGGCACCCTTCACCATGGTGCAAGGATACCTGTGTTAGCGCTAGGCTACCTAAAGTGGGCCAGCGCTATGAGAAAGCAGAATTGTGCCATATCTTAGTAGAAATGGCGCATGTCTGCTCTCTCCCTTTCAAGCAACGCAGCACAACACAACAAATTGCCCTGCTACACTTCGTTGCATGACAGGTTAGTAAATCTGGCCCAGGATGTTTTGTGCAGCAAACATACTGAACTCATGTATTTCAAAGTGCTCTCATATAGACTATGAATAAGGAGGCAAATGTCAGTTTCTGCTTGAGGGTGAGGGAGCGTCGCCCCCCCACCTGCTGTAGCCGTCATGAACATAAAAAATAAAATGGCAGGGAAATTATTTAATTGCCATTTTATTTGTCATGCTCCACAGGGGGGGGGGGTGGCCTCCTGATTTTCAGCAGAGGAATGGAGCAGTAGCTGGCTGGATACTCTGAAGTGCACATGTCACTAAAGCCAGCTGTCTTGCCCCAGCCAAAGTGACAAGCACAATTTGGAGCTCTCCACTCAGCTGTCCTAGACAGCTCGGTGAGACCAAGCACAGACCTACAGGGCCTGAAGCAGCATCCAGCCAGCCCGCTCCATCCAACCCTGGTGCTTCTCTCATGCTGCACTCTTACCAGCATGAGCACCAGGATTGGTTAATTGAATTGACTTGAGCACTTGGAGCCAATGGACCGGAGCAAGGAGGACATTTGATTTCCAACATGCAGAAAGCAAGGTAAGTAACTTTATTTTGTTTTTTAGGTCTCGACTATTATACCCTGCAGGGATAGATAGGCGAAATTATAGTAGGCAGTTCAAAAACTCTACCAAACTTGCGGATCACGAACAGTTCATGTGATCTATGCGCGTGCACGCCATCGCCAGCCACATAACACACAACCATTTGTCTGTGCCTCGCATCAGACTTCAAAGGCTGCCGCTCCCCCGCCCCTGCATGCACCTCACGTACCACCATTTGACTGTGCCTCGCATCAGACTTCAAAGGCTGCCACTCCCCTGTCCCCTGCGATCACCTCGCGCACCACCATTTGTCCTTGCCTTGCATCAGACTTCAAAGGCTGCCGCTCCCCCGCCCCCGAGTGCACCTCGCGCACCACCATTTTCCTGCTACCCGCCTTCTTTGCTGCTTTCGCTCTCATGTTCTACCCATTTTTCTGCCTTCTTCTGTCCATCCAACACACCAGCTCTCTCCTGTCACTCCCTCGGTTTCTCCCCTTCGCTACTTCTCTGCCTTTTGCTTTTAGTCTCACCTTTCTCTCTTGAATGTCCCACCCATGTCCCCCGCTCTCTGTTGCTTCTCTTCCCACGTCCGATTCTGCCTCCCCCATTCGCCCTTTCCTCTCATCTCCTTTTTAACTGTGCATCTCTCTTCTGTCTCTGTTCCCCTGCAGATGTTTCTTCCGCCCCCTTAGCTCACTCTCTCACGCTCAGTCCTCTCCTTTTAACTGATATCCAAGCAGGAGTTTTCTCTTTTTCTCCTTTTCCGCTGTCTCCCTGGCTCTCTGCCCCCATTGTTCAATCCTCTTAACTTGCCTTCTCCCCGAGTGACTCTCTACCTGTCCCCGCCTCGCCACCTGCTGCCCCACCCCCTTCTCGCCTCCCCTCCGTCTCACGCCCCTGTCCTCCCATTTGCCTGCTATGCACGTTCAATACACCACATCACTTTCTAGCCCTAGGTCTCATCTGTCACCCACCCCATCAGCGCGTCTGTGCACGTCCTATTCTCTTGCCCCTCACCCTATTTCCATCTGTTTAGAATCAAAATCTTCGATTCCCAGTCCCATTTGGTCTCATCATCTCCGTCCGCCCCCCATTCTCTCTAATCACTCTGCTAGTTCGACCCCTCACTTTCCACTTCTGATCGTCTCTCTCCCACCTCACCAGTCCCCCACAGTCAGCTCGTCAATTGCACGACTGTCAAACCCCCACTTCAATCTTTTTCTCACCGTCACCTTCTACCCACTTCCCTCATGGTTGTACGGAATGCATGCATAGTGCTTACTACCCCTAACAAGCCCCTAAAACGAACCGCAGCCCCCCTCGCCTCACCGTGCAGCAATCCCACCCTGCGGGTGCCACCTCCCTCTACATAAGCCTGGTATTTGTAAACCTCACCCGCACAACCCTCTCATCCTCCCTCACCCTCACACCCCCTCACACCCCCTGACCCTCAAACCCCCTCACCCTCACACCCTCTCACCCTCACCCCCTCACCCTCACAACCCTCACACCCTCACTCACCCTCACCCTCACACACCCCCTCACCCTTACACCCCCTCACTCTCACACACCCTCACCCTCACACACCCACACCCTCACCCTCACACACCCTCATCCTCTCACACACCCTAACCACTCTACCACTCTACCGCCCTCACTCTACCACCCTCACTCTACCACTCTACCGCCCTCACTCTACCACTCTACCGCCCTCACTCTACCACCCTCACTCTACCACGCTCACTCTACCACTCTACTGCACTCACTCTACCGCCCTCACTCTACCACTCAACCACCCTCACTCTACCGCCCTCACTCTACCACTCAACCGCCCTCACTCTACCACTCTACTGCCCTCACTCTACCGCCCTCACTCTACCACTCTACCGCTCTCTCTCTACCACCCTCACTCTACCCCCCTCACTGTACCACTCTACGGCCCTCACCCTACCACCCTCACTCTACCACTCTACCGCCCTCACTCTACCACTCTACCACCCTCACTCTACCACTCTACCGCCCACACTCTACCACTCTACTGTCCTCACTCTACCGCCCTCACTCTACCACTCTACCACCCTCACTCTACCGCCCTCACTCTACCACTCTACCGCCCTCACTCTACCGCCCTCAATCTACCACTCTACTGCCCTTACTCTACCGGCCTCACTCTACCACTCTACCGCCCTCATTCTACCACTCTACCGCCCTTACTCACTCTACCGCCCTCCCTTACTCTATCGTCCTCACTCACTCTATCGCCCTCCCTCACTCTATCAATCTATCGCCCTCCCTCACTCTATCTATCCATCGCCCTCCCTCACACTATCTATCTATTGCCCTAAATCTATCTATCGCCCTCCCTCTATCTATCTATCACCCTCCCTCTATCTATCGCCCTCCCTTCCTCTATCTATCGCCCTCCCTCTCTTCCACCCACCTCCTTCTCTAACTTCCTGTTCTCTTCTCTTCTATCGTGCTGATCTGCTGCTCTCTTACACCCTGCCTCCTTCTCTACCTCCCTGTTCTCTTTTCCTGTGCTGATCTGCTGTCTCTTCCACCCCACCTCATTCTCTACCTCCCTGTTCTCTTCTCCTGTGCTGTTCTGCTGCTCTCTTACACCCCACCTCCTTCTTTAACTCCCTGTTCTCTTCTGCTGTGCTGATCTGCTGCTTTCCTCCACCTCACCTCCTTCTCTAACTCCCTGTTCTATTCTCTTCTGCTGTGCTGATCTGTTCCTCTCTTCCACCCACCTCCTTCTTTAACTCCCTGTTCTCTACTCTTCTCTCGTGCTGATCTGCTGCTCTCTTCCACCCTGCCTCCTTCTCTAACTCCCTGTTCTCTTCTCTTTTCCTGTGCTGATCTGCTGCTCTCTTCCACCCCACCTCCTTCTTTAACTCCCTGTTCTCTTTTGCTGTCTTAATCTGCTGTTCTCTTCAACCCCACCTCCGTCTTTAACTCCCTGTTCTTTTCTGCCATGCTGATCTTCTCCTCTCTTACACCCACCTCCTTCTCTAACTCCCTGCTCTCTTTCTTCTCTTGGGCTGATCTGCTGCTCTCTTCCACCCTGCCTCCTTATCTAACTCCCTGTTCTCTTCTCTTCTCCTGTGCTGATCTGCTGCTCTCTTCCACCCCACCTCCTTCTCTAACTCCCTGTACTCTTCTCTTCCCCAGTGCTGATCTGCTGCTCTCTTCCACTCTGCCTCCTTCTCTAACTCCCTGTTCTCTTCTCTTCACCTGTACAGATCTGCTACTCTCTTCCACCCGCCTCCTTCTTTAACTCCCCGTTTCTTCTCCTGTGCTAATCTGCTGTTCTCTTCCACCCGCCTATTTCTCTAACTACCTGTTCTCTTCTCCTGTGCCGATCTGCTGTTCTTTTCCACCGCCTCCTTTTTAACTCCTTTTTCTCTTCTCCTGTGCTGATCTGCTGCTCTCTTCCACCCCACCTCCTTCTTTAACTCCCTGTTCTCTCCTCCAGTGCTAATCTGTTGCTCTCTTCCACCCGCCTCCTTCTTTAACTCTGTTTTATTCTCCTGTGCTGATCTGCTCTTCCCTACCACCACCTCCTTCTCTAACTCCCTGTTCTCTTCTCACATGCTGATCTGCCGTTCTCTTCCTCCTGCCTCATTCTCTAACTCCCTGTTCTCTTCTCCTGTGATGATCTTTCTGCTATCTCCCATTCATCTCCTTCTCTAACTCCTTGTTCTTTTCTCCTGTGCTGATCTGCTGTTCTCTTTCACCCGCCTCATTCTCTAACTCCCTGTTCTCTTCTCCAGTGATGATCTTTCTGCTATCTTCCATACGCCTCCTTCTCTAACTCCCTGTTCTCTTCTCCTGTGCTGATCTGCTGTTCTCTTTCACCCCGCCTCATTCTCTAACTCCCTGTTCTCTTCTCCAGTGATGATCTTTCTGCTATCTTCCATACGCCTCCTTCTCTAACTCCCTGTTCTCTTCTCCTGTGCTGATCTGCTGTTCTCTTTCACCCCGCCTCCTTCTCTAACTCAGTTTTTTTCTCCTGTGCTGATTTGCTCTTCACTACCACCACCTCCTTCTCTAACTCCCTGTTCTCTTCTCACATGCTGATCTGCTGTTCTCTTCCTCCAGCCTCATTCTCTAACTCCCTGTTCTCTTTTCCAGTGATGATCTTTCTGCTATCTTCCATACGCCTCCTTCTCTAACTCCCTGTTCTCTTCTCCTGTGCTGATCTGCTGTTCTCTTTCACCCAGCCTCCTTCTCTAACTCTCTAACTCCCTTTTCTCTTCTCCTGTACTGATCTGCTGTTCTCTTTCACCTGCCTCCTTCTCTAACTCCCTGTTCTCTTCTCCTGTGCTGATCTGCTGTTCTCTTTCACCCCGCCTCCTTCTCTAACTCTCTAACTCCCTTTTCTCTTCTCCTGTACTGATCTGCTGTTCTCTTTCACCTGCCTCCTTCCTTAACTCCCTGTTCTCTTCTCCTGTGCTGACCTGTGCTCTCTTACAACCCACCTTCTTCTTTAACTCCCTGTTCTCTACTCTTCTCCTGTGCTGGTCTGCTACTCTCTTCCACCCGCCTCCTTCTTTAACTCCCTGTTCTGTTCTCTCCTGCTGATCTGCTGCTCTCTTCCACCCACCCCCTTCTCTAACTCCCTGTTCTCTTCTCCTGTGCTGGTCTACTCTTCTCTTCCAACCCCGCCTCATTCTCTAACTCCTTGTTGCCTTCTCCTGTGATGATCTTTTTGCTCTCTTCCATCTGCCTCCTTCTCTAACTCCCTTTTCTCTTCTCCGGTGCTGATCAACTGTTCTCTTTCACCCGCCTCCTTCTTTAACTCCCTGTTCTCTTCTCCTGTGCTGATCTGCTGCTCTCATCCACCCACCTCCTTCTTTAACTCCCTGTTCTCTTCTCTTGTGCTGATCTGCTGTTCTCTTCCACCCACCTCCTTCTCTACCTCCCTGTTCTCTTCTCCTGTGCTGTTCTGCTGCTCTCTTACACCTCACCTCCTTCTCTAACTCAATGTTCTCTTCTCTTCTCCTGTGCTGATCTGTTGATCTCTTCCACCTCACCTCCTTCTCTAACTCCCTGTTCTATTCTCTTCTCCTGTGCTGATCTGCTGCTCTCTTCCACCTCACCTCCTTTTTTAACTCCCTGTTCTCTTCTGCTGTGCTGATCTGTTCCTCTCTTCCACCCACCCCCTTCTCTAACTCCCTCTTCTCTTCTCTTCTCTTCTCTTCTCTTCTCTTCTCTTCTCTTCTCTTTTCTTCTCTTCTCTTCTCTTCTCTTCTCTTCTCTTCTCTTCTCTTCTCTTCTCTTCCCTCGTGCTGATCTGCTGCTCTCTTCCACCCTGCCTCCTTCTCTTACTCCCTGTTCTCTTCTTTTCTCCTGTGCTGATTTCCTGGTCTCTTCCACCCCACCTCCTTCTTTAATTCCCTGTTCTCTTTTGCTGTGCTAATCTGCTGTTGTCTTCAACCCCACCTCCGTCTTTAACTCACTGTTCTCTTCTGCTGTGCAGATCAGCTCCTCCCTTCCACCACCTCCTTCTCTAACTCCCTGTACTCTTCTCTTCCCTGTGCTGATCTGCTGCTCTCTTCCACTCTGCCTCCTTCTCTAACTCCCTGTTCTCTTCTCCCGGGCTGATCTGCTGCTCTCTTCCACCCGCCTCCTTTTTTAACTCCCTGTTTTCTTCTCCTGTGCTAATCTGCTGTTTTCTTCCACCGCCTCTTTCTCTAACTACCTGTTCTCTTCTCCTGTGCCGATCTGTTGTTCTCTTCCCCCGCCTCCTTTTTAACTCCCTGTTCTCTTCTCCTGTGCTGATCTGCTGCTCTCTTCCACCCCACCTCCTTCTTTAACTCCCTGTTCTCTTCTCCTGTGCTGATCTGTTGCTCTCTTCCACCAGCCTCCTTCTTTAACTCAGTTTTTTTCTCCTGTGCTGATTTGCTCTTCACTACCACCACCTCCTTCTCTAACTCCCTGTTCTCTTCTCACATGCTGATCTGCTGTTCTCTTCCTCCAGCCTCATTCTCTAACTCCCTGTTCTCTTCTCATGTGATGATCTTTCTGCTATCTTCCATCCACCTCCTTCTCTAACTCCCTGATCTCTTCTCCTGTGCTGATCTGCTGTTCTCTTTTGCCCGCCTCATTCTCTAACTCTCTGTTCTCTTCTCCAGTGATTATCTTTCTGCTATCTTCCATCCGCCTCCTTCTCTAAATCCCTGTTCTCTTCTCCTGTGCTGATCTGCTGTTCTCTTTCACACCGCCTCCTTCTCTAACTCCCTTTTCTCTTCTCCTGTACTGATCTGCTGTTCTCATTCACCCGCTTCCTTCCTTAACTCCCTGTTCTATTCCCCTGTGCTGATCTGCTGCTCTCTTCCACCCCGCCTCCATCTTTAACTCTGTTCTTTTCTCCAGTGCTGACCTGCTGTTCTCTTTCACCCGCCTCCTTCTTTAACTCCCTGATCTCTTCTGCTGTGCTGATCTGCTGCTCTCAACCAAACCACCTCCTTCTTTAAATCCCTGTTCTCTTCTCTTCTCCTGTGCTGATCTGCTACTCTGTTCCACCCGCCTCCTTATTTAACTCCCTGTTCTGTTCTCCCGTGCTGTTCTGCTGCTCTCTTCCACCCACCCCCCTCTCTAACTCCCTGTTCTCTTCTCCTGTGCTGGTCTGCTCTTCTCTTCCACCCCGCCTCATTCTCTAACTCCTTGTTGCCTTCTCCTGTGAGGATCTGTCTGCTCTCTTCCATCCGCCTCCTTCTCTAACTCCCTTTTCTCTTCTCCGGTGCTGATCAGCTGTTCTCTTTCACCTGCCTCCTTCTCTAACTCCCTGTTCTCTTCTCCTATACTGATCTGCTGTTCTTTTCTACCGCCTCCTTCTGTAACTCCCGGTTCTCTTCACCTGTTCCGATCTGCTGTTCTCTTTCACCCACCTCCTTCTTTAACTCCCTGTTCTCTTCTCTCGTGCCGATCTGCTGTTCTCTTCCACCCCACTTCCTTCTCTACCTCCCTGTTCTCTTCTCCTTTGCTGTTCTGCTGCTCCTTTCCACCCCACCTCCTTCTTTAACTCCCTGTTCTCTTCTGCTGTGCTGATCTGCTGCTCTCTTCCACCCACCACTTCTCTAACTCCCTGTTCTCTTCTTTAATCCCTCTGCTGATCTGCTGCTCTCTTCCACCCCGCCTCCTTCTTTAACTCCCTGTTCTCTACTGCTGATCTGCTGCTTTCTTCCACCTTGCCTCCTTCTCTAACTCCCTGTTCTCTTCTCCTGTGCTAATCTGCTGCTCTCTTCCACCCCACATCCTTCACTCCCCGTTCTCTTCTGCTGAGCTGATCTGCCCCTCTCTTCCACCTACCTCCTTCTCTAACTCCCTGTTCTCTTCTCTTCTCTCGTGCTGATCTGCTGCTCTCTTACACCCGCCTCCTTCTTTAACTCCCTGTTTTCTTCTCCTGTAATAATCTGCTGTTCTCTTCCACCCGCCTCTTTCTCTAACTCCCTGTTCTCTGCTCCTGTGCCGATCTGCTGTTCTCTTCCAACCCACCTCCTTTTTAATTTCCTGCTCTCTTCTCCTGTGCTGATCTGATGCTCTCTTCCACCCCACCACCTTCTTTAACTCCCTGTTCTCTTCTCCTGTGCTGATCTGCTGTTCTCTTCCACCCCACCTCCTTCTCTAACTCCCTGTTCTCTTGTCCTGTGCTGATCTGCTGCTCTCTTCCACCTGCCTCCTTCTTTAACTCCATGTTCTCTTCTGCTGTGCTGTTATGCTGCTCTCTTCCACCCACCTCCTTCTCCAACGCCCTGTTCTCTTCTTTTCTCCCGAGCTGATCTGCTGCTCTCTTCCAACCCACCTCCTTCTTTAACTCCCTGTTCTCTTCTCTTCTCCTGTGCTGATCTGCTACTCTCTTCCACCCGCCTCCTTATTTAACTACCTGTTCTGTTCTCCCGTGCTGATCTGCTGTCTCTTCCACCCGCCTCATTCTCTAATTCCTTGTTGCCTTCTCCTGTGAGGATCTTTCTGCTCTCTTCCATCCGCCTCCTTCTCTAACTCCCTTTTCTCTTCTCCGGTGCTGATCAGCTGTTCTCTTTCACCTGCCTCCTTCTCTAACTCCCTTTTCTCTTCTCCTATACTGATCTGCTGTTCTTTTCCACCGCCTCCTTCTGTAACTCCCGGTTCACTTGTCATGTGCCGATCTGCTGTTCTCTTTCACCCACCTCCTTCTTTAACTCCCTGTTCTCTTCTCTCGTGCTGATCTGCTGTTCTTTTCCACCCCACTTCCTTCTCTACCTCCCTGTTCTCTTCTCCTTTGCTGTTCTGCTGCTCCCTTCCACCCCACCTCCTCCTTTAACTCCCTGTTCTCTTCTGCTGTGCTGATCTGCTGCTCTCTTCCACCCACCACTTCTCTAACTCCCTGTCCTCTTCTTTATTCCCTCTGCTGATCTGCTGCTCTCTTCCACCCTCCTCCTTCTTTAACTCCCTGTTCTCTTCTGCTGATCTGCTGCTTTCTTCCACCTCGCCTCCTTCTCTAACTCCCTGTTCTCTTCTCCTGTGCTGATATGCTGCTCTCTTCCACCCCACCACCTGCTTTAACTCCCTGTTCTCTTCTCCTCTGCTGATTTGCTGTTCTCTTCCACCCCACCTCCTTCTCTAACTCCCTGTTCTCTTGTCCTGTGCTGATCTGCTGCTCTCCTCCACCCGCCTCCTTCTTTAACTCCTTGTTCTCTTTTGCTTTTCTGTTATGCTGCTCTCTTCCACCCACCTCCTTCTCCAACTCCCCGTTCTCTTCTTTTCTCACGAGCTGATCTGCTGCTCTCTTCCACCCGCCTTCTTCTCCAGCTCCCCGTTCTCTTCTCTTCTCCTGTGCTGTTCTGCTGCTCTCTTCCACCCTCTTCCTTCTTTAACTCCTTGTTCTCTTTTGCTGTTCTGATCTGCTGCTCTCTTCCATGACGCCTCCTTCTTTAACTCCCTGTTCTCTTCTCCTGTGCTAATCTGCTGCTCTCTTCCACCCGCCTCCTTCTTTAACTCCTTGGTCTCTTCTCCTGTGCTGATCTGCTGCTCTCATCCACCCCACCTCCTTCTTTAACTCCCTGGTCTCTTCTCTTCTCCTGTGCTGAACTGCTGTTCTCTTCCACCTGCCTCCTTCTTTAACTCCCTGTTATCTTGTCCAGTGCTGATCTGCTGCTCTCGTCCCCCCCCCAACTCCTTCTTTAACTACCTGTTCGCTTCTCTTCTCCTGTGCTGATCTGCTGTTCTCTTTCACCCGCCTCCTTCCCTAACTCCCTTATCTCTTCTCCTGTGCTGATCTGCTGTTCTCTTTCACCCGCCTACTTCTCTAACTCCATTTTCTCTTCTCCTGTGCTGATCTGCTGTTCTCTAACACCCCACCTCCTTCTATAACTCTCTGTTCTCTTCTCCTGTGCTGATTTGCTGTTCTCTTCCACCCACTTCCTTCCTTAACTCCCTGTTCTCTTCTCCAGTGCTGATCTGCTGCTTTCTTCCACCCGCCTCCTTCTTTAACTCTGTTCTTTTCTCCTGTGCTGATCTGCTGTTCTCTTCCACCGCCTCCTTCTTTAACTGCCTGTTCTCTTCTATTCTCCTGTGCTGATCTGATACTCTCTTCCACCCGCCTCCTTCTTTAACTCCCTGTTCTCTTCTCCTGTGCTAATAGGTTGTTCTCTTCCACCCGCTTCCTTTCTTAACTCCCTGTTGTCTTCTCCTTTGCTGAACTGCGCTCTCTTCCACCCCACCTTCTTCTTTATATCCATGTTCTCTTCACCTGTGCTGATCTGCTGCTCTCTTCCACCCCGCCTCCTTCTTTAACTCATTTTTTTTCTCCTGTGCTGATCTGCTGTTCCCTTCCACCACCTCCTTCTCTAACTCCCTGTTCTCTTCTCCCATGCTGATCTGCTGTTCTCTTCCTCCTGCCTCATGCTCTAACTCCCTGTTCTCATTTCCAGTGATGATCTTTCTGCTATCTTCCATCCGCCTCCTTCTCTAACTTCCTGTTCTCTTCTCCTGTGCTGATCTGCTGTTCTCTTTCACCCCGCCTCCTTCTCTAACTCCATTTTCTCTTCTCCTGTGCTGATCTGCTGTTCTCTTACACCCCACCTCCTTCTATAACTCTCTGTTCTCTTCTCCTGTGCTACTATGCTGTTCTCTTCCACCCGCTTCCTTCCTTAACTCCCTGTTCTCTTCTCCAGTGCTGATCTGCTGCTCTCTTCCACCCGCCTCCTTCTTTAACTCTGTTCTTTTCTCCTGTGCTGATCTGCTGTTCTCTTCCACACACCTCCTTCTATAACTGCCTGTTCTCTTCTATTCTCCTGTGCTGATCTGATACTCTCTTCCACCCGCCTCCTTCTTTAACTCCCTGTTCTGTTCTCCCGTGCTAATCTGCTGCTCTCTTCCAACCTCCTCCTTCTCTAACTCCCTGTTCTCTTCTCCTGTGCTGATCCGCTCTTCTCTTTCACCCGTCTCATTCTCTAACTCCTTGTTGCCTTCTCCTGTGATTATCTTTTTGCTCTCTTCCATCCGCCTCCTTCTCTAACTCCCTTTTCTCTTCTCTAGTGCTGATCTGCTATTCTTTCACCCCGCCTCCTTTTCTAACTCCCTGTTCTCTTCTCCTGTACTGATCTGCTGTTCTTTTCCACCGCCTCCTTCTGTAACTCCCGGTTCTCTTCTCCTGTACTGATCTGCTGCTCACATCCACCCACCTCCTTATTTAACTCCCTGTTTTCTTCTCTTGTGCTGATCTGCTGTTCTCTTCCACCCCACCTCCTTCTCTACCTCCCTGTTCTCTTCTCCTGTGCTGCTCTGCTGCTCTCTTCCACCCCACCTCCTTCTTTAAATCCTTGTTCTCTTATGCTGTGCTGATCTGCTGTTCCCTTCCACCACCTCCTTCTCTAACTCCCTGTTCTCTTCTCCCTTGCTGATCTGCTGTTCTCTTCCTCCCGCCTCATTCTCTAACTCCCTGTTCTCTTCGCCAGTGATGATCTTTCTGCTATTTTACATCCACCTCCTTCTCTAACTCCCAGTTCTCTTCTCCTGTGCTTTTCTGCTGCTCTCTTCTACCCCACCTCCTTCTTTAAATCCCTGTTCTATTCTGCTGTGCTAATCTGCTGCTCTCTTCCACCCCACCTCCTTCTCTAACTCCCTGTTCTATTCCCTTCTCCTGTGCTGATCTGTTGCTCTCTTCCACCCTACCTCTTTCTTTAACTCCTTGTTCTCTTCTGCTGTGCTGATCTGCTGCTCTCTTCCACCCAGCTCCTTCTCTAACTCTGTGTCCTCTTCTCTACTCCCGTGCTGATCTGCTGCTCTCTTCCACTCTGCCTCGTTCTCTAACTCCCTGTTCTCTTCTCTTCTCCTGTGCTGATCTGCTGTTCTCTTCTACCCCACCTCCTTCTTTAACTCCCCATTCTCTTCTGCTGTACTGATCTGCTCCTCTCTTCCACCCACCTTCTTCTCTAGCTCCCTGTTCTCTTCTCTTCTCTCGTGCTGATCTGCTGCTCTCTTTCACCCTGCCTCCTTCTCTAACTACCTGTTCTCTTCTCTTTTCTTCTCCTGTGCTGATCTGCTGCTCTCTTCCACCCCACCTCCTTCTTTAACTCCCTTTTCTCTTCTGCTGTGCTGATCTACTCCTCTCTTCCACCCACCTCCTTCTCTAACTCCATGTTCTCTTCTCTTCTCCCTTGCTTATCTGCTGCTCTCTTCCACTCTGCCTCCTTCTTTAACTCCACATTCTCTTCTGCTGTGATGTTTGTTATGCTGCTCTCTTCCACCCACCTCCTTCTCCAACTCCCTGTTCTCTTCTCTTCTCCCGAGCTGATCTGCTGCTCTCTTCCGCCCGCCTTCTTCTCTAGCTCCGTGTTCTCTTCTCTTCTCCTGTGCTGATCAGCTGCTCTCTTCCACCCGCCTCCTTGTTTAACTCCCTGGTCTCTTCTCCTGTGCTGATCTGCTGCTCTCATTCAGCCCACCTCCTTCTTTAACTCCATGGTCTCTTCTCTTCTCCTGTGCTGAACTGCTGTTCTCTTCCACCGCTTCCTTCTTTAACTCCCTGTTATCTTCTCATGTGCTAATATGTTGTTCCCTTTCATCCGCTTCCTTCCTTAACTCCCTGTTCTCTTCTCATGTGCTGATCTGCTGCTCTCTTCCACCCGCCTCCTTCTTTAACTCCCTGTTCTTTTCTCCTGTGCTAATATGTTGTTCTCTTCCACCCGCTTCCTTCCTTAACTCCCTGTTCTCTTCTCATGTGCTGATCCGCTGCTCTCTTCCACCCCACCTCCTCCTTTAACTCCATGTTCTCTTCACCTGTGCTGATCTGCTGCTCTTTTCCACCCGCCTCCTTCTTTAACTCTGTTTTTTTCTCCTGTGCTGATCTGCTGTTACCTTCCACCCCCTCCTTCTCTAACTCCCTGTTCTCTTCTCACATGCCGATATGCTGTTCTCTTCCTCCCGCATCATTCTCTAAATCCCTGTTCCCTTCTCCTGTGATGATCTTTCTTCTATTTTCCATCCGCCTCCTTCTCTAACTCCCTGTTCTCTTCTCCTGTGCTGATCTGCTGTTCTCTTTCACCCGCCTCCTTCCCTAACTCCCTTTTCTCTTCTCCTGTGCTGATCTGCTGTTCTCTTTCACCCGGCCTCCTTCTCTAACTCCCTGTTCTCTTCTCCTGTGCTAATATGCTGATCTCTCCCACCAGCTTCCTTCCTTAACTCCCTGTTCTCTTCTCCTGTGCTGATCTGCTGCTCTCTTCCACCCCACCTCCTTCTTTAACTTCATGTTCTCTTCACCTGTGCTGATCTGCTGCTATCTTTCACTCCGCCTCCTTCTTTAACTCTGTTCTTTTCTCCCGTGCTGATCTGCTGTTCTCTTGAACCCGCCTCCTTCTTTAACTCCCTGTTCTCTTCTCCTTTGCTGATCTGCTGCTCTCTTCCACCCCACCTCCTTCTTTAACTCCCTGTTCTCTTCTCTTCTCCTCTGCTGATCTGCTACTCTCTTCCACCCGCCTCATTCTCTAACTCCTTGTTGCCTTCTCCAGTGATGATCTTTTTGCTTTCTTCCATCCGCCTCCTTCTCTAACTCCCTTTTCTCTTCTCTGGTACTGATCTGATGTTCTCTTTCACCCAGCCTCCTTCTCTAACTCCCTGTTCTCTTCTCCTGTACTGATCTGCAGTTCTTTTCCACCACCTCCTTCTGTAATTCCCTGTTCTCTTCTCCTGTGCCGATCTGCTGTTCTCTTCCACCCGCCTCCTTCTTTAACTCCCTGTTCTCTTCTCCTGTACTGAACTGCTGTTCTTTTCCACCGCCTCCTTCTTTAACTCCCTGTTCTCTTCTCTCGTGCTGATCTGCTGTTCTCTTCCACCCCACTTCCTTCTCTACCTCCCTGTTCTCTTCTCCTGTACTGTTCTGCTGCTCTCTTCCACCCCACCTCATACTGTAACTCCCTGTTCTCTTCTGCTGTGCTGATCTGCTGCTCTCTTCCAGCCACCTCCTTCTCTAACTCCCTGTTCTCTTCGTTACTCCCTCTGCTGATCTGCTGCTCTCTTCCACCCTGCCTCCTTCTTTAACTCCCTGTTCTCTTCTGCTGATCTGATGCTCTCTTCTACCTCGCCTCTTTCTCTAACTCCCTGTTCTCTTCTACTGTGCTAATCTGCTTCTCTCTTCCACCCCACCTCCTTCTTTAACTCCCTGTTCTCTTCTGCTGTGCTGATCTGCTCCTCTCTTCCACCCACCTCCTTCTCTAACCCCCTGTTATCTTCTCTTCTCCTGTGCTGATCTGCTGCTCTCTTCCACTCTGCCTCCTTCTCTAACTCCCTGTTCTCTTCTCCTGTGCTGATCTGCTGCTCTCTCCCACCCCACCTCCTTATCTAACTCCCTGAACTCCCTGTTCTCTTCTCTTGGGCTAATCTGCTGCTCTCTTCCACCCTGCCTCCTTCTTTAACTCCCTGTTCTCTTCTGCTGATCTGATGCTCTCTTCTACCTCGCCTCTTTCTCTAACTCCCTGTTCTCTTCTACTGTGCTAATCTGCTTCTCTCTTCCACCCCACCTCCTTCTTTAACTCCTTGTTCTCTTCTGCTGTGCTGATCTGCTCCTCTCTTCCACCCATCTACTTCTCTAACTCCCTGTTCTCGTCTCTTTTCCCGTGCTGATGTGCTGCTCTCTTCCACTCTGCCTCCTTCTCTAACTCCCTGTTCTCTTCTCTTCTCCTGTGCTGATCTGCTGTTCTCTTTCACCCCACCTCCTTCTTTAACTCCCTATTTTCTTCTCCTGTGCTAATCTGCTGTTCTCTTTCACCTGTCTCCTTCTCTAACTCCCTGTTCTCTTCTCCTGTACTGTTCTGCTGCTCTCTTCCACATACATCCTTCTCTAACCGCACACACACATACATACAACCACGCACACACACACATACAACGACACACATACAACCATACACACACAACCACCCAAACACACACTCAACCACACATACAACCACAACAACACACCCAACCACACACACACACAGAACCACAACCACACACACAGCCACACAAGAACCACACACACACACACAACCATACACACACAACCACACCCAACCACACACACAACCACACACAACCACACACATCTATCTATCGCCCTCACTCTATCTATCTATCTATCTATCTATCTATCTATCTATCTATCTATCTATCTATCTATCTATCTATCTATCTATCTATCTATCTATCTATCTATCTATCTATCTATCTATCTATTGCCCTTACTCTATCTATCTATCTATCTATCTATCTATCTATCTATCTATCTATCTATCTATCTATCTATCTATCTATCTATCTATCTATCTATCTATCTATCTATCTATCTATCTATCTATCTATCTATCTATCTATCTATCTATCTATCACCCTCACTCTATCTATCTATTGCCCTCACTCTATCACCCTCACTCTATCTATCTAACGCCCTCACTTTATCACCCTCACTCTATCTATCTAACGCCCTCACTCTATCTATCTATCACCATCAATCTATCTATCTATCGCCCTCACTCTAACAATCTTTCGCCCTCATTCTATCTATCTTTCGCCCTCCCTCTAGCTATCTATCGCCCTCACTCTATCTATCTATCTATCGCACCACCACAGCATCACTCAGGGGCACCACAGCATCACTCAGGGGCACCACAGCATCACTCAGGGGCACCACAGCATCACTCATGGGCACCACAACTTCACTCAGCGCCACCACAGTATCAATCTGTGCAACCATTCATCAACAACTGGTTCAAATATGTTCTCTCAATGTTTTAAGCTTTATTACAAATGTCACAAAAAGATGTTAATATTTCACTTCTGTTCTTGGATTTTTGTCACAATAAAATGCACTGAAGATAATGTTCACAAAAGTTATTTACAAAAGTTTAAGCTATTGCCATTATAAATTACAATCACTTTTATTTAAGTATTAATTATTTAAAAAAATTAAAAGCCATTGTTATTTGTAATATCAATACATCTAAGTCACGTAAATACAAAACATGTTGCATTACAAATGCTATAGGTGTCACATTTGCAAAAGATAAAAGTATTGGCATTGTAAATGACAAAGCTATTAATTTCGCTATTTTCAAAACCAGCACATAATTAAAAAATGTGTCATTTGCAAGACCAATAGCTCAAACGTTCCTAATGCGAGACCTATTGCATTGCAAATGCTTGTTATTCTGAGCTACTCGCCTTGCCAACATGCATGTAACCAACCACCCACCCACCCACCACCCTTTGCCTGCCCCATCAATATATCTACCTGCCAGCTGCCTCTGAATAAAACAATTGCCTAGGAGCACATAATTTGATTTGGTCAAGTAGGGAACGTGGAATTGCGATTCTCCTATTACCATGACTAGAGAATCTGGATTTCATTAAAGACACGGAGGCTCACATTATGCATACAACTTTTAATTGCGTCTCACAATTAAAAGGTTCCATAAAGAACATTGAAAACAAATAAAGGGCATGAGCCAACAAGAGACTGCCTCTTTTAAATGTGGAGATAGTACAGAAAAGTCCATAAATGAAACAATAAATTCAGATATTTGAGAAACTTTCAGAAGAGATCAACTTCATAAAATCCGAAGAAGCCAAGAGATGGAAGGATCCAAACATCTTAGATTAGGAAGGAACATCTGCAAAGAAGGAAAAAAAAGGGGTAAAATTGGAGAAATCCAAACCTAAACATTAAAAAGAATACCAATGCAAAAGTTAGATGTACATTAAAACCAATGTAACAATTTAGAAAGGTAATACATAGTTGTAAACGCATCAAAGGTAATAGATAATTGTAAACGCATCCCAGGGAGGGATGGGTGGGATAATGTGAGCCTCCGTGTCTTTAATGAAATCCAGATTCTCTAGTCATGGTAATAGGAGAATCGCAATTTCATTACAAGAACGGAGGCTACATTATGCATGTTGGTAGCCTTGTAACACAACATCAGACATATGTTCTATTGGTTTACAGTAATGTCGAGCAAACGTGCTAGCATTCGACCAATCAGCAGCTTTAAGAATATCATCAAGCTTACCCCCAGACCAGAGGGATTTGCTGGCCATAGCACCCCTAAGGGAGTGAGCCTGAAACTTACGTAAATCAACACCTGCTAGGCTCATAGCTGTTTTGACCCATCTAGCAATGGAAGTAGAGGAAATAGCTTTATGAGGTCTAACAAAGGAAATAAGTAATTGACTGACATCAGAAGGTCGAAGAGGAGACATTCTCTGGTCATATTCCTTTAAACAATCAACGACACAAAGTTTAGGACAGGAGTCAAAACGTGGATAGAAAATAGAATCAGACATAGTCTTAGTTCTTCTATGAATTTCAAACTTAACGCCAAACATGTTGTAGGACCTAAAGGAAATGTCTAAAGCTTTAACATCAGAGACTCTTCTACATGAAATAAGGCAAAGAAGACTAGCAAGTTTGATAGAGAGGAGTTTCCTGTTAAGGAATGTGTTATCAGGCCAGTTGGTAAAGAGGTCTAAAATCAAATTAACATCCCAAAGAGAATCATACTTAGGTTTAGGGGGTCTTCTTAGACGGATACTCTTCATAATTCTACAAATGATAACATTTTTACCTACCGTTTTACCATTCACGAGGGTATGACCAGCGGAAATAGCGGATCTATAACAATTGATGGTTCTGTAGCTAAGACCCCTATCAAATTGTTCACAGAGAAAATTAACTATGTCGACAATAGGTGCTTCAAGGGAATCCAAGTTCCTTTCCAAGCACCAACGAACCCAGGTTCTCCAGATGTTGTTATATCTGTAGTGGGTGCCTGGTGACCATGACTCTGAGAGGAGAGTTGAAGCTGTAGACGAAAGTCCTGAGACTTCATTAGATCTCCTGACACTCTCCAAACAAGAAGGTTCAAACTCCCTGTTTGTATTAGAGGATGAATTTCTCCATCTACGTTTGTTAGGAGATGATCTAGACAAGGGATTAGAAAGGGGGTGTCGTAAGCCAGTTCCAGAGCTGTTGGGAACCAAGCCTGAGAGGGCCAGAAGGGAGTCACTAGAACAAGGGAGCATTGATCGATTCTCACTTTCTGTAAGACTCTCTGAATCATGGCAAAGGGGGGAAAGGCGTAAGCCTTCAGATTCTTCCAAGGTTGAAGGAAGGCGTTCACTGCTAGAGCGCCGGGATCGGGCATCCAACTGAAGTATTTTTTCAGTTGAGACGTTAGTCTGCTTGCAAAGAGGTCTATTTCCAAGGGTCCCCAAACCAAATTCAGACGATTGAAGATGGAAATGTTGAGTTTCCAATCGCTGTGATCTTTGAGGAATCTGGAGTTCCAGTCTGCAGAGATGTTCGCTTTCCCTGGAAGGAATTCCGCTTTCAGAGCAATTTTGTGTTCTAAGCAGAACATCCAAAGTTTCTTGGCCAGGTTCGAAAGATCCGCAGATTTGGTGCCACCTAAGCGGTTTATATAAGCTACTGCGGACATGTTGTCCATCTTTAAAATGACCGATCTTCCTTGCAGTGAGTGTTTGAAGCTCATCAAAGCGTAAAGACCAGCTGTAAGTTCTAAATAATTTATATGATGGGAAGATTCCTCTAGGGACCATGTTCCACCGGTATTCTGGTTGAGAAGGCAAGCTCCCCAGCCATGCATGCTGGCATCTGATTCTAAAACGAATTCGGGTTTCGTACCGAAAATCGCTTTGCCGTTCCAAGCATCTAGGTTTTCTAACCACCAGTTTAGTTCCTGTTTGGCTTCCAGGTCTAGGGAGATAAAATCCTCGTACCAAAGACCGGACCTTAGGGCTCTCGCTTTCACTCTCTGGAGGGCTCGATAATTCAGAGGGCCAGGAAAAATTGCTTGGATAGAAGAGGAAAGAAGACCGAGGAGTCTTGCAAGTTCCCTGAGGGGAAAGTCTTGGAGTTTCAGGACACGACGAATTTCTTTTTTGATTTTTGTAATTTTTTTGGAAGGGAGAAGAAGGAGACACTTCGATGTGTCTACAGTGAATCCCAAAAATTCCATCGACCTTGAAGGAGTCAAGACTGATTTCTCCTTGTTGACGATGAAACCTAAACTTTCCAGGAGGTCCATAACTGTTTTTAGATCTTGAGAGATCTGAGAAAGATCTTGAGACATAATTAGTATGTCGTCTAGGTAGATGATCAAACGAATTCCTCTTTCTCTTAGAAAGGAGGCAATTGGTCTCATAACCTTGGTAAAGCACCAAGGGGCAGAAGAAAGGCCGAAAGGAAGGGCTTTGAACTGATACAATCGATCTTTCCAAAGAAATTGGAGGAAGGGTTGATGAATTTCTGCCATGGGAATAGTGAAGTAAGCGTCTTTCAGGTCTAGTTTTACTAGCCAATCCCCTTCTAAGAGAAGATCCCTCAAAAGGTGAATCCCTTCCATTTTGAAGTGTCTGTATACTAGAAATTTGTTGATGTGTTTTAGATTTATAACAGGTCTCCAACCTTTGTCTTTTTTCTCTACGAGGAAAAGGGTGCTTATAAACTTGAGTTTTTCTAGGGGGACTTGTAAGATAGCACCTTTCTTGAGCATAGAAGAGATCTCTTCCTCTATTATTTTTTGCTGTTCTAAGGGGATTTGGAAATTTTTTGGAGGGGAAGCTTGAATGGGAATCTCTGTAAAATCTATTTTGAAACCTCTGACTGTGTTGAGGACCCAGGGATCTTGAGTAATCTTTCTCCAGTTCTGGAAAAAGAACTTGAGTCTTCCTCCCACCTCTGAGGGGAAAGAAAGAGGGGAAGGAGGGGTGATAGTACTCACTTGTAGTAGTATCGGTGGAGGGTTGGCCGCGTGATCTATATCCTCTTGAGCGCATGCCGCGTCCTCTTTGAGGGAAGAATTGTGAATTGTTGAATTGCTGGTAACCTCTTCCGAAGCCTCTAGATCTTGAGGGGGGCCGTTGGTTAAACCGGCCGAAAGATTGGCCCCTTCTTCCGGCCCTACCGAAAAGGTTATTGTTAAAGACCTTGCGCATATTTTGTTGGGCTCTATCCAAGGCCGTAAAGGTAGAGACATATTTGCCGAGAGTTTTGATGAGATCTTCGCCAAAGAGAAGGCCTTTAGGGTTTTGAGAGGTCTCTTTGTCGGCCATGTCTGAAAGTTTTGGGTTTATTTTGGTAAGGACAACTCTACGTCTTTCAGCATTCAAGCTGGCATTAGCGTTCCCAAGGAGGATTAAAGCTCTTTGACTCCAGCCTCTGATCAAGTCAATGTTAAGGGGGGTACCATTGAGATGGCTCTCCTCCGCAGCGTCAATAATTCTAGCCAAAGGGCCTAGAACGTCCAGGACACGGTCTTGGCAACCCTTGAGGGATCTCTCCATACCTTTGCGAGGATCCCGTCCAAGCTTAAAGAGGAATTTTATCAATTCAGGGTCTAAATTAGGAGTTTGGCAGACTTTTTCGACAATGGAAGGCCTCGAACATTCAGCTCGTAGGATGTTACGAGTATTGGGTTCAAGAGGAAATCTCAACCATTTATCAATGAATTTTGCTACATGTTGATGAGGCCACCATTCCGAACTCCTAGGATGCTTAAGATTAAGGGGAGAAAACATTTCTTCCCCGAGAGGGTCAAGGATAGTATCTTTTAAACCAGAGGAAGACTCTGGAGGGTTAAAAAGGTCTTCATCATAGTCATCGTTTAAATCAAGAATATATTCGTCGGGCGTGTCTGAGGAATTATCATCTCTGAAGTCATTATCAAGTGTATGATCGTGAGCACTTTGATATTGTGTGCCGCTAAGGACACCAGGATATTGTGTGCCGCTATGGACACCAGGGTATTTTGTGCCGCGAGGGACATCATAATAAGTTGTGCCGCGATGGACACCATGACGAGTTGTGCCGCGAGGGGCACCCAAAGGTTTTGAGGTGCGGGGACCTCCCAGATAAAGTGAGGTGCTGGGACCTCCAATAGTGCTCTTCAGGATAAATTGTTCAATGTTTTTAGTCTTCTTAACTTTTTTACCCCTTATATAATTAGTATCAATAGAATTACCTTCATAGAAATCATCTTGATTTTCAGGGGAGATAGGTCTCTTAGAGGAGATCGCCTTTCTCTGAAAACCATGTATGGAGGAGTGTACTTCCTCATTCAATGAGGTATTGAGGTGATCGCCCTCAGCATTGGGGGTAGGAGCAGAAGCGTCCTCAGAATCTGACCCAGACATTGTAAGAGGATAATGTATATATTTTGATTTTGCGAAGAGGCGGAGTTTCGTTTTTGAAGAGGCGGAGTTTCGTTTTTGTTATTTAAGAGGCGGAGTTATTTAGAATGAATTAATTCGAGTTTGGTGTTATCTAAAACAAATTAATCCGAGTTTAGATGCACGGTGTAGGCACAGCTGATCGCGATGGCCGAGTAACGAACTCGAAGCCGCTCGCGATCAGCCGCGTCTTTGGTTTCCATGGTAACCGGCGCCATGCGCCGGAGCGGAACAATGCTTGTTCTTCGGTGAAGAGGAAAGGCCTTGGCAACGCGCTTGCGTAGCGCGGTTGTTGCCGAGGGCCTTTCCGTGAAATCAGTGGGAGGCTTAACTCGCGTTACGAGCGAGATGTTTACTGAAAAGTAAATGAAGTAAAAGCGGCTAATTGCGGGGAAGCGTGCGCGGAGGCAGGGGAGAATGTCGAGGAGAGGGCAAGTAATAAATTCAATAACACGATTTAGTGTAATAAAAACGCGAATACTCACGTGTGCTAAAAGAAAACCGTTAGGGAAAAGGATGGTATATACACAAAAGTGTAGGACATTTAGGCATAAAAACAACTTAGGTCAAAGGACCCAGGGGAAGGAGGGAAGGAGGGGATTTCCATAAATTGGAAATCGGTATGGAGGTGAATAGGAAAGAGAGAGGGGACACAAGTCCAAAATCACCTAATCACATATATCACTGTAATATCAATAATAAGACAATAGTGGTAATAATTAATAAAAGATAAGGTAAGAATGAAAGGCAACTTATCTGCTCAAAGCCGCATTTAAAAGAGGCAGTCTCTTGTTGGCTCATGCCCTTTATTTGTTTTCAATGTTCTTTATGGAACCTTTTAATTTGGAGACGCAATTAAAAGTTGTATGCATAATGTAGCCTCCGTTCTTGTAATGAAATTTATACAGTGCAGCCACTACATTTCCTTTTCTTGTTTTACATCGGAGGTTAATGCTTTGTCATTAATTCTTGGTGCATGAGGTTACAGAGTGGCTGGCAGACAGAAGGTTCAGCTAGTTTTTGGACCGGGAATCCAAGAGAAACGTGAGCTGAGCCAAGCACCTCGCTTGAGCTTGGCTCACTCCTTCAGTGGCTCGCCTAACTCTATCACATAATGGAAACTGAAGGGACAAAGGCAAAAGAAGGTTATGATGTGGTATATGTCAATCAATTTGGTGAAGCAGGAGTAGCAACATCAGAGAGCAGGAATCCTTGTTTCAAGATTCATAACTTTCTCACAAAATTAATATTGGGTTACAGTCATGTTTTCTTATCACATTGTTGTTAACAGGGTTTAGTTTGAGGTAAGCTTTTCCAATCTCTGTAAAAAACAGGAGCAGAGAAATATGCTTTGAAAGTGATTAGCCAAGACCATACGATTTGTCACAATGTGAGGCTAAGATTAATGAAAAAACTTGCCCTCTGGTTCCATTGTTTACATCTTGCTCAATATACAATAACTGGAGTGTAAGTGGTTCTGATGATGAGACGCAACGACCACTCTCACCAAAGATATGCCACTCTGCTGTTAAACCTGCCTAGATTTTAAATACAGATTTCATAACCAGCATTTTCTGGTAAAGCACTGAAATGAGGATTGTGGGGCATATTACCAAGGGCAAGTATTGCCGCTTTTTCGGCAAATTGTGCCGAGAAAGCGGCGATACTGCTAGAGCCCTATTAACAAGGGTATTATAAAGCCTGGCCCAAGCCCACTTTGCATGTCGGCGATAAACATCGCTAATGACATGCAAAGTGGGCGTTCCCACGTCCAACCACATGAAAAATGTGGTTGGAGGTGGGAACACCCTATTACCAAGGCTGGCGTTGGGAGGAAAAGACCTGCGATAAACTCGTTTATCGCAGGTCTCCCAACGCCTGCTCTGACCAGGCGTTATGGTTATGTTGGGTTCTTGACCCACCTAATCGTGCACTGTTCACCTGGCGCTCCGCACCTTAATCATTTAACATACTTTTAACAAACTTTCTCTTGTGTGTTTACTTTAACTTTTATTTTTGTTATTGCATCTTGGTTTTGTTATTTTCACTGTTCATAACAAAAAATGTTTTTCCACTTTCTCGACTGTACAAAAAAACATTATTACATTTTCACTTGATTTGGCATAACATTTATATATCCATACAAATATTTACAAAAGAGCCCAATGCATTTCGGCACCTCTGCGGTGCCTTCATCAGGGGCGACTCTGAAAATAAAAAACATATGCATTGTGTAAGTGTCACTTCTTAGGTTGTGCATGGGGGTCTTAACTGAATTATGTCAATATCGTACCTGTTATCTACCTCTGTAGATGTACCTGTGCGCTCGCCTCTGTCAATAATTCACTGCATAAATTCCAAAAAATGTAATCAACGTCCAGTTACGTCTATGTACAAAACCTTAATTACTGGCTGTATGTGCCTGTATTGCTTTGGAACACATACCTGGTTTGTGTTCTCTGTATTCTCTGAAACAATAAGCAAATCCTGTCAAAACTCTACTCATACTGCGTGAAATAAATGAAAAACTTGGTAGCTTAGAAACCATCATTCTAAGTACCCTACCTTATCTTCTCTGTTCCTGTTATCCTGAAAGTCGAAAAAATATCGCTGTGTAAATGTTATGTATTCTATCCCATAATTCTAGATCACGCCATTATTCTAAACGTCCCGTACCTGTTATGCCAAAAATCCACTCAGTTACGAAAAACCGCAGCCCTGTGTTTGCTGTTTCACCCGGGAAATGGGTGTACTCCATTTAAACTTCGCGTATTCCGCGTGGTTGTGGAGTTATAGTAATTGACAACGGACTACTGAACACTAGGTGACTTTCAGTATAGGCGCCATCTTAATCCGGGTTGAAATTGTTTAGAAACGGCTTGTTTCTTGTATAAATGCAATGCGTAAATTACTATTACTATAAAAAATATGAAGTAATCATTACGTTATCACTTCTACAGAGCTCTCGTAGAACACTGAAAGGATCTTCATGTTGGTTGCACTTATCGGTCAAAAACGGCGCCATGTTGATGCGGGTAGTTCCCTAGTTGAAGTTTACATGCTGGTTACTAGGGAAATGTGTTAAAAATGATCGTGTTGCTAAGCAACCAACTGTGTTTTAAATCCTATGTAAAGACATATAAAGTCACGTAAGCACCCGACGGGTAGAGATCATTGTATCATCTCGCTTTTCCTGCAGGTTCTAAATAGCACATAAAAAATAAACCGGCTCTCTATTCCCTGCGTGTGTATAAAGAAACCACTGGTTGCTAAGTGCTCCTTGTGTTAATGTGATGTCCTGTGACTGTATGTTATAGATCATGTACATTCACACAAATAAAACTTTTTATACAGTTGGTATACATGAATAATTAATCCAATATTTTGACAATTATTGAGCTTAGTGTTTCATGTTCGTATATCCAAACAACATCTTATATCGGTATCATGCTTCTTATATACATTGGTTCTAATAAACATTATTGTTTATGAATTGTAAAATCAAGTGAGTTTTGTAACCAATACTAATTGTCCATAAGGATCACAGATGTGTTGTTTGCATTTCCTTAAACTGATATTCATTGCTTGTGATCCCCTGTCTTATTTAGAAGTCATAATTTTGATGTCTAAGGGATTATTGTTAGCTCTACGCAATTATCACTTTTCTGCATGATTTAAACTAAATGTGACTTACAGATAACACGATAAATCATATTTATCGTTGAGGCCCGTTGGTACTAAAGTTTTTAGATGTTTAATCCAGAATAATTCACGTAGCATTAGTCTTTGGTGGTTGTCTACTCCTTGTTGAATCTGTACTTGTTCAATGATAAAAAATCTTAGTTGCGAAATGGTATGTTTCTCTTCCCTCCAATGAAGTACCAGTGGTGAAGTGAGATTTTGATTCCGGATTCTACTCTTATGTTCCGTAATCCGTATTTTCACCTTGCGTTCCGTCTTGCCGATATACATTTTGCCGCATGGGCATTTGATTGCATATACAACATTTTGTGTGTTGCAGTCGCTGGTATGTTTCAGGTGTATAAGTTTACCAGTAGTTGGATGTGTGCATGTATTTCCTGTGATCACATTATTGCAATTAGTGCAATTTAAACATCTCATTGTACCCTTATATTCTGCTGGTGATATAGGATGTTGTTTGTGTTTTAGTCTTGCTCTCAAATTTGATCCTCTAGTGTACGCATGTAAAGGAAGTTCTTTGAAGATGCCTTGAAAATCTGGTTCTACGGATAATAGTTCCCATCTTTTGTTGATTATTTGTTTGATTTTCGTTGATAGAGTTGTGTATTTTGTTACAAATACCATCCTGTCGTGTGTTTTCTTCTTGCTAGGTTTGAACAAATCCTCTCTGTTCATTGTCTGTACTTTGTTTAATTGTTCTTCTAGTACGTCTGCTGGGTATCCTCTTTCTTTGTATTTTTGCACCTGTTTAGCTAGTGTTGTTTGACTGACTTGTGCATCTGAGCATATTCGTTTTATCCTTATGAATTGGGACACTGGTAAGTTCTTGATGAGACTCTTGGGGTGAAAGCTCGTGTAAATCAGTGCACTGTTCCGATCTGTCGGTTTGGTGTATAATGCGGTTTTAAAACCATGTGGTGTTTTGGTGATTCTCACATCTAAAAAGTCGATAACTTCCTCGCTTAGCTTGTGAGTGAATTGAATTCTGGCATCCACTCGATTCAATGAGTTTATCAATTGTTCAAGAGTTTCCTGTGTGTCATCCCAAATTAAGAAAACGTCATCGATGAATCGACTATACATTTTCACATGTGACCATTCTCTCCTTGACATCAGATTGTTTGCCTCGTATTGAGCCATGAAGGTGTTCGCGTAGGCAGGGGCCCCTGCAAAGCCCATGGAAGTCCCATTTAATTGCGCATAGTACTCATTCTTCCATGTGAAGTAGCTATTATAGAGACAAAATTTCAATAGTTGTAGCAGAAAAAATTTTCTGTTCATGGGTAGATTTTCCATTTTTAGCAATGCCCATTCGATGGATTCCAATCCCGCATGATGAGGTATAGAGGTGTAAAGTGCCACCACATCAATGGTGCACATAATCCAATGTTGTTGAAACCCTTCCTCTGTCCATTTCAACTTGTTTAAAAAATCTGTCGTGTCCCGTATGTAAGACCCCCATTGTTGGACGAACTGTTGTAAAAAATGATCAATGTATTTACCAAGGGGGTCAAAGATTGACCCGCACCCTGATACAATTGGTCTTAATGGAGGATTTGTTGGGTGTTTATGAATCTTTGGGATCATGTAAAGAGTTGGTTGTCTAGGGTTCTTTTGAGTTAGGTATGCTGAAGTCTGTTCGTCAATCCATTCATTGTCTGTAGCTGTTTTCAGAATGTTATTTAACATCTGTTGTAATGATGTTGTTGGATCCAATGGTAATTTGAGATAAGTGTTATTGTCTGCAACATGTTCATTAACTTTTTGTTCATAAAAGACCGTGTCCATTAATACCAGGGCTCCGCCCTTATCTGCTGGTTGTATTGTTAATGCTGCATTGTTGGCCAGATTATTTATTGTGTTTTGGTCAGATTTGGTTAAATTGTTGTGTCGCTTTTGTTTGTAGTCTAATTCTTGTAGATCCTTTCTAACCATTATTTCGAAAGTGTCCAACATCTTATGTGACACAGGTGCTTGAAACACACTCTTTGGTTTAAATTTTCTCATGGTGTTATCTTCTGTGTTCTCAGTTGGTTCAGCCACGTTTTCAAAATAATGTCTTAGTTTTAGTGTTCTCATAAATCTGAAGAATGCTCCCTCAGTCTCCATTTCATTTGTAGTTGTTGTTGGGACAAATGTGAGGCCTTTGTTCAATGTTGTTATTTGTTGTTTAGTTAATATAGTGGAAGATATATTGATGATTAAATCACTGTGCGCCCGCTCCTCAATGCTTTTCCGGCCACTTCCTCTCCTTGTTTTCCGCTTACCGTGGGTGTCTCCGTTGGTACCGTTGGTGGTTGTCCTGAGTCTTGTTCCTGTGACAAAAAAGACGTTTCTCTGCTGGTGGTTGCTTGGTTGTTACTATCTGCAGTTAATATTACTCCATCTTGTGTGGCTTTGACCGGTCCTCTGTGTATGGACGTCTCCTTGTCTGTCACCAGACTTTCCTCTGAAGAACGTGCAGATGTTGGTGTTTTCTTTGGAATGTATTGGCGTCGGGCATAGATGTCTGCCCAGGTATAAACTTCATTAAGTTTATAGTCTATTGTGTCACGTTTATACTTTCACAACTTTTCTTCCTGCAACTCCTTTTCATATTTATCCAGTTTGATGTTAATACCTTCCAAACTCATTTTCCAGGTGTCTGTCTCCATCCTAGTTTCTAGTTCTGTTTTGAGTACGTAAATTTCTTCTTCCAGTTCTCTGATGGTTTTTGCTAGTTCTTCTATTATAAGCAGTATAAGGTCCAAGGAGCATTTATTTAAAATGCTAAACCATTTCTCCATAAATTTTGAATTTAAATTGAAACGAAATAACATTGGTTTTATTGATAAACGCAACCCTCTTGGGATGCGCTTTGCTCGGTGGTATTGTATGAGCGTGGAAGCGTGCATCCTCTGGTTTAGTTGACGACGCGTTAGGTACTCCAATTGTTTCAATTGTTGACTTATTGATCCCCCATGAACATCCATGTTTTTTACTTCTTTGATTAGTGAATAGATTTGATCTGCCTGTTCATTAGTGTAAGCCAATGTGTTGGCCCTGTTATCCGTCATTCCAGTTATTGTATCAAACTGCATCTTTGGTTGATTGGTGCCTCCTCCCTGAGTGACTGGGTAATTAATTCGGGTAAATTGGGTTCGTGAGGAGCACTCCGTTATTTTTGGCTATATTTTCCCTGATTCTGAGAATGGTGCCACGATTAATCAGGATAGTTTTTATTTTCAGAGTCGCCCCTGATGAAGGCACCGCAGAGGTGCCGAAATGCATTGGGCTCTTTTGTAAATATTTGTATGGATATATAAATGTTATGCCAAATCAAGTAAAAATGTAATAATGTTTTTTTGTACAATCGAGAAAGTGGAAAAACATTTTTTGTTATGAACAGTGAAAATAACAAAACCAAGATGCAATAACAAAAATAAAAGTTAAAGTAAACACACAAGAGAAAGTTTGTTAAAAGTATGTTAAATGATTAAGGTGCGGAGCGCCAGGTGAACAGTGCACGATTAGGTGGGTCAAGAACCCAACATAACCATATCACAAATCCCAAGAGTGACTATCCTGATTAATCGTGGCACCATTCTCAGAATCAGGGAAAATATAGCCAAAAATAACGGAGTGCTCCTCACAAACCCAATTTACCCTGACCAGGCGTTAGGCATTGATAACATGGGGGTCTGGATCATAAAGCTGAATCCACCCCCCCATATTATCAAGGCCCACATTAGCGCGTGAAAACAACGTTTGTTTTCATGCGCTAATGTGCCATATCGCCGGATTTCAATTTGCCTACCTGATGCGCATTGATAATTGCGCGCTAAACCGGCGATGAAACCCAGCGGTAGCCGGCGATACAGGAATGTGCGTTGTGCGCTTTACAACACACTCCTTGGTAATATGCCCCTAAATGCCTAGTCCAGTGGCTAAAACGTTCCCACTGCCCCATGTCTAGCAGTGCAGGTTGGGTGTTGGTGTTTGAATTGCACAGGGGGTCTTCGCTATGGATTATTTTAGAGCACCCGTTATCTTAACAGAGCCTGTTTCGAAGCACTCCTAATGTTTACAATAAAGAGGCTCAAGGCATAAGAAGATGTTGAGGCCTAAGATTCTATTTTATTCCAGTTCAATAATCAAGTTACTTCTTTTGTAAGCTTGACTCGCCAAAGGCAGCGATGGCAAGCTGAGAAGGCTTACTCCTGGGTGAGGCAGAGGGATGGCGGGTCCGATTCAGCATAGCACAGTTTTGTCAAATCTATGACACTTCTGGAGACGAGGGCCTTAATTTAGAAAGCACTAGGAATAAAACCTCATGATTCATTCTGTACACTATGTGGAGAAGTGTGGCTCAATGATTAGAGCGGCAGACCCTGATGCAGAGGTCTAGCCTGGGACCTGGGTTCAATTCCCTGCCTCGGCGGGTCTTGGGCTCAAAATTCCACGGACCTGATAATTCTCGCCTCGGTGCCTATTCCAATCATGGAGTCCCACTCTGCAACTCTGGGCAATAGCTTGCTTAATCTCCACCACGGCCCCAACAACGCTAAGGATGCCTGTCCTCCACCTTGGGGGTGCCCAGGAGTGGACGCCTCACAATGAAAGCCAGGATGGGTTCCACAGCGGTATTTGAACGCTATACAAGTATCAATTTGCATTTACATTTACTATGTGCATTCCCACTTTCCTTACACCCCACCAGCATCAACGTAGCCCTCAGTCACAATACAGATCATACTTTTTGGCCCCTTGAAAAATGTTTGCGAGTTCCCATGCACTAATGCATTATACATTAAGAAATTATTTAAAACATGCTAGGACCCAGAAAGTCAGTAATCCCGGTGCAAAAAACGTCCAATGCTTGCTGTAACACCTTCATCCTGTTATTGTATAAATGGTATATGTGGCCTACTGTCTGTTCTCCTGCCTTTAGATCTCTCTTCCTTTCTTTCTCAGTTCATTTCATACTTTGCTGGCTCGAGGTTCCCCTCGTACATCTGCTTTCTAAATGTGTGAATTCTGTCAAAATATTTATATAGTCGAACATTGATCGTCATCAAAAGTAGCCTTGACATCTACACAACTCCAAATGTTCCAATGTGGAAAATGCAAATGATGCACAATTCACAATCTGGCTCGGCCCCTGAAACTTTGTCAAAGCCGGCTGCCAGCATTAGAGGCTTATTCGCTGTTTCTCGGAGGTGGCACTGCCGCTATATTCTGGGAAATTGGTTTGATTGAATTGCATGCTGCTGACAGCTGGAGCTTCTGTGAACTGTTCATTACCAGGAGCTACAAGAATCCGACTCGCCTTCCAAGGTGTGTGTGTGTGCACATATTAGCAGCATCTTTAATGACATCAAGAAACCGCCCAGCCAATATGTTTACAGTCATTATGGCCAATGTGTGGGGCAACCCTTAGAATCCTTGCATGAATTTATATTTCTAAGTTTACTGGATACTTTTTAGGTCTTCCCACGGACAGCTTCAGCTTTTTAACATTAGCACTTTAAACTTGCGTTTGCTATCAATATATCAAGAAATACCACTTATTTCATATTTTGTCCAAAAATAGTCCCCTCTCTCCATAAAGATAAGCTTGTTATTTTCTGGACATGTGCCTCGATAGTCCGGATAGTACCAAAGACGTTTTCAGGTTGGACTTTGATTGTCCAGTTATATCTCTTCTGCGCGATTCGGCAAACCCACCGATTGCCATTGGTTACTTTCTGTAGCATTCAGAAATGCTGGTTTCTTATTGGTGCATTTCTGAAGTCCCTCCCTTGTTTGTTTAGATCTATTTCCAGCATTTTACTCAGACCATTTTGGTCGGCCATCACACCGTACAGGGCATGATGGCTTCTCTTCCCTCCTCCCATCTGGCTATTGCATGTCAAGCGTGGTTTTGTTGTTTTGTAGTTTTATCAGGAACCGGACCGAAGGTCACTAGTTATGTTACACAAGGACACATTCATTATTTGGTAGGCACGGGGAAATTATGTGATTTGCCCAGAATCACCAGACAATCACTTGTTTTATGGTGCTCAGTCGACCGCAGCTGTGCAGTGCAGTGCTGGTCGCACCCATGGCTTGCTCTACTAGTGGTGGGGGCTAGACAGTGTGTTAGAATGGATTTTGCCACTGATATGGCCAGGTAGTTCCATGGGATGTATTGTATCGAAGACGGGGGCAAAGCAGAGCAATAGGCAAATCTACAAGTGACTGGCAATGCCACTGGAGGTACTCTATCGCTGACAAGGGCCAATCATTGCCATAGAAACATTGTGTTGTTGATACTGACAGAAGCCAAGCAGTGCTTCAGGACTTATATCTTCTTTGGGTGTGACCACATGAGAGATACCAGGAATGACAATGATACGGATCATCAAGGTATATTTAACTTCAGCTGGCAGTCAACGGATGTGGTTCTGCCACTAGCAGAAGTACAGTCCCCGGAGTGATGCTACTACTCACAAAACTGCACAAAATATTCAGTTTGTAAATAAATGACATCTAGTAAGAGAAAAAAGTATTACATCTTCGGTTTTCCTTCTTACTGTGTGATGCAGTGAGATGCTCTGCAATGTAATCGAGCATGCGTACACCTTTATCACCTATTCAAAAACACAGTGATGTACACACCACGCCAGTGGGCTCCATTACACTCACAGGCCAGTCAAATAACTCGTTTTCTCCACTGGCATATATACACTGGAGTAGCAGAAAGCGACACATGTTATCTTTAATGTTCTTCCTGGCCTAAAATCTGTAGAATAAAATGGAAGCAAATGCTGCATTTAACATTAAGGTAGAACCAGGCATACATTGGCCTTTCTTGTACCCCGCTTCCCTGGCAGAGTTTCACGCTCTCTCCATGACCACACTTGCAGCTCATTCTTCTTCACAAGAGCACAGTGTCCCTCTCCAGTCCCTCCTGTGCTTTCTGAGAAAGGGAGAAAAGCGTCTGCACATGTAGAGTTGGTGCTAAGCGGGTTGGGAGCAGCTCAGAGATTGCGAGAGTAAGAATCAATAAAGGCTACACCGAGACAGTGCAGATAAGGCGCGGGACAAGGCAGGGCTGTCCAGCATCGCCCCTCCTGTTCGCCTTGTACATTGACCTTATCCTGCGTAGGTTAGAAAGGAGCAATATTATCCCTCCAGTAAAACTGCATGGCAAAGATTAAAAAATTACGCGGATGATGTAGCCATTATGACAACAAACCCAGAGAGGGCTATACCGGAGATAGAGAAGGAGGCAACATACTTTGGGGCAGTCTCAGGATATCTGATAAACAAAGGGAAAACGCAGATAGTACAGAACAGATTCATGATACATCAAGACACTAGAGTGGTCGAGAAAGTCACATATTTAGGGATAAAGGTCACCGCTGATCTAGACAGACTGGTAGAGCTTAGTATGGGAAACACTGAAAGGATGCACAATCTGCATCTGACTTTGATGGGCCGTATAAACGTGATCAAGATGATTACATTCCCGAAGTTCTTGTATATGTTTAGAGCCATCCCACTGCTTTTTGACCATTCATGGTTTAATAAAATAGAAGCAATATTAAATAGATTTATTTGGGCGCAGGGAAAGACCAGGAGAGCCTATCGATACCTTACATTACCTAGGGAAAAGGGGGGATGGGGGGCCCCAGACTTTAGGCTCTACCACTGGGCTGCAGCCATGCAGTATTTGCAGGGGCTTATAGGGAGCGAGGGAACCGAGCAAGGGAATGACACACCTGGCTTCACTAATGTATATACTGCACTGCTGGGTGATGGGGCAGAGAACGGTTTTTTGAACACAATTGATTTTAGTTACTTCAAACACACAAGGTTCAAGACATTACGAGCTGCTTATAACATTTGGAAGGCGGTCTCAAAAAAAGTGGGCTTAGGCAGATATAATAGCTACACACGACTGTACACGAACCACTCTTTACCAGGGGATATTTTCAGGGATACGGTCATGAGGGACTGGGATAACAAAGGGATCAGGAAGGTTGGAAATCTCATGGATCATCACGGGGGCATCCTACATTTCCATGATCTTCAAATAAAATGTAAGCTATCAGGCAGTAGTTTCTTCAAATACCTACAGGTAAGAAGCTACCTCTTAAATAAACAGGGGGGCGCACTGGGCATCGGCCAATGCCGTATAATGGATTATATAGAGCGCTGTACTCACTGTACAATTCGGCAGCTTTACTCAGAACTCTATGTATATAAAATTATATAAAAGTGATGACAGGATGAAGTTTGCCACGAAGTGGGCAGAAAAAGGAAAAAGTGGGATCGCAGATGGAGGGATTTCAGCTCTCCTTAGACCTGGGCCGTACGGTTCTATGCTCAGCAACTTTACAGTCGCAGCATTATAAGACCCTGTACTTGCTTTACCACACCCCTGCTAGAATTGCACAATGGGGTGGCAACTCGGGAATAACTTGTCCGCGTTGCGACTTAAGTAATGCAGACATTGTCCATATGTTCTCACAATGCCCACAATTGTATTCTTTAAAGGCTGCTATTGAGAATTGTATTGAAGGTTCATTGGGATTAAAGATAAGACTCTCAGATGAATTAATAATGCTGGGGGTGTTGGCAGGGGCAGCGGGTATTCCCACGGAGTTTCTGTTTATGATAACCGCAGTTTATCGAATATGCATAGCAAGATCATGACTCGATAGGGTACCACCAACCTTTCAAAACTGGATTGCTAGGTTACTCTCTACCTATAACTTGGAAAAAGCGATATATGACAGAAAGGGACGAAGAGCTAGAATACTGGGCGGGAATATATGGCAACCTATAGCTAATTGGAAAAATGCGATGATTAATGGAGAGCTGATTGATACCGCTTCTGGTAATATATCTGTCACTACGGTTTAAAATATGTAAATATTTGGGTTCTACGTTTGTTATTCATGGTGCATTGAATTATTTGGAAAATATTTGTGTCATGGTAGAAATGATATAACTTGTATGAGTGTGCTGTAACACTTATTGGATTTTTTTGAAAAATTGTAAACTTTTAATAAAATAAAAAAAAGAGGGAGCAGCTCAGAGAGGAAACGTCACATCCGTAAGAGCTGGTCTGTAAGCTGAGCAAGGGCACTGACACGCTTGCTATTTTACAGTGGAATTCTCTTACTCCTGCTATTTTACCCTTCACATTCATCCTAAAAGATCTTCACTCCAAGCCCAGAGGAGGAGTAAAACTTATAGGGCATTTAAATGCTAGTTTTTGCTCTAAATGTTCTTTCTTTGTACTGAAGCTATCAGCTCTAGTTACAATAATCTATTTTTTGCAGTAAGTATGCATTAGGCTTAAGTAATGGGAGGAATGCATTCAAGCAGAGCGCCTGAATAGCCGTCTTGGCATTTATTGTAAATAGTGTTTGTTCCGTGGCTTAGGTTCGGTTGTGAGAGAGAAGCAAACAGAACGAGGCAACACAGAATACTTTTTTCCCCCTAACAAACATATTTATTTTTACTGTTAACAGTGCACTGACAATTTAATCCCCACGCCCTTACCTAAAACTGAACTGTTTTTTACAACTTGCTATATGTCTGTCCTTTCTCGAGTAAATTGACCGCTCTCCTCATGACCAGAAAATCAATTTTAAATCCAAAATCTAGGGCATTTCTTCATTGAAAAGAGCCAGATGCAATGCAGTGGAACATCAACTAAAAATATTGTAAGGTTTAGTCGTTTACCCCTAAAAAAAGTATAAATAAACAGATTGGGCCATGTTTGAAGCAGCAGACTACAGAAAATGTTAGAACACTTTGGATTGATTGCCGTGTCAGAAGTAGTATACAAATGGGAAATGTATGCGCACAAGCAATACATTGCTGTACACACAGAAGAAAAATTAGAGGCAAGTTATGGTTACTAATTCTATAACTTGCCCAGTGTCACTGTGCTCGTTTGATAGCTTTATGTAGGACGCAATGTTTCAAGAGGGGCTTGTTTAAGGCAGTTTTTGTGAAGGGACTTGTTTCATCCAAGTGCTGCATCTCTCCCTGATGCGGCCTGTTATTGTACACTTGGCTTCCTTTATGTTGTTTAGATCAAGGGCATAGCAATGGCAATGGTACCATGGGCCTTAAGGCAAGTTAGGAAAATCATCCCCTAGGACCAGATTATGACTTCGGCTGTGTGGCGCTGGGTTCGCCCTTCGCCACACCGCCAAAGCCGTAGTCAGACTGGCTGCCAGATTAGGAGTTTCCTTCTGTCTGGCGGGCTTTGTTTTTGATGTTCCCAGGGCGGTGCCCTCAAAATGGGCACCGCAATGGGAACACTAAAAACACTTTCTGAATGTCATGAACTGCAAAGTTCATACCGTGCAGGAACTAGTGTGCATGCACACAGGGGGGGGGGGGGCACATGTTATGCCTCCCTGTGTGCATCCAGAGGGCGTGAGGCACAAGCGGGCCATGTAGGTCCCCCTTTGTTTCCTCTAAGCCACGGTTTTCATAGCAGTGGAACCGCCATGAAAAGTGTTGTGGAGAGGAAACTTGTAATATGCTTGGCGGCACCAATCATATTACTGCCTCCTGACCCCTGCAACACCACCAGGGAATGACGGTTCCCTGGCGACTTCAGTAGGGCTGTAGTGGTCCCACCACCCATATCATAAAAGGGTGGTCGGGAGACCACCACACCCGTTGTCCGAAGACCGCCAGACTAGTAATCGGGGCCCTAGCCAGTAAAAAAGCCATCATTGGCACCCAGTGCTACTGAACCGCCACACTATTGATAGCTACACTCATGCCTTGGATTCTTTTCCTTCCATCCAAGGCAGGGCTTACAGGGGCTGAATACTTAGAACCAGGAAATTTCAAACTTCTTAATGGATGCATGCATGGTAGTTTCCAGTCTGAGTTTTTAGTATACATTTTTGCTGTATTCATATAATGCTTTGCATGCTTTCGCCCATCTGATAAATACATTAAACAAAATTAGACAAATTGCAGACATAATTCATGATGCAGACAAGAAGCAGCACAGGCAGGAGGGGCAGGTGTTTCCATGCATTACGGAACCGGATCTCCTTGCTGTGCTCCCTTCCTCATTACCGAATGCATTAGAACAAAAACATAAATCAACATATTAACACAATTGAATGGTTTGAAATCAAGACTACTACATTTGAAACACTAAAATACTATGTAACAATGTAAACATTAAGGGCCCGATGTAGGTAGGGCGTTACCGATCGGTAACGGCCGAAAATACCGATTTTTGGCCCTTACCGATCGGTAAACAGCCATCGAGATGTAGGGAACCAAAAACAGAAAGAATCGGATAGAAAACCGAATCGGAATGAGTACCGAATGGGAAAGAATCCGATACGTACATACCGAAAATCGGATATGTAACGAATCGGAAAAACACCGAATCGGATGCAAAGACCGAATCGGTCCAATTACCGATTCGTTAGTGACACCGAATCGGAAAATCACCGATTCGGTCCAATTACCGAATCGTTAGTGACACCGAATCGGAAAATCACCGATTCGGTCCAATTACCGAATCGTTAGTGACACCGATTCGGAAATTCACCGATTCGGTCCAATTACCGATTCGGTACAAATACCGAATCGGACATGATCCGAATCGGAAAACATGCCGATTCGTATGAATCTCCGATCGGAAAATTCCCCGATTCCGACAGTTGGGGAGATGTAGGGAGGCACAGAAACACCGAAATCGGCTCAAAATCGGTAGAATTCACTCGGTATTTACCATGGATTGCAATCAGGTGGTAACCAACTCCAACCCATATAAACAGTCCCAAAATGCATTGCAACTTGCAGGATGGCAGCTTTCTATGTCATTGCGAGGCGGCTACGGCTACAGCAGGAAGGACAGAGGGAATGGCTAAGAAATGAACAGGTCTACAGACAGAGGGTAACCCTGTTCATGCTCACTGAGGCTGAGATCCTACAGAGATACAGGCTGGACTCTGACACCATACTTGAGCTCATCAGGGACCTTAAGCCATTCTTGGACCACCACACCCCAAGGGCACACGCCATCCCTGCGCACGTCCAGGTGCTATGCAGCCTACTCCTGCTTGCGTCTGGCAGCTATCAAAGTGGAGTAGCAGGAGGGGTGAGCCAGAGCAGCCTGTCAAGGTTCTTCCACATATTCCTTGACGCCATGATAGACAGGATGGACCAATACATCTCTTTCCCTGCAACCCACGCAGAACTGCTACAAACTAAAGCTGACTTCTACCAGATGGCACAATTTCCCCAAATCATCGGTTGCATAGATGGCACACACATTCCGATTTGCCCACCAGCGGACACCGAATACATATACCGCAATCGGAAATCTACACACACCATCAACGTGCAGGTGATCTGCAATGCCAAGTGCACCATCACAGACCTGGTAGCAAAATTTCCAGGGAGTACCCATGACTCCTATATATTCCAACAGAGCGGCATATATGCACGGCTGATGGCTGGCGAATTTGGAGAAGGATACCTCCTAGGTGAGACACATCATCAGACCCCCATAACACATAGTAGGTAGGTGGAATACATGTATGCATGTGTCTAATGTGACCCCTTTCTCTTCCAGGCGACAGTGCATATGCCCTCCGCTCATTCATACTCACCCCCTACCTCAACCCCTCCACACCCAGCCAAAGGAGGTATAACCGGGCCCACATACGCACAAGGAATGTTGTTGAACGGACCTTTGGCATCTGGAAAAGTAGATTCAGATGCCTGCACAAGAGTGGAGGTGCAAGGCAGTATACCCCCATCACCTGCTGCAAGATCATAGCTGTATGTGCAATGTTACACAACCTTGCGGTCAAGAAGGGCACTGAGGTGGAGTTGTCTGACTACGAGGACTATGACGACGACGAAGCTGTGCCACTGACACAGCCAGCTGGGGTGTGTACGCCAAGTGATGGCAGATACAGACGTGAGGAGATCACTGAGAACTATTTCTGACTGAGTACAGATGCAAAGACAGCTAAATGTTGCTTGCAAAAAACAAATTTTAATAGTGATGCACCACAGTTACAGCACTGATGTGCATCAAAAAATGGAGTATGTAAAATCAAATAAAGTCCAGGGTTCTGGTTTGCTCATCCCCCCTTGCCAGGCTATTTTTTGGCCCGCTTGCCAGACCCACTGGGGTGTCCCTCGGCCCCCTCCGAATGCCCAGCAGCATCAGCGGATCGCCTGGTGCTCCTCCGTGGCTCAGATGCAGCGCTGGCCGGGCTGCTGCGGCTGCTGCTGTCTCCAGCATCACCCAGGTCCAGGGCAGGATTGGAGGCGGTGTTTGATATTATCAAGGCCTCCATGGCCGTGGTGATCCTGGCCATCCCCCTAGTGAGCTCAGCCGTATGCTGACTGAGCACAGATTCTTGGTTGGAGCTGCGATGGCACAGTTGTGCGGTCGCCGCTGCAAGGCGGGCCATGGCCCGGTTCAGCACCCGGGCATCCCTCCTGCGCGCAACCTCATGCTCCTCCTGTCTGGCAGATGAGTGGGTGATGGCAGTGGTCAGCCTGCCTAACCCTGCTGCCACCTCCTTGTTGCTGTCCACAACAGCCTGGAAACCCTTCACCAACTCCCCCATCTGCATGTTGTGCTGCAGGAGCTGGCGTTGGCAGGCCATGGTGGATCTGGCCTGTTGGCGCTGGATTTTAACCATCTGTCCCTCCAGGCCCAGGAACACACTGCCCTCCCGTGCTGGTGCAGCAGTGGTGGTGGTGGCACGGCATCGGGCACTGGTGCTTCCGGCCTGCTGAGTGGGCTGGGGTGCCGCTGGTGGGGGTGTGGTGCTGGCCGGTCCCTGAGCCCCTGCTCCCAGGACAGGTTGGACAGGTGGCAAGGCCACGGTTGTGGCAGGAGCTGGTGTAGGCGGAATGGTCTGCCTTGTAGGGGAGTTTTCTGGTGAGAATTGCAAGGGGGGTGTGCTGGGCAGTACTGGGGAGTGCACTGCTTGGAAGTCAATGACCAGGACTCCCTCCATTCCTAGCCCTGGGGTGTCTCCTTCCTCATCCTCCTCCTCCTCCTGGCCAGCCTGGCTGGTGCTCGGCCCTGCGACTGCTGTGTTGGACGTTCCTGCTCCCTCTGCTGTCACAGTTGTTCCGCCTGATGGGGCCCCTAGGTACAAAGAAGCATTTGTAAACTGAGTGCCGATGTATTACAGTCAGTACAATTATGGCATTCCACATGTCCTTGCATCTCCTTACACCGTGTCACACTGTTTCCTGTCTTGTGATTCTGCACTGACATATTTGGCTAACTTCTGCTGACTACATGTACCATGATGCTTGTCTCTTGTATGTTGGTGACAGTACAGTGCTGGTGTTTGCCTATGCATTGTGTCTAATGGGGAGGTGTCTGGTAGGGTGTGTCATGATGCGCATGCTTCTTACCTATAGCTGTGGCTCTCGCAGAGCTGTCCAGGGTCCCGATTCCTACGATACTCTCCCTCTCGATGGTGCTGGAGACAATTTCCTCCAGCTCGGTGAGGGGTGGCGCCGGGTTCTTGCCTCCTCCAGTGTGTCCAGCCTGCCTTTGAATGTCAGCCAGCTTCTTCTTCGTGAGGCTACGGATGTCGTAAAACCTTTTTTTCAGTTCCTCTATGGACCTGGGGGTGACACCCGCAGCATTCACCTTCTGGGCGATGTCGGCCCAGATTCTCCTCTTGGTGCTGTCTGGCACGTTGAGGGACAGCTTGCCAAACAGCTGGCGGTGCACCCTCACCACCTCCTCAACCAGCACCTGAAGTTCGGTGGTGGTGAACTTGGGCTTCCTCTTCTGGGAGGACTTCTGGCTTCCTGACTCATCTGCCATTTTCTCCTGTTCAGTTTGCAACCTCCTTCTCCCACTGCTGCTAACTGTGTGTGTTGGGCTCAGGCAGGCTTTCCAGAAACTTCTTAATTAGCTGCACCTGCCAGGGTTGCCACTCCCTGTTTGGGTGGGGGAGGGGGAGCCACCTCATTGGCTGTATCGCCTATTGCCGATTCGGCTTTTACCGATTCGGTAATATCCGAATCGGTAAAATCCGATTCGGTATTATCCGAATCGGTAAAAGCCGAATCGGTTCATTCAATGCATTCCTATGGGCTTTTTCGCCATGGGTCTGTTTTCATGGCTACGAATCTATGATTGCCGAATCGGATTTTACCGATTCGGCTTTTACCGAATCGGTATTCGCCGAATCGGGAATATCCGAATCGGTGGTAGCCGATTCGGTGATTTCCGATTCGTTGTTGGCCGATTCGGTACTTTCCGATTCGGACCGAGCAGAATCGGAACGTACCGAATCTCATTACCGATGCCGACCGAATCGGTATTCATTCGGTTTTTTTTTCCTACATATCGTTTTCCGATTTCAGAATACCGATTCGGCCCGCCTCGGTATTTTGAAATCGGAAAATCGCGTTTACCTACATCGGGCCCTTAATGATGGCTTTGTAGACAAATTAGAAACAGAAGAGCAAAGGTTGATGGAATTAAAAAATATATATATCGTTATCTAAAATGAATTTGGAGCAAAACGCCATCAAGAAAGGAACTAGAAAAGAAGGGAACTCCATAGCATATAATATGTCGTGTTTTGAAACCAAAAAGAGAACCGTTCAAGAAAGAAGGGAAGCAACATTAATTGTTCCTAGTGATGTAAGTGCACGAAATTCATTAAAATAATAAATATATTACTGAATACAAGAAATATAAAGTCTCGAAGCAAGCCTCACCTTTTGGAGGAATTCCTCTCGAAGCAAGCCTCACCTTTTGGATTCTGCGCCTGCACTCGGCTCCCTGTCTGTAGCTGCCGCTGGTTTTCCTGCTGCCACCACCACGACTGGCCGGACCCGCCTCGCGGGTCCCGCTGCGCAGGTGACAGCTTAGCTGAACAGACTCTCCAGCGGGTGAAAGTTTGGGCGTCTTCCGTGTCCGGCAGGGCTGCGAGCTACCAGCGGGGGACTCCAAGGACCAGGAGCCCCCGCGCGCCCGTCACCACCTGGGCTGCTCTCCCTGCCGGCTCCGCCCCCTCTCCTGTTTTAACGGGTGACCGGACATCGGACCAGTGGATTCCTCTCGAAGCAAGCCTCACCTTTTGGATTCTGCGCCTGCACTCGGCTCCCTGTCTGTAGCTGCCGCTGGTTTTCCTGCTGCCACCACCACGACTGGCCGGACCCGCCTCGCGGGTCCCGCTGCGCAGGTGACAGCTTAGCTGAACAGACTCTCCAGCGGGTGAAAGTTTGGGCGTCTTCCGTGTCCGGCAGGGCTGCGAGCTACCAGCGGGGGACTCCAAGGACCAGGAGCCCCCGCGCGCCCGTCACCACCTGGGCTGCTCTCCCTGCCGGCTCCGCCCCCTCTCCTGTTTTAACGGGTGACCGGACATCGGACCAGTGGATTCCTCTCGAAGCAAGCCTCACCTTTTGGATTCTGCGCCTGCACTCGGCTCCCTGTCTGTAGCTGCCGCTGGTTTTCCTGCTGCCACCACCACGACTGGCCGGACCCGCCTCGCGGGTCCCGCTGCGCAGGTGACAGCTTAGCTGAACAGACTCTCCAGCGGGTGAAAGTTTGGGCGTCTTCCGTGTCCGGCAGGGCTGCGAGCTACCAGCGGGGGACTCCAAGGACCAGGAGCCCCCGCGCGCCCGTCACCACCTGGGCTGCTCTCCCTGCCGGCTCCGCCCCCTCTCCTGTTTTAACGGGTGACCGGACATCGGACCAGTGGATTCCTCTCGAAGCAAGCCTCACCTTTTGGATTCTGCGCCTGCACTCGGCTCCCTGTCTGTAGCTGCCGCTGGTTTTCCTGCTGCCACCACCACGACTGGCCGGACCCGCCTCGCGGGTCCCGCTGCGCAGGTGACAGCTTAGCTGAACAGACTCTCCAGCGGGTGAAAGTTTGGGCGTCTTCCGTGTCCGGCAGGGCTGCGAGCTACCAGCGGGGGACTCCAAGGACCAGGAGCCCCCGCGCGCCCGTCACCACCTGGGCTGCTCTCCCTGCCGGCTCCGCCCCCACCCCTCACTCTCCCAGCTTTAAAAACAAAGTGACCGTCCCGCTGCGCGGGAGCGCGCGGGAGGGCGCCGGGAGAAGCCCGGGACAAGGGCGGGACCGTCTGTGGCCGTCCGGGGCCGGAGGAGGCCGGGCCGGGCCAACCCTCTAACATCCCACAATCTACGCTGCGGCATAGCTAAGGTACTGTTATTGACTGAAAGACTAAATTGTAAGAACTTTGATATCCAGTGCCATTGTGCACAGTTGCTTAATCCCCAACTCATAGTATCCCTCCATTCCCCTCCTTGTTGCCAGACGGGGGTGAGTGGGGCCTTCACAAGCACCCTTTGAATCGCCCAGGAACAAGGTTGAGTGGGGGGGACAACGAGGTTGGGTTGAGCCTAGATCCCTTGATTACCTGTTTAATATTCACGTGAACACGCATTCAGTGGCTCAAATACCTGCCCTTATAAAATGGCCCTTAGATCTGGAAAGCAGCGTCTAGTGCACATCCAAACCTCGAAGGGGGTAGTCTCAGGCCCTCTAGATGCCTTTATCACTAGAGCAACCGGTATACTGGAAAAAGAAATCGAACTGGTTGAGCATAGATTGTCCCTGGACTTAGTTACTGGGAAACGTTCCTCAATAGGTGATTTGGCTCGTGTCAAAAGTCCTTTAACCAATGCAGCATTTAATTGTATTTCAACATCAGATACAGACATAATTGTCCACGAAGAAAGGATTGAAGCCCCTACATCTAGGCTACACGAAAACATGGACGTGACATCCAATAGTAATGTGACTAGCATAGAAGAAAATAGCCAACCTTCTGTGCTTGAAACCTCACAAATAAACGCCACCACATTACCTTGCACTCCTGTCCCATCAATAGAAACTACTAAACAGGCACCACGGAAAAGAAAACATGTATCCAGCCCTGAGGGAGGAAAGACACAGAAACAACCTAAAATAGATTCCGAGAATAGCCCCTCCCGCTCCCAGTCTATCCAAATACCACAGATAGCGTACTGTCCATCATTGGCCCACTCAGGATCCTCTAACCCTTGCCCAACCTGTTTTAGTAGCGACGACATCCTGCTGGCAAAAATGGAAACAATAGTTAAAAACTTATTGCTTCCGGTGGTAGAAAATATAAGGATATTGTCCGCTAAAATAGATGTTCTAGAAGCGGCAAGTAATATTAATATGGACCTCTTACAAAATATATCAGGCACTAAGCCAAGAGACCAAGTCTCTAAAGGGGGTCCTACCAAAAGTACTGGGACAACCATAACCAAACCTGCAGTGATACCATCCACTAACACTAATAAGAAACCTCTAACAGGGCCAAAAACAACATCTATATCTAGAGCCACAAACAAAGACACACCAAAGGTTAAACCCGCAGCGGGGGCCAACAACACTCATGGGGCAAAACATAAAGCTAATATTGCTCCAAAGCAACCAATAAATTCCCCAGCATGTGCCCCTGTGTCAAATAGGGATAATAAAACACCATATCTAGATAAGAACAAGAGGTTAGATAATAGAAATTCACATAAATCCCAGAGAGTCAACCTACCCCCAGAAGCGGCTCAGTACACTATTGTGTTAACAGGAGTGGCTCCACTTAAAGAGGGCATTAGAGAATCCCAGGTGGATTTGAGGAACAAGGTTACGTTCTGGTTGAATAAACATCGCCCACTCCCCCTGTCAACCCCCACCGAAATCTTATATGTAAGGAGAGTAGATTGGGTTGGAAAAGAAGAAAAAGATCTAGAAGGGGACTGCATTCTAATTTCCTTTAGAGACCCGTGGGTAGTGGATAGAATCCAACGAAAAGCTAGATTTGCCCGTGTGGGAGATGTCCAGACATTACATCTTGGCTACTTTTATCCCTATATAAATCAAAGAAGCCATACGGGATATAACCCATGGAAAGTTAAAGGGGGACGACCCATAGAGCCTGTAATACATCACCCCCCATATTACCCCCCCCTCTACAACCATTTTGAGGCACTGTCTGACCTAGAATGGGTTGACTGACTATGTGCACCTAATCAGTCTCCCAAACTAGCACTGGAGGAAGATGAGGGAGTCCTTACCTTATCTATCCCCACCCCAGAACTGGTAGAGGAGTGCCAGCCAACGCCCGACAGTAGCGGGCCAGTAAAGGGTTTTTTTGGGGTTAAAGGCACTACCCCCAATGTAGAAGAAGCAGGTTTAACAAATACCCATCTATCGAGTCCACAATCCCCGTTCTCTGTTAGCAACAACTTCACAGAGATAGACTTGTTATGTTCACATTTGGTGTCCTGGAACGTTGCTGGAGTCAAATCACGGCTGGTATCTGATGACTGGTCGGAGTTTATAGGTAGATACGAGGTTGTGCTACTACAGGAAACATGGGCTACAGCTCCGTTTTACATGGCTGGCTATATCAACTTTTTTAAACCAGCAGCAAAAGGTATAAAGGGACGGGCGTCTGGGGGCTTAACTACATGGGTCAAACAGGCCTGGGGTTTTACAGCTTCTGAATTGTATGTGGACAACCCTGACATACTAGTTGTAAGGTTGAGCAAAACAGGGGGGCAGGACTTGCTCATCATTAACATATATTCCAGAGGTCTCCCTGGTGGCAGAAGCCCCAAATTGATAGGCGAATTGGACACACTGTTAATGGGCTGTGATAAAGCTTCCTTCATTTTGATAGCAGGTGACATTAATTGCACGATTGAGCCTCTGTACCAGCCAGAGGATAATTGGGGATACGAAGAAGATGTTACGTGGAAAATTCCCGAACTTTCAAACAAAACCATAGTCAAAGCAACGGAGGCCGCCTTGAACTGGACTTCCTTCTGCCTCACTTGGGGTTTAAGGGCTGTGAACGGTCGCACAAAATCAGACCTTGGAGCAAACCCTACCTTTGACAATGGTGTAAGGAAGAGTCGTATAGATTACATTTTCATAAAAATGGAATATTGGAATGTAATCGATGACATGGAAATCATAACACGACCTGAGAGTGACCATAACCCCCTATCCTTGAAATTCTTAATGTGTGACCAGATAAAAACAAGGGAACCGGATCCCAGGGGGCAAGGGGTGATAACGGTATCAAATGACCGGAGGAGAGTGAAGTGGTCATTAATCTCAAACGATGTAAAGATTCTGACCAACATTGAAAAGGTAGTGACATGTGCCCTAACTAACATGAAGACCATTGCTGTTGAAAAGGGCCAGGATGCTTTACATAAATTGATGGGTATTCATGATAACTGCTTTTCTGAACTAAAATTTATTTTATCAAAGCCATGTAACCATAAGACCGGACATCTGAACCCCCCAAGAAGTAAATGGTATAATAGAGAATGTAGAGAGGCACATACCCACCTTATAGAAAAAGTTAAAACTAGAGATATCTGCGCTGTTAAGGAGGCTAGGAAAACGTATAAAAAGGTACAATGGGTGGCAAAAAAGGAATGGGAAGACGAGTTTTGGGCAGATCTTCTGGAAGCCAGTAAATCAAATGACCATGTCAAATTCTGGGACATCGTCAAAAGTGGTAAAGATGGCGAGTTTCGTACCCCATCTAACCATGTTTGCCCGGAAGACTGGATCAAACACTACTCTACCCAATTCTGTACAGTGGCCCATGATTCCCCGCCCAGAATGTCTATGCTGCCGGCAATAACATCAGGCAATTTGACCCTGTCCTTCACTGAAGCTGAAACAGAATATGCATTGGGGCTCACAAAGAGGGGGAAGGCACCTGGGTTGGACCAAATTCCGGCCGACCTCTTTAAAGCGAACACAGGTCTGTGGGTACCTTACCTAACTTACATAGCTAACAACATTGCGCGAGGTGCCCACATCCCCAAGACCTGGAAAGGGGCGGAGATTCTCCCCATACACAAAAAGGGTGATAGATCTAACCCAGGGAACTATCGCCCGATCAGTCTAATTGATTGCTTCCAAAAGGTTTTTTCCCGTATGATTCTGGTGAGGGTCCATGGTTGGATGGATATGGAAGGAATACTATCCCCTTTACAGGCAGGTTTTAGACCCGGCACAAGTACTATAGACCAGGTTCTGAGGTTTTGTATGATTTTTTGGAAATTTGTTATACTTGGCGGCGGTACCATCTTTGCTGCATTTATAGATTTAAAAGCAGCATTTGATTTGGTGCCGAGAGGAAAACTGTGGCAGGTTTTAAGGGATCTAGGAATGCCGGGGGAACTAGTGGACATCATCATCAGACTACATGAAGACAATTTCGCCAGGGTCAGATGGGGGGCACAAGGCCAATTTACGGACTCCTTCCCAGTCTCCCGAGGAGTCCGCCAGGGGTGCGTTCTCGCACCCACCCTATTCCTACTATTTATAGACCAGGTAGTGAAATTTTTTGGGTCAATTAACACCGATGCTCCGTCTCTGGCGGGGACAAAATTCCCACTGCTGATCTTTGCGGACGACACCCTCCTCTTATCTAAAACGAGGGGGGGTCTGCAGAAGGCATTGAATCACTTTGAGGAATACTGTAATCGTAACGACCTTCAGATAAATGTGGGGAAAACAAAATTTATGGTTTTTTCCAGAAAAAAATCTATACGTAGTAGTGTACAACTTAATGGGGTAAACCTAGAACAAGTTGACACGATGACGTATCTGGGGGTCACTCTGGATTGCCGATTGTCCTGGAAACCACAAATTGAGACCCAGCACCTAAAACTGTCCCAACTCACTGGTTGCCTTTTGCGGGAGCAAAAGAAATCGATTACCAAAAGGGTTGCCCCGGCTTTACAAATTTACAATGTTAAAATCAACGCTGCGACATTGTACGGGGCAGAGTTATGGGGCTTTATGGATCTTTCAAGTTTGTACAAAATCCAGTGCAGGTTCCTTCGTAGTTTGGTGGGACTCCCCCAATCAACACCACTGATCCCTCTTTGCCATGACATGGGTTGCCGTCCAATAACAGATATGGCACGCTACAGAGTAGTGTCCACTTGGAGGCGTTTGTGGACCACGGAGGAGTTGTCACTTTTTGCAAAGGAGGTATCGGAGGTAAAGGCTATAGGGGGCTCAGAGAGAATCCCATGGCTGCAGATGGTGAAAAAGACCCTGGTTGATATGGGCCTTAGCCACCTGTGGTTCACACCAGATATTAGTAATTTCCCCTCAAAAAAGGATTTTAAAAGTCTATTCTGGGCTTCTATTCGCCATTCCCTGGCCCAGGCATCCGGTTTTGATGATTTGACAGGGCGTTTTTTAAGATTTAAATTGGATCCGGCTCGGGAGTTATATTGGGATCTTATTTCTAAGCCCCTAGGGAAAAAATTGTATCATCAATTTCGGGTGGGCACTTTACCCCTCAATTCCTTCACATCAACATGGAATAATAAAACTAGTAATCTATGTAGCCATTGCTCTGGGTGTAAGGAATCAGAGGGACATTTTTTGTTTGTTTGCCCGCGATATAGTGAACCCCGTTCAAAGTGGCTAAAACCCATTTTTAAACGTATAAACTGCAATAAATCTTTAGATGCAATATGGGTTTTAAAAACAAACACAACTGATTTTATTGTGATATGCTTGGCTAAATACCTAGGTTGGGCCTGGGTAATCAGATCAAGCAGGAATCATACTGCTATCTGACAGAGTGTAAGCTGCATAGTGCCCACCATTAAAACCTGTCAAACTCATTTTAGAGCTTTTTAACTATTATGAAATGTTATTATATTTGAAATATTTAATGTCTTGATTATTGATTATTGTCGTTGATGGTTTAATAACTTTTTAACCTAGGACTCAAGTTCGATGTATATTGTTGATTTTATAAATATGTAAATGTATTGCTAAATTGTCTTTTATGATTTCAATTATCGAAATAAAGACATTAAAACCTAAAAAAAAAAAAAAAAAAGTAATGACTGTAATGCACTTTGGTATTTAGTAGTTGAGGTCAGGAGGTAAAAAAAATACATATTCATGTTCGATGTCTAAAACTGGGTGGACTCTTTAGCTGCATAGCAAAACTAGAATTTCAAATGGACAAAGACAGTGCATTTTCTGGCCTGCAAAATTTTAAGAAAATTATTATGGGCAGAGAATGTGCAGCCAAAGAACGGATCAGGTCCAGATCCCAAAGTGTGTTGTAAATAGGCAACAGATTATTTAACATAGCTGATGAGGTGTAATCAGGGCCACTGGAATTATGAAATTTTTTGACCGCAGCATTTTTCGCATAAATATAGATTTGCCGCATTTGCTACATAATCCATTATTTGCTGCATACCTGCAGATTTTAACAAAAAACGAATTTTGTTCCAGCTCAAATGTTCAAAAGTTTCAAAACATGCGTGACATGTGTTGTCGCGTAGTATAGGGCTCTCTGAAAAGGTAGACTGATCACCTTTGTGTTGTTTTTTGCTTTATTTGGGTGCTAAACTCGTGGTAATGAGGTGCAACTAATGTCCAGACAGTGTTAACAAGTGCAAAATCTACAAAATAAAGAAGTAAATCTATCACAAAATGAGCCACATTATGTATTGTATGTATGTATGCTTGTATAGCGCTACTGTCACCCTACGGGTATCCTGGCGCTTTAGTAACATAATTTGTCTTTTCCTGCTGCATAATTTACTCAATCCTGCCACATAATTTGGCCCTTCTCTACAACATAATTCTAGTGGCTCTGGGTATAATAGGGGGAAAGGAATAATGTTGCAGAGGCGAGGAGTGATTTTCAAAACTAGATAAAAAGATGACCCAGCACCACAAAACTGAAAACTTTCTTAGATTCCCCAGAAAACCTATTTCCAACGATTTTGTTGGTGAGAACAGATTGATGGATTGCAGAAAGGTAATGCGTTTTGTATGTAATGTCATTCTAAAGGTCTAATATAGCCAGATGAAAACGGAGCTCACACCAGCAGTGTGTAAAGATGATGCAAGACCATGCACTATATTCTGGGAATATCATCTGAGGGGTCCCTGGCTAGTGAGCACCTATTGGTTATTTGATGAACTGTTTTTTAAAGAGATGTATCACAGGCTGTTTCTTAAAGAATGGTCCGTGGTCAGTCTTAGTATCCCTTATGAAGATGGAGCGGTGATAAGGGTTTTCCTCCCTGGGTACCACCCTGCTGATCCTCTAAGGACAGCGTGTTTCCAAGGAAGGACTGGAAAATGGTGCCAAAGATAGAGCTTGGAATCCTATTATCTACAACATACAGACTGAAGGGCAGGTAGCAATGAAAGAAAGTAAAAAGCAAAGTAAAAAATCAATCTCAAGAAAGCATGTGAATGACAACATTAAACAAGGCAAACAGACAAAAAGCAGAAAGTACACGATGAATGGTATGAAGATGGATGGCCTGATGGATCAAAGGGTTTTATCCAATCTGTGTCCATGGAAAATGCACTGATACTTAATGGCTGCAGTCTTGAAACCTTATGACATGCATAGAAAGTTGTTACTTGCTTCTTTATTTTAGCCTTCCATTCTTCCGTGGGATCCCCCTGCCCAGTACCTTTGGAGGCAGCCATGATTGAAGAGAGGGTCTTTACAGCTGGAAACAACAGAGGTTGCTCTATCCTTAGTAACCAGTTGCAGCTCCATTTCACTACCAGGTGCCTACTGACCCACAGCAAACTCCTACCCCAGCAATGCTCCTCCTTTGGGTCCTCCAGCTGAGGAGACACTTCAGCAATAAGAAATCGGTGATCACAATATCAGTGAGAGGGAGGTGGCCCAAAAGCTGTCTGGGGGCACCTGCCCTACAGACAATGAATGACCCAGCAGAGGAGGTGCTGGAATGCTAAGGCCACGGGATCCTCCTGAGGATGACGCTCTACGCTCAGTGGCACACTAGGCTGAATGTACTAGGGCCATTGTTCAGTATTCTTGGCATATAGATGGAGAAGGCGTGCCTCGAGATTTGTTTTGATAGTTTTCAGTCTTTAGTGTTGCAGATGTTTTTGGCTCCTTGAGCTGTGTTAGACCCAGACATGTTTTCTTTCTCTCCCTGAGGTGACTATGAGTCAGTGTTTAACATAAGCATGGTGACATGAAAAGGATGTTTTAATTTAACAAACATTCCTATACTGTGCCTATACAGATTTAAAGCAGCTGTTGCAAGGCTTAGTAGATCAATTATGGACGAAGGTGAAGACTTTAGACATGGATGGAGCATGGCTAACGGCGATGGTTCTCCAGCATATAGAAACCCTGGTGTATACGAGTAAGAGTTGCAGAGCAAGGGGGATTAAAATCTACAATGGCGTAAATTCAATGTGTATCATTCTCACAATGCTTTTGAATTTGTATTCATTCAACTTTCCAGAAAACTGAAGGTTAAGGGTTCAAACCCAATTCTATATCCAGGTGCTACTGTGGAGAGTAAGCCAGAGTTTGAAAAATCACCACTTGATCCTTCAGAGCCAGTTACAAGGCAGACCTATGTCTCTGACAACCTGGTGTGTGTGTGACTAAGTCAGCCACAGCTAAGGTGTGCACCTCGCAAAACCAACCTTACCACCCATGCCGAGGTGCACACCTTAAACACACAAGATGATGGACGGAATGTTGCACAATGGCAAAACATTCACCCCCAGTCATAGATCTGGGTTTAATCCATCGTTATTTTGCTCACCAAGCCACCCCAGTTCAGACATGGCCATATGCAAATCAGTCTTGGCCCTGTGCCTCATGGGAACAGTCCAGCCCGAACTGCCAAGTCATGTCTTCTCTGGACCGGAATCAAGTATCCTAAGACACGTTTCTGGCCATCAGCCGTCTTCAGCCAGGATAGCTTGACTCCAGTGGCGTAGTGAGCACGGGACTCACGTCTGAGCATACCCTTCCCACTTGGGGTGACAAATGCAAAAACAACAGTTGATGGACAGAATGCAGAACAATGTCATACATTCACCCCAGTACAGAGATCTGGGCCTAAATCCATCGTTTTTTTGCTCGCCAGTTTGTAACCAGCCATATGCAAATCAGTCAGCTATCCTGGCTGATGAAGGCTGATAGCCAGAAACCGGTCCTAGGATGCTTGATTCTGGTCCAGGGAAGACATGGCTTGGCAGTTCGGTCTGGACTGTTCCCATGAGGCACAGGTTCAAGGTTGATTTGCATATGGCCATGTCTGAACTGGGGTGGTGTGGTCCTCACAAATCGCTCAAAGATGCATTGGGCAGTCTTCTTCAGTAATAGGAATTAGTCTGAAGAGTCCTGAAACTGCTATAATTCTCTCTAGGGTAATTAGTCGTAATTATGTAAGAAGCATAATCCAGCATTTAGTGCCATTGTCATGTTCAAAATGGGCCAAAGGATGTTTAAGCGCTAAGAAAATAGCACTAAATTCTGCAGGATATGAACAGCAGCTCACCGTCTAAATGTGTTGTTCTTTTGTTCCTGCGGTAGTATTTTTGCCCAACATTACTCTCAATTACTCAAGCTGGCGTAATCGCGTAACTTCAGTTATTTTGCATCAGAAGAGTAAGGCGTAATCACTGAAACTACTCCAATTACTCCAGCGTAATAACAATTTCTCCCAGGGCTACAAAAAAGGTCTGGACCTGAGCTGTAAATCAAAGCAGGCCAGACCAATAAAACGGAAACTCGCTACTTATCAAGAAGTAAAACCAATAAAATGTGAATTAAAACATTTAGATCACTTTGGACCAGCAGCAAAGTGAGGTGCTAAACAATCTAATGTGAAACACACACTTAGTGTACAGTTTCTCCCCATTTGGCCTCACTGATATAGTCCTCTTCGGAAAATAGGATTATATAGGAAAGTGGATACACCCCTTGCAGCAACATCTAAAGTACAGTAAGAGAATACAATTCAAGACACTGTGTACATCATGCAAAAATCACAAACATGGCAGAGGTTCTCTGGGGTCTTTCAGAATAAGTAGCTGCTTTCACACAATTGAAAATGTAGGGCTTGACTTGACATTAGCATCGTTGCATGGCAGATTCCTGCCTCTCTGTCCTGATGGGCGAACACCAGTGAAGTTACACACCTGCTTAATCGAGCCTGTAGATAGGTTCTAGTGGGCCCTGAACTAAAAAGAGGTACAACTCCCTATCGAGTAGTAAAATGCCCAGAGAAGAGAGGCCAGACCAACCAAAGGAGAGTAAGGAAGCCAGAGAGGAGATCAGATCTGTGGAGCACCTGGGAAGCACTGAGGCGAAACAACAGAGGACCTGGCCAAAGCAGGTGAGTCCGAAGGAGAGGAGGAGGACTGGTCAAAAGACTGATGGATGCCACCAGCAGTCGCGAAGCAGCCCCCCACAACTCAGAAGAGTTGTGGTTGACTGTGTGAGTGTTGGGTAGCCTGATGCAGGGAGAAGGAATGGGTGAAGGCTGTGCAGGAGCCTGTACTGTTACTTTTTTTGTTTGTTTGTTTATTTTCCCTTCACTCTCTTTCCAACATGCCTCACTTTTCAAGGGTCCTAACCACATAACCATTAAAGTCGCACTAAGGAATGATCGTGTCCCACGGAAGACCTGATGCCCTATTAACGGACAAGAGTCAACCAATAGAGAGAGGGTTACAGGACGTTAAGGAAGTGGCACTGGTATGGGCATACTATTCCTGAGGACAGAACCCTTTGTCCTTGAGAGAGATACAGCAGTTAATATATGCTTATATACTTACTGGGTTGTTTTGTGGTTTCATTCCGTGAGGTCATCTGTGGCATCAGCCCAGTAGACCTAAAAGAAAGAAGAGGGACACTGTCAAATCTTCGGAGTGGACACCATCATAACCACTGCGTGGATTGGGGGAAGATACATTGATACCTGCACACTAGGGAAGTCTCCCCTTACATTTTTGTTGTTCCCCTTTTTGTTTTTTCCCTCTGCCATTACAGCAAGCCATCATTCACAGATCTGAAAAGACTTTGAAGCCTTATTTCCGTCCATCCCTCCAAAGGGTGGGGTTCATAAGGTGAATTAACAATAAAGATGCCTTAATATTTAGTTTTTATCTTGACACATTTGATGTAATTTAAAGGTAGGTCAAATGTCAGGCTATTTCTGATGACACATGGCTGCTTGTTCTTTTAACATGGATATTTATGTTTATTTTTCTTTCTGTCTATGTGACAATCTTGCTCAGGTACAAGGAGGGTATAAGGGAAGAATGTAATTTGTTTCTATCAGTCAACAACGTTTAAGTACCTGTAAATGAACAGTACAAATATTTCAGAATATATCAGCAATTAGGAAAGCACAAATGAAGTATTTTTTTATAATTCTGAAATGTAATGGAAACAAAGATTTCTAACACAATCCAAGCACATCAATACACTTGGTGAGGCGTAAATGAAATATTAGTGGAAATCTGAGTTCCAATCATTATCGTTTGTGACCTATATAGTTTTATCATTAAAACTGTATGCAAATGCAATGGCCATTTCAATGGAAACTATGCTGTCTGTAAATAACAGTGTGCAACCACACCATGCTTTAGTAATATATTTGCAACAGTATCCTGCAAAATGCACCAGCAATATACTACACCCTTACCACTCTTCTGCTGAATACATTAGCTACACTTGTTCTTTTATGACTCTTGGATTTTTCACAATCCCAATGCCTTCAGTGATGTAACATTGATGACAGCACGCCCACTCTCAAAATTACCCCAGCACCACTGCTCACACCTGTGAGACCCAGCGCCATTGTAGCTAACTCATTCTTCAACTACCCAGGTTAGTAAATTAGCAGTCTATTTAGAATGAGTAAGAGGCTCTTTTGGCAGACTGTAATGTTAATCAGGGGTCCTTACTATTGAAATCCAAGTGGTTATGTCACCATCTTTCATGTCGTGTTGCAATCCCATTTATATAATGTTTCATACCCCATTGTGGAATTCCAAAGCACAGTATAAGGTGAGTAGTAAACTGCACAGTGGGCTTACTGTTGGTTGGAAGGGAGTTGTACTTGTTGTAATCCTCTGTGAGAAGCATCGTTTCTGCCAGGCGTGACTGACCAGAGGATGTAGGACATACAACGCATACATTTACATTGCGGTACATTACATCACGGTTTTTACAACGCAAGTCGTTACAACGACTTGCGTTGGAGGGCGCTGGACTTAGGAGTAGTATAATTTACTATTCCAACTCCAGTCTACATACAGTAGGGAAGGTGTTGGATAGTAAAATATTATTCCTTGTCCTAGAGTGCCATCCAGTTGTAACGACTTGCGTTGTGAAAACCGCGATGTAATAGCATTGCAATGTAATTCCCACGTTGTAAACGGTATTTCCCGCGACCAGAGTGGTGCTCTTATCATGACTTGGGCTGCAGCACTTTGTGGAGTGGTGGAAGAAGGATATGTGGACTCAGGGTAGACTAGCTAACTGACACGATTGACTCTGGTACTAAAACTTACTGATCTGTGGAAAGATGCAAAGCTGAGTTGGCCCTGTATACATTGCCAGGGTACTTATTGGCAACCTACATTTTCCTTAGTCCTACTCAGCCTTATAAAAGTAACAATTTTTGAGGCAGTCATCTCTCAGACAGGTAAGAATAGGAAGTGAGGGTGCTATAAATTATCCTGTTGAAACCTTGTCCTGATTATACAAGCCTATTGATTGCCAGTATTCAGTGCAGGTGCCCAAGATGTAATGACTGTGATGAGGGCAAGTAGGACTAACGATAATGAAGATCACTGATAAGTAGTCAAGCCATTATCTCTGTGTCCCTCATCCTCATCCAAGTCATTACTTTTGAGGAATAACAAAGTTATATTAGACTTCAAAACATTGTTAAGTGATCACACGCACTAGTCAATGCTTGGCAAACTTTAATTAGTGCAATCATTGATATTCAAATATGTTCAAGGCAAGGGTGAACGTAACATACTGTGTCCAAACGAATTACATACTACACCTAATTCCTGAAAGTGATAGTGTTTAACACAATTGGGCAAATATGTCCAAGAGGCTTCTCAACAAATTTCTGTGAGAGAAACTCCCTGGACTTCAGCCCAAGAGGCTGCAACTCACCTAACTGATCTTCGCACTATATTGTCCAGAAGAGGAGTCTCTGATGGGGAATAAACCACAGCAGTAGTTTAATGAATCAATTTGCGAATCAAAATCTTTGACTTCTTCCTTGGCCAGAACCTCCATATGTTACAAATAAAGTTTCAGACTTCCTGAAAGTTTTAGATTGATCTAAGCAAATAGTTTCTGCTCTTTCCACATCCCAGAGGTACCTTAGCTCTTCTTCTTTAGACAAAAGATAGGGGATACCACTATAAATATAATTATCTGATTTCTGTGCATCTTAGAAGCTACCTTAGGAATAAAGGCTTGCAGTCTCTCTTTCTCCGTGCTCCCCAAGGATATGTACAGGGGGGCTCAGGTGAGGGTAAGGGGGTTAAAGAGAAAGAGAGAAGATGGACGTGTAGAATTCTGTTTAGACTCTACTAATTGCACTGGAATCCACTTGCCTTGTAGCATAGCCCTTTCAACTCTCAGAAATATAGTGACAACTGTGGCAGAAGAAGACCCCCTGCGGTTCAAAGAGAAAAAGGGGATAGTGGAATCCCCAAAGGAACAGACAACCCGTAGTCTGAAGGAGAAGAAACAATGGGGCATATTAACAAGAAACGGCGTTAAAATTATCGTCGCTTTTGCGGCAGAAAACTGCCACTAAAGCGGCGATAATGGGCTTGATAATATGCCCTTGAGAATTCCAATAGAAGCCCATGTTCCGGTGTCAACATGGGCTTCTATTCGAATTCTCAAGGGCATATTATCAAGCCCATTATCGCCTCTTTAGCTGCAGTTTTCTGCCGCTAAAGCGGCGATAATTTTAATCCGTGCTTGATAATATGCCCCTATGTTCTTTAAGTACAGACTGGAAGAACTACTATCAGCTCAGCTGCTTCCTCCTTAATCTTCAGAAAAAGCCAAGTGAATAGAGGAAAAGCAGGAAAGGCACACCAGAGTTTAATAGACCAAGGTATACAGCTTCTCAAATGGGAAAGCAAGAACAGAACCTAGGAATTGGAGCATTCTTGAAAGATGCAAAGATGGCTAGGAAAGATCTCCCATATCTTCTCCATATAGACTTGAAAACCTTAGGAACAGTGAGAGATCTTGAGATATTATGAGGCATCTGCTTAGATTGTCTGCTTCTACATTGTCCCTCCCTCTTATATAAACAGCCTTCAATGATAGGAAATTTCCCTTTGCAGACATCCCTATTTTCATGGCCGCCATATTATTCCCACCGTTTTGTGTACAATTTAACTAGATTATCAGTCTGCATCAACACGTGTTGGTTCTGAACAGCAGATTGGAAATGGAGTATAGCTCGAAACACTGACGACAGTTGTCCTCAGTTTGAAGAGTTCTACTTTTCCTTGAAGTCCTATTTGTTCTGAGTTGACATATCCATCAACATGGCATCCCTTACTTTTGACCTTGCATCTGTCGGTATCAACCTGGGTAGCAGGGCACAGAGGAAAACCTTTCTTCAGAGAGTGAAAATCCATCCACTACTGGAACTGTCTGATTACTAGTTGGGTGACTGGAATCTTTTCTTAAAGCTCATGGATTTTGGTTTCTTATACTTCAGGAGATGAACCAAAAATGGTCTGAGGTGTACTTGAAATACACATGTTCATGCACCTTCAGCCATAGATGAGCTGTGGCTTGATAATGTGAAAACACTGACCTCAACCATGTTGCGCTCTCTAATGAAACAAACGCCATTCCAATGTCTTCCCTGAAGTGAACTCCTTCGGAGTAACTATGTTGAGTCAGTTCTAATTTTCACTGCAGAAGATTGAGGAGCAGCCCATGTCGTTGAAGACACTTCTGAAGAGCCTGAAGACCTTGCTCTTTTTTCTCTCTTGAAGAAGTATGCACGAGCCAATTGTCTAATAGGAAAAGAACTTCTGCAGTGGTTAAATAGGGTTACTACTAGTGTTGCCATCGTGTTTGTAAACACCCTGGGGCAGATCTGTACCCAGAACCTGGAACATATAATGCTCCCCAAGGTGCCAAAACCTCAGAAATATGTGATCATCAAACTATATTGGGATGTGAAAGTATGTGTCCATTAGATCTAGCGTTATCTTCCAGAATCAGTGAAATTATTTTCTAAAGTATTTCAACTTGAAAGGAATTTTTAATACCTATTTGTCAATGTTCTGCTGGTCTGGCACTAATCAGAATTCTTCTGGTAATTTCTGAATCTGAAATGTGACAGAATAAGAGTGTCTTCCTTTTCCTTCATGGGGTAACTGTACAGTTGCCTTTCTCATCATCAGTGCAATAACTTCAGATACATGGCTTCTTTCTTGACTTGGTTCCTGGGGTCAAGGTGTAGTTATGGTCCCAGTCTCTGGAGGTGTCTTGGAGAATGCTATCTAATATCCTTCCCAGCTCAATTTTCAGCAACTAAGCATCTGAAGTAGATGCTTCCAATACACTCTCCAAGTGTAGAACCCACTCCCTAACCCACCACTGTAGGCCACTTTTGGCATAGTCAGGAGCCCTGCGTTTTTATTGGGCATTGCGGTTTCTTTCTGATCACCCTGGCTTTTGTAAATATTTTTCCTTTACCTCTTAGAAAAGAATGACTGTTGATGGCCAGATGATCTCCTAGTAGTTGTTGAAATGTTGCTTTAAGGAATGTTTGTGTGGAATAACTGAAGGAACATTCTTGTTGGGCAAATTGAGAAAGTTTCTTCTGTTTAAGAGACTATGTAATATGTCTTCTAATTCTGAGACAAATTATTTTTTTTCATTAAGAGGCATTCATGGTGTAGTATTGTTCTTTGCAGAATCTGTGCACCAGTTTATCAAGGAAAATATCCCTTTGGCTACTTTATTCGCACATTCCACTAGGGTTGAGACACAAACTACAAAAGAGATGCCTGATTGTGGCTAAACATGTCTCACCATGGGGACTACCAACATTGAACATTCCAAATCTTCTTGAATTTCTTTGAACCGATCTTTGAAGTATGATATTAGAGACATGCTTGCATAAGCTCCTTAAATCCTTGCTGTCCTGGCTAAATGAGTTCCCTCATAGCTCTTCTAAAGGGCTAAATCTATTTTCTTGTCAGTCCGATCTTTGAGAATATTTTCGTCTGCCATGGTGGTTCTTCCTACTGGACTTGACACCAAATATTCCACTCAGACTGACTCTAGAAAATGTTTATCCATGTCTGAAAGTGGATATAGTTTAGACATAAATTTGGAAACATTGATCCTGACTGCGCCCTTCCATTCTCTTTTAACAACATCAAACTTTTGATATAAGGGAACAGCTTCTACCTCCTCCTCTCCCTTTTCTGAGGAAGATACATCCTCTCTTTGATCCATGCTGCTGGCAGGCTCAACAGGGGTATCAATGGAGGGCATTGTTTCCCTGCTAATTCTTGTGAATCTTCCTTGGAAACTTTCCTCAAAGTAGTTCACATTCATACCAATGTCTTTTTTAGGGGGAGATGAAGTATCCATAGAAGAATGGGAAGATAAAGAGGCGGAATCCTTCACATGAATCCTATTACTTTTAAGTGTCCACATCCATTTGCAGATTAAAGCACCATCAATAATGTTAGGAACACAACTAAACACCTATATGGCCAGTGAACATGCATGTTGGCTTAGAAAGAAGAAATGAAAGCTTGCACTTGTGCAGGAGCCATAAATTTCACACTCTCCTCTTGTGTGGTGTTCTCTGTTGACATGAAAGGAGGTGCCGATCCCACCTAATGTGGTTGCCCCTTTCAGGCATGGTAGGCTCCATTATCCTGCCTTTTTATTTCCTTATAGAACACCAACTGGGCATCTGTGTGGAATCTTGATGCCATTCACCCTAACAAAACCCAATCACCTTTTAATTCAACCAACTATGTCCTTGAGCTCACATTCCCTCCCCCTTACTAATGAATGCAACCAACCGCTATTTCTTTGGTCCACAATAAAAAACTGAAATGACTGCATGGAATGATTTGCTTTGAGTGATAAGACGAATCCCAGTAACAAACAGTAACCAATAACACTGAACTAACCATTATCCTTGAGTTCCGGAGCAGCATGCTGCCCAGTGCAAAGCGTTTCAAGGCCTTGTCAGGGGCAGTAAGCGCTATGCAACAATTACAATTTAAGTGGCAATCATTGATCTCCTCCTACTGGTTCCTTCTCGGGTTGCGCAATCTTTTCTGGCCTGTGCCCTGAACAGAGAAGTTCTTAGGGGTGACGAGGCAGGTCATAGCCTGGCAGCGGTGCCAGCTTCCTGTCCTCATCCCAATCATGAGAAGGGAGAAAAATTAGGAAGTGACTTGTGGGTTGGTTGTAAAGCAGCATTACAGTTGGATTGAGGATTTTATCTTCAATTCGTGTTCTTTCTCCTGTCTGAAAGGTGGAAATACCTTAGAGGAAACGACTGGGTCGAGGGCGATGGACTTAGAGATAACAGAATGTATGACTGCATGTTCAACAATTTGTTCTAGTGGTGAACGTTCAACTCACTGAATTATCGCTCAAAGAATCAGATAATTGCTGTGTGCTGCCAAGTAGTTGTAGGAAGTTGATTCAAAGAGAAAAGTGTAGAAGAAAGTGTTATTAAAGGAATATTGCACATGCCAGCCAGACTGATGACTGCAAACCCACATGACGTTTGTGAGGCAGCTTGCAAACACAAATTACACACGCAAGCTGAAAAGAGGTTTGGTAAATCAGCCACTCGTTTATTAGTAAGGCAAATTACTTTTAACATATCCATTCTAAGACACACATGAGTAGCAATTGAAAACCAATTCAGAGGAAAATGCTGCACCAATTACACGTCCATGGCAATATGTCTGAAACCCTTGCTATTGTCAGCTGACTAACTTAGCCGGCGCTAATTGGAGTCAAAGTCCTTATCTCTCTCTTTCCACACAGTTCAGCGATCATGTAACCAGTGAGTGCATAATTATATAATGAACTAAATGCTCTGCTTGAATGAATGGGTAATGGATACTTTATTGTAGCATTAATGAAAGATGCATTGTGCCTTGAAATATGTTTCAAAATGTATTGAACAATTGAATTGTCTGTAAATAATTACTTCTGAAACGCGTGAGTGTCCTAAATGGGGAGTCCAGAATTAGTTAAGATTTTACCCACGGAAAATGAAATAATGTGTTTCTGTATTATCAACGGTGCTCCGTACAAAGTGTCATATGCCACTATTCTACCTAACCAGGAGACCAGTGCTGCACATACCCCATGCTCTTCGAATGTACACAGCCCCTCCGCTCCCATCTTGCCCATAATCCAAGACTTTTCTGGCGCCTCGGGCACATCATCCAGAGGGCCTTTCAGGCACAGCACCCAGTGTTCCATGGACGTTGATTTATCGAAACTCCAGAAACTCAAGTACAAGTACAAGTTTCAACTGTACAAGTTTATTTCCCCCTCATGGGTCCTCCCAGTCCCGGTCCTAACAACGTGAGGCAGTCCTGCCTCCACCCAGCCAATCACAACGCCAGTATTTCCTTAGTACATAAGCCCCGCCCACCTACCGCCATACCTGTTTTTTTTCTGCTCCGATGGCTGTCGGAACGCTGGTGCTCCCGGTTCCGGTCCCTGGATGCAGTTCCTCCTCAATCGGGTCATTTTGCGGCTTGATCCGGCTTTTCTGCCTAAGGTTTCTTCGAGTTTTCATTTGCAGCAGGAGGTGATTCTTCCTGGTTTGCCTGCTGAGGGGGATTACCTTGTTCCCCCTTCTTTGGATGTTCACAGGGCTCTCCAAATTTACATCCAACGGTCCCTGGGGTTCCGGTGTTCTCCTGCCCTGTTTGTCTCCTGTGGGGGTGTGGCTAAAGGGAAGAAGGTTTCCACTTCCACGATCAGTCGGTGGGTCCATTTGGCGGTCTGTCAATCTTACAAGTCTTTGGAATTGCCTCCTCCGTCTCATGTACAGGGTCGATCAACGCGTTCTGTGTCTGCTTCCTGCGCTGAGGCGGCGGGGGTCTCTATCCAGGCGATTTGTAGGGCGGCCACCTGGCAGTCTCATCACACATTTATGCGACATTATCGGCTTGATGTTTTACATGCTTCTGCTAACAGTTTTTCTGTTGGCGCCTTGAACGCTGTTGTTCATTGATCTTTTATTGATTAAAGTTTTGTACTCTGCATGGATCCCTGGTGTCCTGCGTGTTTTCTTTATTGGTTCTCTGCTTGTGAGTTCCTCACGTTGTTAGGACTGGGACGGGGAGGACCCATGAGGGGGTGATGTCTTAATATTACCGGTAATCCTCATTACCTCGATTAGGGTCCTCCCCGTCCCAGTCCGCTTCCCTCACACCCTCATGCTGTGTTTGTGTCGGAGTCTTGTTGATAACAGGCATGGCGGAAGGTGGGCGGGGCTTATGTACTAAGGAAATACTGGCGTTGTGATTGGCTGGGTGGAGGCAGGACTGCCTCACATTGTTAGGACTGGGACGGGGAGGACCCTAATCGGGGTAATGAGGATTACCGGTAAGTAATAGGACAACTGTGATCAACAATACGATTTTGGGGGAGGAGCCAAGATGGCATCCAGGTCGGACGTGTAGTCCCTCGGCTCCGGGGACCATCACCTCCTTTTCAACTATCCTGTCAGTGATCCTGCACCAAGACGGCACACCGCGGAAGCTGACGGGCTCCGGCGACTTGCGCCGAAATCCCGAAGCTCGCACTGCATCGCAAGTGGGCGAACCGTCCGACTGCAGTTTGCGGCCTGCAGCAGCTCCGAGGCCGGGACCTCGAGTGGAAACTGTGACCGGCTGCCAGGCGAACAACATCGGGTTTCAGCGTTTGGGACGACCCGGTCGGAACTTTTTACTGCGCAACGGATGAACCTGCACCGTACGCCCCACTGGACTGTAGGTACAGAGATGCGAGTGCCTGTCAGTTTGATTGTGTAAATAACCCGTCCGCATGGGCCCGGATTATTGACTGCCCAGAGACTGTTTGTGCACTTTCCCGCTAACGGCGGGTGGCTCCCGGGTTTCCCGCTCCCTTGCTATCGGATGGGGCGGCATCTCTAAGGGACGATGCTTATGGCCATGTCTCGGTTCTGCCTGCCGCTCCTTGCCACCCAGGGTACTGACGACCCTTTGTGTGCAGTCTAGCCTGACTTGCGGCGTCCCTACTGAAGACTATGGAGGGCATATTGGATTGTAGCCTTGAGATGCCTATGCAACAGTGTGATTGCGGACGTGTGGAGCAGCGGGCCATGTTTGGAGGGGCAAATGGAGGTGTGCAGGGCTATGGTGATTTATTGGCGGCTGTTGTTTCCCTTCGCCATGATATCGTGTATTCTGCTCAAGCTCTGGCCAGCAAGGTGGACGGCATATTGTGTGACCTGAGTTGCTTCAAAATGGCTGTCATGCAGGTTCACAGTGACTCCCCTTCCTCCATGTCCGCCAGCGACAAGATGGCCGCCGCATGCGATGGAGACGGTTCCGATACACCAAGTCCTGAGATGTCTTACGCTGTGGATGGTGTTTCTCCGGGACGGCGTGTAATCAGGGGATTGCGACCGCGACGGAAGTGCTCTCCTCATGTCATGCCCCCCGTTCTCCGGGGTCCGCTCCAGGAAGGGCTGAACACTGTGACTCTCTCCCCTGGCCCGGCTATGCCTTACAACATGGGAACTGTGTACTTTGAACTTATCCTGGGATCACTGGATCTGCTTGTGCCTGGTGCGCTTACGTGCTTGTATCAGTCTGGCTCTCTCGCCTTATCGTCTATGTTCCCCTGGGTTGCCGGGGTTCGCAGTGGTGGAAAAGAAAAAACCGGACAGGGATGAATGCTTCTATTCATAGCTTGGCAGTTTCTTCGTTGCTGACCCGGGCATGTGGGTGGTGTGCTGTTGCTCTTGATCGCGCTATGTGCCGCCTTTGTGCTTTTCAATTGTTTTGCCCGAAATGCTTACTGTCACCGGATTTTCTATTGTGTGCTGTTATTGGACTTATGGGAGGGCGAAGCCGAGGGACGGGTGGTGGGCTCCTCCCCGCTTCTCTTATTTAATGGGAGTTATAGATTAGGACACTCTTTTCTTACTCTCTATCTTTCGGGACTCCTTTTGTGGGGCGACAGGCACACTGCCAGGGGGGGGGGTAGGCCGTAGCCAGCTGCAGGGGTGCAGGGTGGGGGGTGGATGGGGGGGGTTTTTGTTTCTTTAATTTTTGGTTCTATGGGCCTTCTATTCTTTTTCTTTTTTCTTTCTTTTCTGGGTTTAGACGTTTTTCTTATTTGTGGACAGCAGCGATTCTGGCGACTTGTTGCATTGTATATTTGTCTATCCTGATCCCACGAAGCTGGAACTATCTCGTTGTTCTGTGATATCCTGATCCTGTCTATCCTTCAGAAAAAACCTTGAAAATAAGACCTCAATGCCTCTGTAATTGATCCTATGCCCGTTGTCGTGTTGAAATGTACTGCATTCGTGAGCCCTCGGGCTTTTTGTTAGACTGTATGTACGGCTTTCTATAAATAAAGGTCTTCCAAAAATTTAAAAAAAAAAAAAAACAATACGATTTTGAACTCTAAAAAAAGATATTAAAACATCACAACCCAAGGAAATAAAAGAGAGTTACTCCCATACGAATAGTTTAAAATATAGGCAAAAAATGTAAAAAATCTTAAAACAGACTGGCTCATTACGGGGATGATTTATACAATGTAGCAATTCATCATACATTGTAATATAACAAAATTTAATCAGAGGTACTATATAGCGTCTCATCACCATATTTAATACAGGACAAATAAGTGGAAGATCAAATAAATCTTGAGTACCTGACTTCCTTGCACATATTACAGATTAAAGAGCACAATGAATGCCTTTCCGATTTCCCCATCAAAGATCGAAGAGGCAGTTTAATTTATCTGAAAATCAGTATGCATCGTTTTACATTCTGGTCCTTAAGAAACGAGAAGTATGGTAGAGCAATACCAGTTAACAGATTTGAAGATACATTTTTTTTTCTTTTTTTTTGAAAACCTCTATTTCGATAAAAGCAGTACAGTTGCAGGCCTACAACCACAGGGGCCGGCCGTTGCTAAAACGAAACGGAAAAACCAATATTGCATCGTTACACAGCTATTTAACCGACAACCCGAGGGTCCGGCAGCGATTCCACATATTATCCTGAGCAGTTCTGTGGTGCTAAGCAGGATAAATTAAAGGTTTCACATTTTATTTATATATGACAATAAAAAATAAACTAAAATAACTAGTGAGGCAGAATGAAACTAAATGGTGGGTGTCTGTCCCGGGGGGGGGGGGAGGAAGCCGTGTCGGAAAATGATATATGCACAGTAGGGAAAGTGCTGGATAGCGTATGGGTAAAATTACTGTTCCCACTACAGTGAGTGCAACAGTAGGGAAAGTGCTGGAAAGCGTAGGGGTAAAAATTACTATTCCCACTCCAGTGAGTGCAACTGTAGGGAAAGCGCTGGATAGTGGGTGGGTAAAAATTACTATTCCCACTCCAGTGAGTGCAACAGTAGGGAAAGCGCTGGATAGTGGAGGGGTAAAAATTACTATTCCCCCTCCAATGAGTGCAACAATAGGGAAAGCGTTGGATAGCGTAGGGGTAAAAATTACTATTCCCACTCCAGTGAGTGCAACAATAGGGAAAGCGTTGAATAGCGTAGGGGTAAAAATTACTATTCCCACTCCAGTGAGTGCAACAGTAGGGAAAGCGTTGGATAGCGGAGGGGTAGAAATTACTATTGCCACTCCAGTGAGTGCAACAGTGGGTAAAGCGCAGGACCCTAAAACAATAAAAAAGAAAAACATTAACATTTTTATTAAATGTAATTTCCAATATTAACATACTTATTATATACCTTTAAATATACTATTATTAACAAAGATAATAAAAAATAATTAATTACACATTATTTGACACTATAATATCCACAACTAAAATTAATTACACAATTACATTTAATAATTACTAATTAATTTATGAAAATTAATGTATTATTATGTATTAATTAATCAATAAAATATTACTTACCACCGTTCACACCATTTACACATATAAACACCACAACACACACCTAAAATTAATTACACAATTACAATTAATAATGACTAAATAATTAATGGTAATTAATTTAAAAATATTTAATAATTAGTCAATAAAAAATGAATTACTTACCACCCTTCACATCATTTACACATATAAACACCACAACACACACCTAAAATGAATTAAATAATTAACATCATTATTATTAATTGACTAATTGAAACTAATTAACAACTAATTATTATACTAAAATAATCAATTAACACATTAATTATTCAATACATTTGATATAATTAAACTACTTCCCACCCTATTCCCCTATAAACCCACAACCCGCTACAGAAATAAAAACACAGATTTAAACTTAAAATAAATTAAAAACGAGTTCATTTCTAAAACATATAATAAAATGACAAACAATTCTCCTTAAAAACACTAACATACATAAGATTATTAATAAATTGATATTTTTGTCAACTATATTTTTGTAAAGGAATTTAAAACAAATATATTTTTGTAAACAATATTTATTACAACGATATTTTTGTAATCAATATTACTTACCTGTCAGTCGATATTCTTGTCAACTATATTTTTGTTGTCGATATTTCTTCCTCACAATATTTCTGTGGTGATATTTATGTCCCACGATATTTCTCAGTTGATATTCTTGCTCTGCACCGGAGGAATGCGCCATATTCATCCAATACAGCATATTCCTGTCCTTTTCCCTTGTGCTGGTGACAGACAAATTTTGCAGCCTAGCGCCAACACAGATAACATTACACCATGGTGCAAGGGTGGCAATGTTGTAGGCAAGTTTGTTTTAATGCAGGATGGGGCACCTTCCTGCATAAAAACAATCATGAGAGGCAGTTTTTCTCCTATTAAGTGTGCTGCAGAATGCAGCTGACATAAAAAGAGGAAAAGACGAGGCGAAATAAAGATATTTCTCCTGGTTACACCTCTCCTGGGGAGGCGTATCTTTTTGGTGCATTCCCAGGTCTACAAGGTCGTGTTAACCTGGGAATGCATAAAAAAAATGGGAGTTGCATGGGTGGGAACACCCACGTAATGACCATGGCACGACTTCCCAGAGCAGAGTAACGCAATGCAGTGATTTGAGCTGCGTTGCGTTACTCTAGTTATTTGGAGCCACACAAAATGGTTTTGCGTTGCTTCAGAAATCTGACACGTTTCTTGGTGCAAGAGCAACTTAAATCGAGTCATAAATATGGCCCTATGTTTTCAGGCGTTCAATAGTACAGTTGAAATTATGAAGAACTATTTTTAGATTCTTGGTAAAGGGCATATATTCCTGTGAATGATTAATTAAATCATCTCAAAGTAAAGCCCTAGCTGATGTTTTAAGGGCATAACAGAGTTTATGTCCCCAATGAATAACAATGATCGTACAAACGTACTCGACAGGTCAAGTTCTAATCTTAAGATTTGTCCCTGAATTATATTACTTAGAGAACAAAATCTCCAGAGGATCTTCCTTACATAAAAATTTAGAAAAAATAACTTTGAGGTCAGAATATATTCCAGTGCATAATTTAGTGTTAAGGGGATTTTTAACACAAAAACATGGTGAAAGGAATGTTGAACATTGTCAAACATTCACCTCGAGTCACAGACCTGGGTTTAATCTATCATTATTTTGCTCCCCATGCCATTCCAGTTTGGACCCACCCATATGCAAATCAACCTTGACCCTGTTCCCCATAGGAACAGTCCAGCCTTAACTGCCAGGCCAGGTCCTCCCTGGCTCGGAAAAGAAGCATCCTGGGACCGGTTTCGGGGCATCACCCCTCATCAGTAAGACTAGCTTGAAACTGGTGGTGCACTGAGCAAGGGACTCATGTCTGGGTATACCCTTCGCCCTGAGGGTGAAAATGCTACACATTGTTGTGTTTGCTATGTTCGCTCTAAGTGGCCAAGGGCGTGCCCAGACGTGGGTCCTTTGCTCGTTGTGCCACTGGATACAAGCTAGCATGGCTGATAAGGAGTAATACCCTGAAACCGGCCGCAGGATGCTTGTTTTCGGTCGAGGGAGGACCAGCCTGGCAGCTCAGGCTGGACTGTTCCCATGAGGAACAGGGTCAAGAATGATTTGAATATGGCTGGGTCCAAAGTGGGGTAACATTGTGAGCAAAAAACGATGGATTAAACTTGGGCACAATCATGTAAAAGCGGTGGTGAGGTCACCGCCCCCAAACTTGTGCCGCCCAGGGCTGACTGCCCCCCTGTCTCCACTTTGCTACGCCACTGATAAAAGTGTGAGAAGTTAGAAGGGGGCGGGTGGGGTGAGTTTTTAACCCACAAATCAACATTCCCTTTCAGTACGATTCCGGTATTTCAATTCCAATCTTACTTTGCACAGAGATACTAGAAGATGGCCGAGGCACAACATACACGGCATTAATATCTTAATTCGACTTATTGAGTTGGAAAATATAATTGGTCCAAATCTTTGCGGGGATCACATTTGTAGTTGTTTTAACTTTCGATCCACAATTGATTGAATTAAATTCGCCAGAAAGCTCTGAAGTTTTTTTCCTGTGAGGCTCGAGGTAAGTCATGTCAATTCAGGTCCAATTGATGTTTTCTGTGTACATCACAACGTCTTTTCCCTTTTTTCCTAAGAGAGTCAATTACCTTTCCTCTTTTTATTGAAAACGATTGACACTCCAAGCGGGTAAGTTGATTTATTTCTAATGATAATTTTGCCTCATATTCATTCTTTAATAATACTTTAAAAAGTGCCCAATGACTGCCTTGTATTGTGATGTACAAGATATTAGACTCAAAAACACTGATTTGCTCAGAAGAAAATATCCAGCAGATCTGAGTGAAAGGATGGCCCTATTTCATTAAAGAAATCAATATTTTGAGGTTTACGGTGTATTGTTGCATTTCATATTTGAATATTAATTTCATCTGAACTGATTTCCAGAGATCAATCAGTCGTATTTGTAAAAACTATTTCCAAGGTAGTGCCCAGAAAGCAAATCATGCCCCCTCTGACCAAGGGAGTACTTACAAGGGGTGCAGCCAGTTGGCACTGAGGTCCAATTGGTTGGGGGCAGGGCTGAGCAGCTTGGTAATTGGATGATTGAGTGAAAGTCATCCAAGTACAAAGCCAATAGCACAGGTGACGGAAACGGGTGATGACTTTGATTTGTTGATAAACGTGCATGCATTTAAATGTTTTTTTTCTCTGAGATGCTATATATTAGTAGAGACATGGAAATCATTGTGAAGTTACAATCGATGTGAATGTTCTTTTATATGGAAAATAAGGGAACTGTTTGACAGTCACACATAAGGTAAACGCGTGGGAACACAATTTCTGCATAATTTAGGCCTTCTGTCGATTGAACATAATGATTGAAGTGTTTGGCAGGGATTTATTGGAACAAAAAATGCAGACTTTCCCAGAGTTACCATGGCTATATTGGTGGGCGAGCCACTGAAGGCTAGAGCCAAGCTCGAGCCAAGCTCGAGCCAGACGCCTGGCTCAGCTCGAGGTCCTTGGGCTTTGGAGTCCTTTCATGTGGCTTCTGCTTGCCACACACGCTCTACCCTCATGTGCTAAGTTTGTTGTTTAGTTTCTTTAGGTTAAAGAAACAAAAAAAAATGATGCTAAATAGAAAGAAATAGCCATCTACTGCCTGGATTGGATAACGGGAAATCAGACAACCTCGGATCAATCCGGGCTTCCCAATTGACCAATTTTTTTAATTCCTGCCAAATAATGTATTTCACTGAACCTCTTTTTTTGTTATCATATATAAGAGCACCTTCAAATATGTGAGTTCATGATGTGCGCTGACGCTCTGCAAAAACCTCTTGTTTTTGATTTCATAGCCTATAATGTTGGTCGATGTATAATAAGAACCTAGGCCACATATAGTGCACATAACAGCTGTCTTGCTTCTTAGTTCATTAATAGCATTTTCACCAGGGTATGGGAGTTGAGGGATGGCATCAATGTTTCTACGTTCATGTGTAAAAACTATCACTTTTAATACCTCTAAATGCGGAGCTATAATATGATGTAAAACCTGAAACGCGTCTTCATGTTAAAGAAATGCACTTTGAAGAGACTTTATCAATCACATGATGTTTGTTGCATGATTTACATTACACTCCAGCTATTTGCAGGGCTCGGCTCCTGCACAGGCTCTTAGAGCAGAATCCTGGCTCGGCTCTGCCTCAGCTAGCCCTGTTAATTTATGTTATGATATGTTAAAAGATTTTATTAGACGCACATATCACCAAAGTGTCTCATAGCGCTAGCTAAAACCATAGAAGGGAGGTGGAAAACGACAGAAGCGGAGGAGAAGTGATCAGAATAACCAGGGGGCATATTACCAACAAGTAGCGATATTTATCGCTAAATAGGGTTAGCGACGATTTTTTTATCGCTGCCTATCGCTGGATATGTTAGCGGAGAAAACATGCTATTAGCAATGTTTTTCTCCATTGTGCTAAAATATCCAGCGATAGCGGCGAAATGCGTGAATATCGCTGAGAATACAGCGTTATTCACGCATTAGCGACAAAATGCTCTTAACAATGTTATCCACTTCCCATTGGATAACATGGCTAAGAACTGGTCCGGGCAGGTAATAGTATTTGGAGATATTCACGCTTAGCGTGAATATTTCCAACGCTACGCCTGCCTTGCTAATAGCGACGTTAGCGACTGCTTTCAGTCGCTAACTGGTTGGGTACGCCCACTTTGCATGTCATTAGCGATAAACATCGCTGACATTCAAAGCGGGACCCAAACCGCTCGCTTTCGCCTAAAAGCTGTCGCTAACATTAGTTAGCGACAACTTGCTAATAGGGCGCTAGAATTATCGGCCGCTAAATTGGCGATAATTGCCTATCGCCCCCCTTGGTAATATGCCCCCAGGTTTTTAGCATTTTTTCGCAATTGGCGATAGTCAGTGACCATGCGTAAATTCAAGGGCAGAGCATTCCACAGAGTTGGTGAGAGATGTGAGAATGATTTCCCACCGTTCCTGGCAGTGTGTATCCTAAGTGGAGTAAGGAGATACTTGGTTCCTGATCTAAGAGTTCTACTGGGTTGGTACCAGTTGAGTATTTTTGCTAAGTAACTAGGCCCATTTATGTACCAGGGTAATGATGGGAAGCCAGTGAAGAGCTCTAAGACTTGAGTCCGACGGTGATCGCAACGGTAGATTTAGAACAAGTCTGACAGCAGTGTTTTGTAGCACCTGAAGTATGATGAGAAGCTCTTTATTAATGGAAGCTATACGAGCATTTATTTATTGGCTCTCCCACCTCTACAAGCCTCAGTGTATGTATGTTTGTTATTTTGAAAATGGGTTTGGTGTTTTTTTAATCTCTGTGCATATGTGTGTATTCTGTGTGTGCATGTGTACTTGTATTTTCTGTCTGGGCACGCATGGTCTGTAAATAAAAGCCAACAATTATTGATGGCGTCAGTGCTTTCTCGTTTCAAATGTGATTTGATTCTCGTTAAAACACTAAAGACACAGTGACTTAATATGGCTTCACTTTCAGTGAGAACAAAACTTTCAGTGTGTTCCCCTTTGCCTTTGTAAAAACTGATCAGACTGGCTCAATGCTCCCAGGGACATCCTGCCTGTGTCAGCAAGCCCCCCCCCCCCCGCCCCACCCCTCCCCCTCCAGTCCCCTCAAGCACATGATAATATGTATTTATTACTTCTTATCTCACATAATTTGAAAAGTGAGATCTGACCACTCGCCATTCACTTTTCTTTTATAATAAGGGATAATAATACTGTGTACTTTGAAGGGCTTGGAAGTTCTCAGGCTCGTGTTGGTCGAATAATAACTATGTTGTTGTGCCAACTCTTGTGTCCTTGTGTCTGCGCCTCTAGCTTGTTTTCCAGCCTGAATGATAGTTTGCCCTTAGGGAGTATCTCAGGTAGCTGGTGAGGGAACAAGGCCGTTCAGTGCTGGTTGCTCTAGGATTGACAGGCTTTGTGTCACCATTACTGTGTGGCTGGTGCAGTGTTTGAGACATTTTTTTTTACCACATATCAGATGAAGTGTGGGGGCGTGTTCATTTTTTATTAGGACTGCAGTAGTGTCTGCTAGTGAACTTTGACAGCGTGGTGGGCTTGTGGCATAAAGCCTTTCTCTTGACGTCACAGGGGCTAGATACTCTGGAAAAACAGACATTTGACTGAATAATTTTCACATATGTTTACTAAAAAGCCATTCATTTTGAGGTGTCCTCATGAGATATTGCGAAACTTCCACGATGTGCCAAGCAAGCCTGACTCTTCCCGGGACTGTTGGAGATTCACTCTTACCAAGGCAATTTTGAGAAGATGGTAGCTTAATGGCATAAACTACCTGCCTAAAACGCATATATGTTATAGAGGGTTTAGAAAATACAATCATGACCTATTATATTTCATAACATCAACGTACACTTTTACACGTCCTTCCTGTCCTTTCGAAGTAATCACTAAAATTTTAGCTTTGAGCAAATGTCTGGAAATGTATTCATTTTGTCCCAAACCTAAGCTTGTTAGTTTATGAAAGTACACACATTTTGCTATCAAATTAAAACAATTAATTTAGAAAAATAAATGTACATTCTTGAAATAAAAATGTATAATTTTCATGAAAACACAAGCTTTGCATTTTTAGTTCATAAGTGCATAAACATCAATTTGTCATTTTCATTACGTACTTATATGCATACATGTATAGACTTTCCCCTTCGTGCCCATGTATCCCCATCGAATGCCATGGATACCCACGATATGCCAAGAATTATTGTAAACACACCAAGGGGAGTAGTGTGTGTGGATGTCTAGATTAGAGGTGGCACGTGTGCAGTGGAAAAATACTGCCCTCGCTCACAAAATTGTGACATGCTTCACCATCGAACTTGCTCCAGTACACCCCTGCCAAGACCAATGCCCGGGATGGAACAAAAGGGAGGGGAAGACAATTCAAACACATATCAATAATAATATACGTAATGGATCCTGGGATCACCGAAAGAAAAGGTGCAGTGAGATTTAAAAGTAGTTCGGTGGTATCTATAGCAAATAATTGTATTCCTAGATCCACCAACTAGGATTAAAAATGTAAAGGATGGTGGTGAAAGGAAAGTATAAGGAGTTCCTATACCCCTCCTTACTGCCAGATTGTCGACATGTTTGAGCTGCTTTTTATTGTCTACACTTTTCAGGTCATCACAGCCTTCATCAGCACCTTTAAGATCCCAGAAATTAGAATCCCCCTTTTGGGGCCCTCTTGTGGGAAATCGGACCTTTGCCCCCAGCAACCTAATCAGACCTCCCCTGCCTCACCTGGGGAAAGCTTGTTTTACCGCTGGTCCCTAAATTCTGTCTCCCCCCGCTGTCGCAGCCTGTGGCATCCCGGCGCGGCCGCCGAGCGGGGATGCCACAGGCTACGACCCCCAGTGTCCTTTGCGGCAGGAAGCCGCCTGATCCCGTTTCCGCGCCTGGAGGCGCCTTAAATTCAATCAGCAGCCCCGCGTCCCGGGACGTGCGCTGGGCTAAGCCCGGGCAAAGGGCGGGCCCTCTGTGGCCCTCGGAGGCCCTCGGAGGACTGGACGGGCCACCCCCCTTGGTTCCTCGACAAGAGGAGGTACTTCGATTTCAACTATACATTGACACTCTATGGACAGTTTATTTTCCCCTTAAAGCCATCATCATTGTTTATATAGTACCACACTGTATTATGACACGCAAGGGGACCAATAAGAAATCTCCTTCACAGCGCGACCCAGGTCAGGGGACCTTAAATTTTAGTGTGACCAGTAGAACATTGCCCACCTCTAGCGAAGCTGAGAATGACCCGCGCCAATCCATAGATACTAGGCAATCTCCCCCACTGATCCCTGATAGTCCACAGAACTTGCCTTTTTGGGAGGAAATAAACGTTTTGTGTGGCACTAAGTATGCTCCAGTGGTATCACCATCCCCCGTAAAAGGCATCAGCACCATTACCCCAATTAGGAAACCTTGTGACTCATCTTTACCATCTCAAAAAGACAATACCCAAGGTATTGCATTCTTTCAGGGCCCAAACGCTAAAAGGAAGCATGACGGGACTAATGACAGCGGGAATCATCTGAAAATACTAAAACTGTGCGCTGGTCCTACATCGCCAGTCACTAACCCCACCTTAACTACGGTGGAGGCTGGAAAATGTGATGACCAAGTATCCTCTCCCCATTTCCCTTTATTGTCTCAGTTAGAGCTATTGTTAAATTCTATCGTATTACCATTAGTAGAAAAAATGAACGCCCTGGGTGATAGACTAACAGGTATTGAGAAAATCATTCAATCCAACTCTCCACCAACCACTAAAGATCTATCTAGTGGAGGAAGAGCCCCTTCGCCAACTACCATAAGAAAAGAGAAAACCACTAAAATCAACTCTCCGTCCACTTCTAAGAAGGTAATACCCAATGGTTCTGACCTATTTATTGCCCCCAATGCTCCTTCGCCTATTAACATAAGTAAATATGCCCAAACCCCACCACAAATTCCTAACAAAACCGCTACATCTGCCCCTAAAGTCGCCCCTAAATCTGGGTTTACCAAGTATACTGCTGCCAGAGTGGACCCAAACAGAGCAGCATCCACACACTTACCCCCAGAAGCCACCCCATTTGTCCTCGTTCTCTCAGGAATACCGGCACCCTCCCACGGGAAACCCGAAAGACGCCAGGAACTTTTAAATAAGGTCATATTCTGGCTATCTAAAAACAGACCACTCACACCCAATCACGACGGTGAAATCCTGTGTGTTAGAAGGGTGGGCTGGCTAGGGTCTTTAACCAAAGACATCAGCGGGGACCTGGTTCTAGTGAAATTTAGAAATAGGAACATTGTCCCCTATCTACGATCCAACCCGCCCCAAAAAGGAGACGGCCCCATATCTGTGTGGGACTTACATGATTTCTACCCAAGTACCCCATATATCCCGCCAATAAGATCAAAGGCAGACCATACCTATCTGCTGGGAAGGGGTCCTCATGCTCTCAGTAGTAGTAACTTTTTTGCATCTAAGAGACTTGATTCGCGGTATAATAACTGTAACTGCTGATGAAAATGTATAAAGGGACAGCCTCATGTATTAGCTTAGTTGGTAATCCCAATTTTAAACACAGCACGTTTTTAAATTTGGAAAGTACTTCAATAGTCTGGGCGCATGTTTTTTAACTTGTAGTTATTTTAACCTGTAGATATTTGACTGCATTGTATCACTGTCTGTATGTTTGCTGCCTTTTTAATTATGATTGTCTTTTATTTGTACGCTTTTATGATTTTGAAATAAAATCGAATAAAGCATTATCTGATCTGATCTGAATCCCCTCAGGACCCATTGTCCTGGTAACTCACTACAAAAATTCTGTGGGTAGAGAAAAAGGTTAAAAAAAGATTTGTTGTGCCAGGGCCAGCATTAAAGCACGTTGGGTGTCATCAAGCGATCAATTCCCCCACCATGGCAATATTTACCCCCATTATGCAAGAGGTAGCATTATACCATGGGTATAATGGATTGCTGCCATCATCTCGGGAATCGCTTATTGTCATGCTGCCCAAACCTAGCATTGACCCACACAAATATGGTTCGTATTGCCCATTATCCATATTGAACCTAGACTGTAAGATATTGGGACAAATTATTGCAAACTGGATTCAACAAACACTTATGCACCTGGTTCATGCAGATCAAAATAGATTTGTTCCAAGGAGAGGCACGTCCTCCTATATCTGTAGGCTATTTCATGTCCTTAATGGATTATCAGTGGACCAGGCTCACATAATAGTGTTTTCTATGGGTATGGAAAAAGCAACATATTTGATTGCAGTAATAGGGCCAAATTAGTTTCAGGGTAGTTATATTGTCTTGGATTAGGGTCCTGTACAACAACCCCATGCCAAGGATCAGGACCAGGACTGAGTAGACCCATCAGGGCAAAAGGCAAGGTTGCTCTCTTTCCCCACTCCTCATTGCTTTTGAGAAAGAGCAGCATCCATTAAATAGGTGAGAGGCACACCTTGGACATCACGGGCCGGAAACAGTCCATCTTGCCACATACCAATGATGTATTGATATCTAGCCGACATCTTGGGCCTGGGGATGACACTGGGGACTCCCGAGACGTCCGGTGAAATATCTGGCCTGGTAGTCAACCAAACTAAATCCTGACTTTTCCCCTTAGCAGATATTCACGCTCAAATGCTTCGTGAAAAAGGCATCACTGATCTGCCCATTGAACAGCATACGTTCATATATCTCAAAGTGAATGTGTATAGACACCCACCCCATGTTAAGGTAGGGAATAATGACAATGCTCCTTTGTCTACAGCAGTGTTCTGGAGGAAATTAGGCTGCATTGGGTTATCCAAAATGGTAGATTTACCACACCTCCTGTACCTATTATGTAACCTACCACTGCCAATGCACAGACCATTCTTCCGGGACCTCAATAGCTGGCTGACGGAACTGGTGTGGAGTGTCGGCAGGCATAGACTGGCTCTCATTAAGTTATTTCTCTTAATAGATGGCCGGGGCTCAGGGCACTCAACTTTGAGTCCAATTATCTAGCACCGCAGTTCGAATGGGTCATGGCTTGCGTCGCTCCAAGCACTTTTTCTGGATCACTCAGATAGTGCCAGCACAGCTGTTCTGGAGCATCGGGTGGGCAATTTCTACCGCACTAGAGTAGCTCCTTCATCGCCTACGGGCAGCATATTTCTGTTGGCTCAGGTACCGTCAGAAGTCATCCTACCAGGCAGTATACTTCCCGGATTTTCCTCAGTGATGCGTAGCTAGACTCGGGGAATCTAGATTGGTCACTACCAAATCACACTGGTCAAGAGTCACTGGCACACTCATACATAAGCTGTTTGACTCTGGGACCCTCATGACATTTGATAAAATATGCCCAGGTAGTGCTGTGCCCGTTGGGCAATTTCTGGCACATGCCGCTCTTCAAAGCACAATAGGTGGAGTAGGTCTGAAGAAACACCAGAGATGCACACTACTTTACACATACTGTTAACACAAAGTTCTTACAGGCATAGAATTATGAACATATACAGCAATTAGAGAGGGGCAGGTGACAGACCTTTCAGAGCTTGGAACCAAGTGGAGGCAAGATCTTGAGATAGATCTCTCTGCCGGGTAACAGTCCGCGATCCTTCAGCTCACATCTAAAGTAACCAGGTCTGCACCTTTCAAACTGCTGCAGTTCATCTGCATACACTGCACACATTTTACATCAGTCAGATTACACCCGTTGTTCCCCAGAGTACCTCCCAATTGCCCTAGGTGTGGGGAAGATGAAACAGACTTTTATCACATGATCTGTGGACTCCTGGGTTTCTTGAAAGGTGTGTGTGACCTGGGCCCACAAAATGACAGACAGACAACACATTTCCATGCCCAAAACATGCATATTTAGTGTTGATGCATTGACCATAACCATTAGGATTCATAGTACATTCATTGACCTCGCATTGGCTCTCACAAACAGAGCCATTGCAGTTTGCTGGAAATCTTGTTTTTCCTGTCTGTTGAGCTCTGGAAGTCAGCGCTCTGTAAATTAGCCCAGGCAGAGAATGATGTCATCAGGCTCTTAAGATCCGGGGCGGGGAGACCCAGGGCATTTTCGGAGTGGGATACCATTCATTCTCCTGATGCTGATCCCCAGATCCGACAGCTAGCTACCAAAGGCTGCACCGCAATAAGGCCAATCATACTGCGCATGGTTTGCTAGGGCACCACACCTCTCCCTCAGACATTTCATTATCAGCTTCATCTATTATATGCATATAAATATACATGCAATGGCACACTGCTCAGCCCCGTAGGGCCACCACATGCCTAGATTGACTCTTAACGCCGATCTAGATGGGAACATTGCAGCCTTTTGTTTGACCGCTTGTTTGACATCTTGATGTGTCACATGCTGGCTTCTCTTTCTTCTCACAATAGCTCCTCTGCATGGGGCACTATCAATTTCTGCTGTAGTATATGTGTATGTCTTCATGCATTTGAATAAAACCAATAAAGAGCAGCTTAAATATGTAGTGCATTTCCACACAAAGCAGCCAAAAATGTCCAGCAACTATGGAACTGGGTAATCTCCAACAATGTCAATCCATCAGTGAGGTACTTGCCTGACTAAAACATGACCCAGCAGAGGCCCTGAGCTAGTCCCTTTTTGATTGTCATAAGCAGGAGTTGCATAATGATCAACTCCAGCAGGTCTTCGAGCCGAGCTGCATTTGACATCCCTCCTACAGTAGACATTTCCAGCAAGGGACTCTGGGGGAAGCTTTTTAAAGATCCGGTCCAACGTCTTGGCATACAATTTTCCTGCACTTACCCTGTATCCACAAGCAAGGAAGGAGCCATGCAAATGTATACGAATTGGTCCCATGTGGCTGAGAGAATACTAGTAAGCAGAGCTTCTGTCACTTTCGAGCAGGCTGCAATGAATTGCAAAGTCGACCCAGATTTTCTATCCAGACTGCAAAATCAGATACTTAATCACAGTCTGAGATCCTTGAATCTCACGTCTTGCTCCTGCTGACCTATAGTGTAGGCACTAGAATAATCTAAAAGATTGTGCAGGCCTGGCCAACTTCTGCCTCCAAACCATACAGCACAAAATGGAAGTCTTTCTGCTGGTGCTGAATGGACCCTCAAACACATCTCATTTAAAATGCACCTGCCAGCTATTTCTAAATACATATGCTACTATCAGGTGAATTGATTAATCTCACAGAGAGTAATCAAACAGTTAAATAAACAGTCTTCAGCCGGCATATGCTGCCAATGTTCTAACCTATCGAAAAGGCAGAAATAAAACTTCTCTCATAGTAAATGGATACACTGCTTGCTTTGAAATCTACCAGGAGAGTAAGAAACCAAACTATAAGCTTTTACTCTCAAGAGACATCTTTTCCAGATCTCAAAGGATAAGGTGTGTTGAGATACTAATCTAACCTATGCCTAATGGTGCAATCTGGCTTTCACCTCAACCAATATTTCTGCATTTCATTCCTCCAGTGCTAAAGGAACTTTGCACTTGATGGATGTCTGCATGTGTCTGAAGTTTTACATGGAAAAGAATAAAAGAATAACAATGTTTGAAATATTGTAACATAAAACTACTCGTGGGAGTGTCAATTCAAAAATAGAGTGTTCTGATTGGCCCAGGGAGCTTTATTTCCTTTAGGCCTATTCATTTCTGCAGGAGTCAGACTCCTGCGGGAGTGAGCGGTCTGACTGCCACTACAGGACTCAGGGCCTTAACCCCTTTCCTGAAGTTTGAAAAAAAAAAGATATATCGGGGAAGGGTAGGGACACCCTTCCCCCATAGGGGGACCCAGATGGACCCCCCTGTGGACAAAATTGAAAACAACCGGCAATTTGTGCTGCGATCCTCCAGGACTCCCGCAGCATTTAAAAAAGAAAATGGTGGTCAGGCCTCATTGTTTAGTTAAGGGGAGGGGCAAGCGGCCCCCCTCCCCGGGCCATTATAAGCCCCATGAGCCCATTCTGGGTGCCATATTCCATAAGACGAGAGGGCGTGCATCTATTATAGGCCACTGATGTCATCAAGGATGCCATTTGAGATGTCATGAGTGATGTCATAGAAAATGCCATGAGTGATGTAATATGTGAGGTCATAACAAATGCATGGCGCAGGCACAAGTCATCGTTAGGTCTGCTAATTATCCGTATTTTTTTAATTCAAAAAGTTAATGTTGTCACTTAGATATTCACCTAACTATAACATTACTTTAACCTTTGGTTTTTTCAGTGAGTTTGTGTGTGTGTTTACAGGTGTGTGTGGATGTGTGTCTGTTAAAAAAAGTTAAAACCTAAAAACAATAAATCATTTACATAATTACTATTCAATAATTATCAATAAATAAATAAGTGTTGTTCAATTATGAATCTTTTAATTTCCCACCCTTTATTCCTACAAACCCAGCAGTCTGCACCTAAAATACAACAAAAAAACACACGTATTCCATAATTTACATTCTTAAAATCAATTGAGTAATTAATAAAAAATTAATAGTTAATTGTTATTAATTTTTTCTAAATTAAATTCCTACCCTGGACCTCTACAAACCTAGCAGCCCACATCTAAAATCTGATTAAAATAAATCAGTATTCCATATTTTACATAATTACAAATCAATTTAATAATCAATTAATAATACATTGTTAACTAATGAATACTTGATTAATTTCCCACCCTAGACAGCTACAAACCTAGCAGCCTGCAACTAAAATAGAAGTAAAATATATACATTTTCCATCAAGTACAAAATTAACACTCAATTAAATAATTTATTACAAATTAATAATTCATTGTTAATTAATTATTACTTAATTTACTTCCCAACCTATACCCCTGCAAACCTAAAGCCCATAAATACAGTTTAACAAAAATAAATCCGTTTTACAAAACTTACATAACAAATATCAATCTTATAATTGAATAAAAGGTATTAAATAATTCAGAATGAATGATTACCTAATTAACTTCCCACCCTATACCCCTACAAACCCAACAACCCATTACACCACTATAAATTACTATAAAAATGTAAATACAAATTCCAAATCACTTAAAATTACATTCTATTTTTTTTATTAGTATCATTTACATAAACATTAGTATATCAACTAAAACACATTAACATCATTTTAAAACAATATTTTTAACCACTATATCACTGAAAACGATATTAAAAACATTGATTTTATTTAAAACATATTACTTACCTCCAAAAATGATATTCTTTTCAACAAAATTCTTGCATCACAATATTTATGTATCACAATACTTAATTTCCGATAATTCTGTCTCCCGATATTTACAACTCTATATTTTGTCCAAACACTCATTACATTGTTTGAAAGAAACACCTAGAAAGCAAAATTATTCCAGAATGTTGGAAACCTAACCACTATTTATATAGTATAATTTTCCTGAATAATGTGTCTGGTATGCTGCAAATGAGAAAAAAATAATAAATGGCACTTACCGCCAATGAGCATGGTTACCTGCCTTACTTGTTTTTATGGGCTGCATTGACTGTAGATTTGTTGTTGAACAAGCATTACTATTGGCTTATTTTTCCTTTCTGCACTTTGATGGAGAGTGTAGTTTCTTCTTGCTTCTGCCTAGTGAAGAAATATAAAATCAACATAATTTAAGCTTCCCTGCTTCTCATAACATTTATAGTTTTAGACCTATCTATTTCACAGCAAGCATGCTGTTGTTCTCGCCAAGCATATGCTGTGTTTCTACCGTTCATGTCAGAGCCAGAGAAGAGGCGCAAAGCAGACAATTTCTTGAATGCTGAGAGGGCGTGGCTTGCAGCTGACCAAGATGGCCGCACCTTGAGCGGGCTCCAGCAGGCACCCCCGAATAACCGCGTCATTATCCGAATACCACACAATTAGGGAGTGTTGGGGAGTCCTGGCGCCAAACTGAGCGGCTCGAAGGCGTTGCCGACTCCCAAATCGGTCCACTCCCAAGATACTGCCTGTGGCGGTTGAAGAACGGCCAAACAAGAGGAGGAAGGCCCTACGACGATACCCCGTGAGCCTGACAGAGAATTGCAGGAGGCTGCCGTGGGCTTCGAGAGACCGCGGCGACTGCTGCGGCAGCGGACGACAAAGTGCTCCACACCCGGGAACCCACTGGAGCTGAGGAAGGAGCAATGCGGTGGCCCTCCCCTCTGAGATGAGGTGGACAGCTGAGTGCATGCTGCAGGGTGTGGCTGCGTCTGGCTGCAATCGGCAAGAGAGCCGCAAGGAAACGCCGGCAGTAGGCGTGGCACACTACAGAGCCTGGAGCATAGCCGCGGGGCAGTGCTGTAGACCCCGGCAGCATGTGTGAGGCACCGAAGCAAGGAGCCAGCAAGCAGACCACACTACAAGGAGAAAAAGATGGTGAGGCCTTGATCTGCGGCGGGGGGACCGGAGAGGTGTTAATCCCTGAGATGGCCCTTTCCCTCCTACACGAGGTTCTATAATAACTGCAACATTACAACCTGGAACTTTGGAATTTATGAGGAGGAAGGCAATTTTTTTCAGCTCTTAAATTAATGTTGAGACAGGTCCCAAGCCATGGATACTGTATAAGGATGCCTGCTTGCCAAATGCTTGGCTTTGCTTCCCCATGTGCACAACGGTGTTGGGGTCAGACCAAGCGCTTCAAAGACAAAGGCACAAGAGGAACCGCAGAACCAGTAATAGTACGTGAGGGCCTAGTACACCAAAAGGCTTGATACATGAACACTGGCCACCTACTCAGGTATCACTGACGACTGAGATTAGCTGCACACCTCAAGGAAGCGATGGGGTGCTACAGGCGGAGGAGATAGCTAAGAAGTATCACCTAATCAAGCGCGATGTCTGCTCACAAGGGGTCAAAAGTGATGCATCAGACCAAATTCAACATATTTGCACAGCCTAAGCAAGATACCCCGATGGATGATTTACGGCAAAAGTGCATGACTGAGGAAGGGACCCTCACTTTACAGGACATAATGGAGGCGATTCAAGGAGTCGGTCAGCTCTAGAAAAAAAGATCAACACGGTCGACCGGGAGTGACATTAATGCATGCAGACCTTTGTAACTTGGGAAAAATGTAAAGGCCACTGAAGACTCCATAACCATCCTCCAATCATCTAACATGACCCTTGAAGCCCACGTGAATGAACTCCAGACGACATCCGCAACCTTGGAGCCTAAACTGGAAGATTTTGAAGGGCGTGCAGGAAGAACGTCAGAAACTTGGGGGTTCTGGAGAAGGTGGAAGGCCTAGCCATGGACCGGTTTGTTGAGGACTTCATTATGAAACATCTACAGCCCTGCAGTCTCTCCAACTACTTTTTGGTGGAACGAGCCCACTGTGTCCCAGGGGTTCACCATGTCCGGGGTGCCCCCTCGTCCAATATTGGCGAGGATCTTTAACTATAGAGCCAGAGATGTAATACTACAAACTGCTCTCTCCGCCACACCCATTAAAGTATGACAATGCCACAATCATCTTCCTCTTGGACTTTACAATCAAGATCCAGAAGCTGCGTTGCTTCATTTTGGAGGTCATGAGGGTACTCCGTGAAAAAGAACTAAAGTACATGCCAGATCGAAAGGATGTGCAGTACAAAAAGTATATAAAGATATTGCTGAGGATGCAGCAAGAAACAAACACAAAGCAACCTTACATTGCTTATACAAGGTGGGGACAGAGCGGGCACGCTCCTGGCGTGGATGGACAAGAGAGAAGAAGTTTCCAAATGGGTATTTGAGATCACTCTAGATGGGGGGAGACTGTGAGGGATTAGTAGGGAATAGCAGCCGCCTTTGCAGCTTATTATAGGAAATTGCATACGCCATCAACTTGCATCACCCAAAATGAAGCAATGGAAATATTGGCAAATCTTGACATACCTTTACTGGAGGCAGTGGACAAGGGTAGTTTAGAAATCAGACATTACAGACAGTGAAGTGGTAGAGACTGTCCAATCACAGAAAGCTGGGAAAACAATGGGCCAGAACGACTTACCGGTTGAACTATATAAACTGACAGCATCCAAAACTGCCCCATACTTGGTGAAGATGTACCAGGAAAGTCTTAGAATCAGGATATTACCCGAAAATCAAAGGCTCACAAGTATTGTGGTGATATACAAGTCCAGGAAACCACCGGGGAATTGTGTGTCTTATGGACTATCAGGCACATGCATCATTGTAAAAATGTGCGATTCCTTATTTGCGATATTTAAGGAATCGCAAATAAAGAATCACAAAACGCGATGCAACATAAAATTTGCAATTAAATAAAGAATCTCAAAAAAACGCAACTAAAATAGTGATTCCGGCAATTGCAATTTCGCAATTTGCGAAATTGCAATTACCGGAGTCAGACATTGATGCATCTTGATGACATCAGAACCAGGAAGTGAGCAGCCCAAGCCTCATTTTCAGTGCACAGGCTCAGGGAGAGGAGGGAGCTGGCTCTGGGAGCTGAACAGGAGTGGGACTGAGAGATTGGAAACACCTGGCAACTAACTGAAAATGGAAGCTGCACAAACAGCAGAGGACAGCCAAACAGGCAGGAAAAGGAAAATTAAATTTTCTGAAAAAGAAATTGACACCCTCATTGAGGGAGTAGTCCACAGCCATGATAAGCTGTTTGGCAAAGCATCTTTAAAAGTGCCAGAGCAGGAGAAAAGAAAAATATGGATCCAGATCCAAAACAGAGTAAATGCCATTAGGGTGACACACCGCACCACTGAAGAGCTGAAAAAGCGATGGTACGATTTACGCAGTTGGGCTAAGGTACGCATTGCTGACCGGCTGAAGGAGGCAATGAAGACAGGAGGGGGAACACCAACAGACACTGGGAAAACTCCTATGGAGGACTTGGTGGAATCCACAATCCAACCTGAAGCTGTTGTTGGTGTGACACAGCTAGACACTTCAATATCTGCACACACATCTGAAGGTAAGATGAATGCATGTTGCCATTGTCCCAAATAATAAAGTTAGAACCTTAGCTCAGAACAGCATAAGTGCACACTTTTTAGCATCTACTACACAATGTTTTCAGAAAGGGAAGGGCATTTTGGGAGATGTAGGCAGGTCAAGCAGTTACAATGAAAAACACACAAATATGCAAAAAACAACTCTAAATAGTGTAACATATGCTTAATTTAATGACAAATAAAAAAATTAATAACTGTGACAAGAACTCACAAGCATGAATTAATAGTTTTAACCTCACAGCAGCACTCCAGCGCATCTGAACATGAGGACACAACGGTTCTGCCAACAAAACAGTCACAAGCACCAAACTCATGCAGGGCACCTGTCCCAACACTAGTCCCCATAGCTTCAGATGATGAGGTCAATGCAACACCTGAGGGCAGTCATCGCCAATCCACTCCCATCAAAACTCCACAAACACAGGTCCGCAGAGGCAATCTCAGAGTCCGGCGTAGAAGACGTAGAGCAAGCAGTACACAGCAGGCGGAGCAACCAAATGATGTCTGGGGTGGCCTTGAGGGACAGATGCTTTGTACGCATCGCCTGCAGAGCAAGAACACACGATTGGTACAGATCCAAATTGGAAAGATGGCAAATCGGAAAGATGGCAAACAACATTGCAGTACTGTCCAATAGTGTGCAGCAACTGGCCAAGGTCATGCAGGAGGGACATGCATCTCAGAAAAACCACCATTGCCAACTTCTGCAGCACCTCAAAATGTATGAGAAATCTAACAATAGCCTGGCCACTGCAACTGCACTGCTGGCACGTAGGTCTGTGGCCATGCAAACACAAATGTGCCATTGGAGCGGGGATGTGGCTAAAGCACTGGACCAGGTGACCAATGCTATGGAAATGATGAATGCATCCACTAGTGCAGCCAACATGTCAACGCAGGAAGAGGGTAGTGAGGGTGCCTCAAGCATGAGCAGTATAGTCATGCCAGTTGCCACTGCAGTGAGACACAACACACGCAGGAGTACCCCCTCCACTTCCAACATGAGGGATGAAGATGCTGGCTCTGACAGGTGTCTGGGTGTTAGTGGGAGAAAGCGGTATACTTCCATGTACAATGAGATTCCGAGATGGTGACGTAACCATTGTTGCAATGTAACCTTTTGACTGACTTTCAAATCATCCTTACTTTTCATTCCACATATGTCCATAACCTAGACTCCTGTGCCACTGGTCACATTGAAAGTGTGCTTTAACACTCTGGTCATTATTTCTTTACATAAAGCTTACTTTGCTTGCAATATACAGTTTTTGTGTCATCATTACTCACCTTAGAAGTAATTTTGTGTGATGTCCAATCTTCTCCTGCGCCCTTCTGCTGCGCTTGACCCTTGTAGGGCACCGTGGTGTGGCCCTTGCTGGTTCCCATCCTCTGAGTCGCTGTCAGACAGCTGGATTTCCATTCGCCCCCATGGTCGCAATATTGTGCTACTATCTTGCAGCATTGTTGAGAGTTGTATTGGAGTGCTCCACTGGTCTTATGGAGGCATCTGAACTGGCTCTTCAGCAGCCCAAATGTGCGCTCTATGACATTCCTTGCTGATATATGTGCTGCATTGTACCTCTGTTGGTTGGCAGTTTTAGGATTGAGGTAAGGTGTCATAAGGTAATTACGTAAGGCGTATAATAAATAATAATAATAATAAAGGATTTTATAAAGCGCCTGGTGACGCCATCTCGGCGTGTCCCCGCGCTGTGGAGAGGGAAGGCAGGGGAAAGTGAGAGACCTAGAGGGAGAAAAGGTGAGTTTTTAAGAGTCTCCTAAATAAGGTCTCTGTCTCAGCCATTCTAATATGCAGAGGAAGAAGGTTCCAATTCTTGGCCGCCAGCACACGAAAGGAGCGCCCTCCCATTCTTGCTTTGTTTATCCGGGGGGCACACAGAAGCCCGGTACCCTTGGAGCGCAGTTCTCTGTTGGGCACATAGGGGATTGCGAGATCCTTCAGATATTCAGGGGCTACCTGAGAGGTGATCCTGTAACACATAAGAAGCGCTTTAAACAAGATTCTCTTTTTTATAGGGAGCCAGTGAAGAGCAACTAGTGTGGGCTTGGAGGCCGCTCTTCTGGGAAGCCTGAGGACCAGACGGGCCGCCGTGTTCTGGAGAACCTGAAGTTTTTTAATGTTCTTCTCAGTGGTACCTAAGAGAAGGACATTACCGTAATCAATACGGGAGGTAACCAGAGCTTGAGTCATCGTGCGTCTGGCCTCTAAAGGAAGGAGGTCCAGGGTGCGATTTAAGGTCTTTAGTACACCAAAGCACTTTCCTGTTAACTTCTGGACGTGGCTGTCGTAGGAGAGTCTGGGATCAACCCAAACACCCAGGTTCTTAGCTTCCTTGCATGGGGAAGGCATAGGACCTAGACAGGAAGGCCACCAGTCCAGGGTCCAACTGGCCGAGTTACCCCCAATCACCAGCACCTCAGTTTTAGAACCATTGAGCTTGAGGCAGTGTTGGTTCATCCAGCCTGCAAGCTCCTGCATGCATGTTTTAAAATTGGCAGCAGCCAAGGTGGGTGTCTGGGATAGGGAGATGAGGAGTTGGGTATCGTCGGCATAAGATACAATTTTTATGCCGTACGATTGAACCACCTCCGCCAATGGAGCCATATAAAGGTTAAACAAGGTGGGGCTCAGGGCAGAGCCCTGAGGCACCCCCTGTTCTAGGGCAATGCTGTCAGAAAGGGAATTTCCTCTCTGAACCTGGAAGCTTCGGTCTATTAGGAAAGATTTAAGCCATCCCAATGCCTCCTTTGTGACCCCAGCCTGGTTTAGACACTGTAGCAGGGTGGAATGGGCTACAGTGTCAAACGCAGCACTGAGGTCCAGCATTATGAGCGCCATCGTATGACCCTCATCAGCTCCTGCCCTAAGCGTTTCAGTAGCTCTCAGGAGGGCTGTCTCGGTGGAGTAATTAGTCCGAAAACCGGACTGGGAGCTGTGCAGGCATTTATTAGCTTCAAAGTGAGCCATAAGTTGTTTGTTAGCAATTTTTTCGGTCACTTTGGCAAGATAGGGTAATAGAGAGATTGGTCTCAGATTTTCCAAGGTGTCCTGACTTACATTCGGCTTCTTTTTGATAGGTAATACAATAGCCTTCTTCCAATCAGTCGGTAAGTGCGCAGAGGAGAAGGACAACTGAATAATCTGCCTGAAGTAGGGTTCCAATACCTGTAGGCTCTCTCTGAGTACTTTCGGGGGAGCAGGGTCCCGAGGGGAACCCGATTTGACGCTCTTGCAGATGTTTATAAGCGCATCGGGAGTGGGAACCGAGAAGCATTGGGTGCGCTGTCACCTACATGTAAGAAAGCAAAGGTGGTCAGTGGTTGTTTGACATTGACATACGTACAATGAATGTGAGAATGTATTGCACATATTTACCAAGCAGATGTCCCTCTCCAAATTCTCCCCTGACAAGACGGGTGTGAATGCCACTTTGCCTGAATATATAGGAATCATGTGCACTGCCTGGAAATAGCACCACAATGTCAGTTATCATGTTTTTGGCATTGCAGACAACTTGAATATTGAGGGAATGATAACATTTCCTATTCCTATATAAATATTCCTGTGCTGCAGGGGGACATGTTGGCACATGGGTGCAATCAATACAACCCAAAACATGTGGGAAGCAAGCAATCTGGTAAAACTCATGTTTAGTTTTAGCAAGTTTGGAACAAGAAGGGGTTTACCTACAAGGGATTTTGTTTATCTGAAGTTTTAATAACTTTTCGTGACAATTATTTATAATCTCACCCTGAACAGAGGGGAAAAATTGAATAAATCAAAGTAAAAATACAAAATTATCACAGTTTATCCAGTGAATCATGAATCATACACGGGGCAACGAAGTATATTCCAAGAACATTCATATATTTAATATATATGTATTTTAAAATGTATCAGGGAAAAGCAACAAAACATATTATGTAATATGGTGTCAGGTAACCTATACAAAAAACTATGTTGACACCTTCTCTATGTCATTTCAACACTCATTGTGATAAAGAGATAGATGTTGAAGTTGACGTTTCGGTCTGTCAAAGGAATAAAACCATCAGACCATCTTCAGGACAAAGTGTTGACTGTAGCTCCACCAAAAATAAATAACTGTCGCGTTTCGTCAAACAGATATTAGATGTTGGTCAAACCGTCAATTGGCGGCACCACTATTTTACGTTTGTTTGCCGGTTTAGTCGTGGCAAAGGGTCGTGTCTTTTAAAAGAGAGTTTTCATTGATTTCTGTAAAGCGGCTGTAGTCCTAATCGTCTTGTCGCGCTATCAAAAGTTTTAACAAGGTCATGCGCTGTGGTAGGGAAATTGATGTGTGAGCCTATCCGGAACATCATGGCATCAAGGAATGCTTTGAATATTCTTGAAAGTGCGCTTTGCGACACACCTCCAACTGCTGCAATGACTCCCTGAAAACTGCCTGACGCCAGTAGAATAGGTAACATAGGACCTGCACATGCGTTGGGATGGCGTTGGTCCTACGTGTCTGTCGTTGCAGGATGGGGTCCAATTCATTGATGAGATCATGGATCATTGCTGCATTCAGCCTATACTTATCATATATTTCATCCTCTTGCTGTCCTAGCAAAGTTATGCGGGCTCTGAAAATGCGCTCATTTATTCGCCTCCGTCTGTGTCCAGCAGCCTGCAGCCTCATCCTCCTCGCCATCAGGTAAAGCCCTGCCATTATGACTTGTGGTAGCTCATTCTGGGTGTGTTTAAATAAGTTTGAGTTGATTTGCAGCTGTATGTGATTTGCACTCATGATTACCACCTGGTTGTGATCCTTCTCATTTTGCAATTGCAATTTTGCGATTTTCAAGGAAATCGCAATTTGTGATTTTTCATGCATTTCATTTGTGATTCTTAATTTGCGATTCTCTATTTGGGAGGCGCAAATAAAGAATCGCAATTATTTTCTCCAAATTATTTGCGATTCTTTATACTTGTGAAAGTCAGTGTTTTTGCAAATATACCGTTTATGCATTGCTACGCTGTATTTTGCGATCGCAAATGCCATTTTTTTGCGATTCACAATTTTTGCGATTTGCAATTTTTGCGATTTCTTAAATGCTTGATGCATGTGCCAATATATCCCTGCTAAAGGCAGAGGTTACGATTTTAGCGAAAGTATTGGCAACCCAATTGGCTCCAATGCTACATAAGTTAATCTAGCCCGACCAATCAGACTTTATGCATGGTAGAAATACCACACTTAACTTGCGGCACCTTCAGGGAAAACTGGGAAGAGGTGACAGCATTCAAGAAGAGGACGTTGTGGTGTCCTTGGACGCCAAGATGGCATTTGACATGATAGAATGGCCCTTCCTTTTTGCTGTCCTTGAGAGAGTAGGTTTTAAGGGGAAATTCTTAGCACGGGTCCGAGTGTTATACGCGCACCTTTAGCTCAAGTGACGGTAAATAGGGGGCATTCGACGGTTTTTAAATTACAAAGAGGGACGAGACTGGGATGTCCCTTTTAAAATTCACGTTGGTCTTGGAGCCACTAGCAGTGGCTATTAGGGGACTAACACCTGCTTATTAGGGGACTAATATTGACTGAAGATTGGGAGGATAGAATCTCCCTTTATGCGGATGACATGCTTCTCTACTTGGCGAAACCCTACTCTTCCCTACATAGGGTGCTTCATTTCTTTTCCCTAATATCAAAATTACTCCGAATACACTATAAACTGGGATAAATCGCTGGTATACATTGTCTATGGCCCAAGACTGAAACTTCCGAGAACGTGCACAGCAAGAGTTGTAATAGAAGTCCAATATCTGGCAATTTTTGTCACTAGAGACCCCGTGGTCTTGTATGAATGCAGCTTATTACCCCCAGCCAGGTCGTCTTCGGGACGATGTACAACATTGGGGGTCTTCGTCCTTGTCGCTGTTAGTCAGTGCCTTCTTATACAAAATGATGGTGCTTCCCCGCTTCTTAAACATTTTGCAAAAAACGCCCTACTCGGTCTCTCCCACATATTTTCTAGCAGTTGATCAGAGGTACGAACACTCCTTAGGGATGGAGGGACTCCATGAATAGCGTTAAATAAATTGACTAAAAGCTGGACCGATGGAGGGATCGCTCTGCCGGTGCTTCATTAATATTACTGAGCAGCACAACTTACAGTGATCAATCATTGGGTACATACAGCACAAGGCAAACCGGCCTATCGGATGGACAAACACAATATGGGACTGAGGGGATACCTTAGGGCCATCTATGGGGGCAAACGAGGAACACCAATTACCATACTGACAACAAACACAATTAAGGTATGGCATACTGCATCAGTGGCTCTATGGTGGCAAGAGACAATTACCCAAGCTACCTCACTATGGGATACTGCGCAGTTGGGATTTCTGGCAAACTACCCAGGTTTTGATAAATGGGACCTCATTGACCTCTCAAGTGTATTCGACCATTTGGTAAACAGGAAGATTAGACCCTTTGTAGACCTAAAAAGGGAATATGAGTTGGTGTCATCCGAAACCTTCCGCTATCTCCAAATAAAGTATGGTCTACAACTTGCCATTCCAAAGGGTACCAATCTCCCGGTCTCCTCCCCTCTGGGGGATAGGTTGCCAGGTGACTTATCTGAAAGAAAAAGCAATATCTTTAACCTATCAAAAAATACTAAACAATTCCCCTGACACCTTGGAGAAAGTGCGGGCTAAATAGGTGGAAAATCTGTGGTACTTGAGTGATGAGGAGTGGCTGGAGGCGATTACGTCCACACAAGAGGTGGACATACGGTCCCGATTCAGATTGATCGAACTATACATCACAACACTAGTAAAAATAGGCAAACTAGAATCAACACAATGTCCTAGGAACTGCAGCCAGGAGGTCACATTTTTACAAATGTGCTGGAATTACCCCAACGATTCAGGCTTACTGGAAGGCGTATGATGACATTGTGCAGAAAACATGTGGAGGCTTCGCCTTGATGGTGTTTATTAAATATTTGGGAGGCAACAAATATAACAGCTGGGCAATGACTGTGGGTCATATTAGGCCTCATGGTGGCCAAACGTAACATAGCTAGAAAATGAAGGGCAGAGGCGGGGCTCACATCCCGGCATTGGGTAACCATCATGGATTGTCAAAAGCGAGTGGAATTCAAGAATCTGTGTACAGCTCATAAGGCAATCTACGGTCTGGCACCCGCCTACATTAAAGATTGCTTGGTGGTGTACAGTCCATTGAGAACTCTTAGATCTTCAGATTCTCAGTTACTGGTCTGTCCCCGGTACAAACTTGTAACCAAGGGAGGGAGAGTCTTCTCTGTGTTAGTTCCTCAGTTATGGAACACACTACCTGAGACGCTGCGCAGGGAAGGGAATCTCCTACGGTTTAGAAAGGTGCTAAAAACACTGCTGTTTAGAAGATCCATGAGTGGATGCCTTCTTTTGTGATTGCGAAGTTATTGTTCTTACCATCGATTTCCGAACGCCTAGAGACCTGCAGGTGATTGGGCGCGATACAAATAAAAAATAACAATAACAATAACAATGGATTGTGCATGCAGACGGAGAAGGTCGTTTACGATTGGAGAGGTTGCCCACACAAATGGACAAAAATTGGGGTGGGCTGGGATGGAAGTTGAGGTATGCTTTGTCAGCTGGTTGAAAGATCTTCCAGTTTGGGAGTGACTGAGGATTACGTACAATAGCGATATTGTTGAGATCTGAGAATGGGGGAATGGGTGAGCAATGCAGCAAAACTTGGAGATGAATGTTCTAATATTTAGAAAACATGTATTTGTGATCTGATGCTGGCTGCGATAACTACTGCTATCATGTGTCCCTTTTATTTTTCCTGTTTACAATAAAAAGATGTTTTAAAAAATCATACCTAAGGGTATGAGGATGGGTCAACTATGGGGAAGGATGTGAGTGTGCAGGGTCCACTTCAGATTTATTTTGCAACAGCATCTCTTAAAGTACTTTTCCCACACCTGATTAATAAAGCAGACATCACCTGCTACCTCTGAGGAAATAAAGCTTGGTAAGTGTAAGGTGATGGGTTCTTACGGGTTAGGGGCGGGGAAGGAGAGTTTTTATGGAGTGTGTCTAGCATGTAAGGATTGATTTGTTGCAAGAGGATGATTCGGCTTTGGGTAGGGAGACACCAGAGGTCAGGTGGTCATGGTAGTTGAGAATGGGTTTCTGTGGGAGAGTTCTTTGGCCTGTTTGGCCACTCTAGGAAAGTGGGTGTGGGTTAATGTGCCATTTAGGGAATGGGAGTGGCCTGAAGCACCATGAAGAGACTGAGCAAGAGGAAGGAATGAAAGACCCCAAGGAATCTGAATGGGAGAGTTCCAACCTGTGAAAGATGTAGGGCAACTCCTGGGGCTGCCGACTTCTGAGCTGATTTATGAGCATGTGCAGAGGATCTGCCACAACTCTGAAAATGAGTAGGGACGAAAGAACAATTGCAGTGGGGAGATTAAAAAAAAGGAAAGGTAGGGATTGTATTCTACAAGAACTTTCAGATCTGCAATACACAACACATTTACCCAAGGAAGAAGAGCAACACATTGATCAAAGTAAGACAGGTTGGGTGCTGATGATGGAGTTTGAAGGTGCAAGGGAAACCAATTCTGATTGGGAGGCACTGAATGGATTTTGAGAATGTCTGATGGACTTTGAAGATGTTGGGTGAGATGAGGTTCAGAGGAACCCTTTGAAGCTTGGTTAATGCAGATTTGCTCAGAGGCCTACATTGGTGATATGGTCCATGGGTGTAATGGGGTGTGCAGGGCTAACTATATGAGCTGGGACATAGAGTGAGCCTGGTTGGAGTCATTACAGGGCAGTTGTTTGGTAGGGGAAATGCTATGAGGTTTGTCGATTGGTTTCAGTACTGGGAGGCACAGGGATACTGGTAAAGAGCAGGGGCTGGTGGGATAGGTTCTATTTTTAGATATTCCAATGAATCCTAAACAACACAAATTTCCCCGAAAGTTGAAGAGGAGTGGTTAGAAAACCCTTAATTAAAAAAGTTGATCCAACTGCTCCCCAAAACTCTAGATTGACAAACTTGATAGAAATGGGGGAAAAGTTACTCTCTAAAATAATTCTAGCATCACTGAAGGAATGGACTGAGCCTGAGGAGATAATTCCAATTGAACAGAGGTGTTTCAAAGTGGGCGACGCTGTCCTGGATCAGTGCTATAGTTTGAAGTCTACCACATGAAAAGGCCATTGAGCAAAGGGGAAATGTATTTTTTGTGGACATTCATGCAGCCTTTAATAAAGTAGACCAGAAACTATTGTGGGCAATGTTAATAAAATTACAAATCCTGAAAAGTTTACTTCTTTTTTTTTTTAGTTCTTTTTTTTTTTTATTTCAAGAGGATTTTATTGAGAGAAATAATGATCCAAATAATATCCAAAACAAAATACAAAGATGCAATACATTCCAATATGAGCAGAAATGTGAAAACATGGGCAATATTTGAACAATAACAAGCTCAATGTAAGTAAAATTGGAGAACAGGCACCTAAAATGAGGGTAATGAATTGAGCCAAAAGAGGAATACATTGTTCAGAACGTAGAACGTATCAGTCCGTAAGATGAGGACAGGGGCAGGGGGAGGTAAGAGGAACAACAGGAAGAAGGAAGGAGAGCAAGGAAAAAAGCAGCAGAAAGAAGGAACGGGAAGAGAGGACAGGAAAGAGGAAGAAAGAAAGAAGGAATCCCACAGGAACAACCCAATGTAATGCAACTTACCAAACAAAAAATTAGGTAGACATAACAGCAGGAAATTGAGGGACTACACCATTCGCAGAGAGTTCCATATAGTCATCCAGAGTTGCCCAAACCCCACTAGAGATGGAAGGTGACAGATGTGCTAGATCTACTGAAGTGTGAGCACTGCGTAAGAAGGAAACCCATGCCCACCAAGTGTGATAGGAGACAGACGAGAAAGACTTCCACTCCATAAGAATAACTTTGATCGCTACAGATAAAAGAAGGTCTAACAGTTGTAATTGTAATGGCTCAAGGGGAAGAGGCGTAGGAGCCGCCCAGGGGCCTAAAATAACTAAAGGAAAAGAGAGCTGGAGCTCAATTTCAAAGATAAGAGACAAATGTCGCTGAATAAGGTCCCAGAAAGATTTAAGTAAGGAACAATTATAGAACATATGAGGAAAATCACCTGCCTCAACGCCACAACTCCAACAGAGGTCATCCTCTTTAAGGTTGAGAGAATGAAGACGCACCGGAGTCCAGTGGAGTAGATTGATCGAGAAAAACTTGGACTGTATTAAGGAAGGAGCAATTTTGTTACGTAACGCTAATTTGCCAATGGATTGCCAAGCTTCGGAGGAGATATGGTCCGTAATATTGTGATCAAAATGACGCGACCATTTTTGCTGTGCAACCGTCTGATCAGGAAGCGAAGAAGAGGATAGAAACCTATAAATGTGGGAAGCAACATGACCCGCTTTGAGCCAGATAGAAAACAGAGAGATGGTGGACGAGGAGGGGTGAAGACGAGTTTTCGAGATCGCCACCTTGATTTTAAGAAAAGTATAGAAGTCTAGATTTGTTAGAGAGTGTTTGAGCGCTAAGTTAGAGAAAGGTAAGGGCTCACCAGACTCATTATACAGATGTTGTACAAGAGAGACACCCTTCATTGCCCAATACGACATGAGTGCGGGAGTGATATTGATTTTAATTTTGGAATTACGCCAAATGGAAGACCATCTAGTCTTGTGCAGAGGAAATGCCATTTTCTTGTCCACTTTCTTAATTGCGATGATTGTATCAATGATGATAGATCGGGAGAATAGAATATGTAGAGTGGAAGTAGTACACAAAGAGGCAAGTGGTAAGGGAGCAGCTAAATCCTGTTCTATGAGTAGCCATAGAGGGATATGACGGGTTGGGGGAGAAAACCAGAGGGCACCTTGAGAGGCCAAAAAAGCAGTCTGGTATTTTCCCCAATCCGGGAAGTTACAACCACCCATATCACAGGGTCTACGTAAATATTTGTATGCCAACCGAGCACGTTTTCCGCTCCATAAAAATTTGGAGGTGATACCATCGATTTCCCGAAAAAAAGAGTCAGATAATTTAATCGGAATCATGGAAGAAACAAAATTGATAATCGGCGTGATCATCATTTTAAGGGTTTGTAAGCGCCCCCACCATGAAATATGTTTTGGAGACCAAGTATCCAGAAGACGACGAACTTTAGCCAGAGTTTGAGACTCATTATACGTAACCGTGGTATGTAGTGTCGAACAAAAATAAATGCCTAGATATTTAAGATGGGTAGCTTGCCATTTAAAGCCAGCCGAGCCCATATGCGCAGGAAAGCAGTAGGCATTTAAAGGGAACATTTCTGTCTTGTCTTTATTTAGGGTATATCCCGAAACTTTAGAAAATAAAGAAATAGTGTCAGAGATAGCAGGAATGGCTAATGCGATATCGTCCGAGAAAATGAGAACATCGTCTGCGTAGGCTGCAGTTTTTAGACAATGAGGGCCAAAAGAGAACCCTTTGATATCGGGGTGTAAATCAATCAGCCGAAGGAGAGGATCGATAGATAACAAAAACAAGAGAGGGGATAAAGGACAACCTTGTCTCGTTCCCTGGCAGAGATTAAAAAAAGAGGATGTGGAACCATTAACTCTAATATTAGCTTTAGGTTGGGAATACAAAGACATTACCATGTTAATAAATGATTCCCCGAGGTTATGTGCATGTAAAACAGCTCGAAGAAAAGGCCAAGAAACCTTATCGAAGGCCTTCTCCGCATCGAGGGCCAAGGCCGCGGCAGGTAATTGGGATCGCTTGGCCGCCCCAATAATATGGCAGAAAGTGCGAATATTATCTCTTGCTAGCCTACCTTTAACAAAACCAGTTTGGGAGGGATGGACTAAATGGGGAATAAAGGATTCTAGACGTTTCGCCAGGATTTTAGCAAAAATCTTCGCTTCCATATTGAGAAGCGAAATAGGGCGGAAATTCTTAGGGTCCGAATGGTCCTTCCCTTCTTTTGGGATCACCACTATGGTGGCTTCGGCAGCCGTACCAGAGACAGATCCATTACGAACAAAAGCGTCAAAGACAGCCTGCAACTTAGGAACAAGCAACGGGAGAAAGGTTTTATAAAATAAGATCGGATAACCATCAGGGCCTGGAGCTTTCCCCGAACGGGTGGCCTTGATAGCAGAAACTATTTCCTCAGGTGAGATAGGTTCATTTAGAGTGGAGCGATCTTCCTCTGATACTGATTGAATCGGAATTGATTTTAAAAAATCTTGGCATTTGTCAAAAGAGGCTTGGTTAGAGGGGGTATACAATTTGTTATAAAAATCACGAAAAACTTCAAGAATTTCCTCAGTTTGGAATTTTTTAGAGCCATTATGGTCCTTAATAGAAGAGATCTGAGAGGATCTAGAGGAGGAGTCTTGGAATTTTAATGTAGCAGCCAAAAGTTTGCCAGCCCGATTCTTTAAGAGTAATTTTTTGGACTTTTGTGCTTGGAAACCAATATGAGCTCTTTTAGTGACAATTGTATTATATTTGTATTTTAGAAGTTTAATTTGTTGTAGGATAGTCGGATCTTTAGTATGTCTAAAGGAAGCCTCCAAAGTCTTGATTTCAGATGATAAATCAGTAAGTTCTTTTTTAATCGCTAAATTGCGTTTGGACATGCATGCAATAACTTGGCCACGGAAAGTACATTTAAAAGAGTCCCAAAGAATTATTGGAGAAGATACAGACACCTCGTTTTCACGGAAAAAAGTGTGTATATCCTTGGAAAATTCTTCCACTTGGGTAGAGTCATATAACACCTCCGTATTAAGTCTCCAGGAACGACCACGTGGTTTCGGAGCAAAGGACGAAAGCGTAAAAGTAACCGCAGCATGGTCGGAGATGACAATGGGATGTATAAGCGGGGAGGAAGAGGCTGCGACAAGAGAAGAGTGAACTAGGAGATAGTCAATGCGAGAAAATGAGGAATGAGGGGAGGAAAAGAAAGAAAAGTCACTACCAGTGGGATTATGGAGACGCCAAATATCATGCAAATTAGCAATGGAGCACATGTTAAGCATCTGTTTGTGTGCTTTAGGCGGACGAAACTGAAAAGCGGAATTCCTGTCCAATAAAGGGTCCATAGGTAAGTTAAAATCCCCACCCACAATAAGATTACCAGCATGTGGGGTATTATGCAGTTTTTTAGAAATGGATTTCCAAAAAGCAGGGTTATCAATATTCGGAGCATAGATATTCATAACAAACAGATCATGTTGTCCATCTGATAATTTAGATAGGAGCCATCGACCATCAGAGTCATGCTCAGAAGAGATAATCGATAAACCCGAATTTCTCGAAACCAACGTAACCACACCATTGCGTTTACCAGAAGCATCCGAACAAGACACATCCGACACCCATTCTTTCTTCAAAAATAGCGCTTCTCTACTAGTGATCTTAGATTCTTGAAATAGGACTAAGTCCGCTGAGAGAGATTTACAATAATCTAAGATTTTAGATCGTTTGACCGGATGATTTAAGCCCTTAACATTAAGGGATAAAACATTTAAACCTGGCATCTACCTGAAGGGGATACACTCGAAGACAACAATGATAACAGAGAAAAGACGAAGTACAAGAATATAGTAGACCAACCACAAAACAAAATAGATGTTACGGGAGCAACCATGTGGGAAAACCATGAAAAAAGAAAAGCCAGAAGGAGAGAAGAAAGATTAGAAAGGAGAGAGAAACGAGGCAGAGGGGGAGGTCTAAAAGAGACCCATAACATGCAAGGGAGAACGTGGAAAAGGCGAGTCGAAGACCCGTTCTAGGAGCAAAAGTTGGTAAAGAAGAATAGCCCATTATGAAAAAAAACGACTGACAGTGAACTAAAAAGCAATAGAAAATTCATACACATAGAAATACATTTTATAATGAGATATTATATTGCTATTAGAAGAAAAATACCACTCAGATTAGATTAACATTACCCCATCAAGCGCAAGAGCATGGCATAAATAACAATACCATAAAATGTAGGAAAAGCTGCATTATGTATGAAACATCTTAAATAACATATATCATTTTGTGAATAGAGGAACAAAGAAGTGCTGAAATCGCATATGAATCAAACCAAAACACCTAATTCTAACTATACTATAAAATGGAGTGACATAAGAGGAAAGATAGAAGGTGTATGAGAACAGCATGGAGACACGAGGAAGAAACCGAGAGGGAAGATGAAAACGAGCATAAAGAAAAAGGAGAAGTCTACACCACGATACTACAATGCTACATAGTATAATGCAAATATAATAAACAATGCTATCGAAAGGAGTAATAATACTTGATTAAAAGATAATAAATCTGCAACTAAGAACTCTAAAAAGTGCAGGTAACTAGTAAGTATAAACAGCAACAATATAAGTGAAACACACCGTAATAAAAATAGATAGGAGCAAGAAAAAAAGGAGTTGAAACAGAGGTACACACGAAAACAGAGAAGACGGGTAAAAGAAAGAAGAAGAAAAAATTGAAAGGATCTACAAGAAGTTTCTCGAAGAATAATGAAGAGAAAAAAGAAGGAGAGGACGGATACTAGAAAGAAAGGAGAACTATCAGAGTAGTATAGAAAGAAGAACAGAGATAGGACATACGATAGCAGAGGAGAAGATCAACATGAAAACATGGCTGGAGAAAGAAGAGAAGGTAACCATGCAGAAAAAGACATAACCAGAAGTAAAGAGAACAATAAATCAGGTCCCTGAGGCCCCAGGAGTCTGCGTCGTTGCACGTTGAATCTCCATCTCTATCTCCTCCTGGTTGTCCAAGAACGTTGTTAAGTCTGCCGGTTCATCGAAGATTCTGGAACGCCCTTTATAAGTAATGCGAAACTTGGATGGACCAGAAAAGGAAAAAGAGATGCCCAAGTCAGTGAGACGTTTTCGAAGATTCAAGAAACCTTTTCGTCTTATGACCGTGTCTCTGGCAAAGTCTTGGGAAATGGATATGCGATGACCCTCCCAGTTGAGTTGTTTAATCTTGCGCATATGTGACAAAATCAGCTCAGTGTGTTGATGTCGTAAGGGCTTAAAAATGATTGCTCTTGGCTGGGTGGCTGCCTTAGAACGGAACGTTGGAACACGGTGTGCTCTTTCAATCTCAAAGTCTCTGTGGAAAGATAGTTGAAGTGTATCAGGAATCCAATGAGATAAGAATTCAATCATGGAGGAGGATGATTTCTCTGAGTCCTCCGGTAGGCCAAAAATACGCAGATTAGATCTCCTATTACGGTCCTCCTGCTCCGTGAGGTCTCTGCGCATCGCCGCCATAGACCGCTCCATCTGAGAAAGGGACCTGGATTGCTTTTGCATACCATCCTCTGCGGAACTTATCCGTGTTTCTGTTGCTGATACACGTAGAGATAGGGCTTTAAAATCATTCCTGATGGCAGATACTTCCACTTGTAGTAAGTCAGTGTTAGTTTTGGTTGACTGCGCAATATCATGAACCTCATTGAGGCGCGCCAATATGGTGTCCAATGTGGAAGTATTGTCCGCCTGAGGTGATTCAGGAGTCGGAGAGACTGACTTAAGTCGCTTCAAAGAAGTGCCCGGGTCTTTAGAGTCTTTGCTGTTCAAGGAGCGACTCATAATGACAGTGTTGTAGCAGGAGACTAACAAAAATGTCACAGGGATAGAGTATAGCACCAGAGTTGCGCAAAATATCCAGAAACAGTGAAAAAAGAGGCAATTCACGCTCCAAACACGCTATGCTAATCTAGCGGTTGAAAAATGAGCAAAAATAAACAGGAAGACACCTCAGGATATCGACATGAGCATCTCAATGAATCATGTAGAGAGAAAAAACTGCGAGCACTTTCAAACCCAGCCAAGCAGCAAAAAGTAACATTAGAAAGAAAGCATAAATGTTACCATTGTAGCCGTCGTGTGAAGAAACCCTTAGATATACACGAAAGACTGTTAGATTGTATCCGCGGCGGCGCCTCAGAGAGCAGATGACAGGAACGTCAGACGCGGCAAAATGGCGGCCGCTCCTCAGGAATGCGAGCGCCTGCGAGGATGGAAGCAGAACGCATAATTCCGGTAATTGAAATCGCGGAAAAACAGCGTCGTGGAGATCAGCGCATGTTCCGCCGTAGGTGTGTGGTTTTTCCGCTTAAAAGGGCACGAAGAAACGGAGAAAAACGCTCAACGGGATCAACTCACCCCGGAGCTCAAGCGCAACACGCCATATCACAGCGGCGCGCAAGCCACGCCCCCCTGAAAAGTTTACTTCTAATCATGCAAGAATTACATAGAGGGAACTGGACGGGAATAGAAATGAATATGGACATTTGAGGCCCGAACTTGAGCGTGCACTCTGGCCTACTTGCTTCCTGTGCTGCCTTGAGCTCCATAGTAAGGACTTGCGGGATTCCAGGAGAGCATACGGGGACTGTACTCGAGCACGCGTTATGGCCTGTCTGCTTCCTGGGCCGCCCCTGCTGGAACGGCTGTGCAGCCGGCTGGGTTTTTGCAGCTACCTCTCCCCTACGAAGCCCTGCAGAGCGGGATCTAACCACCGGCGGCACACAGGTGGGCCGCCTACCGGCCACACATCCTGGGACTTATTTGCCAGGCACGACCTTTGTGACTGCTGGCATGCAGATGTCCATCTATCCACACCACGCACTTGGAGACCTCTGCACGCCTGCAACTGGTACTACAGGGGCAGTGAGAACTCGGCCTTCCAGGATGGGGCTAGTCGCCCCCTAGAGCGGCTCTGATCGCCACCACTCATCCACTGGCTGAGCCGCTCTCTGTTGCGGTTGACTTGCTGCACAATAATCTCGCTGCTGGCTGTGCGCTGCCCCAGGGCTCTGGGGGCACTCCAGGACTTATTTGTGGGGCTTAGTTGCCCGCTCCCACAGCGCAGAACTACCAATTGTTGCCCCAATAGCATAAAGAACCTACTTTAGCCTCTACTGCTCTACAATGATTACACATCCCAGAATGCAATATAAAAGGGAGAAAAATGCTTGTAATCAATGATGACTGGCACAGAAGTTGAGTTTCCTGTTATGATAACTAGCATGGACATGTGCAATTCATAAATGCACTACAAGGCCACTGCAAACGTTATTAGGTTTTATTGAGTTCTACCAGTAGTAATACTAGCCCTGTTTTAATGTAGGTAAAGATAAATTTGTGTTTTTTGAAATATACCATGCTATGAGGGTCGAAGCACATTGCATTCTGGGATGTGTAGTCGTTGTGTTACAAGTAATGGGATAAGGAGGATGAATGCTTAATGCAAAAAGTCCGCCATTTAGCTTTACTAAGAACCCAGAATAGGCACTGATAGTCATTCACCAGGGGGTAGTTGTGAAGGGCGGGTGAATATTTAATAGGCATTTTTCGGCTAAAACTAGTTTGTATTCAAACGAGATCTGTGTGCCTCGGCATGCTAGGTTACAGGAATAAGATACGAGAGAAATAATTATGCTGTTTTAATGAAGAGTGAAAATCTGAAAAGAAACCAGATGCCAAGGTAAGAGAATGATGTTTGGAGCAGCTTTCATGTTTATGACTTGGTGTTAACAATTACTCGTAAAAGTGGTGGGATTTATTATGGGGAAACAAGTTTCATTTGACGGTTGAGAGCAGTATGGATGTTATAACAGGGACGTGTATGAATGTGTTAGCTTGGCTAGTAATAACACTTTGAGTAGTGGCTAGATTAATACTGCAGTGCTTGAGCTCACTATTTATGACGAATACCAGTTTTATGCTGATTAGATGTATTTGGCTCATTAAAATGATGTGAAGCACAAGGAGATGGATAAAACAAATGTGTTTCTTGTCTTTTAAGATGCCCCTGACGAAGAGAATGTCTTCCCGAAATGCATTGGGTTGTTTTAATAAAGCATGGCATGTGGAACCTACCTGTGCTTTTGAATTATTGTGAATAGCGACGCTAAGTTACAGATGAATAAAACAAATTGAAGAATGAGTTGAAAAAAGAAGAATAGACAGAAAAATATGGATAAAAGTGAAGTTTAAACAAAAAGATTTAGTTCAGTGGATGCATAGTCTTTGTGGCTGTGCAACTTGGTGGAACCAGTGTTGGCTCCCCTCGTGTAAAGTGACAGTATGGCCATTTATCTCACACGATATAGTGGGCATATCTTCATCCAGGGCAGATTCTCACACTTATTAGATATATAGGGCCATATGCATCAAGGGGTTTTGCCCATTCTGTGTCTATGGGAAAATATGTTCATGCATATGCCCATAATGTCTATAACAGGGTTTCAGAAGGAGGTGGGGAGTCTCAGAAAGTGTGAGATCTGATTTCCCATAGGACTCCCCTAGACCTGCAGGATTGTTTGATTATTGGAGGTGATTTCATTGTAACTTTCGAGCTGATGCATCTTAGCTGTGGTTCACCTGTCAGTGAAGAAGATGAGTTCTGGGGCAGTCCTATACTCAGTGTTAAGCTAGTTAAGAGTTGGACAAGTGCAGCCTACCAGCTCATGTCATTCACACTATCCCATGGTCTGAGGGCCTGAAATGGTCGTACCCTTGCAGACCAGCTTGCTGTCCACACTTTTAATCGTCCAGGCGGTACGAGCAGAATAAATTACTGCCTGTTTTCGTTGAAGCTATGGGGTAACTTAGTTAATTTTTAGGTCTTAAATAGGGGGATAGCAACCACAATGCTGTCCACTGCACCCAAAGAGATTTGTGTAAGATATATATATATATCTCAAAAGCTAACTGTTGCTCTGAACCCCTGCCACTTTCGGCGGCGGGCCCCAACGGGATAGCGTGTCCCAAAAGATACCAAACTTCGTCCAAGAATCAAATTTGAAGAAAGGAATGTCCGGGCCAGCTTATGCAGAAATACAAGCTTTATTAAGGCTCCACTCGATGCGTTTCGAGGATAATCCCTCTTGATCACGAGCCTTTGTGATCAAGAGGGATTATCCTCGACAGGCAGGGCTTCACGGGATTCTTCTATGGTATACGGCATGACGCGTTTCGGCGGTAGCCTCATCAGATGCCTCCGTTGTTGTACTCCCAAGGTTGTCTTTTCTTGTTTTATTCGTTATGCCCCTCCTCTGAAGTAGTGAGGGGCTCACCTGCACCGCATCTCGTACCTGAGCGCTCCTCCCAGTTCATGGTTAAGGACTGCATGCTCCAGCATGCAATTGGTTCTCAGCATGGAGGAGTGCTCACTACACAGCCGGAGTGTTTTCTATTCTCAAGGTGAGAGGCTGAGTTTAGAGGGCGGTCGGCTTGGGATAGTAGAACTGTATCGAGTGATTGTAGATTCCTGCCCCTGAGCTTCCAGCCTCGCAGTTCCTCCTTTGGCTCGGCTTGGAGACATTGTTAAAGTAACGTGTTCTCTCCGTGTGTGTCACGGACTGTCAACTGGCAGAAACGCCTTCGCTTCCGTCGGGTGCGGGGTGGTCTGGGTTACGCCAATGAACCCTGAACACTACTGGAAGACCACTTGAGGAAGGCTCCCCTCTGCGTGTCATTGGTCTCACGCTATTATGTCCAAAACTTCCTTTCCCAGTTAGAAAAAGATGAGGGGACGCGGCAGGGCTTCACAGGATTCTTCTATGGTATACGGCATGACGCATTTCGGCGGTAGCCTACTTAGATGCCTCCGTTGTTGTACTCCCAAGGTTGTCTTTTCTTGTTTTATTCGTTATGCCCCTCCTCTGAAGTAGTGAGGGGCTCACCTGCACCGCATCTCGTACCTGAGCGCTCCTCCCAGTTCATGGTTAAGGACTGCATGCTCCAGCATGCAATTGGTTCTCAGCATGGAGCAATGCTCACGACACAGCCGGAGTGTTTTCTATTCTCAAGGTGAGATGCTGAGTTTGGAGGGTGGTCGACTTGGGATAGTAGAACTGTATCGAATGATTGTAGATTCCTGCCCCTGCGCTTCCAGCCTCGCAGTTCCTCCGTTGGCTCGGCTTGGAGACATCGTTAAAGTAACGTGTTCTCTCTGTGTGTGTCACGGACTGTCAACTGGCAGCAACGCCTTTGCTTCCGTCGGGTGCGGTGTGGTCTGGGTTACGCCAATGAACCCTGAACACTACTAGAAGACCACTTAAGGAAGGCTCCCCTCTGCGTGTCATTGGTCTCACGCTATTATGTCCAAAACTTCCTTTCCCATTTAGAAAAAGATGAAGGGACGCGGCAGGGCTTCACGGGATTCTTCTATGGTATACGGCATGACCCGTTTCGGCGGTAGCCTCATCAGATGCCTCCGTTGTTATATATAAGAAGCTGTCCACAAAGTGTTTGAACACAAATTTGCAAGTTCAGTAACAAGGTATGAACTTCGATTATTAACAAAAACATGCTTCAGGGAAATTTATATGAAGTATCTGGGTAAAAAAACTTCAACACAATTAATGAGGTATTCGTGGCAGAGTGGTCATTTGCTTCCTTATGTTGATGTATACCAAAAAAGAAATGAGACAAGCAGTGTTATACTTTAGTATAAGGCTGAACCCAGTTTATTCATGCACTAAGGTAAAAAGAATGCAATTTTAAATAATAACAGCAATTTTACAAGTTGCTGAATGTAAGATCCAATGCATTACATGTTTTTGTAAATTGGATTTGGTTATTATATCTATTAAGGATATTTTTTAAAGGCGCTTTTAAAGAAAAATAACATTTCAGATAGTAGAGAGGTTGCAAAAGTTGTAATGAATATAAAATACTTTAATATATACTGTGCAATAGGTAAGCTTTTTATTAGCAGTGAAACTTTTTAGAGTTTTTTTAATTTAGTAGAGGTTTTACAAAATATTATCATTTATGTGTATTTAATAGTAGATCTCTGTTCATTATATTGTTTAAAAGACTATGATTGCTTATTTACTGACTGCAAGACGTACACAGCCTGTCGTCTCTAACAGGACACCCCTCCAGCGGATCTTAAATGGCCAGAACAACCACTTCACACTAACAGAATTTATTAGGCACAATCCCTAATGCCATCATGTGTACAACACGGCTCCAAGCCATGTAGCTGGCTAAGCGATTGCCCCCTCACTGGCATTTCTTTTTCAATGTATTTGCAAACTTTGTAGTATATTACCAGTATCCATTAGATGGATTTTTTGCCCCAACATGTACAAATCATGAATCCAGATCCTCTAGTTAGCTAAGAGGTAGGCTCCTCACTGGTGCATCCTTTCACTTTCTACTGACCCATGGACATTCTCGCTAATAAACATGTCAGCCACCCTGCAATAACTAACTTAAACCTGCCACATGCAGATATACACAGAAAGGCCTCAAAGCCACGTAGAGGGAAAGATGCGTTGAACATAACAAGCGTCTGAAGTGGAGAAATGGAAAGCCAAGCACAGAAGAACAGCAGAACTAACAGCAATGCCCTTCGGCACCTGCAACCACACACATAGCACTCCACACAGGTCCACCACAGGATCGAGGCTCGAGCCAACCACCAGCCATTGCAGTCATCACAGAAAAGTACACCAGTCAGATTAACAATATGAAATACAACCTAATACAATATCAATCGACCGCCAGCCACTGCAGTTCCTCAAAGGACAGTACATCAGTCTGCTTAAACACACCTAAACAATGTGAAATACAACCTAATACAATATCAACCGACCACCAGCTACTGCAATTCATCACAGTACAGTACACCAGTCTGCTAAACACACCTAAACAATGTGAAATACAACCTAATACAATATCAACCGACAACCAGCCACTGCAGTTCATCACAGAACAGTACACCAGTCAGCTAAACACACCTAAACATTTTGAAATACAACCTAATATGATATCAACCGACCACCAGCCACTGCAATTCATCAAAGAAAAGTACATCCGTCCGCTAAACACACCTAAACAATGTGAAATACAACCTAATACAATATCAACCGACCACCAGCCACTGAAGTTCATCAAAGAACAGTACACCAGTCAGTTAAACATCCCTAAACACTGTGAAATACAACCTAATACAATATCAACCAACCACCTGCCACTGCAGTTCATCAAACAACAGTACATCAGTCTGCTTAAACACACCTAAACAATGTGAAATACAACCTAATACAATATCAACCGACCACCAGCCACTGCAGTTCATCAAACAACAGTACATCAGTCTGCTTAAACACACCTAAACAATGTGAAATACAACCTAATACAATATCACCCGACCACCAGCCACTGCAGTTCATCAAAGAACAGTACACCAGTCTGCTAAACACACCTAAACATTGTGAAATACAACCAAAAACAATATCAACCGACCACCAGCACCTGCAGTTGAATTGAATTGAATTGAATAAAAACTTATAATGAGCAAACTTTGCCGGAAGGCATCAAGGCGCCTATAAAAAAGATCATAATAAATAAGAGAAGGCAGTCCGATAACTAAGGGTGCGGTTTGACGAAAAGCCAGGTCTTCAAGGCTTTTCTGAAAGACTGCATCAATGGCAGGGTCCTAATGTCACAGGGTACAGAATTCACAGTTTGGGGGCAAGGCTCGAGAAAGCTCTGCCTCCCCACTTAGCTCTTCGCACTCGGGGAACCAGAAGAAGAAACTTCTTAGAGGAACGAAGGCTTCTAGAAGGAGCATAAGGAGTCAACAGATCTTTTATTCCTCCTGTCTCCTTTCTGGACAGGGCCCCGTATACCAAACAGAGGACCTTGAAGGAGATCCTGGCTTCAATTGGGAGCCAGTGCAAGGATCTCCTGGCAGCAGTGGCTGAGGCAGATCTAAAACAAACTTCGCCGCAGCATTTTGCACAATTTGCAATCGCTGTAGCAAGCACTTATTTATACCCGCATATAGGGCATTACAATAATCAAGCCGAGAGGCTATCAGTGCAACCACAGTTTGTTTACGGACTTGTGCGGATAGATAATGCTTAATCTTCCGCAAAATCTTAAGGGTGCCCCAACAGGTGGAGATAGTTCTATTGACTTGGCAGTCCAACGCAAGGGCTGGGTCAATCATGACCCCCAGGTTTCGTGCTAGGAGGATAGGGACAGGGCAAGTCCCCAGGGATGTAGGCCACCATTCCATCGACCAGATGTCATCTTTCCCGCCGAACACAAGGATCTCCGTCTTCTCGCCATTTAGCCTCAATGAATTGTCAATCATCCATTGAGCCACTGCCTCCATACAGTGTCTAAAATTGGAGGCAGAGGAGCTGACAGACTCGGCGAGAGACGCCAAGATCTGGGTGTCATCGGCATAGGAAAGTACCTCCATCCCAAATGATCTAACAAGCCTGGCCAAGGGGGTCACATAGATGTTAAACAGGGTCGGACTTAACGCCGATCCCTGTGGGACCCCATACTTGACCGGCAGGGATGGAGATAGAAACTCCCCCAGCTTCACTCTCTGCTCCCTCTGGCCCAAGAAGGAGGCCAAGAGACTAAGAGCAGGCCCCTCCACCCCTATCTCCCTCAGTCGAGATGTTAACACGGAGGGAGATAGGGTATCAAACGCAGCCGAAAGATCTAACAGGATCAGCAGAGTACTTATGCCCTTATCAACTGTGGTGCGGATGTTATCAAGCACCACAGTGAGGGCCAACTCAGTGCTGTGTCCCTTTCGAAATCTGTGCTGCGAATGATCAAGGTGACCAGAGGCTTCCAGAAAGGATGCAAGATGCTGGTTAAGATGGGTTTCCAGCATCTTACCTGGGGCAGGGAGCAACAAAATGGGGCGAAAGTTTTTAAAAACCTCCGGGTCTAGGGTTGGCTTTTTCAAGAGGGGTTTGACCACCGCTCTCTTCCATTGAGAAGGGAAAATGCCATCCCGCATTGCCCTATTCATAATCTCCAATAAGGGGGGCAAAAGAGTATCCTTACGCTGCTTAAGGAGTTTAAGGGGGCAGGGGTCGAGAGGAGAACTCGACGTCGTCTTGACCAGGAGAACCTCCAACTCCTGCAGGGAAAGAGGGGGAAAATTAGATAGACCGACCGTAGTAACGGGTCTACCAGATACTTCAGAGGCCATGTCCTGAGAAGTAGCAGCCTGAGAGATGGAGGAAGATATCGAGGCCTTTTGTAACTCTAGGGCCGAGACAATGTCAGCAATTTTAGTGTGAAAATAGAGGGCAATATCATCACACAGCTTCTAAGTGCAGATAACAGGGTCCGGGGTCTGCAGGGTAGTCAGCGAGTCAACAATATTAAATAACTCTTTCGGCAAGGTAAGGCCAGTGGTGAGGTTCGAGAAATACTCCTGTTTGACTTTTATCACCTCAGCCTTATATTCCCTCAGAAGAATTTTATGGGTTTTCCTGTCCAGTTCATCACAAAACAGTGCACCAGTCTGCTTAAACACACCTAAACAATATGAAATAAAACCCAATACATTATCAACAAACAACGTTGACTCTAGTTAACGGAAAATTCCCAGATCCGTGAAGTATAGCCACAGTCTGAATACGTTTGGGAACCACGCAAATGTCGGGAATGCACAATGGAAGTGAACTTAATATATCATTAAATACTATATGTAAGCGTCCAGGATTACAATGTTTTTTCCTTCTGTAATTCGTTTTGGGTCAAGGATACATTTTACATTACATTTCAAGCAAAAACTTTTTTTAAACATGTACCATCAGACCCCACAATGAATATTTAAGTAAATAACATCTATTGAAAGTAACATTTACTGAACCGTTAAATTCCAAAGCCTCCCTCCCACCCCGTCCACCCCATAACCTTTCCCTGTACGAGTTAATATTCAACATACACTTAAGCGATAGTTGAGACGCGCGTGGGCATATTTCCTCCTGTCAGCTGCTCAATATTTATTTGAAATGATTTAAACAACTTCAGAAATATTCATTGCACGGAAACCTTTTTAAGTTGTAGCAGATTCAATTTACAGGCCCGAATTAATGCTATGAATTGCATTTGCATAATTTGTTCTTCACAAGGCCAAATTTGTTTTGATTGTGTGGCTGTGGATAATGTATGTGTTTAAGAAGAAAACACAGCACAATATATTGTTACTCGTGTTGGTAATTTGGTCCATGCTTGGCTCATGAAACTCTGGCGCGCGCCCTTCTCACTTCTCACCGGATTGCTGCTGAATATGAATTTCATAATGAAGCATTATGTATTTGTGCGCCGGCAAAATAGGCCTTATTCTTACAAAGCATTGCACAGGCCTCGGGAATACATAAATGCTGTGAAAGTAGTTATTAGACTTTTTGTTTATGAGCAGGAATGAGAAAATGAGACTATAGGGAGTTAAGAACCCAAAGTGTTCACAAAAATCGTTCCTGACTGATTGGGATGGAATTGGGATTAATAGCCATAGTTGTGGTTTGCAGCAGTGAAAGCAAAACTTGAATGAGGTGTGTACAAAACACTAAAGGCCCGATTACAATTCTGCGTACTGAGGACCGCCAGACTCGTGGGGCGCGGCTGTGGCGTACCGCCCGCGCCAGCACTGCTGAAACTCGTAATCTGGCCCTAAGTGACCATATCCGCTACTGTGAGGGATAACATTGATTTTATACATTTATATTAATTCTTTGTGTTAGCACGATGTGTCTATATTCATATGCATAGTATAGAACACACTAACTGGTTATGTTAATACAGCCTTCCTTTCGTCTCTGCATTATATTTCCCTTGTACGCAGATTGAGAACCGAACAGACTCCATTTTGATTGCACGTACATTAGATTTGGACGGTGGCCACGTGCCACCCTCCAGCAGCCAAGTACGTTGTGTTACTTGAGTTATACAGAGAGCTGAATTCATACTATTTTCTCTCCTTCTGAGACCCAAGGTAGCATCTGGTTTCAGAGGTGATAAGCGCATTCCTGGAGGCGCCGTACCCGTGTTCCCAGGCACCGAGACGAAAGGGAGTGACCCCTCCTGACCCTCCCCAATAATAGCAGAAGCAGACTTCTAAAATAGGCTTTGTGTGCCATATATGGTCTTTCCTTTAAACTACTGTGCCTACCAGTAATTTTCCAAGTACAGTGATCTCATGTAACACCATGAAAGTATATATGCCATGGACTAAGTCTTCTCCACGCACTGCCTGGGTGACGTCGGAGGGGCTACTCTATAGAGTATTGGTTGTTTAATAAACGATTGACTTTTCTTCACTGCCAACTGATTTATTTATTTGGTAAGACGATAAATGGGGGCTATTGGTAGGTATAGCTCCGTTTGATTATTTTCTTTACATCAACTGACATTTACCAGACACGCCCCGGAGCTAGTCAATAGATTGTAGGAGATAAGAGAGTCCATTACCCACCCCTAGGTTGGCTTAATGCCATGGTCTAACCTGAGTGAGCCTCTATTCGAAGTAAGTGGGGAGTCTGCCTCACACCCACACAAACAGGAGGCTGAGGGGGCCAGGACCCCGCCTTGTCCCCCTGCGCCTTTTGCATCGGGGACGACACTGGGCCCTGTGCTTTAGATTTCCAAATCTGGTGGATACCCTTCCCATATGGGTGGACGTAAAGGGAGGCGACTGAGACAAACCCAATTGCCAGATGAGAAAATCAAGTGATTCTGAGGTGAAGGGGATTTTCGAAGGATTGTATGCTATGTTTTTGGTTGTGTGTCCGGGTCTTAGTGTCAATTGTTTTTTACCAATTCATTGTGTCTAGGTTTTAGTGAGCTTTGAGGCTGAACATAGGCACATGAAGCTGTACTGGATAACGCAGAACCTTATTAAATTAGGCAGTGAGGCTGCAGGTGAGCATCTGAAGCTGCTCATGGCATATAAAGTCAGAGAATGTGCAAACCAGTCTATACGTAGGCACATGAGAATATGTGAACACCATATGGGCTAACTAGGTATCTGAAGCTGTACCTGGTGCCTAATGCCCACCCCTGGTTCTGGTGGTCATGTAATGCATTTGGCCGTCAACCCAGGTGGGAAACATCCATTACAACGCAGTCATTACAACGCACTATCTTTACAACGCAAATCTTACAACGCAACTGCCTTTACATCACCTGCCATTACAATGTATGTCACTACAAAGCATGCCATTAAAATGCATACCATTACAACGCAAGCCATTACAACGCATTATAAGGTATGTAATGGAGATTTTTTCGTTTTAGAGTGGGTATGGGTTTTGAGATACATGGGAATACTAATTTTTACCCCTACACTATCAAACACTTTCCCTAATGTTGCACTCACTGGAATGGGTATAGTAATTTTTACCCCTACACTATCCAACACTTACCTTACTGTTGCAGTCACTGGAGTGGTAATAGTAATTTTTACCCCTACACTTTCCAACACTTACCCTACTGTTGCCCTAAAAGTATTATGCGTTATAATGGTGTGCGTTGTAATGGTATGCATTGTAATGGAATGCGCTGTAATGGTAGTTTTTAAAAAAATCGTTGTAATGACATGTGTTGTAAAATCATGCGATGTAATGGTACTTGCGATGTAAATCTGCTTTGGAAAAGCATGCATTATAATTGTTTGCATTGAAACATCATATATTGACCTAGGCACAGTGTCTGTGCAGCAACCTGCGCTAAACTTTGTTTTGGTAGATTCTTCTGTTATATGTGACCCATTCATTAGTCTCTTGGCCAGTGATCAACACGATTATCACATATACAGCTCCCTGGATACACTGTAAAGCTTCTGAGGACAAGCCAAAGTGTTACTCCTTTTAGCATGGACGAATACCACCCCCAAGGCCAGTGTAATACTCTATTAACAGTTGGTGGCAGCTGGTTCTAGTAGTGAGGTTCAGGCCTTTTTACCTGAACCTCATTGGGGGACTACCTACTGTCTCACCAAGGAAATCTATACAGTAGATCATAAGTGGAGCTCCTCATTTCCCCTGTGTATGTGCTCCATGTATATAAGAGCATATGAGTACATGTGAGGGGAGATTCCCATGTTGGGATACACCCTGGATGTATGAAGCTCCTAAGGTTGCAAGGTGCTTCATAAAGTTACAGGTAAGCTGAAGTCTTTGTCTCCATGTTTCAATGCACCCCCACACTGCTCCTTTAGATTGCCCTCCCCCTTCCATTGGTATCCACTGTAAAGCCAACCGCACTGCCTGGCTTTAAATACACATCCACAGGAAGGATCTTTCTTTCTCTGGCTGACACTAGAAACCTGATCCAGAAGGTCAGTTTTTGACCAGAGAGAGAGCAATAGTGAAAGAAAGACTTTGGCCTTGGACTTGGCTCATGGAAACGACTTGGCTAATGTTCTAATATAGATACCGTGCGTTGTGCTCTGAGCAGAGACTGTCTATCTGGAACACAACACATAAATGCCTTTGTGTGCTTAGAATCTGCCACGCACCCCAGAGCTCAAGGTTATTTGTGCCCATGCTGCTGCGAGGTGCACAGCATAGCTAAGCATGACCAATGGCAATGCTCAAAGTCCCAGCCTGACCCCAACTTAAACATCTGAGATGCCCACTTGAAGAAGTCATGTGAGTGGTAGGTCGGCAGGTGGTGCTGCAAGAGGCCTTCACGGAGGTGGCATGTCATCGCTAGAAGCCCCTACATTGTAAATGAGTCCAACAAAAGACCTGGTACAGTCAACTCTGAGGTGGCTCATCATCACTGTAAGCCCTGACACAAAGCATGTGTGACAACAAGGCAGGTCCTTGTGTGAGGCATCCTCTCCTGTTCGCCCCTGCATTCTCCCAAACATTGACGCCCGATGAAAAAGGGACCACCGTCAGGGATCGTTAAATGAGAGCACACATTGTGTCCTGCTCAGGGAGCTAGTTATATGTCAACTCCGGGAGCCATGCAAATAATATGTCGCTGAACAAACCATGAGATTACCCGTTTTGGAGAAGGAACTATCAGAGAGGCCATAAATGATTGAATATCCATAGCACTTTGGCTAGATAACAGAGAACAACAAAACCTACAGTGGTGGCATGTCCCAGGAGGACAGCCAGGGCAATAACTCCTGATAAGGATTAGAATATTTAGAGATTGTTCAGGAGAGAATCCACGTCACTTTACTAAGATTAAAAAACTAGAAAACTAAATGGTGACGTCAACTCATATGATGACCCCAGATACATATATCTGGAGATCGCGAATAACAGATAATTAAAAGATCCGATTTTGTGAAACCAGGCTCTGCAGAGGTATAGCCATTATCGATTGCCTGACTAGAGCACCAGTGTATGTTTAGAAGCTTTCCTTTGCAGCAGTCACAGATCAGCTCCCCCTCCTTCCACCCATTATAAAGGACAAAATAACAGGTCCTGATGAAGATGGATTACTAATTACATTTTTTCATTGAAACGTACGTTGACCAGTTAGAGTGGGACACCCCAGCTATCAACACAGCAATCGAGGGTTGATCTTATCACCCGGATCTCTCCATCTGTGCATGCAGTGTTGTTCTGGGGTGTAGAGTATGAGTGTATTGTGTGTAAGGGATGTGGCTGTAGAGTCGAAAGAGGTGTGTTTGTGTGTGGGGATGTGTTGAATTATACTGTTTAGCCATCTGTTACGTTACAGGTGTTGAAATCAACTGTGTTATATGTATTGTATCATTTGAATAATGAAAATAGTTATATTTTTGTGAAAATTGTGATATTTATTGCAAAGAATCATGTATCTTTTTTCAATGTGAAATATCAGACAAACAAGTAAAAAAGAAAAAAAGGAAATACAATTTGTAAGAATGACTAATTGCTTCCTGTGTGGAGGATAATGATTTTGATGCCCTATCTTTGAGCTTTACTTAGCCACGAATTAAAGAAATTTAGGTCTAGAGGGATTTTCGTTTTTGCAGTTCTCCCAAACATGAGGCATGATCCTGCAAGTGTGATCCTGTGTGGTGGCCCATCCCTCTCTTGAGAGCCTGTAACCAGACGCAAAGCTGTACTGGGAGCTTGCATCCCTGAAGCATCCACCACAAGCTTCATGAGAAGATGGAGCCTCCCATGTGCACCCACAGCTATCTTTGAGGGAAATGCAGCTCTCCTGTCAGCAACTGTAAACCTCCAGTGCCATCATTCAACACAACCACATATGCCTGCACTGCCACATATTAAGGGGCACGGCCCTCCACCACAGAAAGACAGAGACCCAACACCTGTGGTCCCCCTGCTAGTACATGTTGGAAGGCTTAGAATACCACTGAGGCAATTAACTATCTCTGGGAGACCCCAAATCACTCAGGAGAGTACAGACAGCAAGATACACAGGCACCAGTAAAGCATGGAAATCAGGATATGCCCTTGAGCAATCCTAAACTAAAAGTCGTAAAACTGTAACCCTGATTCCCACGTGTATTCTCTTCCAATTAGCACAGAGGGTGATACAACTAGATTTACTTTAAGAACCACAATGAACTTGTTGCTATCGAACTTCTTAATGTTACTGCATGTTTATTTGATATAGTAACAGTCTTGCTCCTTTTTCTGAAAGAATACGGCTGCTTGGATAGTCTCAGTTTCGTCCAAGTGATGCTTGTGCTGCCTCAAGTAGACTTTCTACCCGTACACTTACCTCCTCCACTAAGCTTTGACTGTTCGACTCCCATACCCCAAAAGCTAAAGCCTAAAAGGAGGCCTTTGCCATTTTAGTGAGTTTGCAGTGCTATCTATTTTTATAGCATTCCTAAAGGCAGTGGCAATTGCTCACACAAATATTGCTTCACCTAACTTTAGTTCTGGAGGCCCTGGAGAACTGGTTTGGACACTGCTGTTAAGCAGTGATGGACGGAGAGCCTAGATCCCGGAAAGCACTGTGTACCAAACAATAACTTCAAGCTCATTATTAATAAGTATTTAGTAACAATGGCAGAGAAGCAGCCTTTAAGGTTAATAAAGTTAGGCCATGACTACATTAGTTGATAGGAGTGTGCCCAGTCAAGCGGGTCCAGTATGCGGGTTTGCATAGGGCAGAGTTAGTGATTGAAGCTGTAATAGGATTGAATGACTGAACCAAGTATGAAAAGTCACCGCGAGGAAGTCTTAAAAGATTTTAAAAAATGCAATGAAGTTGAAAAGAGGGGTCAAGGACGTTTACAGTGATTTTGTCAACAGTTGCTAACAGACTCATTTATCTTATTTCATTACTAAAACAAGGGCTTGGCGATGAAATCAGGAAAGCTGAAATGTTTTCTATACAGTTGAGTATCATGCAGGATATAAACATGAAGATTATTGCTCCATTATGATTAGATACCTGACAGATGTTGTTCATGAACACCATGTGCCTGTTATAAATTTCAAATGAGCAATTGAAAAGGCAATTAGTGAACTGATGTGCAAGGCATTGTAATCCATCGTATTGGTGGCCTTGCAGGTAATGTGAAATCTCATTATTAAGATTCTTCTTTCTAGTCCTGGGTTGGAGTGTTGAAGCTAGAGCGTTCAAGGCCGGACGTTGGGGGCAGTTGGATTTGGGCTGGCAGAGGGTATGGATGTCACAGCTCGTTTACTAAACTAAAGATATTTTGGGAACACAGCTTGTGTAGAAGCTTGTGCAAGCTGGCTCAACAAGGTGGCGACAGATATCTTTCATCCTGGGGAACACAAAAAAACTGTGTGTTAATTGTACAGATGCCAATTGACGAAGATTTTCACATTGGTTTTGGAATTCTCTGCAACATTCTAGAGTATTGTATGTAATGGAAATGTAAAAAACACAGTTGATGGACAGAATGCAGAACAATGTCTTACATTCACCCCAGTACAAAGATCTGGGCCTAAATCCATCGTTTTTTGCACTCCACCCCACCCTAGGTCAGACAATGGCTGTATGCAAATCAGCCTTGACCCTGTGCCTCATGGGAACAGTCCAGCCCGAACTACCAAGCCATGTCTTTCCTAGACCGGAATCAAGCATCCAAGGACAGGTTTCTGGCTATCAGCCTTCTCCAGCCTGGATAGCTTGACTCTAGTGATGTGGAGAGCCTGGGACTCACGTCTGAGCATACCCAGCCCACTCGGGATGAAAATTGCAAAAAACACAGTTGATGGACAGAATGCAGAACAATGTCTTACATTCACCCCAGTACGAACATCTGGGCCTAAATCCATGTTTTTTACACTCCACACCACCCTAGGTCAGACAATGGCTATATGCATATCAGCCTTGACCCTGTGCCTCATGGGAACAGTCCAGCCCGAACTACCTAGCCATGTCTTTCCTAGACCGGAATCAAGCATCCAAGGACCGGTTTCTGGCTATCAGCCTTCTTCAGCCTGGATATCTTGACTCCAGTGATGTGGAGAGCCTGGGACTCGCGTCTGAGCATACGCAGCCCACTCGGGGTGAAAATTACAAAAAACACAGTTGATGGACAGAATGCAGAACAATGTCTTACATTCACCCCAGTACAAAGATCTGGGCCTAAATCCTTCGTTTTTTTGCACTCCACACCACCCTAGGTCAGAAAATGGCTATATGCAAATCAGCCTTGACCCTGTGCCTCATGGGAACAGTCCAGCCCGAACTACCAAGCCATGTCTTTCCTAGACCGGAATCAAGCATCCAATGACCGGTTTCTGGCTATCAGCCTTCTTCAGCCTGGATAGCTCGACTCCAGTGATGTGGAGAGCCTGGGACTCACGTCTGACCATGGAAATGTGCCTTTCGTATCTAGTTGTGATTTGACTAGTAAACGTGGTCCTCAAGCTGCAAGCCGTTGCAGCAGATGATGACTGGTCCACGCAGAGGCAGGAGGTAGGTGGAATCTTCAGTACTGGGCGAGAGATCCGTACAGACATCTTGATTTCATGTGAAGCATGCCAACACAAGACCTCATCATGCAAGGCCATGGTACGGGACCTACATGGTAGTCATCTTTTGGGAAGAATCCGACTAGAAAAAAAGCAGTACACATCATCACATGGGTCACGTTAGGTGAACTGCACAGCAGCCATCTTTGGTTTGTTGTCTAGAGGTTTAATCCCTGATAAATGCTTATCGAAATGCATTGACAGGAACACAATGCTTTGCTCAGTGCAGATTGTGGCACCATGTTTTCTTATCATCAACAAGACATTACGAAGGATTTGGTGAGACATTGCTGTGTTTTTTCTTGACTTAAATAACTTTTATTTTTATTGTGTATCCACTATTGATCAGTTGGGTGTTGTCTGTACTTTTACCTCAAGAAGGAATAACAAAATGTAATCTGCTAAACGTGGGATACCAGAATTGTGCATTTTCTTCTTTGACCATCTTTCTTAACAAGCTCTTTTGTTGTGTACTGACAAGTGGTGAAGTGTGGACACTAGGCTAGTCAAGTTCTGGTAAAGTGTGGAGACTGACCTATTCAACTTGTGAGTGCACACAAGCACACCCATTATTACAAATCAGTCCACCTCAAGCAGTTTGGCTGGTGGCGAATAATGTATGAGCCAGACCTGGCATCTCCCAAGTTGCTCCAGGGGGAGCGGAACACACTGCTCATGGACAGGGATGGGGAGGCCAGTGGGCCTTCGTTCTTCCTCTGCTGCAACATTCCCTTGCGACGGCTGGCCCGCCAGTGTTGGGTAGATTGGAAGAACGATAGCAGCATCCCCATGTTCTTCCTGGGTCTTCCTCTTAGAATCCTCTAGTGAGGAATTCTGGGTTATTGAATAAACCAATTGAAAATGGGAGCTCCATATACCGTTAACACATCTTCCCAATCTATCATAGCAGCGAGCACTTCCTGTGATGTATTTCCTGCTCTAAGAGTATGAAAAGCCCTTTTCCTTTCTGCTCCTTGTTTCCCAACACTTCTTCAATCCTGTGGGTGTGTTTCCTTGCGCCTGTTGCTGCCAGATGTTCTGCAGTGATTTCCTTCATTTCTTTTCCTACATCTCATGTCCCCCTCTACCTTCTGGGGTACTTCCTCTCGTTACCAGCTACCTGTGTAATTCCTGCCATCAGGAGTTTTTTTTGCCCTATGCCTTTTCCCTCCTTGGGACTCCTTCTGGACGGCACTATCTGCTTAGGCACTTTCAGGTATAGGCAGGATTGTGTCTACTGGAAGTGGTCGCCGATATGTCTGGCAAACCAAGACTGTTAAAACCGGGCAACTTAGGCAACCTGGACTCGAAGGTTGCTCACTGAACGTTCTTCTTCTGGAAGGCCTGACACTGAGAGCTAATTTACACCTAGCCAAGGAGCTATTTAGCTCCTGAGTAATAGTTGAAAGCTCAGGTAAATGGGCATTTAGAGTCTTTTGGTAGGCAAAAGTAACTTTTAAAAGTACACTTTGTAAAATATTTGTTACAAATCCGACTTTACCAATGAATGGGATTTGTACGAAATATTTTTTAAAGTCCAAGAACTATCTTTTTATCTAGTTTGTAGGTGGAAATAGCATTATTAACTTTAATAAAGTATACAAAAACGTTACTATGGAACAGCTCACTCTGCTACAGTGAAAATAGCCTTTTAGGCATTATCACTGAGGGAGACATGTTTAACATTAAACATTTACATGTCCTGCTTTTTAAATGCCATGAACCCTGTCTTATGGGCCTTTTAGGGTTGCTTAGGAGTGACTAATTAATATTTATAAGAAGGTGTCAGGCCCGTCAAAAGGGATTATTTTGACAGGTCGAATTTGTAGTTTACATCTGCACAGCCAGATTACTCGCTGCATGCTTGTAGTCATGTTTTGCATTGTCACTTTAGTATTGGCACAGTATGTTTGTGCTGCAGTCCACATATGAAATGAAACTTACAGACTGTAAGTCCTCTTTATACCTCATACTAACGACTTTTAGGTAAGGTAATGTGTGAATCAGGAGTAGAGCCAATTTCAAAAGTTTTAGGAGTCAAAGTACATGCATTGGAGCCTGGTTAACTATTTGTTTACAGTTTCAATTAGAATAATTATGTAGTATGTGGTAAGGTTTATAGTGGTTTTTTTCTCCGTCATTCCATACATTCGCTCTATGAATTGCTAGGTGTATATATATAAATCTATATATTTATAACCTACTGGCAGTTGCCAGTAGGTAGTTAGGACCATGTTTCCATAGGAAAATCATTTATTAACTTGGTTATAACTTTGGCGTTGTTTGACCAATCTTCATGAAATTTTCTCAAAAGTGTCATGGTGGGTTCTATTGTTATGGTAAGTTTGGGGAATATCCGTGAAGTGGGGACCTACAATTGGGGCACCAAATAAGGCCGCCTTTGTATTGTTCATTCCCATAGGAACCTTTAGCCACAGCCTGAACTTCTGAATGGACTTACACCAAATTTGGCAGGAAGGTAGATGTCGGTTAAGGATGTGTTTTTTGCTTATTTGGTATAAATCTGTACAGTAGTTGTTGAGAAATGTAAGTTTAAAATTATAGTGATATCTCTGGCCGCGGATATTTCACAGAGGTTTCGGGATAAATCACAAATGCCAAAGGGAATGCTCTTATTGGGTGGACGCAACCTGAACAGAAAGTTGCGGCAACCATTTTATCTATAGGGAATGGTTCCTGGAGCTGAAAATTTGTGTAAAAGCCCACATACTGGTTCAGGGTGGAGATACTCTGTCGTGACCGCCAGCACAGCCACCCATGTACCTTTGCGGGGACATCGCAACTATCAACGTTGTCACGAACATCGATGGAAATATTAAAAAAATATCAGTGAATCATTAATACCCATAGTTATAGAGATATTGAGATTATGATAAATGTTTTCATAGAGTTATTTAGATAGTGACTTATCTACTGTGATGGTTAGAATTAATTATATAGTTATAATTTTTTACTATGGTGGTGGCTATTGAATACCTGCTTTTGTTTTCAGTTTTCACAACGTGTGCGGGAGGATCGCGATTACCAACATCTTTGCGAACTCTGGAGACATTGCGAAAATAAAACTCACTAGAAAAACATGAGTTTAGAGAATACTGTAAGAAACCCCTAGTGTGTAAAATACTGTGGTATGTGTGTATATATGTATTTTAGACTTTATGGAAAAGGCACGATCGTCACGGTTAACGACGTCACCGTGACATCCCAAATAACTGTGAAAAGGGTGCAATGTTCAGAATGGATTTTTCTACATTTTATTTTTGGATGTGTTGGTGGCCATTGAATGTCTGCCTTTGTTTTACACTTTCGCAACGTGTCCAGGGGAATCGCGATTACCGACGTCATCACAGTCTCTGGAATCATCTCAAAAACAGAAAATAGGTTTTAGAGATGGTTGTTCTAGAAATACACTAGAAAAAATTGAGTTTGAAGTGTACAGTAAAGTACTGTGAAAAATACTGTAATACGTGTGCATATATGTGTATTCACTTAAAGGAAACTGCACGATCATCGCAGTTAATGACGTCATTGCGACTTCCTGAATAACCACGAAAATGAAAAATAGGTCTGATAGATAGTTTTTAAAGAAACTTAGTAGAAAAATGTGAGTTTATACATGCTTTGAAATAAGTATGTATATGGTAATTTGTGAAGGGCAATGTTCAGAATGGATTTTTTTACATATTATTTTAGGATGTGTTGGTGGTCATTGAATGGATGCTTTCTTTCCATTTTTGCAATGCGTCCGTGGAAATCATGGGGGCAACAATGAGGGTTCTGGCTAAAGCAGTAAGGCTGTGCCTTAATAACAATCAACAAAGAAATGCCAGTACTGCAATTTGAGTTGATAAATTGATGAATTGAGTAACAATCCTCAATTCAAAAAGACCAATAAATCCGTCTGTTGGCTTGGTTGTTGTAAATGTGTCTGTCTTCATATTCACTCATGAACAAGATGGCAAGCTCAGGAGCAAAGGGGCAGCCCATGGCTACTCCCTTTATTTGTAAGAAAAAATCCTCATGGAATTTGAAGTAATTCTTGGTTAACGCCATTCTCGCCAATTTTAGAATGAACTCCGTGGGAACCCTCTACATTTCATTATCAATAGTGTCTTGTCTTGTATGTCTATGTCTTTAAGTGTATTAAGTTTAGTTTTTTGAAATGTTTAATGTCTCCTCTAAATGTGTTGCACAAAGTAATCTTTATAGGATTATATCTTTGTAGGCATTGTATATAATTGATGGTTTTGTATGCACTTCATGAGTCTTGTGTTTATCACATCGTTTGTTTCAAAGTATATTGTGTAAACCTAAGAAAACAAAACATATAAAAGAAGTTCAAAAATAAAAAGAATTAAAATAGAAGCCAACAGACGGATTTATTGGTCTTTTTGAATTGAGGATTGTTACTCAATTCATCAATTTATCAACTCAAATTGCAGTACTGGCATTTCTTTGTTGATTGTTATCCGTGGAAATCATGACATCGCCGCAAATATAAACAATCTAAAGAAAAAAAAAACTCTTATTGAGCCACTGAAGGAAATATAAGCTTATAAAAATACCACATATGGAGCCATTTTAGATAGAAAATACAATTTATAAACCTTAAAGATTCAATTAGAAAAATCATAGGTTACATGGACGTTATAGTTAGGGAATAGAATTTGAAAAACGTAGAAATTCACTGAAAAAAACAAAGGTTACAGGGACGCTATAGTGAGGATTTAGCGTTTAAAAAATCTTAGAAATTCACTGAATAAAACAAAGGTTACAGGGGCGTTATAGTTAGGAAATATAATCTTTTTTAAATTAGAAATTAAGTGAAAAAACAAAAGGTTACAGGGACATTCTAGTTAGGCTGACATTTCACTCGTACAAAACCAGAAAAATTCAGCATTTATAGTTAGCTGAGCTAACTATAACTCCTGCCCCTGCAATGCACTGCTTATGACCTCAAATATTACATCACTCTTGACATGATCAGTGACATGGCTCGTGACATCACCTATTGTATCACTCATGACATCACCTATGGGATCTGGTTTTGTAAGAATGAAATATCAGCCTAACTATAACGTCCCTGTAACGTTTTGGTTTTGTCACTGAATTTCAAAGATCTTTTAAATTCTATTTCCTAACTATACCACCCCTGTAACCTTTGTTTTTTTATTGGTTTATATATTCACTCATAAAACTAAAGATTACAGGATGGCTGTTCACAAAGGTTAACATACCCGTAAGTAAATCTACACATGTAAGTTTACTCTTCCACTTTTGAGTAACTTATTTCTTTTGGTTATTCTGGTTTTCTAGTGTACAGTTACTCAAAAGTAATAGCAAATAGCATAAGATCACCATGTCTGTGATTGCTTTTAAATAAATAAATAATTTTATTTAATGAAGCATGTTTTCCTTACAGGAAAATGAGATGCTGTATAAAAAAAAGTAAAAGTTTTACAAACTTTTTTTAAGATTAGGCAGTGATCCTAGCTGAAGAAATGTGTTCAACAATCAGAAAGGGGAAGAGGCCCCTTGGGAAGCCTTTCGATTTGGGAATGAGTTACCACTACTTTTCAGTAGTTGGTAAAAATACATTTTTGTAAACATATTTCACTTGCAAAGCATTTATAAATCACATTGTGAATCGGTATTTAGAAGGAAAGCCCTAAACATGCCCTTGCAAATAGCATTTCGGTATGTAGTTGCAAACTCAAATTGCGATTTGGTAACATGTTCCCCAATCACAATTTGGGTTTGGTATATACCAATTTTCTATTTTGTGGTCACCAATGGTCGGAGTTTGCAAATCGGACACTTTGTGACCACAAAATACCGTAATACATCTGGTCCTGGTCCTTTGGAAGCTGTTCTATCATGCTGGAATGCCCTCATTGTTTATTTACATATGTGAAAAAAGTTGGCTCTTGCTGATGAAATCAAATTACTATATGGGTGTCATGATTACCCACCTAGAATGTAAGGTAGTACCAGGAACAATTAATCGAAGGGAATCCTAATAAATACCTACGACCAGTTCATCCCAATATAAACCCACCCCTGTCCCGTGCAAACAGCACAACCATTTTGTGTAAGTGTTTATATTGTGAATTGCGCTTCTTATGTATTATGATCTCTGAGTAGAGATTCTTGTCATGAACGTTTCTGTCTGAAAAATGTAAATTGGTACACTTATGTACGCTTTGCCAGTAACACACATTTAGGTATTCCAGTTATAAGTGCTCATGAGCAAAATTAGAGACTAAGTTAAGGAAAATGAAACATTTACTGAACTTGAAACCGATCAAGTCAGACGTGTCTGCTCTGGAGCACCCCAGGTAAGGAATGACCCATAACAACGCCATATTATGCTGTATGTGTGTCGGCCATCTTGGGTGTGGCAAGACTATTTAAGGCCACACCCAGTTCTGGAAGGTGCTTAACCTTCTGGTTGTTGTCAGAGTTGGTATCTCCGGACGTGAAATTGAAGAACATTTACGCGAAAGCTGATGCGGTGGTCTTCCTCGTCGATCCTTGATTCCGGTTTTCATCAGGATTCGGACCTGGGTAAAAAAAATACAACAGAAAGAAAGCTAAGTGCAATGCTTAATTTTAATGGCGCCCATCGCAAGAAAGAATGAGCATTTTACAGCAATAGAGTTTGAGAAACACAAACTAATTTAAAAAAAAAAATTCTTTCCTTTGCAATCTGATGTATTAAGGAAAAGAACATTGAACTTTGTTGCAAGAGACTTATCTACATGGAAAATTAAGAAAAATAATAGTGATGTTGTGTCTTAAATCTTTGTGCTGGGAACTTGTGGAATTTGTATTTGTCTTACTTACTCTAACTTCAGATTTAGTGGTGGATACAGGAGCCTGAACTCAGCCTAGTTAATGAGTACCTCAGTGAAAGTGACTTATAACAAGTGTCTGTGTTTTCATGCATCTGTAGGTATAAACTGTATGATATTTATTGTTATAGCACAACCATCATTGAAGGACTTAGTGAAGTAAACTACGCCACACAAACACTGTTACAGAACTCCATCCATTACAATAAGAACAACTGGACGCAGCACAAAACATCTTTAGATCGCAGGTAGGAACATTTTAATTACACAAAAGGAATGCATACATGTTAAGGGAGGGACTAATGCCAAAAAGTCAGAAAAACATTGAAAGCTAGTTCTTGTTGCCTCGCAGGTCGACAACAAAGAGTCATCAAGCGCCCAGTATCCGGTCCTCCTCCTCCCTGACCCCTACTACATATCCCTAGTCAATTACCAGTTACACAGGTTACAAGGTAGGGTACCGGGAAGTTGATACACAACATCTCTGCGAAACTCAACCTTGCAGACTCATGGTAAGAACGCATGGCTAAACCCATGATGAAAGTTTCTCCCTGGCATTATGAATCAAGCCCAATAAATCTCCCTTTAGGACATAGCAACAGTATTGGCTGAAATTCGGTCTGAAAATGCTGTTTTATGCAGAGACCTTTCTCATTTACAAAATAATTTACAAACTCGTCCCACCTGGAGTGCCCCCTTATTACAAAAACCAATTCTTAAGCCATCTAGTTTTCAGCATGCAACTCATACGGTATACAACCGTTACCACGCATCTTTTACCACGAAATACTGTTACAACGAAACTATTACAACGCAAGTGTATTTACAACGCATGTATTTACAACGCATTACACTACAACGCAGATACTATTACAACGCATACCATTACAACATAAGTATAGGTAAGTTTATCTTTTTTTAAAAACATTTATTAGGGGTATTGGGTTATGGGGTACAGGGGTATTTTAGGGTTCAGGGCTAGGTTTGGGTTATGGGGTACAGGGGTATTTTTAGGGTTCAGGGCTGGGTTTGGGTTATGGGGTACAGGGGTATTTTTAGGGTTCAGGGCTAGGTTTGGGTTTTGGGATACAGGGGTATTTTTAGGGTTCAGGGCTGGGTTTGGGTTATGGGTACAGGGGTATTTTTAGGGTTCAGGGCTGGGTTTGGGTTTTGGGGTACAGGGGTATTTTTAGGGTTCAGGACTGGGTTTGGGCTATGGGGTACAGGGGTATTTTTAGGGTTCAGGGATGGGTTTGGGTTTTGGGGTACAGGGGTATTTTTAGGGCTCAGGGCTGGGTTTGGGTTATGGGGTACAGGGGTATTTTTAGGGTTCCGGGCTGGGTTTGAGTTTTGGGGTACAGGGGTATTTTTAGGGTTCAGGGCTGGGTTTGGGTTATGGGGTACAGGGGTATTTTTAGGGTTCAGGGCTGGGTTTGGGTTGGGTTTGGGTTATGGGGTACAGGGGTATTTTAAGGGTTCAGGGCTGGGTTTGGGTTATGGGGTACAGGGTATTTTAAGGGTTCAGGGCTAGGTTTGGGTTTTGGGGTATAGGGGTATTTTTAACATATATATTTACAAATTCTTAAATAAAAATTAATATAATTAATTAAAATATTTAAATAATTATTAGTTACATTATTTCAAAATATTATATACTTACCTATACTTACGTTGTAATGGTATGCGTTGTAATAGTATCTGCATTGTAGTGTAATGCGTTGTAAAGGCATTTGTTGTAAAGGGTCCTGCGTTGTAAAAATTGCGTGGTAATGGTATGCGTGGTAAAAGTATGCGTGCTAACGTCATACATCCAACTCATACCTTTGATAACACTACGACTTCTCCTATGCAAATTCAAGTAATAACCCCAACTCCAGTTGCGTTAGCCCCTCCTGAGCGATTCCATAGGGATAGTAATACGTTTAAAAAAAAATTAAATCAGTGTCATTTACATTTTATAGCAAAATCAACAGCTTTCCCAGACAATTCTTCTAAGATCGATTTTATTTTATACTAGCAGCTCGACCCGACGTTGTCTGGGTATGAATTGCTGCCGGCCAGTAGTATATTGTTTTGTAGGATTTTGTTTTGATAGCATTTCTATCTGTGACAGGTCTGTGAAACGCTCCGATTCACAGTGCACTGCTGATGCACTTAAGAGTGCACGTTTAGTAGTGTGTGAACTCGAGTTTCCCTACTTTATTTTTCCTTGCAATATTATATAGCATGAACTCGACAACATGGCATGAGCACAATTTACATTACAGAAGAACACATTCATTTGTGGTAGGCACAGGGAGACAAAGCGATTTGCCTGTAATCACAGGATGTTGAGCTGATGTTGAACCTGTGGCGGGAGGTGTGTCTAAAAGTGTATGTCGGTGCTGGCCATCAATGAGAGAGACCTGTGCATTTTTCAAATGGGTGGTGAAAAAATATGAGTATGTTGCTGGAGATGTGGGCCGCCGTGCCACCAATGTACTTACGGGGGGAGGGTAAATACCCATTGTTCCGCAACTTTCTTTCCGCATACCATCACTCTGCATACTTTCATTACGAAAGTACCATGACTCCGCAATGCCATTATAACGCATGGCATTACATTTTATATGCTTTTACCACGCATACATTTACAACGAAATTCGTTGTAAATGCATGAATGGTAAAAGCATGTTTTTTTTACTGTTTGGATAAGGTAAGTATGGGTATAGGGGTATATGTTTTGGGGTACCGAGGTATATGTTTTGGGGTGTTTGGGTATTTTAAGGGTTCAGATATAGTTTTGGGTTTTGGGGTACAGGAGTATTTTTAGGGTTCAGGGCTAGGTTTGGGTTTTGGGGTACAGGGGTATTTTTAGGGTTCAGGGCTAGGTTTGGGTTTTGGAGTATAGGGGTATTAGGGTTCAGGGCTAGGTTTGGGTTTTGGGGTATAGGGGTATTTTTAGGGTTCAGGGGTAGGTTTTGGTTTTGGGGTCCAGGGGTATTTTAAGGGTTCAGGGCTAGGTTTGGGTTTTGGGGTACAGGGGTATTTTTAGGGTTCAGGGCTAGGTTTGGATTTTGGGGTACAGGGGTATTTAAGGGTTATGGGGTAGGTTTGGGTTTTGGGGTACAGGGTTATTTTTAGGGTTCAGGGCTAGGTTTGGGTTTTGCGGTGCAGGGGTATTTTTAGGGTTCAGGGGTAGGTTTGGGTTTTGGGGTACAGGGGTATTTTAAGGGTTCAGGGCTAGGTTTGGGTTTTGGGGTACAGGGGTATTTCAGGGTTCAGGGGTGGGTTTGGGGTACAGTGGTACTTTTAGGGTTCAGGGCTAGGTTTGGGCTCAGGGGTATTTTTAGGGTTCAGGGGTAGGTTTGGGTTTTGAGGTACAGGGGTATTTATAGGGTTCAGGGCTAGGTTTGGGTTTTTTGGTCCAGGGGTATTTTTAGGGTTTTGGGATAGGTTTGGGTTTTGGGGTACAGGGTATATTTATAGATTTAAGATGGGTTAGTGTTTAAGGGTGTTGGAGAATTTTTTTTTTTTTTTAATTTTTGAAAACCTTTATTGTGCATGAATAAAAGAACAAATACGGGCCCACAACCGTCAGGCCGGCCACGATACTTTTGATGCACATGTGCAAGCATTAAGGTTCCTCAGCGGCCGCAGGTGAAATAGCAACAATCAATGTACGTTACACTGAGTAAAATTACGTCGTCGAGGAGAAGGAGAATTTAAGGTTAATTTTTAAAGTTTTTCGGTATAAATATAAATCAGTGAAGAATAAGAATTAAGGAGAACTGAGTCCGTACAGTAGCTTCACAACATGGACAGGCGGCATAATCATTGGAAACAATAATGGAAATTAACACCTCGGGCAATATGGCGGTACAAAGTACAACAACAAGATCATCAGCCAGCATTTACGCACCACATACAGCGCCACCCCCTCCCTACTAACCCCTATCGCGGACCCAGAACAGAAACAGGTGAAGAAAGCGCAGAGAAGTAGAAAAATAAGGCCCATAGAACTAAATGAAGAAAACTAAATCCCTCCCCCCACCCTAACCAATGCGGAGGCTACGGCCTACCCCCCCCCCCCCGGCAGAGTGTCTGTCGCCCATTAAAGAACCCGAAATATAGACCAAGAAAAGAAGGAAAGGAGAAGGAAAAGTGGAAAGAAAGGAAAAAGAACCTTAAGACTTGAAATATAGGGAGTGAGAAAAGAATAAACTAATCTACGACTCCCAAAAAATGAATGAAGGTGGGGAGGAGCCCATTCAATATCAGATCTCCCGAACTCACCCAGCCATGTGCAACTTCCACACCGTGTATAGCAATAAATTCGGAAGACATAGAGCCAAAAGAGAGTCAGAATCAGCCACATTTAGATCCCCAGGCCAGCACATAAACCGCCACCCCATCAGCAAGGATAAAGAACAGGACATAGTAATTACAAACTGAAGTGGGGAAAAGCAGCACATTCAACGCAATCAGCCTAGCAAAACACAGTTCAGTCCGGGTCTCCGCCATCCGATCGAGCAAAACCAACGAGAAAACACCTTCAGCCCTGGCCTGAACGACAAAATCCCTCCAGGCATGGCCATCGCTGCGAGCACTCCTCAGATAGAACAAAGGAGCAAGATGGCCGCTCTAGACAATGAAGAAGCAGAGGAGGAGGAAATGAGCCTCCCCAGTCACCAACAAGTCCAGTATCCAAACTGATGAACTCCCCTTCCATTGTCGGATGACACATACTCCACCATTGTAGGAAAGAGGCTCCGGAGGCAAAGACAACGAGGGGGTCAGCCGCTGGAAGATCGATAAGCGGAGCAACTGCGAAGGCAGAGTCACAGTTCTCAAAGTGGGGGGAAACTTTGTAACGAAAGCCTCATCGAGAAGTAATCTCCCAACATTGTTGCCAGGGACACTGTGCTCCTCCGTCCTCTCATGTTGCAACTTTATATCCGTTCCAGAAGTAGTTAAAGGTAGCAAGGGGTCAGCCAGCCCCGGTCGCGTTATGCCAGATGAAGCTCCCTCAATCTTCTCCGTCAGTTCTTGGATGTTTCGCCGCCATGTTGTTCCCAGGTCTGCTAGGGCAACCAGGATGTCTCCATAAGTCAGGTCGCTCTGTGATAGCAGCCGATTCGCCCTGCGCGGCGATGCCCCCGGAGCCGCCTCTATCTCGGGGACAGGCAGGGCAGCACATATTAGGGATAGGGGAGCAGCCATCTCTCCGTCGCGAAAGGCAGGCGCCACTACCACCCCTTCAGTGAGTCCACAATAGAGGGAGGGGGGCGGCTTCGTTATCCAGAAAAACAAGCGTCCGAGCCAGCGTTAGAAACGCAGCCCACAGCCAGGGGGTCGCGCAGAACGAAAGTCTCCTCGCCTTTTGTTAATGCGGGTGGTCCGCAGCCGAGAGGCGCCCCAAAATGGAGACTGTCCAGTTTGCGAGTAGCGTAGCGGAGGGAAGCGCCGTGTAAAGGGCTCTAGTCGCACAAAGACACACTCCTTAGCCAAGGGGAGTCCCACTGCATTGGGAAAGGTCTACTCAGTCCACTTCCGAAATCGCCACGCTCCCTCAGCCAACGGCACCTCCTCAGCTCGCCCTACCGGCTCCGTCTCGTGGTGTCCAGCGGTGGCGATCGGCACAGGTTTTCATGGGCAGCTCCGGAGGTCGGCAAACTCCGCGAGTCCTGCGCCAAAACAGCCGGCGGAGGTCTCAAAAGAACGCAATCGGCATCAGCGCGTTCATATCTCCGTCTCAGCACGGTGTAAGCGAGGGTTAATGTCAGGATATTAATGCAAAGGCAGATGGCTTGCAGTGCCGGGAGCTCACACGTCCGTCCCGTCCGCCATCTTAGCTCCTCCCCCGTTGGGGAATTTTAAGGAGTAAGGGTGGGTTATGATTATGGGGTGCAGGGGTATTTAAAGGGAGCAGGGTGGGATTGGCACACGATATGAGACATGGCATGAAGGGCGGAACGTACCACACGCCCCCAGCATTTGTCACGCCCCCAGACCCGGCACAGTTCTTTTACCTTTTAAATGTATATGGTGGGCGTCTGCATAGCCTATGTCCTTCTGCTGCAACTGACCTTTCCAACGCTGTATTGGGTGTTGTGATTGGTGCTGTGGTTCCTGAGATTACCCGCCTCAAAGGTTTGGGCTCTCTCTTTATTATATTAGTATAAATTATTTAGGGGTTAACGCACCATTATGGTCATACCTTTAATAGAAAAGGATGACTCAATCTTTTACGATTTTAGACTCTTTAAAGAAACCATGAAAAAATTATTTGCTAAACATCATTTTGTGCAATCAGCAGATAATAAGTTGTTTAATTTGAAACAAGGCTCATCTGATTTGCTTCAATATATGTCCATGTTTAATAGGTTAGTGATTGAGGCAGAATGACCAGAAGAAAAAAGAGTGTCACTCTTTTATAGATGATTACGTGATGAGCTGAAAGATATGGTTACTCTAATGTTAGACCCACCAGAAAACTGTAGTGATTTTATTGATTTCGCGGTAAAGCTAAATCATCATTTATCAGAACGAACAGGAGAACAAAGTAGGACAGAACATAGAGTTTTTATGTTTAAGAGAAAGGCAATAATAAAGTTGATTTCAGTGTCAAGACTGATTTAGAAGAACAAATGCAAATCAAAACTATTAGAGGGCCACTTACTAAAGAAGAAAAAGATAAGCGTAGACAGTTAAATCAATGTTTATATTGTGGAGAATCCGGACACTTTGTAAAAGAATGTCCAAACCGTCCAAATAGGAGTAATTTCAAGGCTGCAGATGTAGTTTGTGTTCAACATTCGGAAAACGAATAAGCTCGGAAGACGACGAGGTCAGTTTGTCGGGTTTATTTTCTAGTTTGGCCTCTACCACACCAGAAACACCATCTCATCATCTTAGTATTCGAGTAACACTACAATCCCAGAGCGATAGTTTACCCATATGGTCAGTAGATGCATTAAAAGATTCAGGTGCTACTGGTAACTTTATAGACACACAATTTTTATGAGAATTAGGATTAAAGAACGTAACTAAGAATAAACCAAAAACTGTGAGAGTGGTAGATGGTAAGGAACTAACTTCTGTTTTAATACAACATCAAACAGAAAATCTAGTTACGACCATAGTGAAAACATTCAATTTGATATAATTGATGTGCCACAATTTCACCTTATTTTAGGTGTTCCTTGGTGGGTGCACCATAATCCTCATATTGACTGGTTAAAAAACACTGATTATTGTCACAACTCCTGTCTACTACATAATGTGACAACACATGTAGTACAAGGTTATGACTTCTCAAAGTAATCCAAGAGTGTATTACTCCTGGAATGTCTACCGGAAGAATATTTCGACTTATCTGATGTGTTTGATAAGCAAAAGGCAAATACATTACCGCCTCACAGGGATTATGATTGTCGAATAAATTTAGTTCCCAGGGCCACACTACCATGTAGTTGAATATATGTTCTTACCAAGAAAGAAAATGAATACTTAAAAAACTTACTTAGACAAATACTTAGCCAACAGTTTCATCAGACATTCCAAATCTCCTGTGTCCTCTCCCCTCTTCTTCATACCAAAAACAGGGCGAGGATTGTGTATGTGTATTGATTACCATGCTTTGAATAATGTGACAATCAAAAATCGGTATCCACTACCTTTCATACCCACTCTGTTTGACCAAATAAAAGATGCCACCATTTATACTAAACTAGATTTGCAAGGAGCTTATCATCTGGTGCGAGTCTGTGAGGGCGATGAATGGAAAACAGCATTCCGTACAAAATTTGGACTATTTGAATATCAAGTCATGCCTTTCAGACTCTGCAACGCTCCTGCCGCATTTCAGTTTTTTATAAATTAAGTGTTAAGAGACTTTGTAGATATCTGTTGTGTGGCATACATCGATGATATCCTCATTTACTCAAAGACTCAAACTGAACATGTACAACAAGTACGACCCATTCTTCAACAGTTATTGAAACATTCTTTGTATTTAAAATTGGAAAAAGCATGTTTCACATGTCCAAAGTTGATTTTCTGGGAAATATTATCAGCCCAACAGGTATTTAGATGAATCCAAAAAAGACAGAATCAGTGCTAAGCTGGCTTAGTCCATCCTCAACTAAACAAATTCAATGTTTTTTTAGGATTTGAAAGTTTCTATAGGCAATTTATTTGTGACTTTTCTAAAATAATTACTCCAATTAATAAAATACTCCATAAGGGAGTAAAATTTGAATGGAATGAACAAGCTGAAAAGGTGTTTCGGGATTTACAAGCACAATTTACATCTGCACCCATTCTCATGCATCCTGACCCTTCTCGTCCATTCATTGTGGAAGCAGATGCCTCAAACTTCACGATAGGAGGCATTTTGTCACAAAGACATAAAGATACTGGTCAAATGCACCCCATAGCCTATTTCCCCAGAAAATTGTTACCTGCCGAAATAAATTATGCCATAGCAGATAGAGAATTATTGGCCATCAAAGCTATGTTTAAAGAATGGCGCCACTACGTTTCAGGAGCTAGGCATCCAATCACCATTTATACAGATCATCATAATCTTCAAAATCTATGATCTGTAAAGGCTGCGTCTACACGTCAATTATGCTGGACATTGTTTTTTACACGTATAGCACACTTCATACCTTTAAAAAAACTCCTTTCTGCAGCAGAATTGGCACAAACATGTCCTCAAAACATCATTCGTCTACATTGAATCCCTTCCATTGTTATTTCAGACAAAGGCCCTCAATTTATTTTTCATTTTTGGCAAACGTTGAGTAAGTCATTAAACATGGAAGTACGCAAGTCTTCAAGTTATCATCCTCGAACAGATGGTTTAACAGAACGCACTAACCAAACTATTGAACAGTATTTACGTTGTATGTTATCAGATTGTGATCAGGAATGGTCAGACATTTTATGGGCAATGGAATTCGCTTATAACAACTCTGAGCATTTGTCTATTGGTATGTCCCTGTTTTTCTGCGCTCAAGGATTTCATCCTAAAAATATTCCTGAAAAAACTCCATCTACTATAATCAGCCCGTCTATTTGTGAATCTGTTTTAAATTAATGTTCATCCAACGACCAATTCGATTCCAATTGGCTAAAGCTAAAGAAAATCAAAAACTGTCAGCAGATTTACATCGCTCCCCACAACCACTTTATTCCGTTGGAGACAAGATTTGACTGTGTACAAAACATTTGCGCCTTCACAGTAACAGGAAATTCTGTCCTCGCTTTATTGGGCTGTTTCCTATCCAAAAATGAATCAATTCAGTAGCCAGAAAGCTCAAATTACCCCCTAAATATTGAATTAATTAGATATTCCATGTGTCTCTTCTGAAACCATATCATCCTATAACTGGTAAAACTTCTCTACCACCTCCAATTGACATTAAAGGCATACCCAGTTTGAAGTACGAACTTTACTTGATGCTATAAGAATGCATAGTAAATTGTATTATTTAGTAGATTGGAAAGGTTATGGTCCTGAGGAACGTTCCTGGGAACCATTGGCTCATTTAAAAAATGCATCACGACGTGTCAAAACCTTTCATAGACGTTATCCTGAGAAAACAAAAACGCTACCTTTGGTTTTAGGGGGGATTTTGCAAGAGGGGTACTGTCATGATTGCCCATCTAGAATGTACGGCAGTGCCAGGAACAATTAATCAAAGGGAATCATAATAAATCCGTATGATCAGTTCATCTCAATAAACCCCCCTTGTCCCGTGCAAACAGCCCGACCATTTTGTATAAGTGTTAATATTGTGAATAGCGCTTCTTATGTATTATGATCTGTGATTAGAGATTCTTGTCATGAACGTTTTTGTCTAAAAAATGACAATTGGCACACTTATGCATGCTTTGCCAGTAACACACATTTTAGTATTCCAGTTATAAGTGCTTATGAGCAAAAGTAGAGACTAAGGGGCTCATTATGATGACGGGCGGACTGATAATGGTAATGGGTTGTCAAGTCTCCACTCACCTGAAATCCAGGATGTTCTATTTGAGAGATGAGACGCTTGTTCTCTACGCCCCCAAAAATCTACGCCTGTCAAACTATATGTATAATACAGCTTAACAAGAACAGATCTTCAGGGGAAGGGGGAAAAAGGGACAAAATGAAAAAGAACAGAAAGAAAACACTCTGCTGGATTTGGATCTTGGCACAACTGTAGTGCTGATCGCGATACCTTAACCACTCTGTAAACACAGCAATTCTTCTGGGAAAATATCTATGTACAAACGATAAAGATCAATAAACCTACTTAGTTAAATACATTCACTAGTATACTTTATTTACGTTGCACATAAAGATTATACTTTTCACTTTAATTTGCTATGCAACATATAGCTGAGATAATGTTTCCCTTTTATCATCAGATGTATCACGTGCTTAAAGTGACGTTCTTAAACACAAGTGAATAATGCTGCTCTCTGTAGTGAAATAAAAGAACACCTTGTCACCTTTTCAGCATAACACACCAATACCTAAAATTCAAATGTTCCATGAAACACTCACTAACAAAACACCCTTTTCTTGTCTTCAAGAATATCATAAAAATAAAAGTAATACAACACAAAATAAGTTTCAGCAGAAAATGTCCACTTATTTCTGAGTAGGAAATGAGTCTCTCTCTCTTTTCTTTGAAAAGTCTTATTTGTCTCACTCTTGAAATACGAAGAAACTATTATTGAATGAACCTTGGAGCATTTTCTCTGTGAGCGCAGAAGTCGTAAATGATCAGCCTTTGGAATAGAACAGAAAAGTACCTGTTTAATCTTTGACCCGCTTCCACTGCAAGCTTTGTTCATTAAAAAGGCCTTACTTTTCTTTCTTTGTTGCAGGCCGGAGTTATTTCCTAGACGGAATGAAGGAAGAAGTCCTGGCGTTGTCCTGGAAACCACCAAGAACTGACCGGAACCAATGAGGTTGAATGCTTTCTGTGGCGCGTGAACTCGAAGGAAATCAGGTAAGTGGGGAGTCGTGAAGACGAGCGCAAGCACGTCTCATTCTGCTTTCAAGCCTTTTATAGGCTTCAGGTGGGTGGGATGGTTTAACAGAAAAGCAAATTGCCAACTGTAAAGCGGGTTTCGCAGGCACATGTTAACTGTCATTAGTTCTGCTGAATCAAGTTGTTTCAAGCAAAATGGATTCAGATACCAAGAACTACTTAATGTTTATAACAGCATTACAGCAAACCATACCAGTTTATACAAGAAAAATAAAAGCACGAAAGTTCACACTTGTGCAATTCCATAAAGTAAACCAAAATAAAGACTGAACATGCTACATATATTGGGTCAATTCTAATACACAGTATGAGGATTAGCCATGTTTATGGCGCAAATCCTAACATGGGGCCACCCGCCAGATGTGCGGCAGTTCCATTAGCCTATTTAGGATGCGCCCGCCATACTGGCGGGCGCATCCTGGCCTTTTACCATTGCTGACGGTGCTGCTGGCTGCAGCACTGTCCACAATGGTAAAAGAGCATGCACGGATTTCCCTGCACCACATGGCAGGCACCACGTGGTGCCTGCCACGTGGTGCAGGGAATTGCAGAGGGGGTTCCATGGGTACCCCCAATCCGCCCCCACCCCCCTACAGAGGTGGCCCAAATGGGCCCCCAAAGACAATCCCCACTAGCCTTTCCATGGCGGCATCGCCGCCATTGGAAAGGCCTATACATCACCCACATCCTAATATGGCGTAAGGTGCCTGCTAGGCACCGTCACCATATTAGTGGCCCAGCTCCGCCAGGCATGCAATCGTAATGATTGTCACCGGCGGAAAAGCGGCGGAGGGACTTTGCGTCTGCCACAATACCTACTTCCACCCTAATATGGCGGTGGGTAATTATTATCATGATGGCGTAGCGATCACCACAGCCGGGCTGCCGGTGGCGATTGCTACGCCATCGTAATGAGCCCCAAAGTTAAGGAAAACAAAATGCTTACTGCAGTTAAAACCGATCAAGTCAGACGCGTCTGTTCCGGAACGCCGCAGGTAAGGAATGACCCTTAACAATGCCGCATTATGATGTACGTGCATTGGCGTGGCAGCCATCTTGGGTGTGGCAAGACTATTTAAGGCCTCACCCAGTTCTGGAAGATGCTTAGCCATTCCGGTTGCCGTCAGAGTTGGCATCCAGGGACGCTGAATACAAAAAACGCTTACCTGAAAGCTGAAGCGGCTGTCTTCCTTTTCGATCCTTGATTCTGACTTTCATCAGGACTCGGACCTGAAGAAAAAAACAACAAAAAAAAAGCTAAGTGCAATGCTTAGTTTTTATGGCACCCATCACAAGAAAGAATTAGCATTTTACAGAAATTGTGTTTGAGAAACAAAAACACAAGCTAACTTTTGGAAAAACTCTTTCCTTTGGAATCCGCGGTATTAAGGAAAAGAACATTGAACTTTGTTACAAGAGACCTATGTACATGGAAAATTAAGGACAATAATAGTGATGTTGTGTCTTAATGCTTTGTGCTGTGAACTTGTAGAATTTGTATTTGCCTTACTTACTCTAACTTCAAATTTAGTGGTGGATACAGGAACTTGCACACAGTGTAGTTTGCAGGTACCACAGTGAAAGTGACATATAACAAATGTCTGTGTTTTCATGCGTAGGTACTACAGTGAAAGTGACATATAACAAGTGTCTGTGTTTTCATGCATCTATAGGTACAAACTGTAAGATATTTATTGTTATAGCGCAACCATCATTGAAGAGCTTAATGAAGTGAACAACACCACACAAACGTTACGGAACTCCATCCATTACAACAAGAAGAACTGGACTTGCGCAAAAAATCCTTAGATCGCAGGTATGACCATTTTAATTACACAGAGGGAATGCATACATGTTAAGGAAGGGACTAATGCCAAAAAGTCAGAAATAAAAAATACTGAAAGTGAGTTCTTTTTACCTTGCAGGTCGACAACAAAGAGTCATCAAGCGTCTGGTGTCCGGCCCGCCTTCCTGAACCCTGCTACGTATCCCGAGTGAATTACCAGTTACACAGGTTCTAAGGTGGGGTACTGGGAAGTTGGTCCATAACGTCTCTGTGAACCGCAACCTTGCGGACTCAAGGTAAGAAAACATGGTTATTCTGACAGTGGGACACATAACAAATGTAATATAAGTGCATTTGGATGTCCTTTTAAAACAGAAACCACATAAAAGTTCTTTGTGCTAGAGGCAAGATGGGGTATTGGAGTACACCAGAAAATCAGTAGATTAGATAAATAAGCAGAAATTCGCTTTTTCCGATAAATGTAATTTGTAATGTGGTCCTCATATAGATTGTCAGCTGTAATGTAGTCCAAAGCCCTGAAAGAGGCCCGTGCCCTAGGCATACTGTTCCTAAAACATGTATATTCCACCAGGTGGATGGAGAATTTAATTAGGGGAATTTCCTGAGGTGTCTGGCCAAACTCCAAGAGGTCATCAGGGTTGGAAGGGATGTTGGTTATCAGCTATTGGGAGCCTTATGCACAAGGCATAAATGTTTGCATTTGACTTGATCAGTAGAAAGTTAAGAGGCATTACTATGGGCAAGCTATGGCCTGTATGCTTCAAGAATTAGGTAGACTGCATGATTTCTGCTCTATGGAGTTTTCCATAGCATTGCATTAGTTGATCGAGAGATGCCCACTGCAAGAACACGGACGATGCAGGACTTCATTCCTTCTTGGAATATCAGGATGTCACACAAGGGTTGGTTTTGTAGCTCAAATGCAATGTAATATTATGGAAGACCAAATGCTATCACATGGGAGAAATTGAGAACTCTTCGCTATTCAAAACGGTGATACTTCAAACACTTAGATAAGTTTGGACTCTCCCATACCACTTTATAAAACCCTCCGTTCCCAACTGTTTGCGTTGGAAATTAATTGTTAATTTCCATTTGAAATGTTATGGGGGAACAGTAACTAAACTTCTACAGATCCACAACAGACTTTCATCCTAGATCCTCTGTCTTGATCAAATATTTTTGCCGACAATTGTCCAGTTCTACTGAAATTACAGTCTTTGTAAGGTGGTATCCAACCAGTGAGATATATGTGAATTTTCTAAAATGTATCTTCGTTTGGGGAGGATTTTGCCATTATACTACCTATATAGTCTATTCAGAATGTGAAGATACACCTGTGTGAACCTGTTGAAAATACACAAAATAAAGAGGACTATTGACAACATTTAATAAGACCCTAAATCACAATCGAGTAGGACACAAAGGGGTCGATTCCGAATCGGGAAAACCCGCTCCGAATAGCCGTTTCGGAGCGTTTTTCCTGTACGAATCGTACCCTGCAACATCCCCCATATGTACAACAAAGGATGATTCGTACTAGGAGCAGGACTTCGTACGAATCATACAAAGACCGTACTATTCGAATCTCCACACGAATCTCCCTCGGAACCCGCTGTACGTGACATCTGTACGATTCGCAGCTGCTTTTTCCGACTTGGCAAGTACGATTCGTGTTGGGTACGTACCGTACGACCCTTTTTCTACGAGAGCTGAAAACAGCCGTAAAAGCAGAGTTCGCCCCGAAACAGGTACGGAACGGCCCCCCCGGGTACGGTGCGTACACCCCATGATCGCAGGGGTACGGTGCATACCCCTGGGATCACGGGGTGTACACACCGTACCCTGCGATCTCGGGGTGTACGCACCGTACCCCATGTTCGCTGGGTGTATTGTGCGTATAGCCAGCGATCGTGGGGTACAGTGCGTACACCCCAGAATCGCAGGGGTACACACCGTACCCCTGCTATCATGGGGTGTACGCACCGTACGGTGTGTAAGTGATTGTGTGTTTTTCCGTACGAATCGCCCTTACCTGACATGGACCGTACAAATCGCGTCCTTATACCCTGGTCCGTGTCGTACTCGTCGGGTCGTACGGCATGTGTACGAGTCGTACGGTTCACTGTTTCAGCCTTGCATTACGTACGGATCGCGACGATTTGGACTGATTGACGGAATACGGATCGTACTACGTGAATCGGACGGGTACGAACCGTACGGCGATGGCTCCGGATGAAAATCGTACAGACGTTTTTTTTCCAGGATCGGAATCGGCCCCAAAGTCAAAGGGAGTGTGTATGGCCACTGAGGAGGAATGAGTACCAGAAGCAACAGGCACAGGCAAAGCCAGGAGGTCTAACTTTAATGTGATGTTGCATACAACCACAGGCATGCACAGCCAATGTATATCACCTCTCTTTATTAACTTCCTTTTTAGGTGCATCCCAAATGCTATTGCTCTATTTTTAGTCCCCAAGCTTGCATTGGTGCATGGCACCATCATCATTTAGATACCAAAATACCTTGGTGAGCAAGAATTCATATTTACTTATAAATCACATTAAGGTGTACAATCATCCATTATGATGGCAGGTGGATGGAAGCCTGGCGGAGAGACCGACTGCCATGGATCTGACGGACTCCTTGAGCTCATAGGACCCTCTGAGGGACTGGATCCCTACAATAGTGGCAGTGCCTGCTCAGGCACCGCCGGAGGGATTACAATCTCCGCTTCCGCTAGCCGTTTTATGGTGGTTAACCTGTCATGAAAAGGCAGGTGGAAAGTGCCCCCCTACTTACTCCTGCACAAGGATATGCAAAATGTTTTTTTTTGTATTGCGCTGCAATACACAATATGCACAGTGTGACCGCCTTTAAGGTGGTCGCATCGTAATACCTGAAGCGGGACTGCTGACAGCTAGTCGGGTGGTCCCATTCTCAACAGGATTGCAGTCGTCCGACCACCATCATTATCAGGTCCTAAGTGATGCAGTTCAGGTGAATGATATCAAATGTATCTTTGGCTACCCCTCTTCTTCAATTAATGTTAAACATCCATGCATTGTGTTTTCTCACTGCCTAATCTGCTAACTCCCCCACTGTCAAATATAGCAGTAGTTTATATATTAACTTATTTGGTGCATCAAGTATATTTAAGCACACTTTCCCTTCTGTTTTATTTATGAGTACCAAGTGACTAATAGGTTGTTCTTATTGTCACAAGTTGTCAGCAATCCGGAGAATCCGGAAAAGTTTTTTATCTCTGCCAATGTTCAAACCTGGGGCTCTTTGCAACTCTTAATGGAGCATTATCACAATGTTTTGGGTGGAGACACTACCCCTCATTAACTTCATCACAGGGTGGAAAATCCCTTTTAATATCAAGCAATGTCTGTTAGGTCTGATACCGGAAAATACCAAAAAGAAACCAAGCAGAAGGTTTGCGGTTCTAAGCCTTACAGTGGCCAAGAGGCGTATCGCAATTGGGTGGTTGAGTGCCAAGCCTCCTACAATTCAGGTTTGGAGAGGGCTGGATTTGGCGGGTGCGGGGGGAGGCCCATATGCGATGGACGAGACGGGATAATAGGGTGGCCGTGGCAGATGACCCGCTTTCCTGGGGGATAATGGCACAGGCATTGGCACTCTCTTAGAGTGCACCACAACAGACTAAATGCATATTGCACAAAATATAGACTGTGATTAGAAAATGCATGATTTAATACCATGGGTGCATTAATAACACTCTTGCCTGGGGTATAACTGTAAGAAATATGATCACACTGGTATGTTGTCCAACTCCTATCTCTGATTGTGCTCCATTGAGTTTGAAATAATGTTGGAAGCCCATGGGGGCAGTGGGAATGAGCAACTATCTTACTTTGAAAAGTTATCTACGCTGTCAATCTTGTTAAAATGCAACTAAAGAAATTCACAAAAAAAACTCTTAATGGAGCATCAGCTGCCCAAACGTGTCTTTACACTGCCGCTTTTAGAGAACAATTGAGGCTTTTGTTCCACCTGTGTCTGTGTTTGTGTGGCAGGATATAACTTAAAATGTACCAGGCAAGATTACACTTGGTAAAGCATATATAGAAGGAAGGAATTGTCAAGAGAGTTTTCTAAAAACAATCACCCTATTACCCACTGTCCCATTCCCATATGTGGGGCCAACTTCTGACCCTTTCAAGGTAGGAATGTGCTAGGCAATAGTTTACAAATATCCAATGTTTTCTTTTGTAGACGTGTATTCAAGTATTTCGTACCATGGACCACCTTCTCCCAAACCTAGGAAATTAAATTGTTTACACAGAAATCTTTGTTTGGGCAAATCTTTTTCAAAAGTGTAGAACCAAATTTTGTGAATTTTTAAAATAGTACTACATTAGTAAAAAAATGCTAATTGCATGTGTGAACTAAAGATACACATACAACTTTGGGATTCAGGGCCTGTCTCTTTATCGTTAGTATGTGGAGTCAAACATATTTCATAAAGGGTATTCTTTGACTGGTGCATATTAATTGGTTCAGAGTCGGTCTAAAGGAGTTGGTGCTTCATGATCTGTGCCACTGGAGCATCTTTGCTTGCAATTTGTAGATTGCTATAAGGAATTCATCTGCTACGGTTGCTTGTCTTTTGTGCCTCAATTTAAGTAGCTACATTGAGTATTTTATGGCATGTAGCTTGGTGTGTGCATGGTAATTTGGTGTACTGTGGAATGGAATATGTGGAGAGGAAGTTATGGGATTCATTTAGTTTTTCAAAGTCGGAGCACCACTGTAAATCAGCGGGGCTCCCACCCTATGAGACATGCAGTTCCCTCGCACTATTTAGAGCAAGGGAAGAGCTCAGTTTATAACTCCAGAATCTCAGCTGACACCACCTATGTAAACCTTCCCATCCACAACTTGCCCTAGGGATATATTTACACTTGGGAATCCCTATTTAGGGTGTAGTAGTTGTCACTTGTTGGCCTGCACACATAACGGATAAAGCTCCCTGCGCATCAGGGGCAATTTGTTTTGATTTCTAAAACCAATCTAATTTTTTATTTTCTGGGAGTTGTTTTCAGAACACATCTGCTTAGTACCTTTAATAGAGCCTCCAAACCAGCAGCTCTGCTTACCGTTTGTAGATCCTGCCAAGGAACAGAGGCCAAGGCCTCCAGTGACCTCCAGTAACCTAGGGAACTAGCAAGCCACCGGACACTGTCTAAATTACCCCATATGTGTTCAAGCTATTACAGACAGAAGGTGGTTGGAGTTGGTAGTTATCACAGCTATTCCACTGATCCTGTATTATTTTAGTTAAAAATGAAAATCTAATAAAAAATAAATAGTTTTAATTTGTGATGTAAACTAAATATATATATATATATATATATATATATATATATATATATATATATATATATATATATATACACACACACATACGTGACATATATATATTTACATATATATTTAGATATATATATATATATATATTTTTTAAAAGGTGGGTCCTACCCACCTTTTATCACCTCCCCAAAATCCACAAGCACGCCAAGAGACCACCCGGACGCCCAATCGTGTCCTCAATTGGGAGCCTGCTGGAGAACACGTCTCGATTTATAGACTCTTATCTTGCTCCCACTGTCAAAGATCTCCCATCTTACGTGAGAGATACACAAGACTTTCTCCGTATAATGGACAACATTGCCTGGGAGAGAACATGCTTTTGATCACATTAGATGTGGTTAACCTTAATACCTGTATAGATCATGAAAAAGGCCTACAGGCAATTGAATGGTTTCTAGATAAAAAAAAACAGAAAAATACAGGACACACAGTGCAATGTTACTTAGCAGGATACGTTTCTGTTTGTACCATAACATCTTCTTGTTCTCCAATCAATTATACAAACAAATAAGGGGTACTTCGATGGGCTCGTGCTTCTCCCCCAGCTACGCGAACCTGTTCGTGGGCTGGTGGGAGAAGCACGAAGCATGGACAGAACAAAATGGGACATGGACTGACAATATTTTAATGTGGACCAGGTATATAGATTACCTTTTTATTATTTGGCTAGGCGATAGGACCTCGGCTGAGGATTACATCGCCAAGCTGAATAATAATACCAAAAACTTGAAGTTCACTAGCACAATTAGTGCCACTAGTATTTATTTATTTACGAATTTTGTAAAGCGCGCGGCTACCCCCAATGGGGGTGTCCCGGCGCTGAAACTGTCAGCAGGAGGTGAAGGAGCAATCTAGATAGATGAAAATAACCAGGTTTTCAGGCGACTGCGAAACAGAGCTTCGGATGGGGCAAATCTGAGATCGATCGGTAAGCACTTCCAATGTTTGGCAGCAAGAACAGCAAAGGCTCTGCCACCAGTTCTTGTGCGACGGAATCTTGGCACCTGCATGAGACGAAGGTTGTTGGAGCGAAGGTCTCTGACTGAGTGGGACAATCTCAATCTCTTTTTTAAATAATCTGGGCCAGTTCCGTTCAGAGCTCGAAAAGCAAGAGTGAGCGTTTTAAATTTAATGCGGTTGGCTATAGGAAGCCAATGGATTTCTTTGCGAAACGCTGATACGGGGTGTCTGTATGGGATATTGCCAATCAGTCTTGCAGCAGCATTTTGAACTACTTGTAGGCGTTCAATTTGATATAGAGGGGCCCCAGCATATAGGCTGTTGGCATAATCCAGATGAGAGGTGATTAATGCCTGAGTTACTGTTCTGCGTGCCTCCATAGGCAAAAATGGAAAGATCTTTCTCATCATTTTTAATTTACCATAGCAGGCCGCAGTAACCTTATTAATTTGAGGGCTGCAGGAGAGTGTATCATCAAATATGAACCCCAGGTTGCATGCAGAGTGAACCGGGGTAGGGGGGGGATTGAGTACCGTAGGCCACCATAATGAAGGTGGAATGATCATTTTTTGATTAAAGAACAAAACCTCCGTCTTGTCTGTGTTAAGTCGCAGGTGGTTCGAGGACATCCAAGAGCAGATTTCGCCAAGACAGTGGCGGAAACTGGAAAGGCTGGAGTCAGAGTGGTCTCTAAAAGAAAATATCAGCTGTGTATCATCAGCATAAGAGATCACTCTGACTCCGCATGCCTCCACAACCTTAGCCAACGGGGCTAGGTAGACATTGAAAAACAGAGGACTCAACGCTGAGCCTTGTGGTACTCCACGTACAAGAGGTTTGCATCCTGATTTAAACGGTCTGAGCAGAACCCTCTGAAATCGTCCTTGGAGAAAGGAACTGATCCACGCCAGGGCGGTGCCGCCCAGTCCAATCTGCTCCAGTCGGTCTAGAAGAATTTTGTGGGACACCGTATCGAATGCGGCGGATAGGTCGAGGAGGACCAACATGGCCTCCTCGCCCTTATCCACACACTCTCGCACAGTCTCCGATACCTCTAGCAGTGCGGTCTCCGTACTGAATCCAGCACGGAAACCAGACTGGGAGTCATGTAGAAGAGAGTTTTTGAGAGTATTTGCTACTTGGATTTGGAAATCTATATAAAAAACAACACGCTCCAAACGAAACTCTATAGAAAACCAACAGCGGGGAATGCAGTTTTGCATGCAGCTAGCTACCACCCGAAGAGTCTTGTGAGAAATGTACCCTATGGTGAGCAGTTACGCTTAAAAAGAAACTGCTCAATGGAAACCGATTTTCAAGCAGCAAAATCAGAGGCTAAACAAAGGTTCCAGAATAGGGGTTATTCCAATAGCTTATTAGAACAAGCTTCACTGAAGGCATCCAAAGTCAACAGGAGGGATCTCCTGATGCCAAAAGATGTGCCCAAGAAGGGAGAGGAGGTGAGAATGATCACCAAATTTAATACCAGATCTGGTGATCTTGTCCACATCTTGAAAAAGAACTGGCCCGTCCTTATGACTGACAATGTGCTGAAAAAACATCTAACACAGCAACCTTTAGTAACCTATCAACGCTGCCAGTCATTGTCAGATCATCTGGTCCACAGCCATTATTCTATAAAAACCAAAGTCAGTCACTGTGTCCAATTTAAAAGGGTTTTTCCCCTGCCTTCGCTGTAAAGCCTGCAAAGGGAGTAGAAAAACCTTAGAGTACCCTAATAGAACAGGAGGAGGTGGACCCAACAGAAAAATCATGAAATTGTTAAATTATAACTCTGAATTCACCATCTACTGTCTCGAGTGCCCCTGTAAGAAAAGATATTTAGGGAGTACCATCAACCCCACGAAGCTTAGGATCCTGGAACATAAGCGGGCTATCACGAACAAAGATAGATCTTACCCAGTAGCCCGCCATTTTGCCGAATGCCATCAGAGCAATAGAGATCTGTTAAGCTTCTACTGTATAGACCAGGTAAATACACAAGAACGAGGGGGACACAGAGAGAAGGCATTGAGAATCCTGGAGTCAAGGTATATAATCGATCTAAAAACCATGACTCCATGGGGCCTGAATAATGACGAGGAACTATGGGTTCATCTCTAACATAAGTGCATGGGATCATGCACTTTATACTGCAAATAGGGACACTCTGGGTTGAATGAGTAATAACATACATCACTCCCTTTAAAACCCACAAAGGTCTTCTGCCTGCCATCAGTTGAAAATTGATGAATAAGAGAAAGAATGCCCATACAGGGCTGCAAAACAGGAAAAATATGAGGCAATTATAGGAGGGTCCATGAGATCTTGAGGATATAAACAATTGGGAATACATCCCCCAAACGCTAAAGAATTATAAGTCATATAAATTTTAGCATATACCCTGACCTTACAACTGCCTGATTTATCTACATTGTTATTATCTCAACTGGTATGTAAATAATATGATGAAATGTTTGTTGTATTATATGTTTTTAATGAGCACTGAGCACTTTATATTTAATTGCGTCATGTTTTACAAACCATGTGTTAAAAAGAAAATATACGTTATGAGATGGCCGCCACATTGCAATTTTAAAAGACTTCATCTATGTCAATGACGTGGGAAGTGGCCAATTGGTTTAAAACTGCGCATTTTTTCACAAACTGACACTGACGAAGCTAGAGTAGCGAAACACGTCTGTCGGGGGTGAAAGGGGGTTTGCAAATAGATTTTCTTAACCGGATTGCAGTGTGCTCGCCTTTTTTCCACTTGGATAAGTGGAAAGTGTTGTGAAGATATATTTATATATATATATATATATATATATATATATATATATATATATATATATATATATATATATTACCTACTGGCGGTCGCCAGTAGGTAGTTATAGTTAGGATTATTTTGTATAGGGAATTCGCAACATTCTATTGGGAATAACTTTTGCGTCGGTTGGGAAATCTGCCTGAAATTTTCCTCAAATTTGCCTCGCGCGCTCCGCTCTTTCCCTGAAAGTTTGGGGGGGATTCGTCAAGCGGGGGCCGAGATAAAAGGGGGGTCCCACAACGTGTTTTCCCCATGTTAATTTCCATAGGGCGGTCAAACTCACTTTTAGCCTGAACGGCTGAATGGATTTCCACCAAACTTGGCAAAATTGTAGGGACTGGTAGCCCAATGTGCCTTTGCTATGTCTCAAGATATGTGCTCCAGTGGATTTTGAGTAATTTAGGTTCAAAAAAATATATATATCTATAAGCGCGCCCCGGGACGCGCACCGGGGCGCGAACCAGCGCGCTACGCGAGTTCGCGCGCGGAAAGCTGATTGGCTCTTGGGTGTCTGTCAACATTCCAAACAGTCCAGAGCGGCCGCCATCTTGTGTCTTGGTAGGATCGAGACACAAGAGGTGGCAAAAACAAAGGGAGAAATGACCAAAAGGGGGCAGAGTAGACCCCCCTGACCCCCTAGGCTTGATGTAGGTTTTTTTTTTTCGATTTGCGCCGGGGGAGCGCCCGGTACGCGCACCGGGGAGCGTACCGGGGAGCGTACCATGGGGAAAAAAGAATGACAGAATTTTTTTTTAAATGTAGCTTTTTTTATAAATTGGAGGTAGTTCTAAAAAGAAATGTTTTTTTCTTCTTTTTGTTGTTTTATATTTTTTTTATTGTTTTTTTGAACATTTTGTACTTTTTTTGGCTTTTATGAACAATTTTATATTTTTTTTGTTATTTTTATGGGGAGAAACAAAAAACAGGGAATTGTAAAAGGCTCAACTGGAGCAAAAAAATCAGGAAAAAATTAAGGTTTTTTGGGGCAATTGTGGTTGTCACCAGCACGGTTGATGAGCTTTATGCTTTGCTCACCATAGGTAATTGTTTTACCACAAAAAATACAACTGATTTTGTATTCCCCAAACTGGGGTTGCATGTTTGGGACCATCTACCTTGTCTCTGGTCCCGATGGAGTGGGTTGCTTTCTTTTGGAGGTGCTGGGTGAAGATTGGGGAGGGTTTCTGGCCAGTTCTCGGACCTCTGCCGCAGCATAGTTGTTAGGATGCCGGCGTTGCATGTGGCGAATCATGGTGTTATTGCCAAAAGAGTATTTCTTGTTAGGGTTCCCCCTTGAAAGTTCAGTGCCACAGATTAGGCAAGTAACCCTTGGCGCATTCACTTTTTTTTGGTCCTTTGGGATGGAAAAAACACTCCCAGATAATGTGCTGCTTTAGCCTATATGGGGTATTGTCTTCTGGCAGGAATGTCCTCCTCCCCTCTTCTTCCTCCTCCTCCTCCTCCTCCTCTTCTTCATCTCCACCACTGTGGTGTTGTGGTGGTCCTCTTGGTGGTGGTGGTAGTGGTGGTGGCTGAGATGCTCCTGCTGCTGCTGCTGCTGCTACTGAAGCCATTTTTCAATCCAAAAAGGTACTGAGAGGTCTATCAACAGGTCTTCTTCACTCAAAGTACAAAGTGAGAACGAGGAAAAAAGGTGGGGGCTTTCATCATTAGGAAAAAAAAACTGTCCTGAACCAATGAAAAGTGTTATTTTCAGGTCACATGACCAGGGCTTTCATCATTTGGAAACCAAAACTGTCCTGAACCAATAAAAAGTGTTATTTTTAGGTCACATGACCCGACGCGCTTACGCTACGCGCCCCAGGGCACGCCCCGGGGTGCGTCGCGTAAGCACGTCGGATGCTTACGTTGCGCGATCGTATGCGCTCGAGTGCTTCCGGGTGCGTTTACGCCGTGTGTATCACGCGGACGCGGCTACGCGATACGTCACAATGATGTTTTCGTTCGCGGCAATAGCGCTAACGGGATGCTCACTGGTACGGGCCCTGGGGCGGGCCGCAAGACTGCGCTTACCAGTGCGCTCACCGGGACGCGCACCGGGAGCGCTCCAGGGCAAAAAAAAACCATGAACAATATACATTAAAAAAATAGTATTACATAAATATACAATACAGGATTCATTATAAAAATATTACATTTCATACCTACAGAAATTTGCTATTAAAAAATCTTTGAAAGTCACTGAAAAAACCATAGGTTTCACACCAGTTATAGTTAGGAATTAGCATTTAAAAAACCTATGAAATTCACTGAAAAAACCATAGGTTTCACACCAGTTATAGTTAGGAATTACCATTTAAAAAAACATATTACATTCACTGAAAAAACCATAGGTTTCACACCAGTTATAGTTAGCTGGAAATTTTACTGACATAAAACCATTGAAATTCAGACGTTATAGTTAGTTGGACTCACTATAACTTGCGCGCCTGCAATGCACTGTTGATGACGTCACATATTACATCACTCATGACATGGTCAGTGACATCACTCATGACATCACTGATGACACCATCCAGTAAATGTGTGTCTTTACGAAAAATAAATATGTTTTATATATGTATATGTAAAGGTCGATGGAAGAATAAATGTTTAAATAAGTGTCTTAATGGATGTTTTAAAAAAAAATTGATTGGTTTACTGGCTTATTAAGTGTATCTTAGTGAATACATATATTAGCGAGTATTGTTTAAATATTTAAATGTTTGTATCAGTGTTTCACTTTGTGTATAAGTGGCTGCATGGGTTGGTGAGTAGCTACATGTGTGTGTATATGGGTTATTAGATGTTTTTTTTAGTATCAGTATGAGTGTCTGTATGGTTTGGTGGGGGTGTTACTTAGCACATAGATGCATCAATGACTGACTCACTGTTTTGTATGTGTTTTGAAGACAGCATATGTGCAGGACTGTATGGGTGGATGAGTGTGTATATGTGTGTGTTAGTGAGTGAATGACTGTCTCGCTAGTGTCTTTATCAGTAACTACATATGTTTTAATATAGTATATGTGAGTATTGATGTAAATAAGTGAGTATATGTGAGAGTGAGAGATTGAAAGAGTTCTTGTTTAAATAAGTATGTGTTTCTATAAGTGATTGTTTAAGAGAGTAAGTATGTGTAAGTTTCCTTAGAAGTAAGGTGGTAGTGTGTGTATAGCTGTATATGTAAATAAATGGATGTTCAATAGTTTATTTGCATGTGTGATTATGTGTGTGAGTAACTTTTGGATGACTGTCGGTGTGTAACAGGATGTATAGGTGTTTCACTACATATGATGAGTGAATATATGTATGAGTGACTATAAAGAACTGTTGGTGAATGAGTGGATGTGTATATAGATGGTGGTATTACTGAATTGGTTGTTGTAACTGGTATGGGTATCTCCATTTTTTTGAAAATGTTAGTTTCTATTTTTGAATATGTGTTTCAAGGGTTACATTACACTGAAAGGAGGTCTGTCACTCTGTCACAAGGATGGTGTCATCAGTGATGTCATGAGTGATGTCGGTGACCATGTCATGAGTGATGTAAGATGTGACGTCATCAGCAGTGCATTGCAGGCGCACAAGTTATAGTGAGTCCAATTAACTATAACGTGGGAATTTCAATGGTTTTATGTCAGTAAAATTTCCAGCTAACTATAACTGGTGTGAAACCTATGTTTTTTTCATTGAATTTAATAGGTTTTTTAAATGGTAATTCCTAACTATAACTGGTGTGAAACCTATGGTTTTTTCAGTGAATATATATATATATATATATATATATATATATATATATATATATATATATATATATATATATATATATATATATATATGTGTGTCTGTATGTATGTATGTATGTATGTATGTATGTATGTATATATATATATATATATATATATATATATATATATATATATATATATATATATATATATATATATATATATATATATATACACACATTTATATATTCCCTAAAAATATAAAAACAATAATTAAACATTTTGTAGAAAACAAATTTCACTCAAAATTTTAACAATAACTTAAAAGTAAAAATTTACAAACATATATACAAGGAAACCATACATGTAGTTATTTGTAAATTACAAAATGATATAAAGCATACTTGAAGTTAACAATGTGAACTAAATATATAAATAAAATGTATATAAATTATACTTTGAAATATTAAAAAAATATATATATAATTATAAGGACAACATTTAGGGGTCGAATCCAATTCGGGAAAAAACCGCTCCGAATAGCCGTTCGGAGCGTTTTTCCCATACGAATCATACCCTGCAACGTCCCCCACACGTACGATAAAGTACAATTCGTATCAGGAGCTGGACTCCATATGAATCGTACAGAGACCATACAAATAAAATCCCCGTACGAATCTCCCTCGGAACCCGCTGTACGCGACATCTGTATGGTTCGCGGCTGGTTTTTCCGACCCAGCAAGTACGATTCCTGTCGGGTACGCACCCTAGGACCCTTTTTCTATGGAAGCTGAAAACAGCCATAAAAGCAGAGTTCGCCCCGAAACAGGTACGGAACGCCCCCCCGGGGTACGGTGCGTACACCCCATGATCGCAGGGGTACGGTGCGTACCCCGCGATCATGGGGTGTACGCACCGTACCCCTGCGATCTTGGGGTGTACGCACCATACCCAATGTTCGCTGGGTGTATGGTGCATAAACCCCTCGGTGGTAACCATACGGTCCATACACCCCATGATCGCAGGGGTACGCACCATACCCCGCGATCATGTGGTGTACGGATCGTACGGTGTGTATGTGATTATGTGCTTTTCAGTACGAACAGCCTTACCTGACGTGGACCGTACGAATCTCGTCCGCATACCCCTGTCCGGATCCTACTCGTTGGTTCTTACAGCATGTTTACGAATCGTACAGTTCACTGTGAAGGGTCTTTGTCGTACGGTTTCACCCTTGCAATTCGGATGGTTTGCGACGATTCAGACGGATTGACGAGATACGGATCGTACTACGCGATTCGGACGGACGTGTACGATTCGTGCGGAGAGGGCTCCGGATACGAATCGGACGGACGCTTTTTTTCCCGAATCGGAATCGACCCCTAAAATGTGAGCAATAACTTACAAATCAATACTAATAAACATGTTAAAAAGCATATATCACACTTAATTAAAAAGTAAATGTCAATAAAAATACAATTCTCCCCGATAAATATTATCAACATTAAAGAAGAAAACAAATAGTAAAAAAAGTACCAACAATTGAAACTAAACATCACTATAAAAGTGCTTGAATTCAAAGAAGACAAATTTACTATTCAACTATAGAATTTAAGCAAAAATAGGAAAAGTACTGGACTTTGGAGGGGCTAGCTTTATTGCCACTCAAACATATGACAAATAAGTGTTGGACTTTACAGGGGTTATATTTACTATTTCCACACCAACATAAACAACAGCTTGTTAGATCTACAATCCCCACTTCAATCTAAGCAACAGTAGGGAAAGTGTTGGACATTTGAGGGTGGTAATTTTACTAGTCCAACTCCAACGTAAGCAAAAGCAGGGTTTGTGGGACTTTGGAATGCTTAGATATACAATTCAGATTTCAAATCATAAAAAAACTAACAATAGAAAAAGATTAATATATATTTAAAATAAAAAATATATGCATTATAAATGAATACAATTACATGTAATAGAAAAAATTAAATTCAATACAAAGATAATTTAACAAATATAAAGTAAAATGAATACACTTCCTGCCCAATGAAAACACCAGCAAAAAAATAAAATAAAACATTAATAACATTACAAGGGTTAAAAAAAAATACAAATAGAATTAAAGAAATCATTAATATAAAGTTAATTTTACAAGGTTTATTATGACAACCCCTTATTAATGAATTAAAAAATAACCAAAATACAACAAATAATTGTCATACGTAATTAATTAAACCATTTACATAATTAATTATCAAGTTTTTAAAGAAAGCTATAGACAATAAAAAACAAATTATTATTATTTTCAGTAAATTCCCAATCTAATACCCTACAAACTCAACAACCAACTACTAAATTACAAATTAGTAATTAAACTGTAAAGAATTTATTTGCACATTAAACATCGGAAAACAGTTATATAGTTAAGATAACAATTAAATAATTAAATAATGAACATAATTAATTATCAAATAGATATTGAATTAACATAAAAAGGTAATTTACAATAAAAACAATAATTATCATTAAAATTACAACTCTTTCTACTAAATTATAGGTTAATAATAAAATTATAGAGAAATTAAATCACACATGAAAATTCACAAAATAGTTAAATAATTAAAACTAAAATTAATTTATAAAATAATATACATAATTAATTACCAATTAAATATTTATTAGCATACAAATTAATTTTACCAAAAAAACAATAATTCATCATTTAAATAACTGCTAACCCTCTTCCTCTACAAACTCTACCACCCACTACTAAATTATAAATTACTAATTCAATGTAAAAAATAATTAATTGCACATTAAAACTTACAAACTATACTAAAAAGTATTAACAATTATTATAATAATACTAATACCTAAAGTTAAGATAATAACTGATACATACTAAGTTAGTTAAAAAACAATATTTAATACCGCTATAATAAAGTAAACAATATTATATACAATATATTTAAAAAACAATAATAAATACGTGAAAAACAATATTTTTACCCGCTATATTCTGTAACTGAATATTTTTGACATCATGATATTGTTGTGCCACAATATTTTTGAACCAGTATTTTGCTCATTCCTCATTATTGGCAGGAACCCTTGTACAGGTTTATGATGCGTACAGCCCCGCAAATTCTATTTTCCTGCTCTAGTGATCCCATGGATCAGATGCACAGGAGTAGAGGGGTCATGAAGAGGCCATAACTTGGCCTCATCTCCCACATGTCCTCATCTTCTAACTAAATTGTATATACCATGTGTCCCATTAAATACTCCCACCAACTTGCCATTTTCAAACACTCCCCTACTATTTTTTTTAAAGAACACTGGTGAGCTTCCCCTCACCCCAACAAGTAAAGAATTCTTAACGTCCTGCTACACTCTGCCATCACCATCAATGTCCCCTTCACAACATCCCATCGAGCCATTAAAAGAAAACCGACAAAAAGCTAGCTTACTGCCACCCACCCACCCACACCCCCCAGTGGCCGAGTCACAAAGATAAACGTACATTTTTATGAAGTTTGCATTTTTTTCCTATTCACAAAGGTATTTTATACATGGTATCTTTACGACTGCGGAGATAGGAATGTCCTATATTTTTATGTGCGACGTATCCGCTACGAGTAAGGAGACTCCACAGTTGTAAAGACACTACGGGTAAAAGCCCTTTGTGAACATAGAAAAAATTGCAACCGTACTTAAAAGTGTACGTTTACTTTTGTGAATCTGGCCCTCAGTATCTGCCCTCCACCTCCTAATATTAAAAAATCTGTAAATTTGGATCTAGGGGGCACATTAGGATGGCGGGCGGGCTTTGCCCGCCCGCCACCCTAGTGGAACTCGGGACCGCCCGCCTAAAGGGCGGGGGTCCCGACATTGCCATTAGGATGCGCCCGCCACAGTGGCGGGCGCATTCCTCAATTTAACATTGTGGCGGGCGGTGCTCACTGCTCCGCCCGCCACAATGTTAAATTCAAAAAGCCTGGCGGAGGCAAACCGCCCGACATCGTAATGGACACCTAGGTCTCTAGGGACAAGAATATGTTTCATAAAGGCAATATGGAACCAAAGGTATGTAAACTAGAGAAAGTACTGAAGTAAACTCCCCTTATCACTGCTTGGGAAAGCGACAATCCATTATATCAGTCTTCTCCAATGAGTAGCTTGTGAGCTACTGGTAGCTCTCCTGTAGGTAGCTCTTATGTGAGCAGCCTAATCTACTAAATTTGAAGCTTGTGCTTGATTTAATATATATATATATATATATATATATATATATATATATATATATTTTGCCACAGCTTCTTCTTTCCACATTGAGTAGATCAAAGGACACGGCACAGCAACAGATGGTTTTAGCGTTCTTTTATTTACACACCACTGCAAAGAATAACGTGCATCAAAAAGGACGGTCTACGCGTTTCGGCTCCTGCCTTCCACTAGACCATAGAGTCCCAGGGTCTAGACCTTATTTAAATAGTGTGAATCGTGTAAGTACCCTCTACCATTTCCATGGTCATCTAGACCAACCCACCCAGCAATGTCTATGCATGGCCAGTACATGTTAAAAGGTATATACACTAATATAAACGTAAAGTACTCTAGTGGTAATCCAGAACTATACATTCAAATTCACACTGTTGTTCTGTTTCATTACACACATTACTGTTCAAAATTAATGTGAAGTACCATTTATCAACCGAGCCGATAATTATAAATAAAGTATTAACAACAATTATTTACAGTCAGATCCGTCTAGGCATGTTATGATATTAAATCATACCTTTCCAATGTGTTACTCAAGATGAGGACTAAATTAAATCAGGGTTAGTGATGGCCTGAAATCATATGACAATCCATTCGCAAAACTTACGTGGGAACAAGTTTTTAAGTTTTTAAAGGTTGGGAAATTGCTGCCATAATCTAAATAAAGTATCATATAGAAAAAAAGAGGGAGACTAAGTAATGCATATTGTCATTCTCTAGGTATAACACAACCTCTCATCTGTAATTACATGCATTATTTCGACAATTCCTCCTCATGCAGCTACCCAAAATTATTGTAAAGTACCAATTTTCATTAAGTTCCTCATCGTGTCCTAATGTTGTCATATATTCTATGGGTCACTTTACCCCACAATTACTATCCTCTAGTTACGGTTATAGGATCTTTTAAGTCAATCGGTCCTGATTCCATACACTTCACAACATGTACGTATTCCAGCTTCAATTAGATGGTTTATACAGAATTCCCTTAGAATACTACACATTCAAATGACAGCATCATTCTTTTGTTTTTTAGTCAGATCACAAATGTACATACAGTTCGGCATCCAAGTTATGACCAAATGGTGCCTCAGTCCCCATGTTTAGTATCATTCGTGACTCTAAGCGTCTCAACAATTGTAGTTGGTCGCCACCTCGTTCCGGGAGTTTGCACAGTTTGATTCCCGAGTATCTCAGGAGGGAGGTGTCACTCTGGTGGTGTTGGGCAAAGTGTGTGGCCATTGGGTAGCACGGGTCCTTGTTTTTTATCGCCCTTAGATGTTGCAATATCCTTAACTTGAGTTTGTTTATAGTGCTCCCAATGTAGTATTTGCCACAAGGACATTGAAGCCGATAAACCACACATTTGGACTCGCATGTAATATGGTCATGTATGGTTTCTTTTCTGCCATTCTGTAGTATATAATGTTTGATGTTTTCCCCATGCTCACAGGCCTTACACTTGTATATATATATATATATATATATATATATATATATATATATATATATATATATATATATATATATATATATATATATATATGCACCAAATGCCCACTCAATAAGAAATGAGCCCGACATGTGCTGACTTGCCAACAGGATTTATTTGAGCAAAAATTAGCAGAGTTCAGGAAACGCCAGGCAGACGCGATTCTAGCGGAGGTGTGCGCTTTCATCAGTGCCGGTTCCCATTTCCTTTTTGCAGAGCCTTACACCTGGGGATAATTAAAGTGTCCTGAGCAGTTTCTGGCCACTCCTTCGTTGGTTCCTCCCCGCCTCTGTTCGATGTTATGCTGCCTCCTGCATGTGATGTGGCCAGAGGAATGCTGGTACAGCGAGTCCGATGTGTCAGCCCATCCAGTGAATGGCTGGCAAATGCACAGTGGCTTGTCTCACTGTGTTGCACTCCTCCGTTTCCATCACACAGGGAAAGTGATTTGCAGTACCTGATGGGGCCCCTGCAGACACGCTGCAGCCTCCTTCCCCAAAATGAAAGTCCCAGTATAATAACATGTGACCTCTCGGGGGGTGAGAGCGCTGTATTTTCATACCGAGTCCAAAGTTTTGCTGACTTGGCGCCTCACAGCCAGACCAGGAGAGCATGTCGGTAAAGCCAGTGAAACAGCATACTGGCTATTTAACATGCACCCGACATGTGCTGACTTGCCAACAGGATTTATTTGAGCAAAAATTAGCAGAGTTCAGGAAACGCCAGGCAGACGCGTTTCTAGCGGAGGTGTGCGCTTTCATCAGTGCCGGTTCCCGTTTCCTTTTTGCAGAGCCTTACACCTGGGGATAATTAAAGTGTACTGAGCAGTTTCTGGCCACTCCTTCGTTGGTTCCTCCCCGCCTCTGTTCGATGTTATATATATATATATATATATACACGCAAAATGCAAACTGCAACTCCGGTCTCCCAGGAACAGAAAGCCAGCACGAATCCAAATATAAGGCAAGATGTTATTTATTCAGGTAAAAGCAGCAAACGAAACTGACGCGTTTCGGGCAGTTGCCCTTGTTCACAGTCAAACATTACCCACAATGCCTGGTTTTTTAAAATGCCAGTGCACACCATGTGACTTCAAAAAACATAGAGAAAATACTATTACGGTATATTTGTGCGTCACTGAGTATATGCGTTGCAAATACATATTCCTAGTGTTTAATTCACATAGAAATGCAAAAGTTGATATAACCGAATAAATTCATTGGATTAAAGCAAGATTGTATCTGCATAAATGCATAGATCAGGTCAAAACAGTATAATGTCATTAGTGCAAAGTTGATGTGCAAAATAACGCAAAATGTAAACATCTCACTCTGTGCAAAACAGGCAATTTAGTTATAAAAGTATAAATACTTAAAAAGCTTCTATATATATATACATATATATATATATATATATATATATATATATATATTACCTACTTGCGGTCGCCAGTAGATAGTTATAGTTAGGATTATTTTGTAAAGGGAATTTGCAACATTCTATTGGGAATAACTTTGGTGCCGGTTGAGGAATCTGCTTGAAATTTTCCTCAAATTTGCCTCGCGGCGCTCTGCTCCTTCCCTGAAGGTTTGGGGGGGATTCGTCAAGTGGGGGCCGAGATATAAGGGAGGTCCCAAAACGTGTTTTCCCCATGTTAATTTCCGTAGGGCGGTCGAACTCACTTTTAGCCCGAACGGCTGAATGGATTTCCACCAAACTTGGCAAAATTGTAGGGACTGGTAGCCCGATGTGCCTTTGCTATGTCTCAAGATATGTGCTCCAGTGGATTTTGAGTAATTTAGGTTCTGTCAACATTCCAAACAGTCCGGAGCGGCCGCCATCTTGTATCGAGACACAAGATGTGGCAAAAACAAAGGGGGAAATGACCAAAAGGGGGCAGAGTAGACCCCCCTGACCTCCTAGGCTTGATGTGGGGGCCATAAAAGGGCCCCGCGGGGCAAAACATTTTTAAAAAAATTTTTTCGATTTGCGCGGGAGGAGCGCCCGGTACGCGCACCGGGGAGCGTACCGGGAAGCGTACCATGGGGAAAAAGAATGACAGTTTTTTAAAAATGTAGCTTTTTTTATAAATTGGAGGTAGTTCTAAAAAGAACTGTTTTTTTTTCTTCTTTTTGTTGTTTTATATTTTTTTATTTTTTTTTAACATTTTGTACTTTTTTTCGCTTTTATGAACAATTTTATATTTTTTTTGTTATTTTTATGGGGAGAAACAAAAAACAGGGAATTGTAAAAGGCTCAACTGGAGCAAAAAAAATCAGGAAAAAATTAAGGTCTTTTGGTGCAATTATGGTTGTCACCAGCACGGTTGATGAGCTTTATGCTTTGCTCACCATAGGCAATTGTTTTACCACAAAAAATACAACTGATTTTGTATTCCCCAAACTGGGGTTGTATGTTTGGGACCATCTTACTTGTCTCTGGTCCCGATGGAGTGGGTTGCTTTCTTTTGGAGGTGCTGGGTGAAGATTGGGGAGGGTTTCTGGCCAGTTCTCGGACATCTGCCGCAGCATAGTTGTTAGGATGCCGGCGTTGCATGTGGCGAATCATGGTGTTATTGCCAAAAGAGTATTTCTTGTTAGGGTTCCCCCTTGAAAGTTCAATGCCACAGATTAGGCAAGTAACCCTTGACGCATTCACTTTTTTTTGGTCCTTTGGGATGGATGGAAAAAAACTCCCAGATAATGTGCTGCTTTGGCCTATATGGGGTATTGTCTTCTGGCAGGAACGTCCTCCTCCCCTCCTCCTCCTCCTCCTCTTCTTCATCTCCACCACTGTGGTGTTGTGGTGGTCCTCTTGTTGGTGGTGGTGGTGGTGGCTGAGATGCTCCTGCTGCTGCTGCTACTGAAGCCATTTTTCAGTCCAAAAAGGTACAGAGAGGTCTATCAACAGGTCTTCTTCACTCAAAATACAAAGTGAGAATGAGGAAAAAAGGTGGGGCCTTTCATCATTAGGAGAAAAAAAACTGTCCTGAACCAATGAAAAGTGTTATTTTCAGGTCACATGACCAGGGCTTTCATCATTTGGAAACCAAAAACTGTCCTGAACCAATAAAAAGTGTTATATTTAGGTCACATGGCCCGACGCGCTTACGTTACGCGCCCCAGGGCGCGCCCCGGGGCGCGCCCAGGGGCGCATCGCGTAAGCGCGTCGGATGCTTACGTTGCGCGGTCGTATGCGCTCGAGTGCTTCTGGGTGCGTTTACGCCGTGCGTATCACGCGGACGCGGCTACGCGATACGTCACAATGATGTTTTCGTTCGCTGCAATAGCGCTAACGGGACTCTCAACGGTACGTTCCCTGGGGTGCTCCGCAAGACTGCGCTTACCGGTGCGCTCACCGGGACGTGCACCGGGAGCGCTCCAGGACAAAAAAAAACATGAACAATATACATTAAAAAAATAGTATTACATAAATATACAATATAGGATTCATTATAAAAAATATTACATTTCATACCTATAGGAATTTGCTATTAAAAAACCTTTAAATTCACTGAAAAAACCATAGGTTTCACACCAGTTATAGTTAGGAATTACCATTTAAAAAACCTATTAAATTCACTGAAAAAACCATAGGTTTCACACCAGTTATAGTTAGCTGGAAATTTTACTGACATAAAACCATTGAAATTCCCACGTTATAGTTAGTTGGTCTCACTATAACTTGCTCGCCTGCAATGCACTGCTGATGACGTCACATATTACATCACTCATGACATGGTCAGTGACATCACTCATGACATCACTGATGACACCATCCAGTGAATGTGTGTCTTTCTGAAAAATAAATATTTTTTTTATATGTATATGTAAAGGTTGATGGAAGAATAAATGATTAAATAAGTGTCTTAATGAATGTTTTTAAAAAAAAATTGATTGGTTAACTGGCTTATTAAGTGTATCTTAGTGAATACATATATTAGCGAGTATTGTTCAAATATTTAAATGTTTGTATCAGTGTTTCACTTTGTGTATAAGTGGCTGCATGGGTTGGTGAGTAGCTACATGTGTGTGTATATGGGTTATTAGATGTTTTTTTAGTATCAGTATGAGTGTCTGTATGGTTTGGTGGGGGTGTTACTTAGCACATAGATGCATCAATGACTGACTCACTGTTTGTGTGTGTTTTGAAGACAGCATATGTGCAGGACTGTATGGGTGGATGAGTGTGTATATGTGTGTGTTAGTGAGTGAATGACTGTCTCACTAGTATCTTTATCAGTAACTACATATGTTTTAATATAGTATATGTGAGTATTGATGTATATAAGTGAGTATATGTGAGAGTGAGAGATTGAAAGAGTTCTTGTTTAAATAAGTATTTGTTTCTATAAGTGATTGTTTAAGAGAGTAAGTATGTGTAAGTTTCCTTAGAAGTAAGGTGGTAGCAGTTGCCAAACATATGGAATCAGATCATAACGGGGACTGGAGGCAACTGCGTTTCTGGGGCATTGAGACCATGAGCCTATCAGCTAGAGGTGGACATAGTGAGAAACAGTTACGACGCAAGGAATCGAAACACATCCTTGGTTTCAGAACTATGGCCCCATCCGGGCTAAATCAATCGGAAGAGCTTTATATACATTTGTAAATGAACTAAACTGACTTCTGCAAACTCCCGCCTGCCATGTACAACATTTTAATGATTTTGTCCCGTTTTAATTTACGTTCCCTCACTTTTTTCACCTTTGTTTCAAGCTCACTAATGAGAGTACAGAATTGGCTGTAATATATGATGATATGTGGAAACGCCCACTAGAGGGCTACATTTTTGTTGAATAACTGCATAAATATGTTGAATCGCCAATGTTATGCCCACTGGAGGGCGGTACTCCCATAGATAAATTTTGCATGAGAACCGACTATGGCCAATGGGGGACTATGAAAGAATAGATCGCCCCAAAGGGTCCACCAGCCCAGTAGTGCTTAGCATAAAGGTATACACATAATCAGTGTGCCCCTATAATTAACTTAATTACCGTAAGCAAGCATTATATCCCAACATAATGTCAAACTACGAGTCACAGAATCCTAAGTATACTGGTAATACACCATGTGACACAGGGGGCGTATCTGACAATGTTGTTTGTTTGTTGGTTCTTTAAAAATGTTGAGCTGCACTCAGTACACTGACCGTGAACAAGACAGCGGACGCTGTCGAAACGCGTTGGTTGCTATATTGTTTTTGAACCCCCGATGGATCTATGAATTAAAATAAGAAAATCTGCACCAAACAAGCGATTGAAGTCTGTTCCTTTCTGCGACTCCAACCCTCCCCTTCAGTGGGGAAATCCTGTTGAATTTACAGCGGTCTGGCTCAACCGCAGGAGTAACGCGACCAGGACAAAGCAGCGCCTTACGGAGAGAAAGGGAGCCGTGTGTTGGATATATATATATATATATATATGCAATCCACAATACTGCCAATAAGCACGGTCGCGCACTCAAGGGGATTCAGTTGAAAGTCTTTATTCACCGGAATTCGCTACGCGTTTCGACACACAAGGTGTCTTGATCACACGATAACATTTCCCCTCGTGTAGAACAATTTAAATACACAGTGAATGTTGCCAGGATAGTAAACATAGATGATGTACATTTCCCTTAATACAAACAAGGCAGTTACTTGTCGGCCATATTGCAATTGGTTATATGCAAAGCAGAACGTGATTAAATCTCATTTATGAAGCACTGCAATTGGAAATCAATATAATAAGCCAGGATAATTAACAATGAATTTCATTACGCCTGTTATGCTAAATTAAAAAAAACATAATATAAACTTAAACGGCCCATATGGTAATACTGGACGTCATGGTCTACGTAAGGCTTATATACGTACCATTGCTCACAGTCAATCATATATATATTAACCAGCCGGTACTAATAAGGAAACACGGAGTGACAGAACCAAGTGGTACAGTTCACTATTGGTGCTCAGTTCATAGTTCCCAATTGAGGAGCAAATATTTAACATTAATATGTGCATTCGGTCTAGTGCCTAAGTGTCCAGAAAAAATATAGTAGGGAAGCGAAAAAATTAATTCACAACCATCTATGTAAACCGGGAATAATATCAGTTCAAAAAAGAGAGGAAAAAAGTGCCCAAGGTGAAAGTCTTATCTTAAACGGGGTGACGTGATATCTTCCATTCAGACTGGAGAAAGGAGGGGCCGTGGTGAAGTGAGGAAGTGAATGCAGTCCCCCATCCTACTCTCCTGAAAGAGACATGACATAAACAAGGTTAAAATGGATTAAAATGTATACAAAAGTATATCTAATACACATAATATTTGCAAGATAACTTGAATCAAAAATCAGCTTTACACAGTGGGAGGACATGATGACTGTCCTGCAGTAAACATAAGCAATTACGAATACTAAGCAATAATTACAGTCACAATATGCATCTCTTAATCATTATGTAGATGAGTTGCCAGTTCCTCATCCATGTTGTGCCCCCCTGGGTATCTGGTCTCGAGCTCCATGATCCATCTGGACTCCCTTTTACGGAGGGCTAGTTCCCTGTTGCCACCACGTTTACCTATATTCACTTGCTCTACTGCGTAGTATTTTAACAAGGAATTGTTGGAATTGTGGAAATCCTTAAAGTGTCTGGCTATGGGATATTTGGTATCTAAGTTGGTAATAGCTCTGAGATGTTCCAGAACTCTTTTTTTGGCCATGCAGGTTGTACTGCCAACGTACCTGATGTTGCAGGGGCATTCAAGGACATAGATGACATAATTGGTGGTGCATGTGAGGAATTGCTTAATATTTTTGCGTTCAGAAGTACCAGGGATGACCACGTTCTCTAAATCTAGACAGCATGGTTTCTTGTTCTTTGGCGAAACTGTCCGCGCAGCTACAATTTCTCCTTGCTCTTAGAAGCTCACCGTATGGTATACTTCATTTCAAAGGATCAGGGTGGGCGCTAAGAGCATGGAGTAAGCTGTTCCCTGATGTATCCTTCCTATGAAGTCTAGATGTTAAGTGCCCATTCGTGATTTCTATGATAGTGTCCAGAAATTCTACACTGTTGTTACTGATAAATATTTGCTCCTCAATTGGGAACTATGAACTGAGCACCAATAGTGAACTGTACCACTTGGTTCTGTCACTCCGTGTTTCCTTATTAGTACCGGCTGGTTAATATATATATGATTGACTGTGAGCAATGGTACGTATATAAGCCTTACGTAGACCATGACGTCCAGTATTACCATATGGGCCGTTTAAGTTTATATTATGTTTTTTTTAATTTAGCATAACAGGCGTAATGAAATTCATTGTTAATTATCCTGGCTTATTATATTGATTTCCAATTGCAATGCTTCATAAATGAGATTTAATCACGTTCTGCTTTGCATATAACCAATTGCAATATGGCCGACAAGTAACTGCCTTGTTTGTATTAAGGGAAATGTACATCATCTATGTTTACTATCCTGGCAACATTCACTGTGTATTTAAATTGTTCTACACGAGGGGAAATGTTATTGTGTGATCAAGACACCTTGTGTGTCGAAACGCGTAGCGAATTCCGGTGAATAAAGACTTTCAACTGAATCCCCTTGAGTGCGCGACCGTGCTTATTGGCAGTATTGTGGATTGCAAATTGAATCTTTCGGCTTTGGGGTTGCCGAATTTCGCGCCACCTGACGACGGGAGGAGGTACCCAGCAAGACCCAGTGTGCTTGGAATATATATATATATATATATATATATATATATATATATATATATATATATATATATATATATATATATATATATATATATATATATATATATATATATATATATATATATATAAAAATTGACACACGTGTATTTTTGATTAAAATGTGTGTATTTTCAAAACTCTTATGCTAATGTGTGGAGAAAAATATTTGAATTTCCAAAATCTATTTAAAGCGGATGTTTGAGTGACAAAAATCAAACCGTGTTGTGGAGCTATAGTATGTATTACCCATGTAGAGACATTCCACCATGACAGATCCATTTTATAATACTACCAGCAACCGAGCTTGATGCATATGGTGGCCTTCAATGTAATCTTCTCTGATGTGGTAACCGTTACATCTCTAGTAATATTAGTAGCCTGGGATGATTTTCATTGTACATAGGAATCTCTTAGTACAGAAAATGTTGTAGGCCGCTGTTTTAGATTATCACACTCCCTATATGCTTATATATGCTACAAAATACCACATACACGGTCCCCATTAGCTTTTTCAAAAAAATAGGCCAGACCACAACAGCAATATAATGAGCATGAGGTACTCCATGTATAGCACTAAAAGCAGTGCAAAGGTCAATAAAAGAGCCAGAGGCACCATTGCCAAACATACATAAATACTAGTGATTGAACTGTGATTCATAAATGATTTGGCCTACAGGTCAACTAAGGAACCGGCATTTACAATAGATCACAATATGCGAGGCCCAAAAGATACCTAATTGCATTATACAATGGAAACCGGTTGCACAACACTTCTCCAGCCACTGACGTGGTAATCATCATATGGAAAAATGGTTAATAAAAAAATTAGATGGGGAAAAAAGACAGGCTCCCAAAACTCCCCTATAGGTAGGTGAGTGCTTGAAAGCTGTAGAAAATGGACTGGGATTTCGCATACAGGACTATATTGACATCTCAACATTACTGGCAGATGCATCAAAGTAAATACCGGGAGCAAATGGGCAGATTCTCAGAATCTGCACCTTTGCTCCCGGTATTTTTGCATTTGGGATGCATCATCCCAAATGCAAAAATCGCAATTTAAGGAATCTCTAAATTGAGATTCCTTAAATTGAGATTGCATTTAAGGAATCCCAAATTGAGATTCCTTAAATGCAATGCATGAAAGTAAATAAAATAGCGAATTTGCTAATATGGGGAGCAAATTACCATGAAGTTGGACTTCATGGCAATTTGCTAAAACTTTGAAAAAAGCACTTTTGTGCATTTTTCAAATTTTCATGTTGCGCACACACATGCCCTTAGAGCATGTGTGTGTGCAACATATATGCATAGATCAATTTCAGGGTTGCAACAGGGTGTCATTTTGACACCCTTGCACCCTTGAAATTGCATGAGCAATTCCTACTGGTACTCGCTAATTGCTCATGCAATCTCCAATACATTCCTATGGGCCTGTAGACCCATAGGATTGAATGGGACAGCATTCCTTAATTGCGACTAGCAATTTGCGAGTAGCAATTAAGGAATATTAAGGAATCGCTATTTTAATAGCGATTCCTACATGCATAGGCTTTTGCTATTCCTAAATAGCAATTCCTTAAAAATCGCATATTTAGGAATAGCAAAAGGCTACGTTGATGCATCTGCCAGATAAGAAGTGTTGGTTTATGGACTGGTGCTGGGCCGCCGAAAAAGACATTAATGAAGATAGGGATTGCTGATTAAAATACTGGAAAATGTGGGAGTGTGGCAGGAAGAAAGGAACAGAGAGTGACGACAGACAATATGCGATATACACAAAGTGATGTTGATTATTACAAGGAATAACTTATAGCATTCAATTGACTGATCCGAAACATGAAAAGTCCTCTCAAGGGGTGACTCACCCTTACACAGATAAGAATAAAAGAAATGGGTAAGAGCAAATGGATTTAAACAAGCTACAAACGGGTTGTTGGTGTTAATATAATATAAATACCAAGGTCCGTATTACACATAGTGCCCCGGTGGTGGAACGGGCATTTGATCCCGTTTTGCGCTGCCCCGGGAACTTTGGTATTACAGAAGGGGCCGCAGACGCTTGTGCGACCCTTCTGTAATACCGAAAGCCAGGTGAACAGACAGCACCAGCGCTTTCTCATGAGGGCGTGCCCTCATTTGCAAAGGGGCGTGCCCCATGAAAATGAAGGAATCCCTTTGCCTCTGCACCCGTGCCGTATTATAGATGCGGGTACAGAGGCAAAGGAGCTCTCAGGAGGAGCACTCTCAGTGTACCACCTAAAAGGTGATGCACTGTTTGTGCGCCCCCTGATAGCAGCCCTCTGGAGGGGGAAAGGGGCTCCTATGGACCCCCAGCCATCCCCTTGCAAGTGGGTTCAGTCACTCACTGCACCCGCCTGCAAGGGGATCTCTTATCCCCTTAAGTGCAGGTGGGTTGCCACCTGCACAGTGAAACACGGAACAGCTGCTTCAAAACCGCTCTATTTTTGACTTGAATGTGCTGCCCCCAGAGCAGCTCGAGGTCACGGCTGCCCTGGCGGCAGCATATTCTATGTAATAGGGCAAACTTTCCCTGTTGCACCCGGCGCATAGTAGGGCCCCAAGTGAGTGGAATTTTATCTTGTACATTGAAAACTGTAATGTTTGAAATGCAATAAAACATTAAAAAAACAAATATGTACCTAGCATCATGTTATCCTCCCCATCACCCTCAATAGCTTTCTTCCTGTACACACCAGAAAGGGTGCTCTCTGCGGTCCATCGCAGCATGAGAGAGCAAGAAGCCAGTGGAGGGGGTGGCTGACTGACAGTCCCCTGTGTATTTAATTTCTGCAGAGACCTGAGAAAATGCAGGAGACATAAGACTGTAAGCTTCTAGCCCATTTCATCACCTCCCTAAAGTCCATAGAGAACCAGGGAGGTTGCAGTTTCAGCATCAGTCAATCACGGGTTTTGGAGCCATGTTTTCCACTAACATTAGAACACTGAAAAGCAAAACATCTGAGGCCGTATTATGTAAAGGGTGCACCTTCCCTGTTTGTACCCGGTGCGCCTTAAAACAGGAGCACCAAGCCTAAACAGGGAAAGTGTGCCCAATTACATGGAATATGCTTCCCCCTGCCCCCAGGGCAGTGCATTCATGTGAAAAACGGAGTGGCTGCTAAAAAGCTTTTCCGTGGTATCACAGTGCAGACGACACCTGCCTGCGTTTTTAAGGGGGATTATAGATCCCCTTGCAGGGAGGTGCTGTCAGTGACTGCGCCCACCTCCAAGGGGATGTCTGGGGGATTCATAGGCCCCCCTTTTCCCCCTCCAGAGTGCTGCTCTCTTGGGGTGCACTGACAGTGCGCCACATTTTAGGTGGCACAGTGTCAGTGCACCTCCTGAGAGCTTCTTTGCCTCTGCGACCATGTATGTAATATGGCACGGGCACAGAGGCAAAAGGGATTCCATCATTTGCATGGGGCACGCCCAATGCAAATTAGAGAACGCCTCCGAAATATGCTCTATTGGTATTACAGAAGGGTCTGTACAAGTGCTTGCGCCCCCTTCTGAAATACCAAAGTCCCCTGGGGGCGCGCAAAGTGGGCGCAGATGCTCGTTGTGCCCTCGGGGCACCTTGTGTAATACAGCCCCTGAGCAGTAAATTATTGGGCTTCACAACCCCTTGATAATTGATCTCAAAGAAAGTCTTAAACAACAAATTAATTGTCATGGCTGACAATGACTTATCTGGATTAAAATGTCACTGCATCAGCACTAATGGAAAATTCCAGAATGAAACTACAACTTGTCTAGGAGGGTTCGGCATCAGAAAACCCTTAAGTAACCTGGGAACCAGATTCTCTATAGCAGAGAATGTCATTTTGGTTGCAGTATGAACGATGGATTACGGGGGAAACACTATCTTTTTTTTTTGTCCTCATATAACCTCAGATGAATAAGCATCCTCACGGTCTCTACCATCCCAATTGCTTATATCTTGGGGGTCTGATCTCAGCTGATGTTGCTACGAGTTCCAACTCGTATTGTACATCATGAGCTGGCCATGAGGTGTAATCATTGGACTCCCTATACCTATAAAAGGCAGACAGCTATCACCTTCTATCATATCCCCCCAGCGTGAGACACCAGATGTATTGCATGGTTTTGCAAGGGCATCTAAGAGGCACTCTGGCGTTCCCAGGGATTCCCACACAGGAGCCCTTCACTGTAGTAAGGGAAACCAATGGTGAGCGGCAATCAAACAATATTTTGGGTGCGGCGTACAAGACCTTCAGGCGGACTTTTTAAAAGAATTTAGGGGCACCAAATTTATACATGAAACCCTCTTCCGCACTGCCCACCAACATAGCTTCATACATACGACCCGCTGAAGTGCCATCTGGTCTATGTAGAAGCATCCTACAATTCTTTAGCTTGTATGCCCAACAGTACAATTGAAGATCTAGAAGGCCTAAACCACCATGTATGAGCTTCCATTTTAACTTTTTCCAGGAAAATCTAATCCCCTTGTCTGCCCATATGAATGCGGAGAATCTTCCCTGTTTATTGACCAGAGGTCTCTTATCGAACTCCAGCGGTATGCTGTCAAACAAGTAGGCGAACTTGGGCAGGATACACATCTTAACTAGATTAATCCGTCTGTGTGAGGGGAAGGTTCTGCCATTTTTTTTAGCAACTTGACGACTTCCTTGGAGACTTTAATTAAATTCACTTTAGGGAGTTCTTTTACTTTTTGTAGTAGTATTACACTTAAGCATCTTATTTCTTTCGACAACCTGACACCATGAGCATCTAAGTTCCGAGCCATAACTTCTGTCTTGCTGTTATTAAACTTATATCCAGACAGCTTCCCGAATGCCTGCACTGCAGCGAATAGTTCCGGGAGAACTTGATTGGCATTGGAGGTGAACCAAATCAAGTCGTCAGCATAGAGAGCCAGCTTCCTAGAGAAACCACCCACTGTGTTGGGGATTATATCTTTATTCTGTCTTAGACTTTTGGCCAAAGGCTCAATGTATAAATCAAAGAGGTTAGGAGATAGGGGCCACCCTTGTCTAGTATCTCTCCCTATCTGCACGGGAGCCGTAAGATAGGCATTTACCAATATTTGAGCTCGGGTGCTATATAGATTTTTTGGTGAATCTCCCTGAATGTCTCACCAAAGCCAAAAGCCTTCAATGTCCCACTCAGATATTTCTAGTTGACCCGGTCGAAGGTCTTTGCTGCATCTAGGGTAATTATTGATAATGGAGCATCCTATGTCGTGGCAAGGACTATTGAGCCTCTTAGAGTATGTATGTGTTCCTTCATCTGCCTCCCTGGAAAGAAGCCCTTCTGATCCTCATAAATTAAGGACCCAACAATTTTACTTAAACAGGCTGTTAATATCCCAGTTAAGATTTTATAGTCATAGTTCAATAAAGATGTTCGGCGATAAGACTGACATTGTGTGGGGTCCTTCCCTAGTTTTAAAAATTAAAGTGATAACAGCCTCACTCCAAGAGTCTGGAAGTGGAGAGGTACTTCATAACACTTCATTAAAGAACTCTAACCAGATTGGAATGTTTTCTTCTGCCAGTAATATATTGATTTTGTTTGGGATTGAGTCAGGCACTGCTGCTTTCCCTTTCTTAGTTTTATTAAGAGCAGTCAGGATTTAATTCCCTGATATATCCTGGTTAAGATATAATTTACTCTCAGTACTCAGCTTTGAAAGCTGTTTTTAAGAGAGCCAACAATCTAATGCAACCTCATCTATCACAGGTCTTCCAGATACAATCTCTTGAAGAATTTAGTGAAGGCAGACTCAATACCTTACCTATCCTCAACAACCTGGTCCCCACTTTCCGGTTTGATCTTCCTAATATAGTCGCGTCCTATCCATTCTACTCTTCATTGCTAACAATTTTCCACAGCTCTCCCCTTGATCAAAATCTCTCATCTTGCTAACTTCTCATTTCTGCAACAAATTCCCCTCCATTATAAGTCTGAAGTTAAGTTGCATGTCCTCAACTTTACCAGCTAAACTTGATTTTTCATCCTCCTGGAGATGCCCTGACTTCTGATTGGCTTCTGCTATCGCTAGCTGATCTTCAGGTGAAGCAACCTGCCTTTTTTCTTCCCTAAACCAGGCCAGGAGGCACCCTTAGCCATTCCTTAAAAGCATCCCATACCAGGTGTGTTGGGGAGGACACTGAGTTCCATTAAAAAGAATCTGCTGTGTCCCTTACTATCTTGCTCATGATCTGGTTGCAAAAGTAATCTTCTATTCATGGTCAACCTTTTCGACATAAGATTCAAGGGGAGGCCAATTTTTAACCAAATTGCAGCGTGAACAGATAAATTTTTTAGGCAGGTAATCATTTTTTTTTACTTTTTTCGACTTCTGAAACTTCCATAAAGATATAATCAATTCTGGAATAGTGACTGTTCTTTTTGCTATAAAAGGAATCATTTCTAGAATCGCCACTAACCTTACGTAACACATTGCATAGATTTAGATTATCAAGCATAGAAAGGAGGTAGGCTTTAACTCATGGCTAAGTGATGTGGGTGCGGGGGGACGATCTATCCAAATTATTGTTTGAGAGGACATTCAAGTCTCCACCAATTATGAGTGGGGCTTCGAAATCTAGAGTAAAGATAAATCATGGCTGAGATGTCATCTTCATTCAAACCATAATAGCTAGCCAGAGTATATAAAGAGCGGCAGATTTTAACTTCCGCTACCACCTAGCGCCCACCTTCATCAGCCTAGGATCTTCTTAGCTCTATTCCTGAATTTGCTTTAATTATTATAGTAACTCCCTTAGAGCAGTATTGCTGGTCTGTAGCTCCAACCTTATCTACCCATCTTTGCCTAGTAAATAATGCTAAACATTCAGGCCATAAGAGGTGTGTTTCTCGGAGCAAAAGGTCCCAGGTGGGTCTTTCTTTCAAGTATTGAAGGACCACACGCTGCCTCCTTTTAACCTTTAAGCCATTCACATTCCAACTCATAATCTCCAAGAACTCCCCTACCCTGGATCTCCCCTTATCCCCATCATCTTCTGTCAAGGTCGGACAGCATCTTTTAATCCCCATTTAAACCCCCATTATACTGAGTGAGGACATTTTCCCCCCTATTCTCCCCGCCACAGGTGCTCCCCCCCCCCCAGTAACCCCTCTCTACCCAGGGAACCCTTCCTTGCTTCCTATAGGCATCACCCAATTTGAGCTGCTATCCACAAATCTGGTATTTACAAATTAACTTGACTGTCACCACCAACCGTCTTCTAGCATGGGTGTCTTAACTATTTACCAGCCCTATTCAGGGCCATAAAAATATCCACTTCTTCTTGAGACTGAAAATTATGCATTTTATTGGCCCACATCACTTTAAGAATTGCTGGAAACCTTAGCTGTACTTGGGCGCCCATTTCCCTTAGAGGTTCTTTTCGCTTGCCAGCTCCCACTGTCTACCTTCTGTCACACAAGAGATATCGGCCCTGATTTTAAAGGTTAGACCCTGGACCTGGATAGTTTTTTGTTTAAGGACGGCCCACAATTTTTTTCCTTAAGTGTGCAAGACTGTACATTCACCAGAATTTTTCTGGGTTTCTTCCGCCCAGGGTTTAATTTAAATGGGTCACGATGTACCCGTTGGATTTCAGAATAAAGAATTATTGCAGATGCGACGTGTGGGAAAGCTTTGGTCAAAAGATTTATTACAAATTACTTGACGTTGTCCCCTTCCACCCCTTCATTGACATCCAGGATCCTGATGTTGTTCCTCATAAAGTTATTCTCCAGTCTTTCTAGCCTTTCTGATAGGTCTTTCTCCCTCTACTTTAGCCTAACCACTTCCTGGGTGTTATCCTTCATGTCCGACCCTAGCTCCTGAACTTTACTTTCCAGTACCTCCGTATGGTTATTTAACGCTAATACATTTTCCTCAAGACTGGTGCATGTATCCAGAATCCTCCTCTGGTAAGTCTGTGAGGTTGAAAAACATACTTTCATTTCAATGGAGAGTTGATTCAACATCCCTTGAATCATGGCCACGCCTGGTGCAGGCTGGCTAACCTTACTAACCTCATTGTCGTGTTGGGTTGATGTAGGATTATGCGTCTGGGATTTATGTAAGTCGACTGGGGTATCTCCCTTATCCGTTCGTTGCTTCCAGGTGTGGAACAGTCATTTAGTAATGAGAATCTATTCATGATGGAATCGCTGAGTGGGAGAGAAGAGCTCCCCCTGCTCCTAGCACATTCTCTGTCAGGCAGATACCCACTGTGAAGTCTCCATATTAAGCTGAGAGTTCAGTTTAAAGTACGACCTGGGAGAGGGTGTCACTTTAGGGCCCCTTAGGGCCGATCTCTTCTTTCTCTATTTTAGGGAAGTGTCCTTCACTTGTGAAGGTTCAGTAGAAAGGCCTTTACTTTTGCCCAAAGGGCATACTGGAGGCTGCGTACGCTGCCTAGTTGAGGTTTCAATTTGTGGTTTTAACTCCTTAAAGAGGAAGGTGTTAGATCTAAGTTTATACCTTTTACCAAGGGATGAGCCATTATCAGATTGTGCTAACGGGCCAGCAAGCTTACGTTCTACTGCTAACCCATCCCAGGTCCGTGCACTCCTTACCCTCAAGTAAATGGGTCATGGGTTCCATATGTGAAGGGCCTGCACCATACTTCTGCCTCTCATCTATTTCCTGCTTCAGGTAACTGAGTTGGTAATAAGGTTCTACAGCAGACTCCTTTCCACTACGAGCTACCTCCCCAAGCCTCCTGGACGACACTGCTGGGATTACCGAGTTTCTGGCACCAAAACCTGTGCTGCCTCTTCTTGACTTTCCCTGGAGGCTGCACCAGGTGCTGACTCTGTCAGGCTTCCCCCCGGGACTGCATCCAGGACTTCCAGGGCGGGGGGAAGGCACAATGCGCTGCTTGGAACTCATAGAGTGCCCCCACGGCCATGAACAAAGCAAAGACACCACACATCAATGGGGAAGTCCGAGACAGTCAGACACACAGAAGACCAATAAAACGAGTCAAAAAACGATACCCATATCCTACGGTGAGGTGAGCAGCACGATATGCAGGATATTAGGCATAATGGGGGTTGGTGAATGTCGGTAAAGTCGGGTTTACATCGGCGTGTGGAGAGCAGCTCCCGGTCAGCTTCCTAGAAGGCCACCATGCTGCCTCCTGTTTTTCAGGAAGGAGAACCACTATCAAAGAATTTACGGAAAGCCATCTCCTTAGTACCACAGATTAAACCCAGATAGAACCAGCTGAGCTAAGACTTGCAATGCACATTTTTAGATTGTGTCTCTGATAATTTATCTGCTGGAACATGCTTGAACCAGCCAATCTTCCAGATACAGATGAAGAAATATGCCACAAGATGTACAAAAGCCAAAAAGGTGCCAAAGCCTATGGCCTTATTACCACTACAGTGGGTCGTGGTGGCAGTCTGACCACCGTCACACTGCGGTACAGTACACAATATTAGAAGGGTGGCGGTTGGACCACCACTGAACCGCTGCTACCGCCATGGATCAAGGATCCTGTGACGGTCTCTCAGCGGTTCTAGGCCAAAATATGCTGGTGGTGCCCCTGCGGCACTGCCAAGCATATTTTGAGTTGCCTCACTGCCACCCTTTTCAAGGCTGTCATACCACCATTAAAAGGATGGTGGGAAGGCATCCTGTTGCCCCTGTGTACAGGGGTGTATGCGGGGGGCACATGTTGTGCCCCCATCCAAATATGCACCCCCAGTTCCTGCACGGAAAGGAATGCATGACATGGTGCATTTCTTCCTGTGTAGGAGCGTGCACTGGTAGTCCTGCAGTGGTGCTAGTTTAAGGCTCACACTGAGCCTTTAAACAGCACCACCGCTGTACCGCCTGCCAGACCACAAAATTACTTGTAATCTGGCGAACGGGCTTCGGTGAGCTTCGGCAGTCCAGGAGCGGGCAGTGGTGCTGCCCGCTCCAGGACCACCAAAACTCATAATAGGCCCATAATAAGGCCTTGAGTAAACATCTAGGGTATGTCGCCAGCCTGAATTGAATCACTTGGAATTTGGTTGCTTATTGCATATATTGAAAAATAGAAGTTATGGTGAGCCACATGAATTGGTACATGAAGCCTGGCATCCTGAAAATTAACCGCTATTTGCGAATTTCCTGGCCTAATCAAGGAATTATACCTTGTAAGATTTTCATCTGGAACATGAGCAGTAGAATCAAATGTTTGTGTTTCCTCAAATCTAGCACCAATCAAAACCCTTGAGGGGCTTTCATTACCAAAATGTTATGGAAAAGAACCCAGAGTAACGCTGATGCTCCAAACATCTTATGATGACTTGTCTGTCAAGCACGTTAAATATCCACAGTAGTAGCACCCTATTCTTCTACATGTCCCAATAGCCAGGGGTCGAAATTATCCCTAAATCAGGAGATGTTTTCTTCAACTATATTCTAGATGGATAGTATCAAAGGAAAAGGAGATGCAGAGAGGACCAAGACAGGATTGCCCTCTGTTCCCTGCTTTTTAGTCTTCTGATTGAGGCTTCGGACTGAAGATTGTGATCAGTAATGAGAGACTGGGGAATAGGCTCCACCATACATATACTATTTATATACCTATGCATAAGTATTATATATCTCCACCAACCTAAGGAATCAGTAGTGGTCCTGCTTCAGTGGAATACCACAGCTAGAATTGTGCCCACGGGTGGGGTAGGAGGGAAGTAGATACATTGGCTACATCATCTAGGACCACAGATTAGGGCATAGTGCGAAGACATGATAGAATCAGCAGAAAGACAGATGAAGTGCACACGAATGGATGAAAAATTGACGGAAGATTTAGTATAAAGGGCAGAAATAATTCAGACTTCATCAGACTCCCCAGTTGCTAAACCATCATGAGGTAGGGTAAACGAAATGAATGTGATAGGGAGGAGTATATAGTGTGTTAACAAAACTGTGGGCACACTACCACTTAGAGAGTACGTGCCTGATTTTGTGGGGATCGTGGATGGTGTTAACCTCAAGAACTATGAGTTAATTTGTCTCCAGAGACTCCTGGAACTCCTTGTCATGTTTTTTCTTCTCCAGGATTGGTAGCCAAATTGTCACTGTCCAAGAATCAATGAACAAAGGGGAAATCCCTGTTGGCATACTGGTTAACCGCGCTGATAGTCCGCTTTTTGTCTTGCAGATAAGCAGTCCATGCCACCACCAGAAGAAGATCGCCACACGTGAACAGGACACATACCAATAACACCAGAAGCGTCCTTTTCAACTGGAGGACCAAATACCTCTCCATTAAGGGACTAGACGAAGAGCACCAGGTGCAAGGGCACACCACTGTTCAGTCCTTTCCTGGTCAGTAATCCTAAAATGCCCAGAGTAGACACGGGCCGTTAAACCAGAGACCTTTGACTAGTGTGTGTTACCAGATAATTCTTTACACTAAACATTATTACAAGTGCATGTTTGTTACCCATCTACTGATTATATTTATAGTTAAGCCTTTATATTCCAATAATTGGGGCCATCAAAACTTTATATCAATCTACCTTAATTTTCCCGGTCACAGCATAAAGCCTACTGTCATGTGACGCAGCAGGGAATCTGTCCCTAGAGGCTCACGAAGAAACGGCGACCCAGACAGACGCTGTTTGTTTGTTTGCTGCCTGCTGGACCTGGTTGGAACTATCCCTTGCCAAGGCTGTCAACTCGCCACGACTTGCGGAACCCGCTTCGCGGGTCCCGCTGCGGATTACCGGCAAAACTCACCGTCAGCTCGCGGTCTCCTGCTGGGCTGCTCTCTGGGGGCGTGCGAGGCTTCAGGGCTGCGAGCGTGAGGCTGAGCCACCTGGCCCCGCTCTCCCTGATTGCCCCGCCCCTACCTCACTACAGCCTAAAAGGCATCTGGACCTTTCCCTCTTGGGACGCTGTTTGTTTGTTTGCTGCCTGCTGGACCTGGTTGGAACTATCCCTTGCCAAGGCTGTCAACTCGCCACGACTTGCGGAACCCGCTTCGCGGGTCCCGCTGCGGATTACCGGCAAAACTCACCGTCAGCTCGCGGTCTCCTGCTGGGCTGCTCTCTGGGGGCGTGCGAGGCTTCAGGGCTGCGAGCGTGAGGCTGAGCCACCTGGCCCCGCTCTCCCTGATTGCCCCGCCCCTACCTCACTACAGCCTAAAAGGCATCTGGACCTTTCCCTCTTGGGACGCTGTTTGTTTGTTTGCTGCCTGCTGGACCTGGTTGGAACTATCCCTTGCCAAGGCTGTCAACTCGCCACGACTTGCGGAACCCGCTTCGCGGGTCCCGCTGCGGATTACCGGCAAAACTCACCGTCAGCTCGCGGTCTCCTGCTGGGCTGCTCTCTGGGGGCGTGCGAGGCTTCAGGGCTGCGAGCGTGAGGCTGAGCCACCTGGCCCCGCTCTCCTTGATTGCCCCGCCCCCACCTCACTACAGCCTAAAAGGCATCTGGACCTTCCCCTCTTGGGACGCTGTTTGTTTGTTTGCTGCCTGCTGGACCTGGTTGGAACTATCCCTTGCCAAGGCTGTCAACTCGCCACGACTTGCGGAACCCGCTTCGCGGTCCCGCTGCGGATTACCGGCAAAACTCACCGTCAGCTCGCGGTCTCCTGCTGGGCTGCTCTCTGGGGGCGTGCGAGGCTTCAGGGCTGCAAGCGTGAGGCTGAGCCACCTGGCCCCGCTCTCCCTGATTGCCCCGCCCCCACCTCACTACAGCCTAAAAGGCATCTGGACCTTCCCCTCTTGGGACGCTGTTTGTTTGTTTGCTGCCTGCTGGACCTGGTTGGAACTATCCCTTGCCAAGGCTGTCAACTCGCCACGACTTGCGGAACCCGCTTCGTGGGTCCCGCTGCGGATTACCGGCAAAACTCACCGTCAGCTCGCGGTCTCCTGCTGGGCTGCTCTCTGGGGGCGTGCGAGGCTTCAGGGCTGCGAGCGTGAGGCTGAGCCACCTGGCCCCGCTCTCCCTGATTGCCCCGCCCCCACCTTTCTACCACACACCCCTTGGTCTTGGCCCATAAGTATCGGAGAGAGACGCTGCGCGGGAGCGCGCGGGAGCGTCCGGGGCTAAGACCGGGCAAAGAGCGGGCCGTTTGAGGCCGTTCGAGGACGGAGAGGACTGGACTGGCCCATCCATTTTTCACCTGGTTTTTCTGGATTCCATAGATTATTTAGGATCCTAATACCCACCCTTGCCATTGTGCTCTCATTGCAATGAATGCAATGGTTACTCGTAGTAAAACATCGAAAGGTGGGTCACAGATTAGTGGTCCTATGGACGACTTTATTACACGTACTAATATAGCTATTGACAAAGAGATTTCCAAACTCCAAAACCGGGTTTCGCTAGAACTAGATGCTGCTAGACGACTGTCCCAAGTCATTGCACTTTCCAAGAAATCCTCCCTAGGCCACATAGCTGCTTCTGTCACCCCTGAGCGCCCGGCCCATCCACATTGTATAATCACACAGGTCGATGTTCACCATTCCCCGACCCCGGCTACTTGTCAGGTGGCACAGGTAAATAATGTAGAAATAATTCCGCCCACACAATTTAGTATGCCCATTCCAACCCCTAGTGTTCCGTTTTTGAAAAATGCACCTAACATTACCCCAAGTGGCAAACAACCAAAGAGGAAACCCAATTCTCGCTCTGCTTATTTCCGCAAAAAAGCGAAAATTGCTGTTCCCAAAGATCTGCCCTTAACTAACACCATAGCACTTGGTGCTGGCGCAGAGCCTACTTTCAATGTGCAGCCACCTAGCGGGGGCCAGGAAGGGGTTCCATCTATTCCCTCCACTAATATCGTAGCAGGTGCGGACCCTGAAGTGGATGAGCTATCTAATATTAATAAGGATTTCATAGAGGTGGTATGGGAGACTCTCAAAAAGCTACTGTCACCCCTAGATTTAAGACTCTCCAGGATTGAAAACAAGCTGCTAGAAATGGAGAAGAGCATTATTGCTTTGGCTACTCTGGGGTTGAAGACTCTTGAGAACCAGGGCATTACTGCTGTTGACCTAGTGCCACAATCCATTGCACCTGGCACCAACCAAACCTCCTCTAATGTTTCCCCTCTAATAAAACCTGTCCCCAAACCTAGGACTGTTACAGTGAAGCAGGCTCGTGAAAAACCAAACGCCCCTCCACGGGTCACCTCACGTCACCAGCAACTTCTCGATCATAAAATACCTAACAGGCCGATTCCTACTGAATCCCAAGTCCCTCCAGCAAAAGATAACTTTAGAGGTGGCTATATCGACCTCCCCCCTGAGACAAATGATTACGCGGTTGTCCTGACGGGTGTTCCCATGATAGGCGACGGCCAGTTTGAAAATCACTGGTCGCTCAAAAATAAAATAATGCACTGGCTAAATGTAAGCAGACCAATCCCAAATGGTCGAAGAAGTCGTGTATTAATGGTTCGCAGAACTCCCTGGGTAGGCCCAACACCAAAAACTATCCCGGGAGACTGCGTAGTAGTGACCTTTGAAGATCCCCACACGGCACATCACATCTGTAAGTGGCCACATAATGATGACTCCCTAGTTACACCCAAACCAGTATCCTTCTTTTATCCCCCTCGACCAAGTCGAACCCAGGGGGACAACTGGACACTGGTCCAGCAACATGCATGGCTTAACAAGCCCCGTGGCCAGAAGGAGACCCTTTTACACTGGAACGGTCTCTCCACGTATAATAGATTTGGGACTCTAGAGGAGGTGGATTGACTCCCAGTGCACTCAGCCAACCAACGTTGCACGGCAATCTTGCCACGGCAGGGGCATGATTCCAAAGATTGCACTGGTCTAGAGTCGGTAATAAACAAAGCGGCACGACCATCTAGCCTGTGGTCTGTAGGGGAACCCTCTACATCTGGTATAATTAAAACTCCTGACAGGGAAGGTTGGCGGTACCCACCTTATAGGTCCCACTCTGATCTCACTTCTATCGAAGTATCAGGTCCTTCTTCTTCTGGTTGCCTTGTGCCCCTTATTCAGCAATTTGAGCTACCTGTAAGGTCTCCTAAAACTGGGAATATGTTTGTTTCTCCCAGGCCCACTGCTCTTACCAATGCTCCTCCACCCAGTGACTCCGCCCTAAAAGACTCTGCCCTAAAAATCTTAAGTTGGAATGTGGCTGGCCTTGATCGTAATCTCAACAACCCCGAATGGAATGATTTCCTGGATCTATATCACATCTGCCTTCTCCAGGAAACCTGGTGCATGGAGCCAAGACACCGAGTGGGATTTTCTACTTTTTTTATCCCCGCTGCCCAGGAACAAGGTTCCAAAGGTCGCCCCTCAGGCGGTCTAATGATTTGGATCAATGTTGCATTGGACCTCAGAGCGAAAGTAAGAAACACCCAGTCAGTTGATCTCCAGTGGTTAACGATAACCCACAAAGGGGGAAGAAGTTTGGAACTCTTTAATATCTACCTGAGGGGTGCCAAAGGTGGCGCATCCCACCTACCCTCTATAGGCTTAGACCACAATTTGGCAGCCTGCAGTGCGGACTCATACGTAATGCTCTCAGGCGACTTTAATTGCTGCTTCGAACCTTTGGCCAGAGAAGATATCTTGGATACTTTTGAGGAGGATTCTAGGAGAGGCATTCCTATTCTTAGCCTTGACCCGATCCCTAAATGGTCGCAAAATGCCATCGAGATTACCGCTCTTTGCATGGAGCACAACTTGCGTGCTGCAAATGGGCGCTCTAAATCTGACCACTCAGGTGCCCACACCTACAACAGACCAGGACACACTTCAAGGATTGATTTCGTGCTGTTGAATTACAACCTCTGGCAACACCATCAAGACATGGAGGTTATAGCATCAAGTGATAGTGATCACAATCCCCTATCACTAACTATCTCATCACCTTGGCAGGGTGGAAACCAAGGCACTCTCGGCAATACCTGGAAATCTACCCACGAACTAGCCCCCACAAACTGTAGTAGGCGCCTGAAGTGGGCAAAAGTTGCAGCTGATGAAACAAGGATGACCCAAGCCGGGTCTATTTTGGAAAGAGTAGAGTCTCAGATGGACACCCTAGAGCAATCTGATACTATGATTTTACCCCTATATACCGAGACTGTTTTGGCATTGAGTAATCTATTTATTGTTCCCCAACCTACCCATAGGGGCCCCGCGAAACAATCAGCTAAATGGTTTACTGGCAAATGTCGCGTAGCAAAGAGGGAACTTGTGGCCACATTAAAAACCAAAAATGTAGTTGATATTAGGGCCGCTAGGAAAACTTATAAAACAACCTTAGCTGTAGCCAAGCAGGAATATGATTCTAATTTTTGGGGAGATCTAGTAGAGGCAAGTACCAGGAAGGATGCCAAGGGGTTCTGGGATCTTCTAAGAGCCAGGGAAAAGCCGATTGACCAACAGCTCACTTGTAACATCCCAGGGGGCGTATGGTTCGACCATTTTCTGAAATTATATTCTGCACCACCTTCAGATCCTCACCAGTCAGGGTACCCACTCACGGTTTCACTGCCTAAATCTATTTTTGCGCCTATGTGCCAGGCCGAGCTATTTACTTGCTCGGATGTTGAAAAAGCAATCCAATCCATCGTCCCAAATAAAGCGGCAGGTCCGGATGGGATCCCAGGAGATCTAATCAGGAACTACCCGTCTTCTTGGTGCAGATTAATTTCCTCTCTTTTGAATGAGGTATTACTGGGCGGCGCTTTTCCAGACTCCTGGAGGGGCGCTGAAGTTGTACCCATTTTTAAAAAAGGCTCTAGGGACGATCCAGCGAACTATCGGCCAATTAGTTTACTGGATTCTTCCCAAAAGGTGGCAGGAAAAGTGGTTTTGGGCAGAATTAGTCAGTGGGCCGATGAAAATAATATCCTGTCAGATCTCCAAGCGGGCTTCAGAGCAGGAACAGGCACAATCGAGCAGACGTTCCGCCTTCTGATGATCTATTGGAAAGTGGTGGTGCTGGGAGGGGGCAGTCTGTATTTGGTCTTCATTGACCTGCGGACTGCGTTCGACCTAGTACCACGAGCACTTTTATGGAACGCCCTCGATGGGTTAGGCCTTCCCCCCTACCTGCTCTCGCTCCTTGTAAAATTTCACGACAGGAATTTTGCCCAAATTAGATGGGGTACACAGGGTGAGAAAACATCCCGTATACCTGTGGACAGGGGCGTTAGGCAAGGGTGTGTGCTTGCCCCCACTCTGTTCTCTCTTTATATCAACGGAGTGGTGGAGCATTTGCTTCGGCAACCATCAGATGCTCCCACCCTTGCTGGCAGGAAAATTCCGACGCTCCTGTTCGCGGACGACACCCTCCTCATCTCGAAATCCCCAATGGGCATCCAATTGCTGCTCTCTAGTTTTAAGGCCTTTTGTGACGAGAGGGGTTTGGCCATAAATATAGGGAAAACCAAATTTTTGGTCCTCAATCCGCCCAAGAAATCTGTCTTTCCTCCGCTCCTAGATTCTGTTCCACTTGATCGTGTCAAAGAATTTGACTACCTGGGAATACGCATCAGTGACAAAATGAGCTGGAAGGCACATCACCACAAAGTGTTCTTGACGCATAAAAGGGTGGCAGGTGCCTTGCTCAAGGAGCAGCGTGCCTCACCATTAAAACCTATTGGGCCGCCCTTGGACATCTGTAGGGCAAGGGTTGTGAGCGCCGCACTTTACGGTGCCGAACTGTGGGGCACTCATAAAGTCGATACTCTGGCTCGCCTTGAGAATAACTTTCATAAAGACCTTCTGGGGTTGCCCCACAGCACACCAACCATCCCATTGTTGCTAGATGCAGGTTCCCGGGCTATTTGCGATCAAGCGAAACTACGCCCACTCCTGTTATGGTCCAGAATCTGGAACGTACATGAGCTTCGAAGTTATGCAGAAGCTCTGAATGACATTATGTCACTGCCCGGCTCGCAAAAAATCATCTGGCTCAGAGAAGTCAAGAAGTTGTTGCATAAACTAGGGTTAGGAGAGGCTTGGGCTAACAAATCCGCTCCCCCGAAACACCAGCTCAAAAAGATCTATTGGGCTTGGGTAGATAGTGAGAGGGTTTGCAGTACAACTCACTGCAAATCTGTATCACTGTTCTTGTTGATTAAAGAGTCACCATCCAGGGAACCTTATTTGGACACTATCCAGAACCCATGGGACAGATCATTGTATATCAAGTTTAGGGTGGGGGTGCTCCCATTATGCGAGTTTACGTCCACTTGGAAACCGCCGGCCCAAACTGTACCTCACTGTCCTTTCTGTGATCTAAGGATAGAGTCTGTGTCTCACATGCTGTTTGAGTGCAATGTTTATGCTGCCCCGAGACGTAGGTGGTTGAAGCCCCTCTGCAGGTGTCTGGGTACTCGCTCCCATTTAGAAGCACTGCGTATTTTACGTACAGATGCCAGACCTTTCTTTTCTACCTGCATGGCAAAATTTTTGGGTTGGGCTTGGCGCCTTAGGACTGCAAGGAAACTCTTAATCCAGTGACTGAACCTTCACATGTAATATGCTGCTATGAAATGTCCTTATGATGTTGACTGCTATTTTAATTTTTTTTATATAATGTATGAAATGCTTTTATGATATGAATTTTATCGAATAAAGCTTATTATTACAAGTAATTTTCCCAGTAGTGAAGACTGCGGGAGACAATATGGACTTCAGTTCCTTGTTCATCTTCACCTGCAACCGATCCATTGACTTCCCATCACCACACCTAATAGAATCAAGAAAGGAAAGCCTCTATAAAACATACATATCTACTTACTCTGAGTTCAAAGATGAGTGTGAGAAGTGCAATCTAGTTGATGAGTCTTAATTTGCATCCACATCAGATTGGTCTGGCACTTCTTACACTGCAACACCGGCATGTTTCAGATTACGCTCACACAAGGATCCACCACACTGAAATCTTAATTTCACATTGATAAAAGTTTCAGAAAGTAAGAAAGAATGCTCTTGGTTAAAGTTGGGGATCCTGAACATCGAATCCAGAATATCATGGGGCACTTATATCAAGGGCAAACTATTGGGAGACAGACTATTGAAAGATAAGAATGTATAGGTTTTCCATACCGAACACCACCTCAATGTATTGAGTTAAGAACAGTAAATCTATACTCTCCTATATCCTCGCCTCCCTTTCTATATTTTGTTCCTCAATATTTTGGCTATGATAATAGTGCACCAAAAAATTCTGGTACTCAATATTCCAGAGTAGAATCGTCCAAACTATTGATTCGTTTTAATTAAGCCTGGAATGAGAATGCCGCAGAAAAATATTTCTAGTATTTAATGCAAAGTTCATAACGCTGGACCAAAGCCAAAACACTGGAAAGGGACTTAGATTTGAAAGGATAAGATGAAAGAATACATATAGCAACTTTAAAGAATTCCTTGAAATAAGTAAACGTCATACACAAATAGAAGATTTAGCTCTGGAAAGTACACACCACCATTATTCGGACAGTGGTAAACATTTGGAAAATCGCATGCTTGAATTGACGAATTCCTAAATAAAATCTGTACTCTACAAATCAAAGAAAATTAAAGGGATCACTTAGAAGTAAAATATCCGTAAGAAATTAGAACTGCAGAAAAACAAGCGTCCTGAAGCCAATTTACTGAACCTAGATGGTTTGCAGGGAATTCTTTGATTGCTTCAGTGAATCAGTTATGCCTATGAGATCTGTGATACTGGACAACAGAGACGGTCATTTACTGAAAACGTGAAAAGATGCAGAACACAGTCATACGGAAGCTCAACAGTGCTTCATTAGGTGACAGATTTGGCAGACCAGTGTCCCTTATTATTGTGAAGCAAAACATATTAAACTATGGTTGATGCGCTTTTCAACGTTCATGAAAAAGATAATTTGAGTACCTAAAGTGGGTATTATTAGGGGTAGACATGGTTATGATAAAACAGAAATATTGGTCAATTGGTTGTGAGGGAAGAGAAAAAACATATGGTTTAACTTTTTCATGCTGAAAAAACATTTGTTAACATACATTGGAACTGCTGAGAACACGTTAGGAAGAATGAGCTTTAGTCTCACCTTTATAAATAAATGGTGCTCCGGTGCTTCAGAAAACACAAAGGCTCGGTTATTAATAAATCGTGCACTAATAGATAAATGTGAAGTTCAGAGAGGTGTAAACCAGGGCGGCACCGTCTCTCCTTCTCTCTAGTATTGCAATATAAACACTGGCCATCGCTCGAAGGGGAATGAGGATTTTTACAACATAAATGGCAGTACCTTTAAAGCACCAGGGTATGCAAATGACGTACTAATGACCAGAGAAATCGTTTCCTACCATTATTAGGATAATTGAGGAGTGTGTAAACGTAGCTCGGTATAAGATCAGTTGGTCCAAATCACATCAATACCAAATACAGGGGTAAAGTTTCCAAAGACAAAATGTTATATGCTTCCTACAAATTAGATTCTCATCCTGCAATGTTCATTCAATGTATAGGTAGATGGGATACACTTTCAATGGGAATGTGTGCGAACCTAAATATGTTTACATTTATTTTGCTATCAAATTTTATTTATGTACATAAGGGGCGGCTCCCCCTGCTGAAAGAGCAGCAGAAAAACACAAATAAATGATATGGCGTATCAATGGCATTTTATTTGTTTGCAACTGCACCGGCTCGCGCTGTGTACAGCGTGAGGGTGGGGATCGGGCAGAATCCTATAAATGCAGGATGACAACACTGGTCTACAGTGAGCATGTCGGATTGGCCGACTGTCTTGCGACTGCCAGCCTGACATGCGCACTGTGGACCTAGCAATCCAAAGGCTGTGAAACGGCCTGGGGAATGTTGGCACAGGTCCCCAGCCTCAAAATGAGCACTGGTGGTGTCTTCTCCCAACGGTCCTGGAGCTGCTTTCACAGCAGGAGAGCAGCTCCAGGATTTGTTGGAGTTACGTTCCACAAGCAGAAAGGAATGCCTTCCTTTTCTTGTTCGTGGACAGGAGAGAGAAGTGCCACACCAGTCATACTCCTGCTCTCGAATTTATCGCGGCGCTCCCACCATTTTTTATTTAAGTTTGACGCCACTGATATACATCCTCAATAACATCTGTAAAACTATTAACATACGAGTATGTGCTAATTTTGAAGGGCTGGTTTAAAGGTTTTTTGGGTGTTTTAAAAAACCTTTGTACTTTCTAAAAACATTGAAACTTCAGCATCAAAAGGTAAATGTTTGCTCCCAATTGTTAAAATATATGTTATGACTGCTTTTTGTTTGTTGAGGTTTTTAACTTCTGTATGCAGGATATAATACTGTCTACTTGAAGGCTGAAGGAATGGCCAACGAGTGAAGTCTCAGCCGATGTTTGTCTCCTGCCACAGCATATGCTATGCATACATTTGATTTTTTTCTGGTGATCTATTATATTCTTGAAAAATTATTCAACATAAGAAGAGTTAAAAACGAGTTGAGCATTTTTTATTTTGAATATGAAGCAGCCACTATCTGGAATAGCCACTTAATACCATTTGATTACAGGATGCTTTTTTTCAAATTTATAAAGTCTTGGAAAGCATTAAAGTTGTTTCTTTTCAGTCCCTAAGGAACACTAATGAATTGAAAGCCTCAGGCAGAAAGTTCCTTATCCTCAAAATGTACATTGGGCAGCATCTCAACATCTGTTAAAGCAGAAAATGTTACCGAGTCTAATCCATTTGAAGAGATAATTGAATAAAATGGTTGTACTACTGAATATCGACCCCCCCCCCCAGAATATCATGGTACAAGAATATGGAATACAGAATATCGAGGGACATAAATCGAAAGCTAAGTGTATGTAGGGAAGTTTAGATGTAGTATTCCTAACTTCACACCTACGTACCTTTAAGACATATATTGATAGCCAATGTACATATAAGTGGAGTGAGGAATAGAAAATCTAGACTTACCTATCGATATATTTTTTTCAATAGTTTGTCCTTGATGTTGTCAGTGGCAGCTCCTCCGCTAAGGCGGAGTAGCGTCACCCCACTGCTTTCAGCAGTGGAAATAAAGGAATTATAAAACTATAATAACTTGTAGTTATTATCATTTTATTTGTTCCTGCTGCTGCATCTTTGCGGGCGGGGCTGCTCTGCTCTGAGTGCAAGGGGGAGGTGTGGTGGGCACTCTGTGAGTGCACAATGACTGATTGGCCAGCCTTCCCAGGCCAGCCAAACAGCCATGCGTACTTTGCATGTTCTCCATGCAGGCTGCATTACAGCCTGGGTGGAGAACATGCTCAGACTCCCATTCCCTAGCTGAGCGCCGAACCACAGCGCTCAGATCAATCGCAACACTGCATTGCATTGTTGTGATTGGCATAGGGGAGCCTGGAAGATTTGGTGCTTCCTGTTCTGGAGCAGAGGTACGACGATGAGGGCCCCCCTTCCCACACCACCCCCTGCCCCGCCACTCTCGATCCATGCCAGCCACCACTGGATGTTGTGTCCCATTGATATTTTGTCGTTGATATTAAGGGTGCACACCAAATGAAATCTAATCAAGCTGCGGAGCTGCTTTCATTTATAAACATGCCAACAAATTCTAAGTTTCGTTTTCACAGATCTTTGCAACGGTAAAGCCATGCTTAGGCTGTCATCACAATGGCCGCGGTAAGTCCCAGTACATCAAGGTTTGATTTTCCCCATTGCCAAATTAGCTTCTGAGTCCAGTTCTGCAGGTCGGAATGGAGATAACACCACAATATCACAATTGTTTCTCCATTCCAACAGCGCAACTTGGAATTTTGTTGTAGTCCCCTGTTAGATATGGGGGTCTCTAGTTGGCACTGGCTGGCACCATTGTCCAAATAGGGACCATTCTTCCTAGTTCAGGGCAAGTGGGTCCCCCCCTTTGACAACCCAGGCTCAACCCTGTGGTAACGTAGCACGAGCAGTTAGGACTATCTCAGAGGCAGTGTGTGAAGCGCTTATGACCATGTACAATAAAATAGCACTGACAGGACAAACAGACACCACTCAAGTAGGTATAGAAAAAGAACATCTTTATCTAACAGTTTAACTCAGAACTCTCAAAGCGTTTCAAGAACTACAATTCACATCAACCCGTAGGGACTGAAAAAGACAATAGCGTATTAACTAAAGGGTAACACTGACTGAATTCAGGGCCGGGGGTCTACGCGACCCGGTGCACACCCGATACCTGTCGTTGAGAGGGGGCCCAGCACACAGCTTCTCAAAGAAGCGGATACGGTGACAAGCAGACTCCCAGCGACCCCAAGTCTCGCAGGCGGAGGTCCGCAGCGTGCACCCACACTGATTCGGACTCTCGGAGAAAAGCGGGCGCTTAGCGGCAGCAACATGTGGTTGCGGTGGCCCGGGCTGGTGGGGGCGAGGACTCTCATCATGCAGCTCCGTGGTGGGCTCACAGCAGCAGCAGCTCTCTTGTAGCTGCGGCGGCTCACAGGACAATAGCAACAATCCTTAGCAAGGGTGACAAGATGCGGGTGCCCAGCAGAAGCAGTTCTCCCTCAGCTACGGCGGCCCACAGCGTACGTTCCAAGGATGCACCGTTGCCGCAGGGGCGGCCCTCAATGGCTACAGCTCTTTCTCGGCTGTGGCGGCCCACGGGTCAATTCATGATGATGCAAAGTCACAAAGGGTGCAGGCACTCATGGGCTAGAGCTTTCTCTTGGCTGTGGCGGCCCAAGGGACAATTCACGATGATTCAAAGTCACAAAGGGGCGGGCACTCAGCGGCTACAGCTCTCTCTTGGCTGCGGTGGCCCACTGGACAATCCACTAGGATGCAAAGTAGCAAAGGGTGCGGGTGCTTAATGGCTACAGCTCTCTCTCGGTTGCGGCGGCCCACGGGTCAATTCACAATGATGCAAAGTCGCAAAGGGTGCAGGCATTCAGTGGCTACAGCTCTCTCTTGGCTGTGGCAGCCCACGGGACAATCCACTAGGATGCAAAGTTGCAAATGGTGAGGGCGCACAACGTCTACAGCTCTCTCTCGGCTGCGGCGGCCCACGGGTAAATTCACAATGATGCATAGTCACAAAGGGTGCGGGCACCCAGCGGCTACAGCGCTCTCTTGGCTGCGGCGCCCCATGGGACAATCCACTAGGATGCAAAGTAGCAAAGGGTGCGGGCGCTCAACTGCTACAGTCCTCTCTCGGCTGCGGCAGCCCACGGGTCAGTCCACGATGATGCAAAGTCCCAAAGGGTACGGGCACTCAGCGGCTCCAGCTCTCTCTCGGCTGGGGCGGACCACGGGACAATCCGCTATGATGCAAAGTAGCAAAGGGTGCGAGCGCTCAACGGCTACAGCTTTCTCTCGGCTCCGGCGGCCCACAAAGGTTTAGCAGAAGGTTCAAAGGTTCACAGTTAGGCGGGCTCTCAGCGGCAGTAACTCGCTCTGAGCTGCATTGGCCCGTACCCGGTTAGCAGCAGATTCCAAGGTGCACAGTTAGGCGGGCTCTCAGCGGTGGCAACTCTTTGATAGCTGCAGTGGCCCGCACAGGTTTAGGAATGGATTCAAAGGTTCAGCGTTCGGCGGGCTCTCAGTGGTGGCAACTCTCTTTTAGCTGCAGTGGCCTGCACAGGTTTAGCAACGGATTCAAAGGTTCAGCGTAAGACGGGCTCTCAGCGGCGGCAACTCTCTTTTAGGTGCAGCGGCCCGCACAGGTTTAGCAACGGATTCAAAAGGGCCCGGTCGGCAGTCCTCTCAGTAGGACTAGAGGCTCCGGATTACTCGATGGAGGCCTCACCTGCAAGTTGAATTCATCGCACAGGAATTCCGATGGCTGACGGGGTGAAGTCTAATGTCCCTGAGACTTCCACAGGAGGCGCTCTCGATTTAGGCCCTCTGGTAGTTTCTTCGGCAAGCTTGGTGAAAGTTTCAAAGTCCTTTTCTCTGCTCACTCGGGCAGAGTTTCGTCTTGACATCCAGAAGGGACACACTTGGCCAAAATTCCAGCGCAGAATTTTATACCTAAAAAGTATTTTTTCTCTAAGGTTGCAAATCACTGACTCCAGTCAATATCAGTTTGGCTGGGTCAGGGAGCACTTGGTTTATGAGGCGACATCCTGCACTTTCGGAATGAGGAGGCCTGCTAGCAGACACCCAGTGGGAGGTGGAGCCATCATTCACCTTGTCAAGCACTGCCCTCCTGGGATCAAAGAGTCACCCCTCCCTACGCTCTACATACTGATCTCTCTCTCCAGCCAGGTCTCACCCAGCTGGCCCTGCTGCTCCAAAACCAGATGACCAATACACATACTCGCAACAGCCTGTAGCTAAGCTTTAGGCCAGAAACTACCGCGTTTCCAGGTAAGGCATTTCCCAACATGTGATACCTAAACAGTCCTTACTAAAAGGTGACCTTCATTGGCCTGAGCATAAACATACCAAACTCGAGGTTCCTATTGGGTTCCGAGGGCCGGATAGGGGGGTAGAAAGTAATCACTAACAAACAGGCTACAAAGGGCAAGCATTAGAGTTATCCTCTCACACAGACATTTATATGCAGGGAGCATTCGCGCTGTGGCACTGATTAGCAGTGACATGGCGCCGAGGACATCTACAACCAGCCAACATACAACACAGGAAGAGTAAAAGGGGAAGGGAGACCCGCGCCAATGATGCCAGGTCTAACATCCCCTCATACATTTCACCAAGTTTGACCTAGAATAATTTCTATAAAAGCCACTTGGTACGGTCAGTATTTGCATGGGAAACATCCTTTAGTGCAAATCCGGAACCATGATGTGCCTTTACAGCGCCGGCATTAGGACGAAAGAGTTGTTACCATACCTTTGTTTAGCACGAAAGCCCTTACAACGACTTGGCTTAATTTGGGGCGCATTGGTGGAGTGGTGTTGGATTTAAAGTCCAACACATTCCCTACTGTTGTGCAGACTGGAGTTGGATTAGTAAATTATACTAATCCAACGTCGAGGCCCCCCTAAGGCAAGTGGTTTTAAGACTTGCATGAAACAGGAACGTGTTGTAACGCCATGTTCGTTCTAATGCCGGCGTTAAAAAGGCATGCGTGCAAAACACATGCATGATTCCATCATTTGTATATCACTTGGGATCCTGATTTGAGAAAAAACATCTGTTGCACCCCTGACGAGGGTTCCACAGCCATTATAATGAGGGCCTTAGTACTGGCTCTCTAAGACTTCAAGGTTGACAGTGTTAGAATCAGTAAATTACAATGGATGGAGCAAGTAATATGTCTGTAAGAAAATATGGACCAAATTCCTAGATCTTTGTACTTCTTATGACTGTTATGTATTTTATTAGCTGTTTGCTTGGGCCTTATCTAATGTGGTTGAGCAATGAACTGTATAAATATATTACAATATATTGAAGTTTCTGTTGTAGCTTATTTTCCTTTTGTTTGAAAAAACATTTTAGGGTGGAAAGAGCATGGACTGCATTCAGGCGTGGGTCCCATGCCTGCTATGCCACCTGATTGAAGCTAGCCTGGCTGATGAGGGATGATACCCCAAAACCGGTACAAGGATGCTTGTTTTCTGGTACAAGAAGGACCTGGTCTGGAAGTTCAGGCTGGACTGTTCCCTAGGGGTGCAGGATTAAGACTGATTTTCACAAGGCTGGGTCCAAACTCGAATGGCGTGGAGAGCAAAAAACGTTGGATTTAGGCCCAGATCTGTGACAAGGACAGGGGCGTAACACAGGCCCCCGCAGCCCCTGCAGTGTGGGGGTTCCCTGAGCCATAGGGGGCCCTCTCAGCACAGTACTCAGGCCTGCGAGCTCCATATTAAATACAGAGTGGGGGCCACTTCATGTAACTTGAAGGGGGGGCCTCAACTTTCGTTACGTCAGTGGACAAGGGGTGAATGTTTGACAATGTTCAGCATTCCGTCCATCATCGTTTTGTGCTGCTATATTTATACACATTCAGTTAAGTCAAAACAATTCCCTTTGAAGCTTAGAGTGCCGCACACATTATGCAAAAAAGCTAGCAAGGAACCCTATACAGTTCTCAAGTTTTAAGTGCAAAGCAGATTGTTTATATGGAACACTCTACAATACCGCACACACTGCCAATCTTCTCACCTCAAATGTTGTTTTTTTCTAGTGGAATGTTGACACAAAGGATTAGTACAGTGCCATCCACACCATGCTAGAAAGTGACAAAGCCTTTTGCAATTTTTACAGCGAAATCTTTAAGCACGTGTCATATACGTAGAACTAAAAAATGACAAAAAAATGTTTACCATTCCAAGCACACTACTGCAGCTTTGGATTGGTAAAATACCATCCAAGCCAACCTGGAATTAATTAAACCAAACCCTGACAAATGTGTTTTGATCTCATTAGAGCTCAGCAGAGAGGTATAGCTTTGTTCAGCACAAGGGAGCAACTAGTTTAAATCGAAACAATGCCGTTTTTGTAAGCTTAGAGTGCTGCATAAATTATGCAAAAAAGGAAGCAGGGAACCCTGTGTAGTTCCCAAGTTTTAGATGCCCAGCAGTTCCTTTAGATGGAACACTCCACAATCACTGTAAATCTGCTTACCTCAAATGTATTTTGTTCTAGTAGACTTTTTAAGCATAGGATTCGCACAGTGCCCTCCCCTCCAAACTCGAAAGTTACATAGCCTTTCACCATTTTTTCAGGAACGTCTTTATGCATAGGATTAGCTAGAGCCATTCACGACAAGCTGAAATGATAAAAGACTTTTACCATTCCAGTTTAAAATTAGTTTAAGAAAACATCCAATCCACCTGGAATTAATAAAAGCAACCCCTGACACATGTTTTGCTCTTATTGAAGCTCATCAGAAAAGTATAGCTGTGTCCAGACACAAGACAGCAAAAAGTATAAGTCAAAACAATGTCCTTTCAAGTTTAGAGTGCTACAATAATTATGCAAAAAAGGAAGCAAAGAAACCTGAATACTTCTCAAGTTTAAGCTGGAGAAAAGTCTCTTTATGTTGAACACTCTACCACACAAACGAAACTGCAAATCTGCTCACCTCAAACATCGTTATTTTAGCAGAGTTGTTAAAAACATAGGATTAGCATAGTATCATTCAAGCCGAGTTCTAAAGTGATAACACATTTTTACAGCAAGGTCATTAAGCATAGGATTAACAAGTGGCATCCACTCTCGACTGAATATAACAAAAGCTTTTCACCTTTCCAGGCACAGTATTGCAGCTTTGGATTGGTAAAACACAACAAAAGCCAACTTGAAATGAATTAAAGCAATCCCTGATAAACATGTTACACTCTTATTAGAGCTGTCAGAGAACATTGCTCAGACACATGGTTGCAACCAGTTCCAGCTTTGTCACGTTCTAGCTTGGTGTGGATGGCACTGTGCTAATCTTATGCTTCCAAATTCAACTTAAAAAACAGACATTTGAGTTGAGCATATTTGGAGTGTTGGTGGTGTAGAGTGTTCCATATAAAGGAACTGCTAAATCTTTGAAGCAACCAAAGGTTCCCTGGTTCCTTTTTTGCATAACGTATGTGGCACTCTAAGCTTGAAAGGGCGTTGTTTTAGCTTATAATTCGGGGCTATCATGGCGTCATGAACAAACAAATCCAAACGGTTCTGGCTGACCGCGGCGTCGTGGGCCGGCTAAGGTGTCGGGAAGACCCATAAACAGTACCTTTTAGAAATTCAGGGCGTTGGCGACCTCTTCTTGAGCTTCTGAAAGCACGGCGTCCGCGGTTCCGGAGGTCGGTGCAGGAGTCGTCGTGGTCATCGAAGTTACATGTGTTGCAGATCAAACTCCTCACTGTTGAAGTCAGGAGCGCTGGCGTCGGCAGGCATCAGGTGATGCGGGGTGAATTGCAGTGGTGCGGCATGTGGTGCCCTCAGGTCGGTGGTGCGAGCAGCGGCTCGGTGGCGGTGTCAGATGGCGTCATTGGTGAAACCAGGGTCGCAGTGCGAAGTGAATGCTGTGCTCGTTGCAGTGCTGGTAGGTCACGGTGCTCACAGTGGCATCGTCATTGCTGGAGCGCTGTCGTCTGGAGTCGATGGCACCTGCGTCGGTAGGCCAGGCCTGCAGTGCAGGATGATGGCGGTGTGTCGTGTAACTTTACGAGCGATGCCCTCGAACCATGGTTTAAGCAGTGGAGTCGATTTCGGCGTGGAGCGTCGTCGTCGGGGAGGCCAAGGCATCGTCGTGAAGCGAGGCGGTGCGGAGTGCGGTGCCCACAGGCCTCGGTGCGAGCAGCGGCTCAATGATGGCATTAGCAGGCGTCATCGCTGACACCAGGGTCGCTTTGGGGCGGTGCCCTCTGCGGTGCCTTCAGCACACGAAGTCTGCAGCAGCGTCGTAGACGGCGTCAGGTTGCTTTTTCTTCTGTTGCAGCACAAAACACACAGTCCCCAATGCTGAGGGCAGAAGAGCTTGAAGTCTTTGCTGTTCCTGAGACTTCTTCAACAGGGGGCAAGCTCTACATCAAGCCCTTCGAGAAACTCACAAAAGTAGATTGCAGAAACTTAAGTCCAGTCCTTTCACTGCCCAAGACAGAAGGAGCCACTGCAGGCCAACACAGAAAAGCACACAGCAAAGTGTTAGTTCCTCCTCACAGCTTCTCCAGCTCTTATTCTTGGCAGTCTTCTTCATCCAAAAGAGTTCTAAAGTTCAGGGGTCTGGACTCCAATATTTATATCCCCAAATCCTTTGATCTCTTAGGCAGAGAGCGTCTGTGCCCAGCCAGTACCAGTTCTGCCTTCTCTGTGTGACTTCGTGGCAGGAGGTGAAGACGGCATGGTCAGAGGCAGACCAGGCCCTTGGAAGTGCAAGGAAATCTCCTCCCCCTTCTGGAATTGCAGCCCAGGTCTGTTCAGCCCTTTTCTGACCCACCTTTACTATCTAGAGCCACTCCTGCACCACAGCCTTCTGTCATCCAAAACCTAGACAGGCAATCCACATTCCAGAAGAGGCACACGGGTTGACTGAGCAAGAAAATACCTACTTTCTAAAAGTGGTATTTACAAACACTGAATGTAAAAATCACCTTTACTAAGAGATTCTACTCCTGAGATTCTACTCCTGAGGCACAGCCGGGAGCATTTTTAACAAGAAAGTTGCGTGTGAATTTAATTTGTGTGTTCTGAAATTGCTTTTTAAACTCTCACCTCCCTTCCTCGACTGAACCACGACTGGGGCTTAATTCCTACCTTGACACCGCCGCGCAGCAGAGCTAAACGCTGCAGCGGGGTCGCCCAGTTTTTCGCCGCCATCAGCGAGTGAGCCGGTCCTGTGGCCACGCCCACTCGCTCGAGGCCACGCCCCCTCCGCCTACAAAAACCGAGCTGAATGCGAGCTCCGGTTAGATTCTACTCCTGAGGCACAGCCGGGAGCATTTTTAACAAGAAAGTTGCGTGTGAATTTAATTTGTGTGTTCTGAAATTGCTTTTTAAACTCTCACCTCCCTTCCTCGACTGGGGCTTAATTCCTACCTTGACACCGCCGCACAGCTGAGCTAAACGCTGCAGCGGGAACGCCCAGTTTTTCGCCGCCATCAGCGAGTGAGCCGGTCCTGTGGCCACGCCCACTCGCTCGAGGCCACGCCCCCTCCGCCTACAAAAACCGAGCTGAATGCGAGCTCCGGTTAGATTCTACTCCTGAGGCACAGCCGGGAGCATTTTTAACAAGAAAGTTGCGTGTGAATTTAATTTGTATGTTCTGAAATTGCTTTTTAAACTCTCACCTCCCTTCCTCGACTGAACCACGACTGGGGCTTAATTCCTACCTTGACAACGCCGCGCAGCAGAGCTAAACGCTGCAGCGGGATCGCCCAGTTTTTCGCCGCCATCAGCGAGTGAGCCGGTCCTGTGGCCACGCCCACTCGCTCGAGGCCACGCCCCCTCCGCCTACAAAAACCGAGCTGAATGCGAGCTCCGGTTAGATTCTACTCCTGAGGCACAGCAGGGAGCATTTTTAACAATAAAGTTGCGTGTGAATTTAATTTGTGTGTTCTGAAATTGCTTTTTAAACTCTCACCTCCCTTCCTCGACTGAACCACGACTGGGGCTTAATTCCTACCTTGACACCGCCGCGCAGCAGAGCTAAACGCTGCAGCGGGATCGCCCAGTTTTTCGCCGCCATCAGCGAGTGAGCCGGTCCTGTGGCCATGCTCACTCGCTCGAGGCCACGCCCCCTCCACCTACAAAAACCGAGCTGAATGCGAGCTCCGGTTAGATTCTACTCCTGAGGCACAGCCGGGAGCATTTTTAACAAGAAAGTTGCGTGTGAATTTAATTTGTGTGTTCTGAAATTGCTTTTTAAACTCTCACCTCCCTTCTTCGACTGAACCACGACTGGGGCTTAATTCCAACCTTGACACCGCCGCGCAGCAGAGCTAAACGCTGCAGCGGGATCGCCCAGTTTTTCGCCGCCATCAGCGAGTGAGCCGGTCCTGTGGCCACGCCCACTCGCTCGAGGCCACGCCCCCTCCACCTACAAAAACCGAGCTGAATTCGAGCTCCGGTTAGATTCTACTCCTGAGGCACAGCCGGGAGCATTTGTAACAAGAAAGTTGCGTGTGAATTTAATTTGTGTATTCTGAAATTGCTTTTTAAACTCTCACCTCCCTTCCTCGACTGAACCACGACTGGGGCTTAATTCCTACCTTGACAACGCCGCGCAGCAGAGCTAAATGCTGCAGCGGGATCGCCCAGTTTTTCGCCGCCATCAGCGAGTGAGCCGGTCCTGTGGCCACGCCCACTCGCTCGAGGCCACGCCCCCTCCACCTACAAAAACCGAGCTGAATGCGAGCTCCGGTTAGATTCTACTCCTGAGGCACAGCCGGGAGCATTTTTAACAAGAAAGTTGCGTGTGAATTTAATTTGTGTATTCTGAAATTGCTTTTTAAACTCTCACCTCCCTTCCTCGACTGAACCACGACTGGGGCTTAATTCCTACCTTGACACCGCCGCGCAGCAGAGCTAAACGCTGCAGCGGGATTGCCCAGTTTTTCGCCGCCATCAGCGAGTGAGCCGGTCCTGTGGCCACGCCCACTTGCTCGAGGCCACGCCCCCTCCGCCTACAAAAACCGAGCTGAATGCGAGCTCCGGTTAGATTCTACTCCTGAGGCACAGCCGGGAGCATTTTTAACAAGAAAGTTGCGTGTGAATTTAATTTGTGTGTTCTGAAATTGCTTTTTAAACTCTCACCTCCCTTCTTCGACTGAACCACGACTGGGGCTTAATTCCTACCTTGACACCGCCGCGCAGCAAAGCTAAACGCTGCAGCGGGATCGCCCAGTTTTTCGCCGCCATCAGCGAGTGAGCCGGTCCTGTGGCCACGCCCACTCGCTCGAGGCCACGCCCCCTCCACCTACAAAAACCGAGCTGAATGCGAGCTCCGGTTAGATTCTACTCCTGAGGCACAGCCGGGAGCATTTTTAACAAGAAAGTTGCGTGTGAATTTAATTCGTGTATTCTGAAATTGCTTTTTAAACTCTCACCTCCCTTCCTCGACTGAACCACGACTGGGGCTTAATTCCTACCTTGACACCGCCGCGCAGCAGAGCTAAACGCTGCAGCGGGATCGCCCAGTTTTTCGCCGCCATCAGCGAGTGAGCCGGTCCTGTGGCCACGCCCACTCGCTCGAGGCCACGCCCCCTCCGCCTACAAAAATATGTGCACTTCACGTACGCGCAGCAGACGGGCGCAGCGGGCGCGCCTAAGGCAAGCCCGTCTGGGTCCGTCCGGGCCCAGCCGGACCCAGGCCCAGGGACTCTGCCCGTTTTACCTCACGACCATTTGGTATACTCAAGTGACATGCTCCGGGCTCTCCACCCGGAAAAAAATCAGGTTTGTCACTATATCCACGCAGAAGGTAAACCCTACATCAACTGCGAACGCTGTAACCCAGTCACTCAGACCTCGGGCAATCCTGGACTACAGATGGGCCTTCTCAACTGTCGGTCCCTCCCTAAGCATGCGCACAAAACCAATTTGCTGATACAGGACCAAGGTTTGGACATGCTGTTTCTTACAGAAACCTGGCTCTCTGTTTGGTCAGACTCTGATATTATCAACGCTCTACCCCCAGGATACCTTATTCAAACTCTTCATAGACCTCGAGGTAGAGCAGGGGGCCTTGTAATAATTCACAGAGAACACCTTGTCTGTAGGACCAGCCATGCCAACATTGAAGACTGTGAAAGCTGCCACTTCGCTCTTCAAACATCCCCGGCACACTCCCTTTCAGGGCTATTGATCTACCGGCCTCCGGGAACTCCAGGGAAATTCCTTAACGCTCTCATTGACACGGTGTCACAGTTAGCCACCTCCTCCCCTAACTTCCTCCTCGTGGGCGACCTCAATCTCCACCTAACAGACCCCACAGATCTAACAGCGTCCGATCTCCTTCTGGACCTTATGTCATTTAACATTCGGCTAGTCAATACAGGACCTACCCACGACAAGGGACACCTTCTGGATCCTGTACTTACTAACATCATGGACATCACCACTGGCCCTCACCTTCCTCTCCCCTGGACAGATCACTTCTTAGTCCCCATCTCGTGGTATTTCTTTGTAGCACCCACCCAACACCCCAAAACCCGGGTGACTGACCGGCGCTGGCACAAACTTGTTCCAGGTGAATGGACCACCAGCCTTATGAATTCTATCCCTGCCTTCTCCATCGATCCAGTCAACGCCGATAAACAGTTCAACTCTTGGCTTACATCCTCATTGGACAAACTCCTCCCCAAAACCACCACCCTCAAGCATACCAAAAGAGTGAGCCCTGCCCCTTGGTACACTCCGGAGCTCAATCTTTTACGAAAGGAATGTAAAAGAATGGAACGCTCCTGGAGGAAGGATAAGTCAACTGCAAAGAAGGATGCCTACCACACTTCATTACAAATTTACAAGACCGCTCCTCGCAAGACTAAAAGTACATTCTTCCAGGAAAGAATAGAAAATTCCTCCTGCTCCTGCAAGGAATCTTTTATTATTTTAAAAGAACTTCTTAAGGTCCCAGACCCCGGACCTAGAACTCCACCAGACCCTAAAGCAGATGAGGAAAAATGCCGTAAACTGGCCAACTTCTTTGAGGAGAAGATCCAGAAAATCCTTGCCTCCATTCCATCCACCAACTTGAGCCAGGAAAAAGAGACCAACACGTCTCCCACTTCCCCCTGTCTAACTTCCTGGGGACCAGTGACTGCCGAAGAGGTCAGAAGCACGCTAGACACCATCAAAAGCGGATCTCCCAGGGACCCCGCCCGCTACGTATCCTTAAGAAAGTGGCTCCTACCATTGTTCCCCCCCTTACCCATCTCATCAATGCCTCATTTCAACAGGGAGTCATCCCCCCCAGCTGGAAGTCTGCAGTCATCAAGGCCCTATTGAAAAAACCCTCCCTGGATTCATCGGATTTGGCCAATTACAGGCCAATCTCACTTCTTCCCGGATCCAGTAAGATTGCTTAAAAGCTTGTGAGTAAAAAACTCTCACAATTTTTGGAAATCAACAATCGGCTCAAAAGCTCGTAGACTGGATTCCGCCCAGGGCAGTGTACCGACATCGCCCTTCTCGCAGCGGTGGAGGAGGCCAGAGCACTTCTGGACGCGGGGGGATCAGTGGCAGTGATCCTCCTGGACCTCAGTGCGGCCTTCGACACCGTTAATCACCAGCTCCTTATTCACCGACTTAGGAATGTCGGTGTGGAGGGAACCGCACTGACCTGGCTTACGTCTTTTCTGAGCCAACGCTCTTTTCAGATCTGGGAGAATGACACCCGCTACCCCGAAACACCCCTCCAATGCGGCGTGCCTCAGGGTTCTTCCCTGAGCCCGACATTATTTAATGTCTACATGTCCCCATTGGAGGAGGTTGTCAATCCATTTGGAGTGAGTATCATCAGCTACGCTGACGACACTCAATTAGTGGTGTCCCTATCTCACCCAAGTCAAGAACCAGCGGACCTATACAACTGTCTGACGCAGATACAAGGATGATTGAACAGCTCATCTTTGAAACTTAACGGTTCAAAGACAGACATTCTCCTCCTTGGTCAGAAGGGGCTGTCCCTTTCACAGAACATCTGGCCCCCATGTCTGGGTGCGCCTCCAGACACGAAGTCAGAGATTAAAAGCCTGGGTATTTGGCTCGAAAGAGATCTGTCTTTCACAACACAAGCCAAAAAAGTTGCCGGGACATGCTTTGGGCTTTTCAAGTCGATCAGGAAGATTCTGCCCCTACTTCCTTCCACCTCTCAAAAACTGTTAATCCAAGGCCTTATTTTATCAAGGCTGGATTACAGCAACACCATCTACCTAGGCGCCCCTGAAGCAACCCTGAACAAACTACAAAGGATACAGAATTCCGCAGCCCGGATCCTCACCAATACCCCTGCCAGAGCGTCGGCCAAACCAGCCTTGAAGATTCTCCACTGGCTCCCAGTGAGAGAGCGAGTGAAATTCAAGGCTCTATGTCTGGCTCACAGACTTCTACAAAACAAAGGCCCCCCTATTTTAAGAAAATTTATCAGACCATACAAAGCCCCAAGATCCTTACGATCCGATCAGGAATATCTTATCATCATCCCTAGAGTCAAGAAGGCCCGCACGGGTGGAAGGCGCTTCTCTGTCCACACTGCACGCCTTGGAACGCGTTACCCCACAACCTTAGAACAGAACCAGACTATCTCCGATTTAGGAAGCGGTTGAAGACCCATCTTTTTCCCTAAATGCCGACTCCTCCCCCCTGTCCCCACTGACCCTCAGTTGTATGGATCTTAGCGCTGGGATACTCACGGGTGACTACGCGCTTTATAAAAATGTAATAATACTAATAATAATAATAAGATGCAACTTCGGATTCTGAGTTTAAGCATACCAAACTTTATTTTCCTACCTAATTCCCTGGGCCAGTGATGTTTATAAGATGTTATAAACAAACTCCCCATTCTGTCCTATGGGGAACAGGTAGCCTTGCAATAGCGAAAAACGAAATTGGCCGTAATTCGCTATCAGGACATGCCACACACATAAGGGCATGTCCTAACTTTCACATACACTGCACCCGGATTACAGGGGTGCCTTGGGCCTACCTTAGGTGTGGCTGACATGTAAGAAAAGGAAAGTTGAGGGACTGGCAAATGTGTGCACTGGCCAAGTCGACATGGCAGTTACAAACTGCGTGCAGACTCCCCAGTTCTGTGTTACCTTTTCAGGGCTACTCACGTGGATGGCACAATCAGTGCTGCACACCCACTAGTAGCCTTTGATTCCCAGGCCCTTGCACACTCAGTGCACTTTACTAGGGACTAACAAGTACATCAAATATCCAATCATGGAACACCAAACCATAACATAATTTACCACAGAAGCACTTCCACTTTACCATTGATCAGCAGTGAGAAAAGTGCGCAGAAACACTACGCCAGCAAAAACAGAGTCAAAACCGGGAGGTCAGAAAGCAAAAACTCAGGGGAAACATGCAAAAAGATGGCAAGTCTAACAATGAGTAATAGCCTTTTGATGGTGATATAAGCTTCTCATGAGACTATAGATTTTAACCGTTCATTGAGGCCTAATGGGCCTGTCTGTCGGTTTCCAATGATTTTGGCTTCAGTGAAGTATTACTGTAATTCTATAGATGTGCCCTCTGGACATGTTCTATAACCACTAGTACTGTCCACTGAATGTCATTTGGGGTATGCTTCATTTCATTCAAATGGCTCACTAACGGTGCCCTTTATGTATGAGATCTGATACTTCATCTGTGTTGTGCAATTTTATTTTTAATTTCATGAGTGGTTTGTCCAATATAACATTTATTACATGAGCTGGGGAGGGCGTAAATCACATTTTCGGTGTTACAATTCAAGCATGCCTTCTGTTGCACAATAGTATTATTTAAGGTGACCTGTTTGGAGTTGGATGTGAAGTCACAAGCATTGTAGTGTCCACATTTAAAATAGACTTAACATGATAGCACAATTATTTTTCATAACCCTTGAAGCTCTTCATAGGAATTGGCAAGTTTTCTTTCGGTGCTCTAGGATGAAAACTGGAAAAATATGAAAGGATCATTGGTGCGTTTAGTATAAAGACTGGTGATCAGGCAGCCATTGTCATTTGTGAATGGGATGTATGTTTAAAATTGCTATATTTTTGCGATTCCGTATTATTCCTAATTTGCGAATTCGCAAGTTGCGAATTTGCAAATAAGGAATAATTTCCCATTCATTCCTATGGGCCAGGAGGACCATAGGAATGATTGCGAAATAATTCTCAAATTGCGAATTCGCAATTTGCTAATCGCAATTTGAGAATTATTGCAAAGGTGCAGGGGTGTCTCATGGACACCCTGCTGCACCCCTGAAACTTACATGTGTGTGCATATGGCGCACATACATGCCCTATGGGCATGTATGTGTGTCACATGCCACCCTCAAAATTGCCACATTTTGGTTTTTGAAAGGATATCGCAAATTAACACGAACCTCAAGTTGGTGTTAATTTGCGATTCCTTAACCTGAATTCGCAAATTAAAAAAGCTTCATACATGGCATTTAAGGAATCGCAAAATTGTGATTCCTTATTTTGCTAATTTCACATACATCCCAAAAGATGCAATATGTCCGTTTGCGATTCGTTAAGGCCGAAATTCTGCGAATTTCAGCCTTAACGAATCGCAAAATGCTTGATACATCTAGGCCCAGATGTATTGTTTAGCAAACTTTGGAATACATCTAATGTGTCACTTTACGTAATTGCGCACTACTCACTGTAAAAATGTACCACAATTGTGCCATTTGCAGTAAAAACAATTACTGCACAATAACAACAGAACACGACACAAGGCTACATTTTGCGCTTAAATATTGCGATAAATAACGGAATTGTATTTCACTCAATTTTGCATAACTACGCAAAAGCTGTATACACACATTCCACACATCCATAGTGAAGACATCATCTGTATGACCTAGACAAGATTTGAGGGATTCTCAAAAGGGATTGCCATTATTGTAGATTCATTTTTCTTCAAAGTAAACCATACCGAGGATGCCTATCTCTGGGGCAAAGTTACAGCCCATTGCTACACCGGTTATCTGCTGAAAATACTCATAATGGAACATAAAGAAATTATTTGAAAACATATAGTGGCTAGTTTCACAAGGAATGTCGTAGGGCTCTCATTCACATTATATCTTTTATTGAGAAAACACTTTTAGTGCCTCTTCTTTCTCGGTATCTACAGTTAGATCTACTAGGGTTGACATTAAAGAATAAATTGTCTGCCATCCTATGCACACTACCCTTTCCAAAATGCAGATTTGCTCACTTGAAAATTATTGAGTGTGTAAATCTTTCTACAGGTGTGCACTAACCTTTTGTGAATTGCAAATATAGGTTTACACTTGAGAAAAAGACTAGTTTGGGCTTGTAAGTAAAATTTTGATGTGCAAATAGTTTGGTGAATCAGGAGCTGTTTCTTTGTTCTCTCTGTATTTGATACTCCAGTGTAGTCCTTTAAGTGGATTGAAAGAGGTGGAGATGGAGGAGTCTCTAAGAGGGAATAGGCCAATGAAGCCTAACTATGAATCCTTTACAAGAGGTATGGTATATCTAATTAAGAATGTGACATAAAACATGTGAAGTCAAATTGGGTACTTCTCACACTCTGACACTTGACCAATAGTGATGTATCTCTTTGTAATTTTTTTGTTATTGCATCCAGACATATCACACAACAACAAACATATGCCTAAAATAAGCCAGACCTATTGGCTTCACCAATGCTTGTTAGAATTATTAGAATAATTAGAATAGAAAATGTTTGATTCTGAAAACATGGACTAAACATAACTAAGGTCTATAGAAGGGCTAGTGGTCTTCGGAGTGTCTAAATGACTCCGGTTCTCCGCTTCACTCCTCTTTCCTCTGCAGTCTCTCACTCTGTTCACCGCTTATGCCCTTTTTCTCCCAACATCCTTTTGAGACCAGAGGTTGAAGTGGGCGATAACTTCTATGGTTGGCTTTCTCATACTTTTTATTAAATGCACATCTGTTCCTATGCTTAGTGTAAAGGAGAAAGCATTCTAGAATGGCAACAGGCCCCTGCAGGTGCATCTGCTCTTGAAAGCCCCACACAACCATGCCTGTGCTCAACTAGGAAAGGAGTGCCTGCACTTAGTATAGTGTCCTTTTAGACACACACTGCTTCTGCTACCGACATTATTCCATATGCGGTGATGTTGCACGGGCTCCTTATACTGGTGCAGGAGACCCTGGTTGCTCTCTGTGAACTGGGCAATCAGGCTTGCTAGCCAGCTATCATTTTGTTCCAGATAAGTGTAGGTTTGGCTAAAAGAAACTTAATTCATACATCTGCACTTGAAGGACCATGTCTCCAACTACTGTGAACCCCCGTTGATTACCTCAGAAAATGCAGTCTTGCCTTTTAAAAAACATTGTAAGTTTCAGAAGGCCCAAAGTCATGTTTAGGATCCTAACTAAGATCTTTGTTTTGCTGCTTCTGTGAGTCCTGATACTTGTACTTTTTGGAGTTTTTTTTTATGTTACAGCTATATTTTTGCCTCATACCTCCGGTTGCGACAGGATTGTTCTAGTGAACAGATGTGTACACTTGACCTGGGTGCCCAACTGCATGTGAAACTGGTATCTGATTTTTTGATTGGTGCAGAAACCATGCTAGTTTATCTTGTGGGCTGAGGCCTAGTCCTATCCTTAGTAATGCAAGGTTGAGAACCTGCTATGTCAGTGGAAGAGTGCACTGTGGATGCACTCACCAATGGCAGAGGACTACTGTCCATGTCATGGGTCAGTCACATAAAGTGCTTGTGGCTGAATACCGAGTTGTGAATCATTAGTTAGGCTCAGGCCTTTTTTTTCTGTGTCATAGTAGAGTGTAATCTACTGACCTCACTCATGCAAAGTTGTGCTTTAGTGTGAGCCCCAGTCCCTTGTACTGGCATTCTGTTTGTGTGGGTCAAGTGAGTGTATGTGCAGTGGATGTGCAGCATGTGGGGAAGTAAGTTTCTGCGTACTTTTAGAGGCTGAGTATTATGACAAATGAGATCCTTTTTGGATAGACTCTGTTTCAGTATGGCAAAAGATTGAGTCTTCCCCAGACAGTAGAAGTGTATTGACTGAATTCCTGAGACTGTAGGGTGGAGACCCATGCTCTGAAGTGAGAAAAAAATCAATGAGATTCTTCTAGGCAAAAAGCTAATGATTAGTTTGTTTTGAGAACTGACATTCGGTAGATGGTAGGGATGAGACTGCAACAGTAGTTTTTGTTGTTGATGAGGTTTCTCGGCTGGGTCTCCACTTTTGACTGTCCCTAATTACTGCTTTAAAAAAAGGATGATGAGAGCCAGGTGTGGGGATCTTACACGTCATTGTGCTCTCCTTCTGGATATTCTGCTCAGAGCTAGGATCATTGCCAGCTGCTGTGAGAGCAAACCCCTTGTACAAAGGCTCTGATTAAGAAACAGTCAGAAATGACGTTTGAAAGAGATTACCACAAGCCAATCTTCAAAGCATAAGACAGTGGATTCAAATGCCCTGCCTCCCAGTCTCCCAGAGCTGAGTAGACATCATCTAAAGTCGGCACTTTGTGCTGGACGAGCTGAGTGACTGCCATGTGCCTAGAAGCCTGCCCACCTGCCTGCCTGCCTGATTAGTGAGGGAAGGAGAGGAAAGTGCCTGGCTCTGCAGGAGAGAGGCAGTCCCGGAGGATAAGCCTAGCATGTTCCCAGCATTAGGAATACCAAAACATGCTGACTGCCAGTGGGTGGGGGGGGGAGACAAGGAAGGACCCTTGTTCTCTGATGTCCCCTGGTCTCCCTGAGCAATTCACCAAGTCATTCAAGTGAGAAGCAATATCAGGTCACCCGGCACCCTTCTGTGTGCCCAAAATCCTGTTGCTGCCACTGCTTGACCTCAAAACTGTCCCAAGAAGAATAGCCGTTATCGCTGATGCTGAAGCCCTGATTTGTCCTGAAGGCTGCAACTGCCAAAGATAACTACCAACTATAGACCTGGCCTGGAGACTGCATCCACCTGCATCTGACCTGGGACACTGCAACTGCCAAAGATAACTATCTGCTGAAGACCTGGCCTAAAGGTACCAACTACATGACCAAGCACTGTCTGCATCTGGCCTTAAAGGATGTAATAGCCAATGGCCAGACCGGCCACTCTGATATCCACCAGCCATGTGTGAACTGGGCCTTACTATGGACAGACTGTAAAACTCTGCATGCATAGAAATCCGTTGTGTGAATAATAGGCTTTTTGGCCACATTAACTCTTTGTGGCTAAATCCATTGAAGTGATCTATGCATTAGCCAGTATGGAAATCCAGTGTGAAATGCACTTGTGCTTGATTGCTGTATGTGCCCATATGACATACTAAAAATTACAAAGTACCATAGGCATTAGATCTCCAGAGCTGGAAGAAGGCACCAGAGAGGTTATAGCACCTTACTGGGGATCATAGATGAGATTACAACCAAGCAATTGTACCTTTCATGAACTGTGTGGTATTTTGTTCTGCTGTGAAATGAAAGTATTAAACTAAATCTAAGGCCCGGGCTAAACGTTGCATTATTGTGTCTGTTGATTGACGTTTGAGTTCTGAGCTCGTGCCCCCACACTGAGAAGCCTTTGACTGCTGCTGCCCTAGCTCAGGTGTGAAAATTGCGTATTTTGCCTATTTGCAGAGGCTTTGTATAGCTATAGTAGGATGGACTCCAGGACACAGAGGCAAACAATCTCAACTGGTATGGTTGTTGTACAGTCAGCAAGTGGTGTAGGGCCTGCAAGTTCTAGTTCTATCTTGAATAGAACAATAAGTTCAGTTTAACCACAGCATTACATGCAAAGTACAATGGCAGAGATAAGGTTTGTGGGAGCAGATCTTGATCTTAGTTCAGCGGAAGGATCTGTATTTGGCGAGATTGTGAAGGGCTCCCAGAAATAAGGATAGAGGCATCATTGAAGGTTTTGTTAGAGGCCCATTAAAGCAACTGGATAGTAGAGAAGAAACTGTGATAGTCACTGAGGAGGGTACCATGACAGGGACCCAGGGAGGGAGTGCTGTAGTTTTAGGCTCTCTTAGACCCATAGCACATGTTTTTCCCTGACAGACCTCAAGGGTGTCTCCAGATTTACTCTCCATGTTTTCCTGAGACCAGACTGCCCTCATTGATTTCAATAGTACTACTGTCACCAACTCCACAAGCCATTTCATTGGGTGGCTTAAGTCTGCCTGGGACTCTGAATTTGCAGTTAGTACTGCAAAATCTGAGGGAAAAGGAAGAGGACAAGTTGAAACTGTTTGAGAGGGAAAATCTGATATTATCTCACCAGGAACACGAGTAAACAAGCTGAGAGAGAGGATCCTAGAAGAAAGAAGAAGAGAGAGAGAGGAGAAAGAAAGTGGGGGGGGGGCAAGAAAAATATTTAGAAAGGCATGAAAAAGAAAACGAAAGAGAATTGGAGAGAGGGAGTATAGGCTTACAGAAGGAAAAGCTCATGATTACAGCAGAGAGAGCTACATTTAGGAAAGGGTATTCCACCTCCGACTCTGCAAGAGTACCTGCCATGTTTTCAAAATAGCTTGTGCCAATGTATGTGGAAGGCCGGATATTTTGCAATGCTTTGTGAGTTTTGTGAGCGCTTAGAGAGCATGGGCATTGAATTAAATGTTGCTTACCCAAAGAAGGAATGGCAGTCATTTGGGAGGATGTCAATTGCTGATCAAATGAACAATGAGCGAATAAAAGAAGCTCTCATCAGGTGGAGCAGCAGCCAGCTCAGTACCTCCACCCACTCAAAAAAGCAAGACAGTGGATGGATTTCAGTTTGAAACTTGAATTCATGGTGTGTTGCCTGATTAGAATGAGTGGGTGAGAGGAATGTAGGCCATGAAATTTCCAGGCCCCACCCTGTTGATGCTGACAGAGGGGTTCAAAGAGGAGTGTTCCAGCACACTTAATCAATAGCTATCTGACCTGAAATAGAAGGATCCGCTGACGTTTTTAGTGTTGGCTAAATGCTTTGTTAAAAGGGTTAACAAAGAGCTGGAGCAGCATGTCTCTAACCCAGAGGCACACAGGAACTTTCACCACACTGGTTCAAAACCACAGGGTAAGGGCCAGGACAATCCCAAGGATCCAAGAGAGGACACACCCAAAAAGGAAATTGGGCTGATTATCCGGAAGAAATGATAAATGAGGATAAATGAGGATAAGGAGGACCCTCGAAGCCCAAAGTGGTTACTTTTTATAGGTTTCACAAAAAAGGATACTATGAAAGGGACTATCAGGTGAACACCCATGTACCTGCTGCACCTATTATAGTGAATATGTTGACTTTGTTCGAGGGGACCCAAGCAGCTCCGTGAGGAAGGGACCCAGTGGCTTTAAAGCGCATTCATCCAAATGCCATGGGATTTGTGGATCTATGACAGAATATCGACTACAAAAATATCGACCTACAAGAATATCGAGTCAACAATATCGAGGGCAAAAATATCGACATCCTATCTACAACATGGTAAGTACAAAAATATCGAAAAAATAATATCGTTGTAAAAAATATCGATGTTAAAAATATCGATTTTTTTTTTAATATATATAAATGTAAAAGTAAGTATATAACACTAATAAATAAAATATACATATTTAAAAGTATCTAATAATGTTTAAAATTAATAAATAAAACATATATATTAATAATACATTAATTAAATATATACAGTAAAGATATAATATATATGTACTGAACAATAAGTATTAATAATTAATTTACTAATTTCTAAATTAATGAAATATATTCTAATTTACTAATACATGTACAAACATAAAACAATAACATACATAAAATGTAAGTAATATAAAAAATAAAATAAACATGTGATATTTTAACAATTAATTATATAAAGCGTTTGATAGCATAGGGATAAAATTACTATTCCCACTCCAGAGAGTGCAACAGTCGAGAAAACTGACCCTGAACCCAAAAACCACCCCTTTACCCACGAACTGAAAACTGACCCTGAACCCTAAAAATACCCCTTTACCCAAAAACTGAAAACTGACCCTGAAACCTAAAAATACCCCTTTACCCAAAAACTGAAAACTGACCCTGAACCCTAAAAATACCCCTTTACCCAAGAACTGAAAACTGACCCTGAACCCTAAAAATACCCCTTTACCCAAAAACTGAAAACTGACCCTGAACCCTAAAAATACCCCTTTACCCAAGAACTGAAAACTGACCCTGAAGCCAAAAAATACCCCTTTACCCAAAAACTGAAAACTGACCCTGAACCCTAAAAATACCCCTTTACCCATGAACTGAAAACTGACCCTGAACCCTAAAAATACCCCTTTCCCCATGAACTGAAAACTGACCCTGAACCCTAAAAATACCCCTTTACCCATGAACTGAAAACTGACCCTGAACCCTAAAAATACCCCTTTACCCATGAACTGAAAACTGACCCTGAACCCTAAAAATACCCCTTTACCCATGAACTGAAAACTGACCCTGAACACTAAAAATACCCATTTACCCATGAACTGAAAACTGACCCTGAACCCTAAAAATACCCCTTTACCCAAAAACAGAAAACGGACCTTGAACCCTAAAAATACCCCTTTACCCAAAAACCCAAAAATGACCCTGAACCCTAAAAATACTCCTTAACCCAAAGTTAAATAATATTATTTAATTAGCAATTAATAATTAATTAACAATAACAATAAAGTAAATATATTAGCACATAAGCTGTAATTAATATCATTTAATAATTAATATAATTTTTCCCCAATTAATTAATTAACAGTAACTAAATATTATATATATAAATAAATTACTCTAATAATGTAATTAACTAACTAATATTATTTAATTACCAATTAATTACTAATTTAAAATATGTACCAAATTATATTAATTAATTAACTAATTAATATTAATTATTTGCCAATTAATTAGTTATAAATATTTATAAACATATATTAATTAATTAATTATTATTAAATTACTCCCCACCCTATTCCCCTATAAACCCACATCCCGCTACAGAAAATATATATCAATTAATCAATTAATTATTTCCCAATTAATCAATATTAATTAGCAAATAATTATAATTAATTAATTAATCCTACTAATTATTAATCAACTTACCATAATTAAATTACTTCCCACCCTATTCCCCTATAAACCCACAACCCGCTCCGGTACTAAAACATCAAATTTCCTTATAAATTTCTATATTATTATAGAAAATGTATACACATATAATAGTAATTATTTTAAATACTTAAATTAAACATATAACACATACATAATAAAAAACTATAAAATAATACAAATATCGATATTAGTGTCATCGAAATTATTAACATCGATATATATGCTATCGATATTACTAACTTCGATATTACTTACATCGATATTAAGTATTTCGATATTACTTACCTTGGGTCGATATTCTGTCCTACGATGTTCTTGCCTTCGATATTATGCTCCTTCGATATTTCAGACTCGATATTATGGTAGGTCGATATTTCCAACTCGATATTTTGACTGTCTACCGGGATTTGTGTTGGAAGCAGGTATCAATTGGGTGAGGGTCATGCCCTGAGGGACACGGGTGGTTACAGGACTATGGCAGAGAGAAAGTATCTCAAACACTAGGAAATGTATTGATGTATCAATTGCACAGGCTTGGTAGCCAGTACTAGTAGGGATGACATAGATTACACCATTGCCCGAGTTGTGGTTGAAATCAATGGCAAGGCAGCCATGATATATATAAATGAGAGATAAGCAAGGTGTTGGAAGTCTTTCGGGCAATAATATGGTTGATTTGCCCCTGGGTTAGTTCGAGGACCAGAGACCTACATGGTTTGGACCATGTCAGCTGTGTGTATAAGAGCACAGTCTATACGTCAGTCTCAGGAAGAGAAAGGGACCATCCTAGATTTGCGAGGCCCAGAGAAGGGCATTGAACAGATTACGGCAGACCCTGACAAGGCACAGGCCATGGTGTCCGTTGTCCATAATCCCAAGAGTGGGGGAGATGAGACACTTGAAACAGATCAGGTAATGGAGCCAGGGTCACTGCCAGAGCTGCAGGGATTGTAAGCTACTCGAGGACCTACCCAGGAGGACTTGCCCAGACACAAGTAGAGTGTCCAGCATTTGTGGGACTTAGAAGAAAGCCCATGAAAAGGTCAATAAAGTAGTGGTTGTAAGGCATTTTGTTGACTATGAGGGTGTGCTACTATCTAGTGAGCCTGTGAATCGTCAGCTAGGCTAGTATTTCACCTAGTGCTCAATACTTACCTGATGTCACTGGCCCATAAAGTGCATTTAGCAGGTGACTTGGGCATTAAAAAGACAAAGGATAGATTGGACTCCATTATCTCTTGGCCAAGGATGTGCCAAGACACAGAGAGCTTCTGTAGAATCACTCCAACTTGCCAATTGTTAGTGCCACTGCCAGTTGTATGTGTTCTGTTCAGGCTGTGGGCATTGATATTGTTGGCTAGTCTGAACCATTCTCAGCATCAGGCAACAAGTACATCTTGGTTGTGATGGACCATGCCACCAGTTATCCAGTAGCAGTACCTCTGAGGAGCATAATTGCTAGGGCAGTAGCCAAGGGACTCCTAGGGATCTTTTATACGGTTGGATTTCCTGAGACTGTAATTTCTGACTGGAGAACAAACGTTATCTCTGCTTATATGCGAGAGATGTGGGAGCTTGCTGCTGGGACCTCCCACTTCTCCACAGCCTACTATCTGCAGATCATTAGGTTGACTTTAAGGTTTAACAAGGCCCTCAAAAGCATGATGGGAACTCTGCCAGAGAACCTCAGAAGGAAGTGGCCTCTTCTCATATCAAGCCTCCTATTTATCTGCAGAGACATTTCAAAGAAAAGAGTTTTGCTTAGTAGTTTGAACTTCTGTTTGGGCATCATTACCTTTCCCACTCACCTTAAACAGAGAAAGATCTTCAGAGTCACCCCAAAATGAGGTCCTGAACAGGCGCGGTTCGTCCATTGGGGCGTGGGGGCGTAGCCCCCCCTGCCCGACGCCGCCCGCAGCTCCCTCATGACAATCATGTCAATGAATCAACATGACGTCAGACCGCCGGGCGGGCGTCATGTTGATTCATTGACATGATTGTACAGATGGCAACAGAAGTACGCATGCGTGGGGACGGAGGGTGAATTTTTACCCGTGCCCACGCATGCGCACTTGTGTTTTGGCGGCGTTGCGCATGCCCATCAGGAGCCCTAATGGGCGTGCTGCGGGCGAGAGGGTACCTGTGCCCCTGGCACCAGGATTGGCCAGGGGCGCTGTGAGCCTGTGACGTGTACGGGACCGGCAGCAAGGTAAGAGTGTGTGTTTTTCGGTGTTCCAGTAAACTAGCTTGCACAAATGACGAGATAGTTCAGTGTGTTAAAGCATCTGCTGCAGAAATGTGTGCGTCTATTCCAGGTCACCTGTTTATTTCACGGCACGGAGTTTTGGAAATGTAAAAATTCTCAGAATTTCTTTTTTGATAGTTGCAACAACAGCCTTCAACAGATTTCATTTTATAAACATTTTCCAGAAAATGAGTTAACAACTGTCACCACAAATATAATGTACTCTTTGAACTAAGGTTATAAAATTTCAAAATGTTAACAAACGGTAGAGGCGGAATAGCATGACATATGCATTTATTATTGCATGCATGTTGGTGTATGTTTGTATGTGAATTTGTATAGTACATACCTAGGGCTTACAGGATGGCAAATACATGAGCGGTAGAAGGTTTCCAGCATAAAAAGGTAGGGGTGATGTAATATGTAAACTGGCACATCCTTCAACATCGATCCTAAAGGCTTGTTAGAGTCCATAATTTATTTTTATATGGTCATAAAAATACATGAATGATGGATGGGTGCAGGGTGGGTGCATTAATGATTGTTCAGTGGATGGGTGGGTGGTTGGGTGCATGGATGGATGCATGCATGATGGGTGGATGGATGCATGAATGATGGATGCAGGATGGATGGGTGGGTGGATGGGTGGATGCATGAATGAATGATGTATGGATGCAGGATGGGTGGGTGGATGCATGCATGATGGGTGGATGCATGATGGATGGATGGGTGGATGGATGGATGGATGGATGCATGAATGATGTATGGATGGATGCATGGATGCATGCATGATGGGTGGATGCATGATGGAGGGATGGATGGGTGGATGGATGGATGGGTGGGTGCATGAATGAATGATGTATGTATGCAGCATGGGTGGGTGGATGGATGGGTGGATGCATGAATGATGTATGGATGAATGCATGCATGATGGGTGGATGCATGATGGATGGATGGGTGGATAGGTGGGTGCATGAATGAATGATGTATGGATGCAGGATGGTTGGGTGGATGGATGGGTGGATGCATGAATGATGTATGGATGCATGCATGCATGATGGGCGGATGCATGATGGATGGATGGGTGGATGCATGAATGAATGATGTATGCAGGGTGGGTGGGTGGATGGAGGGGTGGATGCATGGATGCATGCATGATGGGTGGATGCATGATGGATGGATGGGTGGGTGCATGAATGAATGATGTATGGATGCAGGATGGGTGGGTGGATGTATGGGTGGATGTATGAATGATGTATGGATGCATGCATGATGGGTGGATGCATGATGGATGGATGGGTGGATGCATGAATGATTGATGTATGAATGCAGGGTGGGTGGGTGGATAGATGGGTGGATGCATGAATGATGTATGGATGGATGCAAGGTGGTTCGGGCTCGCTCGCTGCGCTCGATCGCTGCGGTGCAATATGCAAATTAGTTTACGCCTCACCGCTTTCAAATGTCACCAGCCGCCCCTGGTCCTGAACTATGTGACTGGCCTCAGGACACTGATGGCTCAATATGTTAGTGAGCTGAAGAAAATTATTCAAGTAAGTAATAAGTTGACAAAGAAATTATATGATCGGGTAGCAATGGTAACTAGGTATAAAGGAAGTCAGAAGGTGTTGGACCGGGAGGATCTGGACAGTGATATCTCGGTAGAAGAAGTTTGCGGGGCTGTAGGCTCACTACAGTCGGGCGAGGCGGCTGGGCCAAACGGCATATTCATTGCAACCAGACTCACCAAAGTAATAACAGGATTGATCCATCCCGATCAGTCTGCTTTTATGCCCAAGAGAAGCCTTAGGTTGAATCTAAGGCGCCTCTATGGCATACAGCACATGGTTCGGACACACCTAAAGGAGGATGCCGTACTATTGTTACTTTACGCACAAATGGCTTTCAACAGCATAGAATGGCAATATTTGTTCGCGGTGCTGGAGCACTTCAGCTTCGGCCCTAATTTCTGTGCCTGGATTAAATTGCTATATACAGACCCACTGGCTAGAGTGTGGGTCAAAGGTGTTGTTTCGAAGGAAGTAAAGCTGCACAAGGATATGAGGCAGGGATGCCGCTCTCACCTATGCTGTTCGCACTAGCCCGGGGACCACTGGCGTCATGGATAAGGACTGATAAGGGGTATACCAGTTGGGGGAGAATGGGAAGAGAGGATTTCACTCTAGGCAGACGATGTACTCCTATATGCCTTTAATCCCGCTCTACAATACACTAGACGCTGCACATATTTCAGTTATTTGGCAGCTACTCCTGGTACCAAATAAATTGGGACAAATTGCTAATATTTGTACAAGCAGGAGAGGTGCCTACACTGTTGACCATAAAGGAAGCACTACTGCTCATAACCAAATTCAAAATCTGGGAATAGTGATCTCACAGACAGAAAATAACTTCAGGGACGACAATCTAACCCCCCAGCTTCATAGACTGAGGCGAAAATTGCCACTCTCATTGATGGGGCAAGCCGCCATTTTTAAAATGATGGTCATATATATACTGGGCGGCCCAATTAGTAGCGCTGAATGACTGGGTCTTTGCAGGGAGAGATGAACCGGCATATCGAGTAGACCGCTGTGCGATGGGACAAAGAGGTTACCAAGCAGCCCTATATGGTAAAAAAGTACCAGGCAGACTGCCTACACACACTCAGATAACAGTGAAAATAAGGAGAGAGACGACCAAATTTCTGAGCTGGGAAGGTAGACTAAAGGAACGCACTCCCCTATGGGATAGTGACCTTGTGAAGGAAATTCGTGAATTAAAAGGATTCCGTGCATGGGCACTCCTGGGCATTGAATATCTTGGGGACATTTGGAAAAAACAAAAAATAGTGGACTTTCAGGAAATGCAATTAGAATACAAGATGTCAGACACTGAGAATTTCCGCTACCTACAACTTAGGCATGCACTGAGGACACACATGAGATAGGGAGAACAAATACCTGAGGCACCTCCCCTTGAAGATAGAATACTGGCTGACCCAATACCAGACAAGGCAGCTTCCCTTATCTATAAAAAATGAATAATACTCCAGATCCATTACTAACCCTTAGGGAAAAATGGGAAACAGATGTTGGGATTTTAAAGAACCATGACTGGATGGAAGTCACACAGAGCCCCAAGGAGTTAGCTATAAGCGCACGCTTCAGACTGAAACAAATCCGAGTAAAACATAGATCCTATATCACTAGATGGCTACTTTATGCAATGGGCAAATGCGACTCCACCTTTATACATACAATATGGAACTACCCAAGGTTACAGAGATTCTGGGGGGCAGCTATAGCTGTGATGTCCACGGTGATCGGGCTGCAGGTGCCAATGGTGGCCCTGCGGCACCTACTATGTGTTACACGAGAAATGGGTTTGCCAATCCACACCAGACTTTTGGTTGATGCTAACAGATATAGTTGCCAAAAGAAATATTGCCAGAGCATGGGGGAAGCCACGAACACCAATGGTGAGGGAATGGGGCAAGATCTAGATTGGTATTGTGCAGCAGAGAAAACAATCTACCAGAGCCGGGGCTGCCCACGAAAATGGGGCAAAGTATGGGGAGCATGGGTTAAGTATTTAGGATTGTAATCATGGGAAGACGGCCAGCTGTGAACTAAGAAATGGCCAGCACTGCCTAGGTGAATACATTGTAAGAGGAATCGCTGATAAATATAGAGTGGAGTAATGTAAAACGAGGGGAGTTGTGGGAAACGCCTCCATCGGGAAGAACATATGGAAGGAGATACTGACCTGTGTTTGTGTTGGTGTACTATGCATGATTGTTCTCTTTACAATAAAAAGATCAAAGCTGTTGTCTGCATGACAGATAATCTCCCATAGGTGAGATAACATCACCTGATGTCTGAATTTCTTGCTAGTGGAACTGAGGGTCCGCCTAACACCTAGAAGCATGTTTGCTTGCTGAGAAAGGGAAGGCGAGTGAATGGCAGGACCAGAGACTGGTATACAGATCAACAAGAGAGAGAGGACTAGATAAGCTAGCCTGTATCCCCAGTTTATATATATCAATCAATAAAGGCTAGCTAGTTTATGGGAAATATTTTGGAGACTCAGGTACGTCAGCAGTAACAATATGCGGAAAAAACACTGTTTTCCTTTGAAAGCCCTCACCCACCGACCTAGTCGGTGGCATGCTTCATCATCGGGCCCACCACAGTGGCACCGAATGTGCCCCGGGTGTGCTTCAACGCCAGGTGACTGCGGAGCTGGTATTTTGCTGAGTGTGCAGTGAAGGGGTGTGAAGGTGAGAAATTAAAATGCTATCCAGGAGGTCCCAGCACCCGAGGGTTTAGCAATATTTAATAAACTGGGCCTCTGTTAGCAGGTTAAAAAGGCAATAGGACGTTTTAAGGGAGAGTTACAATGACCTCCAGCGTCCAGTGTGGTCTACATGTTTCAGCCAGTGCCTTTTGTTGTAAGCTGGCTTTCCTCAGGACCAAAAGAGGGTGAAAAGTGCAAAAATATAATAAACTATATTAAGTGAGTGTTGTTATTTCTATGTGTCGCGCACGCTAAGGCGCTGTAACTGTTAGAGGGGGATTCCCTCAAGCTTTTCTACACAGAACACATAGGACAAAGACAAGACGTACACGGAAGAGTCATGTTAGGGTTGCATTAAGTAAAAGAACCACTTTTTGCCGGTTTATAAGGTGGTGTTCGGCCTATATGCGGCTATGGTGAGCTCATGGGGACTCCATGGAGCTTGGGAGGGTATATTGAACCGTTAGTGAGGGGTGGTGGGCTAAAAACGAAATCACAAGGTGAGGTACAGGAAAGTAATGGTACTAGGTCCTCACTCTGTTATTTCAATGTAAAAAGCCTCATGGGTCGCCTGGCAGAGAAAGAGACCCTGTAGGGATAAAAAATGAGACATGCAAGGCTTTCTAACCTGTAGGGAGAGAAAGTGCTTACCCCATTTGCAGGATTAGAGGGTTACTCACGAGTAGTTCGGTCTGGTTCCTCCTGGGACCTATTCGTCCATCCGCGGCGCCCGAAATGCAGTGAATGGGCCGCATTGTATGTCTTTTTATACTCTTATCGTAATCTATTTCACCTGGTTAGAATAGAAAGAGAAGGAGGTATGCGCGTAGATCGCCATGTCATGCTGCGGCGGTCTGCACATGTGCAGGGAAGCAGCGTGTGGGCTCGCGCATGCGCGGAAGCAAGGTGCGCGTCAATGCGCATGCGCAGGAACGGGTCTCTAATGCGCATGCGTGGTGCGTTGCCGAATGTGATGCCAACGCGAGCGCTAACGCGTGTATTGACAACGCGAGCGCTGGGCAATGTGAACAGCCTGTAAGTGAACAGGTGTGTGTAAGCGCTGAATATGCGCTAGCCAGAGGGTCATAATAAACGAAGTATAAGGCCACTGTGTGGAGATATGGGTAATACCCATCGTGCTTAGAATATACTAAGTAGAGAGAGGGATCACTAGTTGGAGAGAGAGGGTCAAGGAGGGCGCTCATGCAAGGGAGCAGGGGCACCAGTTTAGAACCATAAGGAGTGGTATGGATGCAAAGGCTCACATAGTGTGCCAGGTGCTACTGAGTTGGTTTGTAGAGTCGGACCGGGGAGGTTTTCATTGGCTCACAGCCCGAGTTGTATTAGTGGGCATGTTATGGTTATACTGTTAGGCTATTCCATGGAATGGCATCGTTCAGGCCATGGATGTGTGTGGCTAAGCGGTAAATCCAACGCTGCTCTTTTTGTAGGAGGAATCTCTCATCTTTGGCATTGTCAAATTTCTCAATGACAGTCCAGGAGAAGTCATTCGGTGTGTGGTTGTGGGTCAGGAAGTGATCTGTGAGTTTACTGATATTTTTCCCACATCTTATTGTACTCCTGTGTTCAGTCATTCTTGTGCGTACCTTGCGAGTGGTCATGCCAATGTATCTCAGGCCGCATCTGCAAGTTATCAGGTAGACTAGGTTGGTAGAGTTGCAGTTGGTGAAATTTCGCTGCGTCCAGGTTTTGCCAGGTTTCAGATTGAGTGTTTTTGACGGAGATGTAAGGTGGCATACGCTGCAGTTGTTGCAGGGTTGGTGTCCGGTGATTTTGGGCAGGCCCCATGCATTAACAATTGTGTTGTCTCTGTTCTGATTGGTCCTGCGTGGCCTGGTATTGACCAGTTGATCTCTTAGGTTGGTGGCTCTTTTGTAAGCAAAACGTGGTTTTTCCCATTGTCTGGTGCCTGAGTTGATAATTTTCCAATTCCGTTGTATAATGTTGGAAATTTGGTTCGATGCTGTGTTGTACGTTGTTACACAGGTAAGGACTGGTTCTTCCTCAGGTTTGTCGTAGTTTTCCAGGAGGGCTTCTCGGTTTTGATTCCTTGCTCTTTTGCGGGTTTGATTTATTATTCTGGTGGGGTAACCACGGTCCCTGAGTTTGTGTACCAGGTCATTGGACTGTTGTTTATAGTCCTTGATATTACTGCAATTGTGCCTGATACGCAGAAACTGCCCATAGGGCAAGTTTTCCCTCAGGTGTCGAGGGTGAAAACTGTCAAATCTGAGCAGTGAATTCCTTGCTGTGGGTTTGTAGTAGGTGGTGGTGGTAAGTTTCCCATTCTCAGGTTTGATGTTAAGGTCCAAGAAGGGTAGTTCAGTGGCACTGCTGGTGCATGTGAAGCGTAAGTAGGGGTCCAGTTGGTTGACCCAGAGCATGAAATTGTCCAGTGATTCTTGGTTTCCTTTCCATATTAAGAGTATATCGTCGATATACCGGCGCCACATTCGTATGTTGGCAGAGAAAGGGTTGGTGGGTTGTTGTACGTGAGTGTCTTCAAAGTGGGCCACGTACAATCCTGCCACACTGGGGGCAAAAACACTGCCCATAGACGTTCCATTCGTCTGCAAGTAGTGCGTGCCTTCATATTCGAAATAGTTCTCTTTGAGAGCCAGAGCCGCGCAGTCTAAGATGAAGCTTCGGGGGGTGTTGTATTCCCAGGGGCTTGTCATTAGGACATCATGTAACACTTGGAGTGTAGCGTCCTGTGGTAGGCTAGTATATAGGCTTTCTATGTCTAGTCCTGCCATGAGTTCTGTGGTGGGATCAAAATCAATTTCTTGAATCACACTAAGAAAGTGTTTGGTGTCTTTTATGTAAGAGGGGGTCTTTTGGACGAGTGGGTTTAGGAAGAAATCACAGAACCGAGATAGGGGCTCTAGGAGTGACTTGATCCCCGATACGATGGGTCTCCCGGGTGGTGGGGAGATGCCTTTATGTATCTTGGGGACCGTGTAGAAGTAAGGGGTCTTTATTTCCTTGGGACAAAGGTAGTCTGCCTCTTGTTTAGAGATGTGTTCGTTGTCTTTAGCATTGGTGACCAGTTGGTTGATGGTGACTTGAAGTTGTTCAGTCGGGTCTTTGGTGAGGCGTTTGTAGTTCCTTGTGTCACTGAGGAGCCTCTTACATTCGAGGTCGTAGTCTGTTTTATTCATCAAGACTATTCCTCCCCCTTTATCAGCTGGTTTGATCACCAGGGTGGGGTACTTTGTAGGCGTTGGATGGTACTTCTATATTTATTGGATAGGTTGTTGAAGGTGTCCTTTTGTTGAAGGTTTTGTATATCGGTGTAGACTGCCTGTTCGAACGTCAGGATTTCGACCTGGATGCTACCCGGTGGAGGGGTGAAGGTGGATTTCATTCTCAGGCCTGTCTCATTCGGCGTGCCTGTTGTCTCCGACATGATGTTGTCCTTTTTCTCAAAGAAAGCTTTAAGTTTAAGTTTTCTGAAGAACTCGGCAAGCTCAACGTGTAATTTGAACGTGTCTAGCCTGGGAGTGGGGACAAATGAAAGGCCTTTGTTGAGTACTTCCATTTCTTCTGTTGTTAACTGGGTATCTGATAGGTTGAACACCAGTGGGTGTTGAGGTGTTATTTGCTGGTTCCCGGTTGTTCCCTGGTTTTGTTTCTTGTGTTGGCGCTCACAGGTTCTTCCTCTGGGGTCCATTGGACATGACCCGAGTTCCGTCTCTTGCCCCGGCCTCTTCTGCCCTGGGATAAAAAAGGATACCGTGGGTTTTGGTTCCCTTGAAAGAACGGCATGTTGCCTTGGGGATACATGTGTGGGTATCCGAAGTAAGGAGGTGGGAAGTGGCCTAGAAGGGGCGGTGGTGGCCCGTAATTTTGGTTTTGGGGGCCTTGCCATGGTTGTTGCCAATGTTGTCCCCGTCTTCCTCTTCCTCTTGATGTGTTGGATCCTGTGCTGGAGTTGCTAGAGGTGCTAGAGATGGAGCTGTTGTCTGAGTTATCAAAAGTTTTTTTGGGGGGGGTGTAGTCGTCCTCAGAGTACGGGTAAGTTTTAGAATAGCTGAATCTCTTCAGGTCTTTCTCGAATTTCTTAATTTTGGTCTGAGTTAGGTAGTCTTTATATTCCGCTATTTCGCGGTTTTGGTCCTCGAGTTTCTTCTTGAAACCCGTTATGGTGGTTTTGAAATGGGACTCTGTTGCTTGAATTTCTATCATGATTGCATCTGATAGGCGTTTGGCAGTTTTGATGATTAAGACTAGCCAGTCCCTAGTACAGTGCCAGGCGATCTGGGCCCAGTCTTTACGAAATGCTGCGTCGTCCAGGAAGATCCTGGGGGCATTGGTGACTAGAAGGCCGGTAGGAGCTGTATTGGTGCGTAAGTATTGTGCCAGAATGACCCCATGCAGAACAGTCCGGATCCTGTTCCTCTTTTTCTCCGTAAGTGAATCCCAGTCCGTTGTTTGTGCTACAGTGGCAGGGATGTTGAAGTCTGCCAGGAGTGAGGGGTCAGCTAGAATCTCGCTGATATCCTCAGCAGTGTAAGTAAGGCCCATATTTTCGGCCATGTTGAAGGGAAGGGAGCTCTCACAGCTGCGCGCTGCTTAGTGGTATATAGATCAACAAGAGAGAGAGGACTAGATAAGCTAGCCTGTATCCCCAGTTTTTTTTTTTTTTTTTTTTAATATATTTTTATTGCAGGAATCAGTAAAACAATACAGTAGCGACCAGCATTGTATTATGAACAACATATACAAAATAAAGCCCATCGACCCCCTTCCATAACGTTTGTATACAGCCAATCAGCCCATATCCCTGGGGTTGGGCGGCAAATACAGCTGGGGTCAGTAGGATGCTGGAGCTGGTCCGGATAACACACTGTCCGTCATCTGCTTTTCTAAACAAACCCAAAACCCCTAAAATAAACCCCCCCCTCGAAATTCCCAGTAACTGTGAAACCCCCCCTCCCCCCCCCCCCCCACCATCAGCGCCAGGGAGCTCATCAACATAGGATCCACTGCTTGACCCACGGGGAAGGTAATAGTGCTGTCTATGCTAATGTTTAACGGGACTCGGGCGAGTTGCTTCTTCACTTTCGGAGTCGCTGGGGGTACAATAATCTCTGAGGGCCTGCACCAGCGTTTCCCACTCCAGCGCGGCCTCCTGCGCCTTCTCATTACCCTGCCTCCAAGCCAGCTGATATCTTAGCGCGCTCTCACCCGCCGCCCATTTCAAAAGCTCACTGTGCCATCTGCTGCCTGCAGGACCAGCTCGTGCCTTCCAGTTCCTGGTCACCTCTCGCTTAGCAAGTAGGAGCCCCAGGTCGATAAATTTACTGGAGATTTTATTCCGGGGGGTATGGGGGAACCAGTGCAAGAGCCCTACCGCCACATCGAATGATAAGTGCCTCCCTGTCACCTCCTCCAGAGTCGTCGCCACCTCCTGCCAGTAGGACGTCAGTCCTGGACAGGCCCATAGCATGTGTAGGAGGTCCGCCTCCTGAGCCGGGCACCTAGGGCATTCCGCTGAAGCCGTGGCAAAATAACGCCTGATCTTTACCGGGGTCAGGTACGCTCTATGGAGAACATAATAGTGGACCAGTTGGAAACGGGCGCTACGTGTACCCTTCCAGGCACGCCTCACCAACTGGGACCAGGTCGTCTCCGGGATCTCCCTACCAATGTCCTCTTCCCAGCGGGACTTCAGTGTGGTGAGAGGAACCAACCCCTCGGTAATCAGCCTGCCGTAGAGGCAAGTGACCGCCTTCACCGTGCCCGCCGACATCATTACGTACTGGCACACCTGAGACAATTGAGGTTCCTCTAGCCCGTTCTGCCAGTGCGCCTGGATCGCTCGCGCAATGGCCGAGTGCAGCAGAAAGTCGCCCCGGGGGATCCCAAAGCGGTCAATGAGATCCTGAAAGGACAGGAGCGCTCCGTCCTCGTACAGGTCCCCGACGAGCTGTAAACCGGAATCCTCCCAGTCCGCCAATCGTGACCAATCCCCTCCGTGGGGGAGGGCCGTCAGCATCCCCAACGGTATTTCAGGCGCATATGGCGTCCGTAGGTGGCCTCTGTTGTGAGCCCGATTCCAACATAGTCGGATAGTCCGCTCCTCCATCGACAAGTCCCGTAGGACCAAGCGTTGTCGCAGCGCGATAAAGGAGAGGACGTGCCTGGCCATACCCGTCCCTCTACCGTCTTCCGGGCCTCTGAATTCCCTGGCTATCTCCTGGGTGTAGGTCTGGAGCTGCGCCGCCAGATAGTACTTCTCGAAGTCCGGCACAGCGAGCCCCCCCTCGTCCTTCGGCCTCATCAGGGTATTGAGGGCCACCCGCCGCCGGCCCGTTCCCCAGAGGAACCCGACCACCATAGAACGCAGGCGACGAAACGTGGCCGGTGGGACCCAGATCGGCAAAGTTCGGAAGTAATACAATAGTCGGGGGAGCGCCACCATTTTGAGCAGGGCGATGCGTCCCGCCACTGAGAGCGGCAGCGTGGCCCAAAAGTCCATGCAACCTCGGAGTGCTCGTACGCAACGGGCAATGTTCCCATCCAGGAGGTCGGGTTGGTCGTGGTACACAAATACCCCAAGGTATTTAAAGCAGTCGGGCTCCCATCTGATCTCCTTACTTAGCACAGGAGTGGGGGTACCCCTACGCATCGGGAAGAGGCAGGTCTTAGACCAATTCACTCGGAGGCCTGAGACCGCTCCGAACTCCGTTAGCGCTAATTCCGCTCCCCGCAAAGCGTCGACCGGATCCTCCAGGAAGAGCAACAGGTCGTCCGCATAGAGCGAGACATAATGCGGGCCCGCCGCCGTCCATAAGCCCGTATAGTGGGCTCCCGAGCGAAGATGCATCGCCAGTGGCTCCACCGCTAGTGCAAAAAGAAGCGGGGATAAGGAGCACCCCTGCCGCGTGCCACGCTCCACCGGATATCGCGATGAAATCAAAGGGCCCGATCTAACCCTGGCCGAAGCGGAAGCGTAGAGGACTGCAGTCCATTTGACAAATCCCTCCCCGAGGCCGAATTTCCGCAATACCGTGCATAGGTAGTCCCACTCTAGGCTATCAAAAGCCTTCTCCAGGTCCACCGACAAGACTACCGGGGACGGGGCATCCACGAATGGTTCCCCAAGCAAGCGGAACAACCTTCGGATGTTCATAGTCGTATTCCGCCGTGGGATGAAACCGGCTTGGTCCTCATGCACTAGGGAACTCATATGTCCCAGCAGCCTCGAGGCCAAGATGCTGCTCAATATCTTGTAGTCCACCGTCAACATTGAAAGGGGACGGTAGGACCCCGGGTCAGATGAGTCTCGGCCTGGTTTGAGGAGAGGAACCACCAACGCCTCACACATCGAGCCAGGGAGACGACCCAACCTCTTCGCCTCCCTGTAGACCACCAGTAATCGAGGGGCCAAGAGGTCAGCGTAAGCTGCATAGAACTCCACCGGAAGGCCATCTAGGCCCGGGGTCTTGTTCCTCCCCATCCGTTTGATGGCTCCGCGGATCTCCCCCAAGTCGATATCAGAACCCAGGGTTTCCGCCACTTCCTGTCCTACTGTGCGGAGTTCCAGTGGACTAAGATAGTTATCAAGCCGGTCTGGGTCACGTGCGGAGCGACTGCGGTATAAACTTTCGTAGTAATGCCGGAAGCAACTAAGAATCTCCGGTTGGGTGCACACCTCGGTCCCATCTGCCCTACGCATATTTGTCGTCGTTTGGGACTGGCGCGTAGGGTTGGCCAACCACGCCAGCAACGCACTCGACCTGTCTCCCTCTGCAATAGACCGGACCGTATAGGCCTTATAATCGAAACAGCGGAGCCGTTCAACCTCCACCGCTACCTTCTCCCTCGCCTCTACCGTTTGTGTTTGCAATTCCGGGTGTCCAGGGCGGCTAACTTCGAGCTCGCGGAGTGCCCGGTCCGCTGCGTCTAAATCAGCCAGGATAACACGCCGCATGCCCACCTTCTTAGAGATACAGTAGCCCCTCACCACCACCTTAAAAGCGTCCCATTCGAACGCCCTAGTACTCGCGGAGCCGTCGTTGGACGCAAAATAATCCGTGATTCTCTCCCCTAGGTCCGCCTTGAAGACACTGTCCTCGAGGATCTCGGGGCGCATCTTCCAGGTGGGTACTGCCGGCGTCCCGGGGAACCAGCGAATGTCCAGCAGGAGGGGGTTATGGTCCGAGATGGTCCGCGATAAGTACTCTGATCGGACCGCTGCCGAAACTAGTTCGGACGAACCAAGAAAGCCATCTAGCCTGACATGCAGCTCATGAAGGCTCGAGAAGTATGAATAATCTCTAGACGCGGGGTGATGCGCCCTCCAAATGTCCGTCAAACCCCAGCGGGTCTGCCAATCTTGACGACCCTTAGCCGTCCGCCGGACCGGGGAATCGGGGAGCGGGGGATGCGAGCGGTCTATGTCCACATCCACTACGGAGTTAAAGTCTCCCCCCAGCAGGAGGGGCCCGGCGAAAAAGTGGGCCAGCGAGCCCGATAACCTGGAAAGGAAGGCAGTCTGGTCTACATTAGGAGCATACACACAGCAAACGTTCAGGTCCCTCCCTCCTAGAGTGCCTGAGATGGCCACGAAACGCCCCTCTGGGTCCAACACTGTCCTCGTGACCTGGAAGGGGACTCCTGCCCTAATCCATATTAGCGCCCCCCTGGCATAAGCAGAGTACGTCGTGGAAAAGACCTGCCCTCGCCACCTACGCTGAAGCGCCGCCCCTTCCGCCTTGTTCAGATGCGTTTCCTGCAGCAGCGCCATTTGCACTCCCCTACGCACTAAATAAGCATGGACCTTGTGACGCCAGGACATAGTGTGAAGCCCCCTCACGTTCCAAGTAACACATTTCAAGTTAGCAACATCAGCCATTGTCCCAGAGTGTTCTTGCACAGTCTCCCCGTTCGGGTCCCCACAAAGAAAAAGCATCAATCCTCCCAGCGCTGATGGCGGCCACTTTCCCCAACCAGAACCAAACCACCCAAAAACCAACAAGGCCCCCCCCCAACCACCCCAGAACAGGACCCAAACTGCACCATCCAGATCCCATCCAAACCTCGACGTATATCAACCCCGAAACCCCCACTAGTCCTACGGTCGCCACCGTAGGAAGGCCTTATGGGCCAGGTGCGGGCTGGGCGGAGGCAGTGGGCCCTCGTCGCCCAGGCTACCAGGACTATAGCAAGCCCCCCCCGGTGTCAAAACCTTCCGGGGCAAGAGCAGGAGCCCCCCAACCCTCTCTCCTTCGTTGTCAGCAATAAAGAACGGCAACCGCCTCCCCCCTGCCGGGCCCCCACCCAAAACAAGGCAGCATACCCCGTTACCCTTGTCCGTCCAGAAGGTCCTCCACCGATTTCGGTGTGATCACCGGTGTATGGGTACTGTCTGCCACTGAATCCTCCGAGTCCGATGGTGCCCCCCGAGCACCCGGGTTTTCTTCCTCCTCCTCGATGACTTCGCCTCTTGCTCCCGACAGTTCCGACAGAACTTCCAACACTCCCCTCCGCTCCGATGATGTCTCCGCTGTCGAGGGCCCTCCCGTGCGGCCTCGGCGATTCCTGACCCTCTTGGATCGCCTCCTTTGTTCCGGCTCATCCGCCTGATGGGTCGAGGCGCCAAAACCATCTTTCCCTGTCCGATACAGTTCGAGCCAGTCACAGACCTCCTCCGGGGTGTCGAAGAACTGGGTTTTGTCGTCGACAATGACGCGGAGCCTTGCGGGAAATAGGAGTGAATATTGGATGCCCTCACTCCTGAGTTCACGCTTAACCGCCAGGAAGGAGAACCGCTTGCGCTGCGTCTCGTAGGTGTAGTCAGGGAAGATGTTCACCTGACTGTTCGCAACCTGGAACGGGCCATTGTTCCCGGCGGCATTTAGGATCAGGTCTCTGTCCCGAAAATGTAGCAACCGCGCCACCACCGGCCTTGGGGTACGTCCCTGCTGTGGGGGCCGTGCTGGGACTCTGTGGGCCCGTTCTAGAGTGTAAAAGGAGGACAGACCCTCCGGGACCACCGTGTCTCGGAGCCAGGTCTCCAAGTATCGCACCATATCGCCATCCTCGATTTTTTCCGGCAGGCCCACCACTCGAATGTTATTCCTCCTGTTGCGGCCTTCCGCATCCTCCGCCCTCCGTTCGAGGGTCTCAATTCGGGATAAGGCATCCTTTATCGTCGCAGCCAGGGTTCTCTGCGCCGGTTCTAAAGTTTTCACTGTGCCCTCCACCTCCTTGACCCGGTCTGAGAGTTTACCATGGTCTGCCCTAAGGAGGCCCAGGCCCGTCGCCACCTGAGCAATGTCCTGTTGGAGGGCCGACCGAGTTGCCTCTATCGCCTCCAGTACACGGTCAAATTGTTGCTGCAGTGGTGCGCCACCAGGTCTTTTTGGGTCTCCATGCTCTTCCTTGTCCTGGGCTTCAGAGTCCGAGGTGGTCTGGTTGGAACCCTTGGCTCCTTTAGGTTTCCCCATGCTGCCAGGGGCTCTCCGTGAGGGTCCCGGAGTAGGCGTCTTCGTGTACAGGCGTCCAGCACGACCTTCTCGGGAGTTCGTTCTTACGTCGGGTATGGGCGATCTCCTTCTCCAGAGCCTGTGGAGACTCCGCCGCTTCGGCTCACGCCACCGCCACGGCGTCCGAGGGCACCGATGAGGGGGCGGAGACAACCGTCGCCGGGTCGGGCAGGCCCGTTCACCCACTATAGCTCCGGGGTGAGGGCCACCAACTCCCTCGGTTGATCCGTGGCGCCAGAGTGTCGCGCCTCCCATGTAGTTGGACTGGCCAGGAAATCGTAGCTAGTTGCGAAGTCGCGATGCAGACCACCGCCTGGATCAGAGGGCACCCGCACCCGGTGCCCTCTAGTGCGTGGACACCCGCCCGGTCGTCTAATCGAGTATGAACCCGTTGCAGAAGGTCCGAGCCTGCCAATGTCCAATGTCTAAAACAACCGAGGATGGTGAAGCCGGGTGCCAGTCGACACCCGCGAGACCTCTTCAACTCCGTAGTTTCGATCAAGGGGACAAAGGAGTCCGGGCGCCATGTTGGGTCGCACTCCGCAACTCCGCCAACTTCGGCGTTTCTTCGTAGCCACCCCCGTCCAAACTCCACCAAGGCCCCCGGCAGGGTGTCGTCGCCTCGCTCAACCGAATGTGGGGTTTGGGGCGCCCCTCAGCCTCCGATGTTCAGGATAATCTCGGGCTTAGTCCCGGAGCCGAGCTCTCAGGCGACCATCGCCATCGGCGCCCAAGCCACGCCCCCATCCCCAGTTTATATATATCAATCAATAAAGGCTAGCTAGTTTATGGGAAATATTTTGGAGACTCAGGTACGTCAGCAGTAACAATATGCGGAAAAAACACTGTTTTCCTTTGAAAGCCCTCACCCACCGACCTAGTCGGTGGCATGCTTCATCATCGGGCCCACCACAGTGGCACCGAATGTGCCCCGGGTGTGCTTCAACGCCAGGTGACTGCGGAGCTGGTATTTTGCTGAGTGTGCAGTGAAGGGGTGTGAAGGTGAGAAATTAAAATGCTATCCAGGAGGTCCCAGCACCCGAGGGTTTAGCAATATTTAATAAACTGGGCCTCTGTTAGCAGGTTAAAAAGGCAATAGGACGTTTTAAGGGAGAGTTACAATGACCTCCAGCGTCCAGTGTGGTCTACATGTTTCAGCCAGTGCCTTTTGTTGTAAGCTGGCTTTCCTCAGGACCAAAAGAGGGTGAAAAGTGCAAAAATATAATAAACTATATTAAGTGAGTGTTGTTATTTCTATGTGTCGCGCACGCTAAGGCGCTGTAACTGTTAGAGGGGGATTCCCTCAAGCTTTTCTACACAGAACACATAGGACAAAGACAAGACGTACACGGAAGAGTTATGTTAGGGTTGCATTAAGTAAAAGAACCACTTTTTGCCGGCTTATAAGGTGGTGTTCGGCCTATATGCGGCTATGGTGAGCTCATGGGGACTCCATGGAGCTTGTGAGGGTATATTGAACCGTTAGTGAGGGGTGGTGGGCTAAAAACGAAATCACAAGGTGAGGTACAGGAAAGTAATGGTACTAGGTCCTCACTCTGTTATTTCAATGTAAAAAGCCTCATGGGTCGCCTGGCAGAGAAAGAGACCCTGTAGGGATAAAAAATGAGACATGCAAGGCTTTCTAACCTGTAGGGAGAGAAAGTGCTTACCCCATTTGCAGGATTAGAGGGTTACTCACGAGTAGTTCGGTCTGGTTCCTCCTGGGACCTATTCGTCCATCCGCGGCGCCCGAAATGCAGTGAATGGGCCGCATTGTATGTCTTTTTATACTCTTATCGTAATCTATTTCACCTGGTTAGAATAGAAAGAGAAGGAGGTATGCGCGTAGATCGCCATGTCATGCTGCGGCGGTCTGCACATGTGCAGGGAAGCAGCGTGTGGGCTCGCGCATGCGCGGAAGCAAGGTGCGCGTCAATGCGCATGCGCAGGAACGGGTCTCTAATGCGCATGCGTGGTGCGTTGCCGAGTGTGATGCCAACGCGAGCGCTAACGCGTGTATTGACAACGCGAGCGCTGGGCAATGTGAACAGCCTGTAAGTGAACAGGTGTGTGTAAGCGCTGAATATGCGCTAGCCAGAGGGTCATAATAAACGAAGTATAAGGCCACTGTGTGGAGATATGGGTAATACCCATTGTGCTTAGAATATACTAAGTAGAGAGAGGGATCACTAGTTGGAGAGAGAGGGTCAAGGAGGGCGCTCATGCAAGGGAGCAGGGGCACCAGTTTAGAACCATAAGGAGTGGTATGGATGCAAAGGCTCACATAGTGTGCCAGGTGCTACTGAGTTGGTTTGTAGAGTCGGACCGGGGAGGTTTTCATTGGCTCACAGCCCGAGTTGTATTAGTGGGCATGTTATGGTTATACTGTTAGGCTATTCCATGGAATGGCATCGTTCAGGCCATGGATGTGTGTGGCTAAGCGGTAAATCCAACGCTGCTCTTTTTGTAGGAGGAATCTCTCATCTTTGGCATTGTCAAATTTCTCAATGACAGTCCAGGAGAAGTCATTCGGTGTGTGGTTGTGGGTCAGGAAGTGATCTGTGAGTTTACTGATATTTTTCCCACATCTTATTGTACTCCTGTGTTCAGTCATTCTTGTGCGTACCTTGCGAGTGGTCATGCCAATGTATCTCAGGCCGCATCTGCAAGTTATCAGGTAGACTAGGTTGGTAGAGTTGCAGTTGGTGAAATTTCGCTGCGTCCAGGTTTTGCCAGGTTCCAGATTGAGTGTTTTTGACAGAGATGTAAGGTGGCATACGCTGCAGTTGTTGCAGGGTTGGTGTCCGGTGATTTTGGGCAGGCCCCATGCATTAACAATTGTGTTGTCTCTGTTCTGATTGGTCCTGCGTGGCCTGGTATTGACCAGTTGATCTCTTAGGTTGGTGGCTCTTTTGTAAGCAAAACGTGGTTTTTCCCATTGTCTGGTGCCTGAGTTGATAATTTTCCAATTCCGTTGTATAATGTTGGAAATTTGGTTCGATGCTGTGTTGTACGTTGTTACACAGGTAAGGACTGGTTCTTCCTCAGGTTTGTCGTAGTTGCTGAGAAAGGGAAGGCGAGTGAATGGCAGGACCAGAGACTGCCCATCAAGAGACGCCCAACTTGTTCCCAGCATGAGGAACACCCAGAAGCTGCTGACTGCAGTGGTAGAGAAAGCAGAACAGACTTCTGTTGTGTAGGGTATTCTGGTATCCCTGAGCAGTTCCCATTGTGAACTGCAAAAAGGCATTCAACTGAGAGTAGCCTCGGGTTGTGCCACATCCTGCAGTGTGCGAGAAAGACGGTTGCTGTTGTGCTGCTAACGATTTACAGAAAGAGGCGTGGGCTCTCAATACTGCACCTATCTGGCTGTAGGGTACATTATATCAGAGTGGTGCTATGATCAGGGGAAAACAGCCTCTTGGGTTGCTGCTGTTGTCTGATGTCAGACCTGATGTTGGAACTGCTCCAAGGTGAACCACTGTCATCACCGATGCAGAAGCCATGATCCTGTCTAGATGCTACAGCTGCCAGACATGACCACCCACTGAAAACCTGGTCTGGAGGCTGCAACTGTCATGACTGAGCATCTGTCTACATCAGGCCTGGGAGGATGTAACTGCCAAAGGTGACTACCCTCTGAAGGCCTGGAGGCTGTAACTGCTTTGACTGAGCACCTGTCTGCAATCTGCCAGGGAGGCCACAAATGCGAAGTCAAGCATCTGGTGCACTGGTCCAAGCCAGTGATCCATGACCCATGTGAGCCTGCCATGGCAGCACCACACCATGAAGCCGGTGCATCTGGAATGTGAATGGTAAGCGTGCCAGCCAAGTGCCACCATTGCTGCAGCTCCATTGATCAGGTAAAACTGGACCTGTGAGCATATTGAGAGACTGATCAGACAGACAAATCTGTTGAGTACACTGTAGACTTTTTGCCCACTTGAACTCTTTGCGTCAAAAGCCATTGAACTGATCTATGAATTAGCCAGTGGGATAATCCGGAGTAAACTGCACCTGTGCATGATTAATGCTTATGCCCATACAACATACTGGAGGACTACAGACATTAAAGCTACTAAATACTAAAAAAGAGAGAGGACACCAGAGAGAGCATAATGCCTTACAGAAGAATGTAGATAATATGAAAACCATGTAACTGTACCTTTATCGAACTGCATGTTATTTCGTTCTGGTTTGATATTAAAGTACTTTCTTTATAACTAAAGGTAAACCCTAGCCTGGACATTACATTATTGTGTATGTTGGTTTACTATTAATCTACCTCCCTGAGAATCATTTAACTGTTCGCCCTTGCTACCCTGAAACTCAAGTATGGAACATGTATTTGGCGCAGTGCACAGAGTCATATTAAAGCAAACCCCAGGACACCAGAGGAAAATGGCCCCAAACATTATGGCCATCACTTCTCCCAATTGTAATCACTTTGTCCACCCCCAAAGCTTTGCCTCTTAAATTACATTATAGTTTGAATGTTTTTTTGCACGTAACCACTGTTGCTAATCATCCATTTGCTTATTTCATACGCCAACTCCGTTCTCGTCATTATACTTTCCCTCTGCCTGTATATATTTCCCTGTGTCACATGTCCTTCACTATGCACTCTTACACACACAAATACACACATTGGGCCTGATTCACAGAACTAACTTAAGACAAAATCCTATACTTACTACCAATTTGGTATTCACAGAAGGCACTTGCTCATTTTGATATTCACAGAAGGCACTTACTCATTTCGATATTCACAGAAGTTAGGAGTCTTAACTTCAGGACTCCTAAATGCCTTCTGTGAATACCGAAAGTCTTAAAGTTAGGATTTTTCTCAGTTTAGGAGTAGTAAAGTTAGGACTCCTAACTTTAGGACTTTCGGTATTCACAGAAGGCATGTAGGAGTCCTAAAGTTAGGACTCCTAACTTCTGTGAATACCAAAAGGAGTAAGTGCCTTCTGTGAATACCAAAATGAGTAAGGACCTTCTGTGAATACAGGCTCTCAGAGATCCCAGCAAGAAAAATCTGGAATTCCTTTATAACGTACCAACAGTAATTAACACGTTTTGTTACCTACTGCTGCTGCTATGTGTTGTAGCAGCGAATTACCAGATTTCGTGGAGCTCATTAGGTAGAATGATCCATTGTTTAGAAGGTAGACTGGTAGGAGTGAGAACGAAGGGAGTGCGCTGGAATGCACAAGTGCAACATTTGGCGGAGAAGGTGCCTGGGACCCAAGGACACAGCAACGATTCTTGGACAAGGATGGAATCGTGATGGAAAACTCCAGAAGCAGACACCTGCCCAGAGGGAGTGTGACTAAAGGCGTGTCTACTGTTTTGGGACTTTGTACTAGGGAAAGTGCCCCGAGGGAGGAGAGTCAGTAGTAGTAGCAGTTGCAGTTGGAGACAGTCTGGGTCCTGTCTAAGGCAGTCCAATCAGAGATCCAATTAGACAGGGATTTCAGTGGGAACTAGGCAGGAGAAAAGAAGGAGCATCTTAGAACGAGCTCGGTAGCTTTGGCTACCTACCTGAGAAAAGTGAATGTGCTTCTTAGGGAGCCTTCCCAGCTGACACCTTTTCAGGGCGAGCCCTTGTGATGCACTGCGCAGCAGTGCTCGCGCAGGCGAGCCGTTTTGTAGGGGTTTTCAATATGGACCTGGAAATTCCACTCGCACTTGCATGTTCATTTCCTATGGTCCATTTTGATTGGGCTTTGCGTGCGTGCTGTTTTTTAACAGAACACGCAATAAGCCATAGGTGGTCGCATAGCTCCGCCTATGGCCTATTTATGTCTGTTACAAACACCAAAGGCCATATGTCTTCAATTATCGTGCCCAGAAACGGGCACGATAATTGAAGACATATGCTCGCAGTGGCGCACGCGAGCGTATCACTCACTGGCGTTTTTTTTTTCCGCGCCGCTTGTTTTGTAAAGTGTAACTGGCTGTGTGTGGCTTGCTTGCCACTCCTAACACATGGACTTTATTACGAAGGGGATTACTGTAGTTAAAGTGTGTGTGTTACGCACAGGTTTAATACCAGACCCTTTCTCCAACTAAACAGTATATTTCCTTCTAAAAACGAAGACTGTGGTTATGATAGTCGGTTGAATGTCTATTTGACGTCGCTGTTGTGTGTATTCCTTTGCATGCTGCACAGTGATTGAGTGGCTTATGTAAACTGAGTTTTATCAGTTGCCATTTACTTTTCCAGTCATTGTTTCTGTACAATCACCTCATGCCCTGGAGTTCTGAAGTGGGAAGGGGGCCTCCGGGCACGAGTTTACGGGTCCTCAGATAGAAAAAATAAACGCTTTTAAGTTTAGATCTTCCGTGTTTATCGTTTTTCTAAGTCACGCCAGAGGTTTGCTGCTTAGAGCATTTTTCCTCAGAGATCACTTCCTTGTTGATATCGGTCTGCTTGTACTCTATTGGGGGGGAGGGGGCTTGTATGGTAGGTGTTGTCAAGTTTGTGAGGTGTTGGTTATAAACCGGGCATTGCCATGGTACGAGCTATCTCAAGAAGGCCATAGTGCCCCATCCAGGGAGGTTTGTCCCTGGTCAAGTGCTAACCTTTTCACCTCGACTAGAATGTTGACATAAACAGAGGGTCCTCAAAGCAAAAACTGTCTTCAGCCTGTCTGTCCTCACCTCGCCGCTCTGGCAGCTTGGAACATTCCATGTAATTACTGGGAGGGTCTGCTTGGGGAAACGTCAGAAGGACACCAATTGGGGTGGTGGGGGAGTGAGTGTATTGTGGTTATTTAACCCCTTCTTTCAAGAGCGGTGGGGTCAGAGAAACTGCAGAGAGACCTCCAGTGAAAAATGTGACAAAGTGTCTCATGTCAATACCATAGCACATCAAACTATCTTAACCCTTGGTGGGTGCAGCTGAAGGGGTTCAGGCCAAGAGAAACTATGAAGTTTTATACTTATGTGCAATCAATGCGAATTCCAGAGCTCCATTTTCAATGTTGTCAGATTATAAAATCCTGTTTTACAGTGCTACGCATGAGAATTGAGAACACCTTCCTTTTTACAGGCACATAACACGACAGACACATAACACCCTGTTACATATGCACGTTCATCAGCAGGGGAGGCCTGGGGCGAGAGGGTGACGTGGGAAATGCAAACTCGAGTGAGAACCGACCCTGGCAACGTAAGAAAGTAAACGGGCAGCGCTTTTCAGCGCAAACGAAGTAACAAGCCACAGGTGACACGCCGTCACTATGCACTGGACCGAAGCAGGGGCCGGGTGAGCACCGCAGCAGGCACACGTGACAACTTCCCACAGCACTGGTAATGTTGGCACCTGTTCTGTGTGGCGCTAAAGAACGGTAGAAGCACTTTAAGGAGCGCTACACAAAACATGCTGCTTTGAAATTGTTGTTCTTACAGCTCTACCAGTGACGAATGACAGAAAGCATGCAGAGCTCCAGCGATACAACAAAAAAAACCTGCCTCAAAAGTACCTATCTCACTCACTACATCACTAGCACTACAGGCTCACCGTAAGCTGCGCGCAGGGGGCCTTTAACGTGAATCTGAGCCCTACGGTTACCCATGCATACAGAGTGTCCATGTATCAGCCATTATACTGAGACATGGTGGCCACATTGAGTAAGGGAGTCCTGCACCTCTGGCTGTCCCCCGCCGTAGGTCCAAAGGGGGCTTCAAAGCACATGGGACACATTTCATAGCCAGGGTGCTATTTCCCTCGTCTTTTGTTTATTGGTGTGAGATGCACACAACAAAGCACCTGGCTCCTTCCACATGTTTCGAAGAGTGGAGCCGCATCTGTGTTTCAAGGGCTCGATTTCAATATTTTAACATCACAAAACCATGACACCACATTGATCTCCGGCCGACCTCACCACAGACTGTGCTAAGTCTTGGGCTTGGTAGGGGAACATTGCATCTTAAATTGCATTTATACAGTACTTACTACTCCTAACATGGCAAAAAGAAATACACAAAAATGAAAAAGAACAGCGACGGAAGCGGGAGTCGAAGAAATACATTACATTTTGTTAAACAAGTGAACCGGGCTTTTCAAACAATGTGAAAAACGTGAATTATAAAAAGTGTACTAAGACCTGGGGCCATTACACTAATTATGATAATAAACTACTTTTATATACATTTAACAGATAAATAACACATTTAGTTACTCATCAGTAGCCAACGCCTTCCTTTCATTTTTTCTAAACTAATTGCCACTGAGTATCGCAATTAATAAACGAGCATTTACAATGCAATAGGTCTTGCATTTTTTAAGTTTGAGCTATTGGCATTGTAAATTACAATGCCTTTTATTCATTTGCATCGGTGTGTAAACAAGCACTTTATACTTATAGTCCATGCTTATGAGAAGCAAGGCTGGCAGTCTCTTTTACTGCCAGTCTTGCTCATCGTAAGCAAGGACTATACGTTCAAAGTGCGTGTTTATGCACCAATTGCAGGTTTTAAAAACAAATGAATAAAATGCATTGTCATTCACAATGCCAATAGCTCAAACTTTAATAATGCGAGACCTATTGCATTGTAAATGCTTGTTTCCTCTTGCCTCTGAAGTATGTTAAGTAGGGATGTCACCTTAGAGTTAGTGTAGGGACAGACTAATCTTTTCTTTCCCTTTGGACCAGATGCAGTAGAGACTTCAAGTGGGAACGATTATTGCTTGCCTAATGCTTCTTGAATTGACTTTGCTCTTTATTTTGAGTCATCTGAGACTCTTGCGTAGGATTATGTTTGTATTCGTGCCAGTTTATTTCTTGAACCTCTTGCTGAGATGCTTGTATGTTCAGTTGTTTTTGGCTTTGTAATACATCTTTAAACTTTACTCCGTAGTCAGTAGTCCTTAGGATTGGGATGTATTTGCTCATTGGTAAATTGTTATAAGTATGAAATTAGAGAACTTCCTTTACACTTCTTAGCAGACAAAAAGGTTCAGTCGACCATGGATTTCAAGGATTGGTAAGGTGAAAATCTATATGAGAATCCCAGCCTCATCAGTTGGTAGAACCAGAGGATGGTTTGTCTCTGGAAGTAAGGGAGTTCTAGATTAGGATGAGTTTCCTCAAGGCCCATAGAATTCAGGTGATGACTGTCCAGTGGATTACCGGTGGAAGACGGCATTTCATGGAAACTGACGGAGAGTGACGGTGCAGCAAAAGCAGCAGTTTGCAGAGTGAGTATGAATAGGGTTATATGATGTTATACTGCGGGTTTGTGTTGTGATGTCTTGCAGAGTTGGAATGCCCGTTGTAGGAAAGGAGAACAGGCTGTGAGCGTGCGCAGCCGGGGAAAGACTTAGGCTTAAGGAGTAGCTGAAGCAGTTGGGGTGTAGCAGACACCCACTGTAATTGTCGACCATTGTTAAGGGAATCGTGAGGTACCAATGATTGCCCGCTGGACCAAGATAGGGGAAACAAATGTGTGAGTGCGTGAGTAACTGACACTGGTCGTGGGTTGCTGAGTGATTGTAATCTATCAGTTGAGGTGATTGTCCGGTTGTTTCATGGACAGACAGTTGCCAGTTTTTGGTAGACAATTACACGACTGTGGGCGTACGGTCAGACTGTGGACATACAGTCAGACTGCGGACGTACAGTCAGCGAAGTAATTGCTTGGACGTACAGGCGATTATGTCAGTGTATGTATGGGATGTATGCGTGAGTGAGAAGCGAACTGTAAAGGAGGGGAACTGCTGCGAGCGGGGGAAAGAGACATCAGAAGGTGCCTCACTGTGATAGGGCGGTTGGTGTGAAGCTGTGCTGGGATTGGTGGATTGTCATCAGGAAGTAAACAAGGGCTGCGGAAAGAGTAACGCTGGTTTCATCATGAAATGTTTTAAAGTTTTGCGAGATTTGTTCAAAAGAGAAAAGACATTAGAGCCCCAGGGGGGGAAGAGGCTCCGCCCGAGGTTACTCCAGCTCATTACATGGCTACGAATGTGGGTTTGCATACTATACTTGAAAATTGGTGCAAAATGACTGAAGGAAATGAGGAATTGACCTTTCCCAGATATGGAACTTTTGGATTGGAAGTGTTATACCACTTGAAATTGATTATGGTTTCTTTGCGACCTTTACCTAGACCAACACAGTTTGAGGCATTACATGCGTGGATTAGGGCGGCACATGAAAGAAACAGAGACAGGAGACAGGAACGAGTGAAGAGGTCACTCAGGGCATTTCAGGATGCGAGATGGGATGAATTGGAATAGAGATGGAGAGTACAGACGATCGAGGGGGATAAATTATATCCATTGTTGGTCAAGTCAGGGGACACACAGAAAAAGAAGGCAGAGGATGAAGACAGTGATAATGACAATAGTTTGATCGAAAGGCTGTTATCTGAAAGACCACCTCCGTACAATCCGGAGTCAGAGCGGGAGAGATCAGCCCCGATAGAGGGAGCTAGGGAACCACAAGCTCCACCGAGTTCTGAAGTAGTGGGAAAACTCTCAATGGGGAAATGCAGAACGCAGAAAGTGTCAGTTTTCAGAGGTTACCGGACGCTCTTAGGGTGCTGATTACCATTGGTCCCATAGTGTCAGTGTACAATCCAGAGCAGGTGAGGAATGGAAGCCCATCACAGACAGGAATGGAAGGAAGGGCCGGCTTTGGAGGGAACAGTGTAGTGAATGGGTTGGTTCCATTACCGAGGCATGTAGAGTCGAGCACACCGTTGACGGCTACAGCAGATTCGTCAAGAGGACCGATGGATCTGAGAGGACCGAGACCAAAATCTTTGGGAGAATTGGGGTCAGATTTGAGAACATGGGAGTCGGTTGAAGGGTCTCCGAGTGACAGGCAAAGGGAGGACTGGGATCATGGGAGTGCCGAGAATAGAGTGGCTTTAAGGGGCACATCTGAAGTGAATAGGTGCAGAGAACAGGACGGTGACTGCAGAGAGTCGAGTGGTACATCTAGTCGAGGTACCCTTAGGACAGCAATAAGGGCAAAGAGGTTAGACGTGATGCGACTGAAAGCAGAAGTGGACGAGATTGTTGAAGGGAACTTGCCTCTCGAGAGAGTGGAGCTCTATGAACCAAACGAGTTGTTGTTTGTGGCAAAGGATGTGACTCGCAAAGCAAGGTCGGTACATGAGAAACTAACTCAATTGGCAAACAGGTATGAAGTGGATTTGTCTAAAACAAAAATGTGGCAAGGTGGTTATCGGTTACAGTATACAGACCAAGATTTGGACGAAAAGAGGGTAATTGGACTCAAGACCCACATCAGAGAACTGATTATAGGGATATGAGCATGGAATATGCTTGATAAGTGGGAAGAGAGCTGGTCCAAGAAAAAGAGTGTGAAGAGAAATGCGGCAGAATCACCTCCTCCGGGAGGGGGAGTACAAGGAATTGGGAACTACCCTTTACGAGAGGTAGCTAGTGGAAGGGTATGTGCATGTGCCTTGGAGTAGAGGAGATGTGGCGGCATTTACAAATGATTTCCCAAAACTAAGAGAGCCCAGTTGAATGGTACAAGCAGGTTGAGAGGTTTGTCAAGATCTCGAAGGTGTTGTGGATTGATTTAAATACATTGTTTGACATCATGGTTCTGAGTGATTTGTGGGTAGCTTGTAAGGTTGCCGTCGAATGGCCCACTTCGGAACCGGACAGGGATGTTGTCACTAATGGCCCATCACCTCTTGTTATGAAAAAGTACGAGCAGGTGATCACGTGGTTGAAATCCAAGTTACCACAGTAGGACATAGATTGGGTGAAAATAGATCGGACAGTTCAGGAACCAAGAGAGACAGTGCATGAGTATTAGGAAAGGTTGTTGCAATTCTTTAAGCAGTACAGTGGGTTGGATGTAATGGATCCTAAAGATATGGGACAGTTTGTGTCGAAGTTTGTTCTAGGGTTAAGACCTGAGATTTGTCTTATGATCCAGCAGCATTTGATTTGTTGGCAGAACAAGCCGCTGGACGAAATATTGAGGGTACACTAGATATTGCAGTGATGAGGTTGATTTGAAGCATAAGAAACTCAAGGACAAACTTATGCTGGTCCAGATGCAAGCTGCCAATAAGGGAGGCCAAGTACAGTCAGGTGGAGGTACGTTGGGAAGGAAACAGAATGGTCAGAATAAGGGAAAGGGAAATACAGAGGATTCTAGGCCAAGAGTGGATTTGGCAACTTTGGAAAAGACTACTGAGTGTCATCAGTGTCATCAGATTGGACACTGGAGACACGAGTGTCCCTTGAATCCTGCAAATCAGATGCTGCAGGAGGAAGAGGTAGTGCAGGTACATGCTCCTGAGGGGTCAAAGACAGTAGTAAAGCCAAGGTCGATGAAAGGGGGGACTTCAGCTCTGCGAGTTTGGGTTCCCCTGCCTCCGAGGATCCTAACAGGTACTCAGACTTACCAACATATGCCTCTTTTTGATGACAGCGATGATTGTTAACTAGACCCGTTGACATGACGGTGCCTGAGGCGGGAGGAAGACTGCACACTTGGGGCAGTCTTGGAGGTAGACCAGAGGGGACCATTTGTGGAAGCTTATGTCGATGGTCACCCTACCACCTTTCTGGTTGATACTGGTGCTACCTGTTCTTCTGTAAGATCTGCAGTAGTCCCCAACCTACCCCTTTCAGGACAATCCATCCAAGTTGTAGGTGTTGCAAATAGGAAAATAACAAGCCCTTTGACTGAACCGATTCCTGTGAAGATAGGAACGTTTCGAGACAGACATTAGTTTGTGATGTGCGATTCGAGTCCTGTTTGTTTACTAGGGAGAGATCTCCGGTGTAAACTCAATTGCACCATTTATTGCACCCTTAAAGGAGTGGAGCTGCAAACCAATGAGGATGATGCTGCTTTTAAGGTCACAAATCAACATTTGTGTATCAAAATGTACCCTGTTGTGACAGTGGAAGAACTTCCACTTGATTTGAGAGATTCAGTCTTGCGGGAAGTGTGGGACTTCACTGGTGAGGACATAGGCTTAATCAAAGGAGTTGAGCACTTTAAGATTCAGGTTAAGCAGAATGTTGAATTCCAAAGAACACCCCAGTACAATTTGACCCCAGAGACGATTGCAGGGATAAAACCTGTGATTGAGTCCATGATCAAGCAAGGGATTTTGAAGGAGATAATGGGCAGACCATGTAACTTGCCTATTATGGGATTGCAGAAACCGAGCGGGAAATTCAGAATTGTGCAGGATTTGCGCCGGGTGAACAACATAGTTGCTCCCTGTTGTCCAGTGGTACCGAAGCCATCTGCAATACTGTTTCAGATCCCATGTCAAGCCGAGTGGTTCACTGTGATTGACCTTTGTCAGGCTTTCTTCTCAATTCCATTGCATGAGGAGAGCCAATTTCTTCTTTCTGGAAAATCGTCTTTTAACATGGTGTCGTATCCCACAGGGGTGTACAGAGAGTCCATCGATCTTTAATCAGATCTTGAAAAAGAACCTTGAGAGTCTTATACTGCCGCAGAACTCTGTTCTCGTCCAGTACATAGATGGCCTCCTTGTTGCATCAGAGACTGAAGATACATTCAGGATTGATACCATCGCCTTATTGAACCATTTGGCAGAGAATGAAAACAAGGTGTTGCCAAATAAGCTACAATAAGCTACAGTACTGTTTAAATGAGGTGCAGTATTTAGGTCACTGGATAGAAAAAAAGAAAATAGGAAGGTGTCACCAGACAGGATAGAGGCAATTATGGGTATGATGGTGCCTTCTACTCAGCGAGAAGTCAGGATGTTCTTAGGGATGGTTGGCTACTGTCGTCAGTGGATTGCCAACTTCTCATTAAAAGTGAAGCCTTTGCAGAGACTGACGCACAAGGATGTAAGTGATCCGGTACCATGGGACAATGACTGTATGAAGGCGTTCTTGGAGTTGCAAGAGCACCTTTGTCGTGCTCTGGCACTGGGGATTCCTGATTACAACAAACGTTTTTCACTATTCTGTTTTGAGCACGAAGGTTGTGCACTGTAAGTTTTAGTCCAAGAACATGGAGGTGTCCGTAGACCAGTGGCCTACTTTTCAGCTACTTTAGATCCAGTAGCTTTAGCGTTGCCCGGATGTCTCAAATCTGTTGCTGCAAAGGGTGTCAGCATTGAAAGGTGTGAGAGTATTGTTATGGGTCACCCCTTAATTGTACATGTTCCACATTCTGTTGCATTGTTGATGACCAAGACCAAGACACAGCACCTGACCAATAATAGGCTCACACACTACGAGCCGGTTATACTTGCTGTGGAGAATGTGACGCTTAGGAGGTGTTCTGTTTTGATTCCTGCCTCACTGATGCCGTTGCCAAACACACTTGATGAAGATTGTGCGGACCATGATTGTCTTAATGTGACTGAGCTTTGCACCAAACCGAGACCCGATATTGTTGATGAACCATTGCCTGACCCTGATGAGATTTTCTTTGTCGATGGTTCATGTTTAAGAGACAGTGTTGGTCAGTTGAGAGCAGCATTTGCTGTATGTACCATTACAGGAGTAGTTGAAGCTGCATGCCTGGAAGGAGTATATTCCACTCAGGTGGCTGAGATCATTGCTTTGACTCATACCTGCTTGGCAGCAGACCAAATTTGAATTACCATTTACACTGACAGCCAGTATGGGTTTGGTGTGGTTCAAGATTTTGGACAACTATAGTCCCAGAGAGGTTACATGACATCGTCTGGACCACCCATCCGAAATGGGGAGTTTGTGTGGTTACTCCTAGAGGCCTTGCAGCAGCCCAAGGAAATTGCAGTTAAGTGCACGGCTCATGGAAAGGGGAAAGATTTGGTGTAACTTGGAAATCGCTATGCGGACGAAGTTGCACATTTCTGTGCCGAACAAGGTTGTTCATTCACTGAGAATCATGTAGATGGGAGCCAAGAAAGAACCAATTTCAACCTGATGTTGGCCATGGCAGATACTTGGGATGAGCTCAAGTGCCTGCAGGAACAGGTTTCAGACCAGGAAAAGACTGTGTGGATCAATTCAGGCTGCGTGAAAGGGGATGTGGATATTTGGGGCTCAAGTGATGGAAGAGCAGTGTTGCGGGATGAGTTGTTGAGCCCAATGGCAAGACAGATTTATGGTGCGGTACATCTGGGAAACGATGCAATGGTGCGAGTATTCAGACAAACGTGGTACAATCCGCGATTTGATGCTGTGGCAGAAGCTGTGTGTCAGAGGTGTGTTACATGACAACAAATGAATGCTGGAAAGAAAACTGTGGTTACAATGAGTCACATTGGGAGGTTAGGAGGTCCCTTCAATAGGATGCAGTTGGATTTCATTGAGATGCCTAAGTGTAACGAGCTGAGGTACATCCTGGTCGTGTGCTTGTGTTCTCAAGGTGGGTGGAGGCTTTCCCTACTCGTAGGTGTGATACACTAACTGTAGCAAAGCTGTTGTTGAGTGAACTCATTCCTAGGTTTGGGATTCCGACCTCTTTGGAATCGGACAGAGGAACACACTGCCATAGCGGGATCATGAAGATACTTTGCACAGCATTGCAAGTTGATTAGAAGACTCCATTGTAGTTATCGTCCAGTGGCTTCTGGGATAGTGGAGCAGATCAATGGAACTTTGAAAGCCCAAATGGGAAAAGTGTGTTCATCAACGTCTCTGAAATGGCCTGATGCTTTGCCTTTGGTGTTGATGAGTATGTGCAGTACCCCAGACAGGAGAACAGGTATTTCACCTCATGAAGTACTGATGGGGAGGGCTATGAGGTTACCAGTGGTTGCATCGACAGCTCTGATAAGCATCACCGATGGTCTGAACCTTGATTATTGCAAGGGACTAGCTGATGTCATCCGTTCTGTGTCTCTTCAGATGCAGGCTGCTGTGGTTCCGGCTTCAAGTGATCTCTGTCACGACCTAAGCCCGGGGGACTGGGTGCTGGTTCAGAAGCATGTGAGAAAGAGCTGCTTGGATGTTCGCTGGAGAGGCCCATATAATATTATCTTGGTGACGAACACTGCAGTAAAGTGTGGAGGATTGCCGAATTGGGTGCATGCTTCTCACAGCCGTCGAGTTTCAGCACCCTTGGAAGAAACAGCTCCTCTCCCTAATGAAAATACAGCTGAAGTGGCAGGGCCACATGAGGCTGTCTGAAGAAGCTGATTGCTCACTTGATCAAGCTGAGGAGGGTCACGACAACAGCAACACTGAAACTGCCTCCGAAAGGGGGAAGTTGCTGTGAAGGTGGACCAGAGTCAGACTCAGCTGAGAAAAGTTGTGAGCAGGGTGGGCAAAGAGAAAGCAGGAGAACAAGCAGAGCAGAAGAGCAGTGGCCAGAGAGACAGAGGCGACTGAACTTGAGACTGGTCTCCGAAAGGGATCTTGCTCCTGTGTCTGAAGAGTCTGAGTCAGATGAAGGTGAAGGTGAAGGTGAAGAAGAGCAAGCTTGTAGAGGACTGGAGAGATTAAGACGAAAGAGAGTGCTTTGCCGAAAGTACGTGGCTCCAGAGTGGTCATACGTTGTGACTGATGCCAGGAGTGCTGAGATCGGGGAGGTTGAGGGCAGTGGCAGTGATTAGTTCCAGCCCTAACGTGAAGTTGGATGTGGTGTTGTTAGTTCCAGGACTTGAAATTGAAGGAGTGCTGACGATCACAGTTCCGAATCCTCCGATTCTGAGCAGAATTCGTAACTTGATCTTGAATAGACTGATATTCCCTACTTTTGGAACTGAAATACCATCTCATGAATCTATTGTTCTTCGTCTTGAACTTTGCAGCATGTTCTAGAAGCTGTTGGAGCAAATCTTATTTTGGAGTAAAGAGACTTTGTTGTAAATAAGTGCAATTTACCTAGGTCCGAGTGGAAGAAGAAGAAATTTAGGGGCTTTCCACAGAGGACGGAGAAGGGTTAAGGTTGTCTTTTGCTTGCTGTAAATAAGGAACTGAAACAAAAAGGGGACTTCCAGCTTTCCGAGGTGTGGTTTGAGTTGGTTCAAGCATCTGAAGAAGGAGAAAAGAGACTTTTGATCGTTTATTGCTGAACTAAGAAGCTGAAAATAATTCTGAGACCATGGAGGCTGGAAACCCAAATCGTAGGGCTAGGTGCATAGTAGGCACACTTGTAGGAAGAGTGATACTCCTCATAATTCTAGTAGTTGTAGTTTCGTATTTAGCACCACATGAGCAGGCAGTGGAGGTAGAGGGGAACACCTAAACATACTACTCCTATCAATAAAGAGGTGAAAATGGGAGACAAAAGAGCTTTGCTACTAGAGGAGAGTCGTAGGTTACATGCAGATCTGTCTAGAAGTAACTTTAAGCTAAATGCGTATGCGAAGTTGCATGAGTATATTGATGCAATAGATGCGAAAGATTGTTATGTGTGTATGCAGTTGCTAGCTTCAGTGGTTGAGGGTATCAGAGACCATCATCTCCCATTGACATATGGTGTTACATGTAGTTTGCTGCTTAGCATTTTCTATGGACGAAATCATTTTGAGTATTTCTTTTCAAATTATGATGCGGTTCTTCCTGAAGTGCCAGCTCATAAGCATTTGAATAAGTATGATTACTATAAATAAGAGGATAGACTTAGACGTATTTCATTCCGACTCGAGAGTTGGATACAGCTTATGCTCATCGCCATAATCTGACGTGCCTGTTGCCAGATGTAGAGAAGTCATTTATAGAGCAAGTAGAAGATAGATACAGGAAACAAAAGCAGTTGCGAGATTCAGGACAGGGTAGAGTAGATTGACAGATGAAGAGAAGTTGCATAAGTCGAAGGGGAGTTATGGTCCGATAGCACTAGATGAAGTGCAGAAGGGGAAGTTATGCGTAAGTATACCACTGACTTATTATAAGAATGTCAATGTGGGGCAGACCACATGTGAGCATACCTTTACATTGGAGTATTACGCAAAGGACTTTTTGCGGAGTGTAGTGCAGATAATTCCAACTGTTTATTTTGTTTGTGGGAGGAATGCCTATGTGCGATTGCCTGAGAAATGGTATAGTACGTGTTATTTAGCGATCATTTTTCCCAAGATTTATCATACAGAAGATTTGGAGCTCTTAGAAGGAGGACAGCATGTAAGAGTGAAGCGAGGTGAAAGAGCAGAGCTGTGGTTGGAGATATTTTTGGAGCAATGATACCAACTTTGGGAGTGATTTTGAATGATGTGAAGATTAGAAGGTTGGCAACTGTTGTGGATGAATTTTCAATGAATACAGCTAAATCGTTGGTGTTGATTGAAGGAGGGATGTTATCGATAAGGACAATGGTTTTGCAATATCGTCTTGCTTTAGACGTCCTTCTGGCAAAAGAGGGAGGAGACTTTAAACTTTTGAAGGTTCAAGAGTGCTGTACTTATATACCAGACAACAGCAAAGATCTGGAGAAATATATAAGGAACATCACTGCCATTCATTATGAGATTGAGGATTTGACTGAAGAAACTGTGTGGGAAAAAGTTGGTAAGGGTTTTGGCAAAGTTGGGAGTTGGCTTGCAAACCTTGGAAAAGGATTACTTGGCTATGTTTTGAAACCTATTATCATAGTTGTGGCATGTGTGATTGGATTGTGGGGTTTGGTAAGAGCTTACAAGTGGTACAAGTCTAGCCGATTGGAGAGATCACTGAGAGTACAAGAGAGACGAATGGAGAGGCTGCAGTACAGTCAATATCGTAACCTTAAGAACATGGAAATGCTCAGGAGAGGAAGAGTGGCAACAAGTTCTGTTTAAATCGGTTCTTTCCCCAAGAATGGTGTAGTTTGTGATGACACAGGTCATCAAAGGGGGGGGACTGATAGAGCATTATGTTATTTTGAAAATTGTAGGGGTGCACCATAACCACCCGTAGTGAGCACCCGCATATTTAGAGGACTGTATTAACGTGTGATTCTTAGAAATGTAGAACTAATCGAGAGTGTTGCAAAATATAGAAATGTGCCCATATCATTTAAAGACTAATGTAGAGCCATACTCGAGAATATGCTTTGAGTAACTTAGAAATTATTGCTTTGTGTGTAAAATGTTGTATTAGATTAAACGAGCGATATTAAAGTTACAGTATCAACGTGTAGGTTGATACTGAAGAGAAAATGGTGTTTAACATGAGATGGAATAATGTTTTAGAAATGCAATGAGAATGCTTTTAGAATGAGTTTAAATGTAATGATTATGTTATAATATTAGAAATGCATTTAAGAGTGTAAAGGCCTGAGACATGAAAATGCAGGCAGAGGCCTAACTGTATTTCTTAGCTTAGCCAACATGGAGATTTAAACGTAAAGTTATTTTCCTTGGGAAAGGCTCCTTTTCGCATTTGAATTAATTGTAACTTAGAGAGTGTGCAAGGTTGCTTCTCATGTATTTCTGTTGCAGGTGCAAGGACGTGGAGCTCGTTAGGTAGAATGATCCATTGTTTAGAAGTTAGACTGGTAGGAGTGAGAACGAAGGGAGTGCGCTGGAATGTACAACTGCAACATTTGGCGGAGAAGGCGCCTGGGACCCAAGGTCAATCATATTTTGCTCCGACCCACTTCAGCATTTAGCATGGGGTGGGGGTCAGGTCACCTCAGCCATTGGATAACTTTCATTTTAGAGCCTGTATTTGCTCTTTAACAAGGAGCACATCCACTCACAATGTAGTTCTCTTCAGTGCCAGTGATTTTGATTTTACTTTATTGTGTTTTTCTTTTTGTTTAGAGTCTAATGTGAAAGCATGGCATTTTCTCCCAACTCTTCCATGTTAAGCACGGATCACATTCCTGCTTCATGAGTTCCTTTCTCCTGCTAATGGTGTTGTTAATTCCCTTTGGAGTGTCCTGTTTATCCTACTGCTGCTATTTTACAGCACATAAAATTGTGTCCATTTGAAACTGTTTTTCATGTAGCAAATTTTTCCAGTATGCAAGCAATTAAATCCATGTTTTAGTGCACTCCCGTATGTCATGCTGGTATGCATTTTAATTGAGGACTACAGTTATATTTGTAACCCAATTTCGTCTGCATGTCCTGCTTATATGGCTTTCTAGTTTGCTTCCAGTGCTCTTCTATGTTTTTCTCATATAGACATTGAACTAATTGAAGCATCACTAATTGTATCTCTGCTGTTTATTCCAATTTCCTGTTCTATCTATCAATGGATCTTTGCTACACTGTCTTTGCAGCACCTATCTCTCTTTGAAATACTATCTATCTATACAACCCTATCTATCTTTGCAACTCTATACGACCCTCTCTGTACTCACAAGTCTATTTATCTATCTTTGCAGGCCTCTCTATCTATCTGTAAGAAAGTTTTACAAAAATATCACAAAAAGCATTGGCAAAGGGCAAGAAGATGACAGCCAATGCTAGATCAATTTGCTGTTTGATGTCTGGTGCTTGCCAAGACCTTTTGCTTTTACTACAATTAAATATATAACAGTTACTTATAGAGGTTTTCAACCAGGCTTTCTCCATCAGTCTGTTGTTGTGCCATTCACGTTTTAGGTCTTGCCTAGTGTGAGAAGTTGGCCTGGTATATAATGCTCACTAATTCTTAGTGATCACTTTGTACCATGCCAAGCAACCCTTATGATGATGGTTGTAATTCAACCTTGTAGACCAGTTATCCTAGTGGTAACGTGGACAAAGCAGTCTTAGGCTAAACTCTGAAAGGCATGTGAAGCCAGCTGTTATACCATACACAACCCCCTTGAATACCAAATGAAAGGGACACCACACAGATATATATTGAAAATATATATTGATTTATTAACTATAAAATCCCCTGGACTCTTTATGAGCACAGAAGCACAAGCGTTAAATCACAAGACAGTTTAAAATACACAAAAGTTGCACAATATGGATGAGCCCTAGGGGCCACCTAAACCATATACTAAGAAAGTGGTATAAGAGATACCAATAGGAAAGTGAAGAGGCCTAGGGCCTTGGGAATCGCTGGAGCTATTCGAGACTGGCAATAACTAAGTCGGGAAAGGCCCACGGGACTCGGGTGCAGTGTTCAAAGTGCACGCACTTTCCAATGCAAAGTCTATGGTGCTTAAAAAGTACAAAGTTAGTTTAAGGGCACTTCCGCTGAACCTAGAGGAACAAAACTTAAGACACAGACCCTAGAGGTGTGTACCAGTGTAGGGACACCGGCGTTGCAATGTTACCTCACCCACAGGAAGTGGGTGCACAGGGTCGAAGTGGCGTCGGTTTTGACACGCAGGTTCTTGGCGCTTGAAGCTGAAGATGCTGCAGGCGATGTGAAGGAGAAGTGTCCGGTGGATCCAAGGGTGGATCTGAAGTGGTGAAGACCTGAAAGCAGAGGGGACAATGTTCAAAGTCACTGACCAGTGACCACCGTGGAACCAGATTGGAACCAGGCAAAGTCGGGTGCAAACAGGTGATGAGGTGTTGCTTCTCTCTGCAGCCACGTGGACACGAAGAGGTCAAGGACGTCCAGGAGTCGATCACGAGCTGTCCCTCAAAGGTTCTAGCTGATGGCGGTGTCGGCAACTCGATTGAAGCAAACAAGCCTTGGCTAATGCAAGCCATGGGGAAAGTAAAAAAGGCTTATTACTCGGACCAGCAAGGTCAGAGCGGGTACTCCTTTCTACAGGAGCGAGGGCAGGTCTGGAGCAACCAGACCCACAGTGTAAATTGTAGGTTTCGTCGCCAAGATGGCCGCTGACCACGTGACAAGCGGCCGGGATGGCGAGTCGAGTGGCAAGAAGCAAAAGGGCCCCACGCAGATCGTGAAGATGCTGGAGGGCTGATCTTTGGTGCAAATGCTGCTCGGTTGTGGGGCTTCTTAAACCCCAAAGCACAGAGTCGAGGGTGCCTCGGGTGCTGCGCAGTCAGCGTCTTGGGGGTCTTTCAAGATGGCCGCTCCCACGTCTCTCGGTGCCTCCACGGGTCCCTTCTTTGCAGGGACTGTGGATCGGGCTGAGAGAAGTCTGGGAAGCTGTGTCTTGTCAGGCTTTGCTCTCGGGCTCCGGCGGGAGGCGGCGGCAAAGCAGACGTCGAGGTGCTGGGTGATGCCTGTGTTCACAGGGTGGCCCCTCCTAGGCCACAAGGGAGATTCTCTTCAGTCTTCTGTGCAGCAGAATGTCGAAGTCCAGTCTTCTTCTTGTTTAAAGTTGATTTCAGGATGATCTGAGTTGCATTGGCACTGCTCCCACTCTTATTCCAATCTGAGGGGTGGATCTCCTGCTAGGTCCCTCCCCTATGGGTGGGACCAGGAAGGGGGGTGGTTACACCCCCTTTCCTTTGTCCAGATCCTCGCCAGGACTGGGGCTGGAAAGCCCCAGAACCGGTTTGGGCTGGCTTATGCACAGGGACACCTTGTGTGCCCCAGGCATGTCTCAATCTATTCAGCCCTGTCCTACCCAATACACAAAACCCTGTCTGGGGTGGTGCTCGCACCTCCCCAGGCAGGAAACCCTTTGTCCAGGCCCTCCTCGCTGGAAGGACTCCCAGCAGCAGGAGGTCAGACATGTGTCTGTGGTGGCAGCATCCATTTTGTGATGCTGAGGCTCTGGTTAACTTTAACCGGGGTTAAGGCTACACACATGTCATGTCCCTCTAGAAGGGTGGAATGCTATCCCCGTCGACAGAACTGTCGAGGGGATAGTATTCCAATTCGTATGACACCTTACTCGACATGTTTTGATAAAGCCAAACCAAAGATAGCATATAACCGCGAGGATTATAATGCACTTAAGAGTATATGGTATGGCAATATCCCAGAACAGCTTAGGGAGTGGTTCCCGACAGCTGCAGACAGGCTCAGCTCACGCTAGAGCACCATCTCACATATTTCCAAGCACTCTGCCTCCAGGATTGATGAGGCCTTCCATAGGAGTGGCTGATAGGAACATATGTGTCCAGTTTAGGGTTAGATATAGGGATACTATATCTAAGCAAGAGGTGATTACACCAACTTACCCCAGCTGAGTGATCAGCCAGTTGTGTCAAATATGGAGGCCAGGCCAGGGGTGGCACAATACATGCTGCAGCCCCTGGTAGGCCTTGGCTACACCTATGCCCTGGGTACCTATGGTACACTGTTACAGGGGCCTATACGGTGAACCAATTCCAATTGTTTTATGCACCTAAGGTACATGGAGTCCATTTTAAGGAGAGAGCAATCGGCCTGGGGCCCTGAATAGCAGGATCCCAGGCCAACTAAGTCAAAAACCAGCTAAACACCAGGCAAAAAGTTTGGGGGTAACCATAGTCAGATATCCACCTTCCTACATAACCCCCCCCAAACGAAAGGAGATAAGGCTATCCTTGACCAGGTAAGCCTATATTGCCTAAGTGGCCATATAAGGAAGTACCAGCTCTGGCTTGGTAACCCCCTGTCTCATGGTCCACTAAGCAATCCCTCACCCTAAGGGCATCTGAGGGTCTCCACCATAGGGAATCTCTACCTGTGGTGTGTCTTTGCAAAGTTAAAGGCTGGTGTTGGGATGGAGTACTGAAGTGAGATTCCTCTGTAGGACTCAGCTTCCTCCAATCACTCTCCACCATGTGTGCCTTTCTTTCTTTGACTGAGTTGCACTGTGCTCTCAGGGTCAACCTCTGGCTACCTAAAGCTGGAGGCTGAGTCCCTCTGTTTGGCTTACTGGAGGGACAGTTCAGGTTTGGGCCCTTAGGGTCCCAGGTTTGGCCGTGCCCAACAATATCCATCTGGGGGAGGTCCCTAACTACTTTTAAGGGGGATCCCTCAGGAGTTTTTAAAGCTTGCACCTCACTAGGGCTACTAGTTTCGGTGCCCCTAATCTGTTGATGGGGGTGCTTTATTTGACAGGGGGCCCTTTGGGTCTCACTGTCCTTCTTGTCCTCTGCAGCCCTGGGCTGAGTAAGGCAAGGTAGAGAGGGGCAGGTTACCTGCTCCAGACTGGGTCCCACCTGAGAAGGGTCCACTGCCATCAGAGGCTCTGTTAGGCCAGGCCTAACAACCTCTGGGACAGTTCCTTCATCAGGGGTAAGATCAGTTCCCTGAGGAGGCTGATCCTTTCCTAAAGTCTGGTGGGAGGGAGATTTCTCTTCCTCCTCAATGCTCTCTGTTTGGGTGGAGTGATCCATCATTTCAGGCTTCACTACCCATGTATCAGTTTGAGTTTGGGCTGTGGCCATCACAGCCCCACCAACCTTTTCAGGAGGAGACTCAGTTTGGGTATGGGCTGTTACTAGTACAGCCCTGCTACTCTTTCCAGGAGGGAAGTTATCTAAAGATGGGGCTGAGGTTTGCTCAGCCCTCCCAACCTTTTCAGGAAGGACATCTTGAATTGGGGCTGTAGCCATTACAGCCCCACTAACCTTTCCATGGAGATTTACCATTCTAGAATGGGTTTGCTGTTCAACCTCAGCCCAGGCTGAGATTTCCAAATCATTACCCAGTAGGCAATCTACAGGCAAGTTTGCTGACACTGCCACTCTCTTTGGGCCAGTGACACCTCCCCAGCTAAGATTGACTACTGCCATGGGATGATTGGTTTCTATGCCATCAATGTTTGTCACCTGATATCTGGCATCAGGTAAAAGTTGCCTTGAGGGGACTAGACATTCAGCCACCATGGTGATGCTAGCCCCTGTGTCTCTGAAGACCTCAACTTTCAAGCCATTGATGAGGGGCTCCTGTCTATACTTGCTCAAAGTGTTTGGGCAAGCTGTGAAATTGGCAAACCCCATGCCAGTCTCATAGACAAGAGTATCTGAGTTAGGGGACCTGGATAGGCCAGAGTCCACCTGTCCTCCAAAAGTAAACCCACCCAAATTCTTGGGGGTGCTCCCACCACCTGGGGGACCACTGCTAACAGTGACAGGAGGTGTTGGAGCCTTACCTGGAGGTATATTCTCCTTATTGCCATTCTTGGGACAACAGCTATCTGTTTTGTAATGCCCCACCTGTTTACAGGTATGACAATAAGGCTTTTTCTGGGATGTAGAAGTGTCTTGGGACCCACCCCCATTCTTGGAGTTTTGGGGCCCTGGGGAAGTCTTTTCCTTACTTTTATCCCCACCCTTCTCTTGAGGCTTGGTAGTCTCTTTCTTTTGGTCACCACCCTGGTTCTTAGGCCTGATCCTGGTTCTGACCCATTTGTCTGCCCTCCTACCCAATTCTTGTGGGGAGGTCAGATCAGAGTCAACCAGGTGCTGATGTAGAAGCTGATTTTGACAATTACTTAAGATTTGCTCTCTCATAATTAAATTATACAATCCTGTATAGTCAGTAACCTTACTTCCCAGCAACCAGCCCTCCAGAGCCTTAGTGGCACACTCAACAAATTCAGACCAGTCCTGAGTCTGTGTCTTCTGGGTATCTCTGAACATTAACCTGTACTGTTCAGTGGTTAAGCCTAACCCATCAATCAGAGCACTCTTCAGGACCATGTAGTTTCTAGAATCCTCATCACTAACTGTGAGGAGTCTGTCTCTGCCTCTACCTTCAAAGGAGAGCCACAAGATTGCTGCCCACTGCTCCTGAGGGATCTGCCGTACCATGCAGGCTCTCTCAAGTGCAGTCATCCATTTGTGGATATCATCCCCAGCTTTGTAGGGGGGCACAATCTTACTCAGGTTTCTTGTATCAAAGGACCTGTCTTTATCCTTCTGGATATTGCTGCCACCAGTGGATCCTAATCCACTCTCTCTAGGCTGTCTTGCTCTAGCAAGTTTCTCTTGGGCCAGGGCAATTTCTAACTCTTGTCTCTGGACTCTCAATTCAGCCTCTCTAATTTGAGATTCTCTCAATTTGGTCTCATGTTCCCTTCTCTGAGGGCTAGTCATCCTCCTTCTGGAGTGACCATGAGAACCTCTAGAAGCATGGGAGTTGTCAGAGTCACCTGAGTGAGTCCTTCTCCTCCTAGGCTCCTGGTTAAGTCCACCTGGGGGTCTGAATGGGTTGTTACCTGATTCATTCCCAAGTTGGCTTAAGTTAGCCTGGTTCAGTCTACTGACCAGCACCTGACTATCTCTGTCATCATCTGACTCACTGCTTTCCACCTCCTCCTCTTCCTCCTCTTCCTCTACATCTACCTGAGGAGCTCCAGTGGTGGAGGCTTCCTCATCTACCAGGATGATAGGGGCAGGGGTGTCTACAGTGTCATCCTCTGAAGGATGGCCTCCTTCAGCATCCCCTGTGGGGTTTGCTTTAGAGGGCTTTAGAGTCTCAGACTGGTCTAAGAGCTCTCTTAGGTGGTCTGTAGTAGGGAAGGCCCTGTCTTCAGACCCCTTAAGACACAAAGCTGTCTTAATTCCTTAAAGGAAAAAATAGCAAATTTGGATGGTGCCCTTGGAGGGTCACTCTCAACAGGAGTAAGTCCACTGGACCCCTCTGCTCCAGACATTGCTCTAGTGTGGGTGGATGTGTTGCAATCTACCTACACTGGTGTTTACCTACTAAACCTATCTAGTAGTTGTAGCTAGGGTGTGCTACTCCCTTTGCTCTACAACAACTAAGTTCAGTAGAACTTAAGTATACTAGTCTTGTTTTATATGTACCTAGCAGGTACCTGTATGATCTTTCAAATGATAATCTCAAAGATTGTAATGGTAAAACAACAGCAAGCTCAGATCCCAATCCGCTGCTCACCAATGTGAGAAGTTGGCCTGGTATATAATGCTCACTAATTCTTAGTGATCACTTTGTACCATGCCAAGCAACCCTTATGATGATGGTTGTAATTCAACCTTGTAGACCAGTTATCCTAGTGGTAACGTGGACAAAGCAGTCTTAGGCTAAACTCTGAAAGGCATGTGAAGCCAGCTGTTATACCATACACAACCCCCTTGAATACCAAATGAAAGGGACACCACACAGATATATATTGAAAATATATATTGATTTATTAACTATAAAATCCCCTGGACTCTTTATGAGCACAGAAGCACAAGCGTTAAATCACAAGACAGTTTAAAATACACAAAAGTTGCACAATATGGATGAGCCCTAGGGGCCACCTAAACCATATACTAAGAAAGTGGTATAAGAGATACCAATAGGAAAGTGAAGAGGCCTAGGGCCTTGGGAATCGCTGGAGCTATTCGAGACTGGCAATAACTAAGTCGGGAAAGGCCCACGGGACTCGGGTGCAGTGTTCAAAGTGCACGCACTTTCCAATGCAAAGTCTATGGTGCTTAAAAAGTACAAAGTTAGTTTAAGGGCACTTCCGCTGAACCTAGAGGAACAAAACTTAAGACACAGACCCTAGAGGTGTGTACCAGTGTAGGGACACCGGCGTTGCAATGTTACCTCACCCACAGGAAGTGGGTGCACAGGGTCGAAGTGGCGTCGGTTTTGACACGCAGGTTCTTGGCGCTTGAAGCTGAAGATGCTGCAGGCGATGTGAAGGAGAAGTGTCCGGTGGATCCAAGGGTGGATCTGAAGTGGTGAAGACCTGAAAGCAGAGGGGACAATGTTCAAAGTCACTGACCAGTGACCACCGTGGAACCAGATTGGAACCAGGCAAAGTCGGGTGCAAACAGGTGATGAGGTGTTGCTTCTCTCTGCAGCCACGTGGACACGAAGAGGTCAAGGACGTCCAGGAGTCGATCACGAGCTGTCCCTTGAAGGCTCTAGCTGATGGCGGTGTCGGCAACTCGATTAAAGCAAACAAGCCTTGGCTAATGCAAGCCACGGGGAAAGTGAAAAAGGCTAATTACTCGGACCAGCAAGGTCAGAGCGGGTACTCCTTTCTACAGGAGCGAGGGCAGGTCTGGAGCAACCAGACCCACAGTGTAAATTGTAGGTTTCGTCGCCAAGATGGCCGCTGACCATGTGACAAGCGGCCGGGATGGCGAGTCGAGTGGCAAGAAGCAAAAGGGCCCCACGCAGATCGTGGAGATGCTGGAGGACTGATCTTTGGTGCAAATGCTGCTCGGTTGTGGGGCTTCTCAAACCCCAAAGCACAGAGTCGAGAGTGCCTCGGGTGCTGCGCAGTCAGCGTCTTGGGGGTCTTTCAAGATGGCCGCTCCCACGTCTCTCGGTGCCTCCACGGGTCCCTTCTTTGCAGGGACTGTGGATCGGGCTGAGAGAAGTCTGGGAAGCTGTGTCTTGTCAGGCTTTGCACTCGGGCTCCGGCGGGAGGCGGCGGCAAAGCAGACGTCGAGGTGCTGGGTGATGCCTGTGTTCACAGGGTGGCCCCTCCTAAGCCACAAGGGAGATTCTCTTCAGTCTTCTGTGCAGCAGAATGTCGAAGTCCAGTCTTCTTCTTGTTTAAAGTTGATTTCAGGATGATCTGAGTTGCATTGGCACTGCTCCCACTCTTATTCCAATCTGAGGGGTGGATCTCCTGCTAGGTCCCTCCCCTATGGGTGGGACCAGGAAGGGGGGTGGTTACACCCCCTTTCCTTTGTCCAGATCCTCGCCAGGACTGGGGCTGGAAAGCCCCAGAACCGGTTTGGGCTGGCTTATGCACAGGGACACCTTGTGTGCCCCAGGCATGTCTCAATCTATTCAGCCCTGTCCTACCCAATACACAAAACCCTGTCTGGGGTGGTGCTCGCACCTCCCCAGGCAGGAAACCCTTTGTCCAGGCCCTCCTCGCTGGAAGGACTCCCAGCAGCAGGAGGTCAGACATGTGTCTGTGGTGGCAGCATCCATTTTGTGATGCTGAGGCTCTGGTTAACTTTAACCGGGGTTAAGGCTACACACATGTCGTGTCCCTCTAGAAGGGTGGAATGCTATCCCCGTCGACAGAACTGTCGAGGGGATAGTATTCCAATTCGTATGACACCTTACTCGACATGTTTTGATAAAGCCAAACCAAAGATAGCATATAACCGCGAGGATCATAATGCACTTAAGAGTATATGGTATGGCAATATCCCAGAACAGCTTAGGGAGTGGTTCCCGACAGCTGCAGACAGGCTCAGCTCACGCTAGAGCACCATCTCACATATTTCCAAGCACTCTGCCTCCAGGATTGATGAGGCCTTCCATAGGAGTGGCTGATAGGAACATATGTGTCCAGTTTAGGGTTAGATATAGGGATACTATATCTAAGCAAGAGGTGATTACACCAACTTACCCCAGCTGAGTGATCAGCCAGTTGTGTCAAATATGGAGGCCAGGCCAGGGGTGGCACAATACATGCTGCAGCCCCTGGTAGGCCTTGGCTACACCTATGCCCTGGGTACCTATGGTACACTGTTACAGGGGCCTATACGGTGAACCAATTCCAATTGTTTTATGCACCTAAGGTACATGGAGTCCATTTTAAGGAGAGAGCAATCGGCCTGGGGCCCTGAATAGCAGGATCCCAGGCCAACTAAGTCAAAAACCAGCTAAACACCAGGCAAAAGGTTTGGGGGTAACCATAGTCAGATATCCACCTTCCTACATAACCCCCCCCAAACGAAAGGAGATAAGGCTATCCTTGACCAGGTAAGCCTATATTGCCTAAGTGGCCATATAAGGAAGTACCAGCTCTGGCTTGGTAACCCCCTGTCTCATGGTCCACTAAGCAATCCCTCACCCTAAGGGCATCTGAGGGTCTCCACCATAGGGAATCTCTACCTGTGGTGTGTCTTTGCAAAGTTAAAGGCTGGTGTTGGGATGGAGTACTGAAGTGAGATTCCTCTGTAGGACTCAGCTTCCTCCAATCACTCTCCACCATGTGTGCCTTTCTTTCTTTGACTGAGTTGCACTGTGCTCTCAGGGTCAACCTCTGGCTACCTAAAGCTGGAGGCTGAGTCCCTCTGTTTGGCTTACTGGAGGGACAGTTCAGGTTTGGGCCCTTAGGGTCCCAGGTTTGGCCGTGCCCAACAATATCCATCTGGGGGAGGTCCCTAACTACTTTTAAGGGGGATCCCTCAGGAGTTTTTAAAGCTTGCACCTCACTAGGGCTACTAGTTTCGGTGCCCCTAATCTGTTGATGGGGGTGCTTTATTTGACAGGGGGCCCTTTGGGTCTCACTGTCCTTCTTGTCCTCTGCAGCCCTGGGCTGAGTAAGGCAAGGTAGAGAGGGGCAGGTTACCTGCTCCAGACTGGGTCCCACCTGAGAAGGGTCCACTGCCATCAGAGGCTCTGTTAGGCCAGGCCTAACAACCTCTGGGACAGTTCCTTCATCAGGGGTAAGATCAGTTCCCTGAGGAGGCTGATCCTTTCCTAAAGTCTGGTGGGAGGGAGATTTCTCTTCCTCCTCAATGCTCTCTGTTTGGGTGGAGTGATCCATCATTTCAGGCTTCACTACCCATGTATCAGTTTGAGTTTGGGCTGTGGCCATCACAGCCCCACCAACCTTTTCAGGAGGAGACTCAGTTTGGGTATGGGCTGTTACTAGTACAGCCCTGCTACTCTTTCCAGGAGGGAAGTTATCTAAAGATGGGGCTGAGGTTTGCTCAGCCCTCCCAACCTTTTCAGGAAGGACATCTTGAATTGGGGCTGTAGCCATTACAGCCCCACTAACCTTTCCATGGAGATTTACCATTCTAGAATGGGTTTGCTGCTCAACCTCAGCCCAGGCTGAGATTTCCAAATCATTACCCAGTAGGCAATCTACAGGCAAGTTTGCTGACACTGCCACTCTCTTTGGGCCAGTGACACCTCCCCAGCTAAGATTGACTACTGCCATGGGATGATTGGTTTCTATGCCATCAATGTTTGTCACCTGATATCTGGCATCAGGTAAAAGTTGCCTTGAGGGGGCTAGACATTCAGCCACCATGGTGATGCTAGCCCCTGTGTCTCTGAAGGCCTCAACTTTCAAGCCATTGATGAGGGGCTCCTGTCTATACTTGCTCAAAGTGTTTGGGCAAGCTGTGAAATTGGCAAACCCCATGCCAGTCTCATAGACAAGAGTATCTGAGTTAGGGGACCTGGATAGGCCAGAGTCCACCTGTCCTCCAAAAGTAAACCCACCCAAATTCTTGGGGGTGCTCCCACCACCTGGGGGACCACTGCTAACAGTGACAGGAGGTGTTGGAGCCTTACCTGGAGGTATATTCTCCTTATTGCCATTCTTGGGACAACAGCTATCTGTTTTGTAATGCCCCACCTGTTTACAGGTATGACAATAAGGCTTTTTCTGGGATGTAGAAGTGTCTTGGGACCCACCCCCATTCTTGGAGTTTTGGGGCCCTGGGGAAGTCTTTTCCTTACTTTTATCCCCACCCTTCTCTTGAGGCTTGGTAGTCTCTTTCTTTTGGTCACCACCCTGGTTCTTAGGCCTGATCCTGGTTCTGACCCATTTGTCTGCCCTCCTACCCAATTCTTGTGGGGAGGTCAGATCAGAGTCAACCAGGTGCTGATGTAGAAGCTGATTTTGACAATTACTTAAGATTTGCTCTCTCATAATTAAATTATACAATCCTGTATAGTCAGTAACCTTACTTCCCAGCAACCAGCCCTCCAGAGCCTTAGTGGCACACTCAACAAATTCAGACCAGTCCTGAGTCTGTGTCTTCTGGGTATCTCTGAACATTAACCTGTACTGTTCAGTGGTTAAGCCTAACCCATCAATCAGAGCACTCTTCAGGACCATGTAGTTTCTAGAATCCTCATCACTAACTGTGAGGAGTCTGTCTCTGCCTCTACCTTCAAAGGAGAGCCACAAGATTGCTGCCCACTGCTCCTGAGGGATCTGCCGTACCATGCAGGCTCTCTCAAGTGCAGTCATCCATTTGTGGATATCATACCCAGCTTTGTAGGGGGGCACAATCTTACTCAGGTTTCTTGTATCAAAGGACCTGTCTTTATCCTTCTGGATATTGCTGCCACCAGTGGATCCTAATCCACTCTCTCTAGGCTGTCTTTTTCTAGCAAGTTTCTCTTGGGCCAGGGCAATTTCTAACTCTTGTCTCTGGACTCTCAATTCAGCCTCTCTAATTTGAGATTCTCTCAATTTGGTCTCATGTTCCCTTCTCTGAGGGCTAGTCATCCTCCTTCTGGAGTGACCATGAGAACCTCTAGAAGCATGGGAGTTGTCAGAGTCACCTGAGTGAGTCCTTCTCCTCCTAGGCTCCTGGTTAAGTCCACCTGGGGGTCTGAATGGGTTGTTACCTGATTCATTCCCAAGTTGGCTTAAGTTAGCCTGGTTCAGTCTACTGACCAGCACCTGACTATCTCTGTCATCATCTGACTCACTGCTTTCCACCTCCTCCTCTTCCTCCTCTTCCTCTACATCTACCTGAGGAGCTCCAGTGGTGGAGGCTTCCTCATCTACCAGGATGATAGGGGCAGGGGTGTCTACAGTGTCATCCTCTGAAGGATGGCCTCCTTCAGCATCCCCTGTGGGGTTTGCTTTAGAGGGCTTTAGAGTCTCAGACTGGTCTAAGAGCTCTCTTAGGTGGTCTGTAGTAGGGAAGGCCCTGTCTTCAGACCCCTTAAGACACAAAGCTGTCTTAATTCCTTAAAGGAAAAAATAGCAAATTTGGATGGTGCCCTTGGAGGGTCACTCTCAACAGGAGTAAGTCCACTGGACCCCTCTGCTCCAGACATTGCTCTAGTGTGGGTGGATGTGTTGCAATCTACCTACACTGGTGTTTACCTACTAAACCTATCTAGTAGTTGTAGCTAGGGTGTGCTACTCCCTTTGCTCTACAACAACTAAGTTCAGTAGAACTTAAGTATACTAGTCTTGTTTTATATGTACCTAGCAGGTACCTGTATGATCTTTCAAATGATAATCTCAAAGATTGTAATGGTAAAACAACAGCAAGCTCAGATCCCAATCCGCTGCTCACCAATGTGAGAAGTTGGCCTGGTATATAATGCTCACTAATTCTTAGTGATCACTTTGTACCATGCCAAGCAACCCTTATGATGATGGTTGTAATTCAACCTTGTAGACCAGTTATCCTAGTGGTAACGTGGACAAAGCAGTCTTAGGCTAAACTCTGAAAGGCATGTGAAGCCAGCTGTTATACCATACACAACCCCCTTGAATACCAAATGAAAGGGACACCACACAGATATATATTGAAAATATATATTGATTTATTAACTATAAAATCCCCTGGACTCTTTATGAGCACAGAAGCACAAGCGTTAAATCACAAGACAGTTTAAAATACACAAAAGTTGCACAATATGGATGAGCCCTAGGGGCCACCTAAACCATATACTAAGAAAGTGGTATAAGAGATACCAATAGGAAAGTGAAGAGGCCTAGGGCCTTGGGAATCGCTGGAGCTATTTGAGACTGGCAATAACTAAGTCGGGAAAGGCCCACGGGACTCGGGTGCAGTGTTCAAAGTGCACGCACTTTCCAATGCAAAGTCTATGGTGCTTAAAAAGTACAAAGTTAGTTTAAGGGCACTTCCGCTGAACCTAGAGGAACAAAACTTAAGACACAGACCCTAGAGGTGTGTACCAGTGTAGGGACACCGGCGTTGCAATGTTACCTCACCCACAGGAAGTGGGTGCACAGGGTCGAAGTGGCGTCGGTTTTGACACGCAGGTTCTTGGCGCTTGAAGCTGAAGATGCTGCAGGCGATGTGAAGGAGAAGTGTCCGGTGGATCCAAGGGTGGATCTGAAGTGGTGAAGACCTGAAAGCAGAGGGGACAATGTTCAAAGTCACTGACCAGTGACCACCGTGGAACCAGATTGGAACCAGGCAAAGTCGGGTGCAAACAGGTGATGAGGTGTTGCTTCTCTCTGCAGCCACGTGGACACGAAGAGGTCAAGGACGTCCAGGAGTCGATCACGAGCTGTCCCTCGAAGGTTCTAGCTGATGGCGGTATCGGCAACTCGATTGAAGCAAACAAGCCTTGGCTAATGCAAGCCACGGGGAAAGTAAAAAAGGCTAATTACTCGGTCCAGCAAGGTCAGAGCGGGTACTCCTTTCTACAGGAGCGAGGGCAGGTCTGGAGCAACCAGACCCACAGTGTAAATTGTAGGTTTTGTCGCCAAGATGGCCGCTGACCACGTGACAAGCGGCCGGGATGGCGAGTCGAGTGGCAAGAAGCAAAAGGGCCCCACGCAGATCGTGGAGATGCTGGAGGACTGATCTTTGGTGCAAATGTTGCTCGGTTGTGGGGCTTCTCAAACCCCAAAGCACAGAGTCGAGGGTGCCTCGGGTGCTGCGCAGTCAGCGTCTTGGGGGTCTTTCAAGATGGCCGCTCCCACGTCTCTCGGTGCCTCCACGGGTCCCTTCTTTGCAGGGACTGTGGATCGGGCTGAGAGAAGTCTGGGAAGCTGTGTCTTGTCAGGCTCTGCACTCGGGCTCCGGCGGGAGGCGGCGGCAAAGCAGACGTCGAGGTGCTGGGTGATGCCTGTGTTCACAGGGTGGCCCCTCCTAAGCCACAAGGGAGATTCTCTTCAGTCTTCTGTGCAGCAGAATGTCGAAGTCCAGTCTTCTTCTTGTTTAAAGTTGATTTCAGGATGATCTGAGTTGCATTGGCACTGCTCCCACTCTTATTCCAATCTGAGGGGTGGATCTCCTGCTAGGTCCCTCCCCTATGGGTGGGACCAGGAAGGGGGGTGGTTACACCCCCTTTCCTTTGTCCAGATCCTCGCCAGGACTGGGGCTGGAAAGCCCCAGAACCGGTTTGGGCTGGCTTATGCACAGGGACACCTTGTGTGCCCCAGGCATGTCTCAATCTATTCAGCCCTGTCCTACCCAATACACAAAACCCTGTCTGGGGTGGTGCTCGCACCTCCCCAGGCAGGAAACCCTTTGTCCAGGCCCTCCTCGCTGGAAGGACTCCCAGCAGCAGGAGGTCAGACATGTGTCTGTGGTGGCAGCATCCATTTTGTGATGCTGAGGCTCTGGTTAACTTTAACCGGGGTTAAGGCTACACACATGTCGTGTCCCTCTAGAAGGGTGGAATGCTATCCCCGTCGACAGAACTGTCGACGGGGATAGAATTCCAATTCGTATGACACCTTACTCGACATGTTTTGATAAAGCCAAACCAAAGATAGCATATAACCGCGAGGATTATAATGCACTTAAGAGTATATGGTATGGCAATATCCCAGAACAGCTTAGGGAGTGGTTCCCGACAGCTGCAGACAGGCTCAGCTCACGCTAGAGCACCATCTCACATATTTCCAAGCACTCTGCCTCCAGGATTGATGAGGCCTTCCATAGGAGTGGCTGATAGGAACATATGTGTCCAGTTTAGGGTTAGATATAGGGATACTATATCTAAGCAAGAGGTGATTACACCAACTTACCCCAGCTGAGTGATCAGCCAGTTGTGTCAAATATGGAGGCCAGGCCAGGGGTGGCACAATACATGCTGCAGCCCCTGGTAGGCCTTGGCTACACCTATGCCCTGGGTACCTATGGTACACTGTTACAGGGGCCTATAAGGTGAACCAATTCCAATTGTTTTATGCACCTAAGGTACATGGAGTCCATTTTAAGGAGAGAGCAATCGGCCTGGGGCCCTGAATAGCAGGATCCCAGGCCAACTAAGTCAAAAACCAGCTAAACACCAGGCAAAAAGTTTGGGGGTAACCATAGTCAGATATCCACCTTCCTACACCTAGCAACGCAGCGCATGCACTGCTCACCTTGGCGAGACCTATTGTTGTCAGTTTGGTGGGCGAAGGGGGACAGGTGATGTGAACGCGTACCGACAGGTGATGTGCACTTCTTACACATGCACATCTCCTGTCCCGTCGTAGAGCTGGCGCACTTTCACTTTCGCGCAGGACTCTTTAAGGCTTGTTTCATTTGGGACAGTTTGTTGTTTTGCAGCAATCTGAGGGGCGGGGGAGGGGGCTTCGCTGACTTCTGCTTTGGAGTTTGATACGGGACTAGACCTGACGCATGCATAAATACAGTGCCCAGGGGCGTAAGAAACTTGATCGGCCGCCCCCGCACAGTTCACGGAGGGAGCTCCTTACGCACCGGCCTCAGTCAGGAGCTTTAAGGCCAAGGGCCCCACCGTGGGTGCACAGTGCGGAGGGGACCCCCTTGAGCTCACCACCCCCAACGCAGGGAGTATTGTTATGCACATGACAGTGCTGCGTTTGCACCCAGCCTGCGTTCTTTCACAAAAAGAAAGGCTCCAATATGGAGTCTTTCCCCCAATATGAATTTCTTCTGCCAGAGAGAGAACCTGGCCAGGTCTAAACCGGGGTGGCATGGTGAGCAAAAGAATTATGTATTTAACCCAGATCTTTAGACTGGGGGTGAATGTTTTGATTTGTTCTGCATTCCGTCCATCAATTGTGTGTCTTTTGCTTTCTCGCCCTAAGTGCGCCAGGTATGCCCAAACGTGGGTCCTGGGCTCACTGCGCCACTGGAATCAAGCTATCCTGGCTGAAGAGGGGTGAAACCCCGAAACCGGTCCTAGGATGCTTGTTTCCAGTCCAGGGAGGACCTGACTTGGCAGTTTGGACTGGACTGTTCTCATGAGGCACAGGCTCAAGACTGATTTGCAAATGGCCAGGTCTAAACTGGGGTGTCATGGTGAGCAAAAGAATGATGGATTTAACCCAGATCTCTTGACTGGGGGTGAATGTTTTGATTTGTTCTGCATTCCGTCCATCAATTGTGTGTCAGAGAGAGAACCGTAGCTGCTGCCGGCGGCACAAGAAATCATGCAGTGTACGTGCCTATGAGATTATGGCCTGATGTCGCAGATTGTGCTGTTGCTGTATATATATTTTAAGGAGAATAGGACGCAGGCGGCTCACTTGATCCCTTTCAAGTCTTCGAAATTAAAGATTGAATGTGGTGGCCACAGGAGTCTCTGCCTTATCACCATACCTCATTAGCATCTAGATGCAACCCCTTGGGAAGGAATGGGTTAAGAGAGGGTGTTGGCTCTTTAATTGCACAAGTGACTGCCTGATCTTGCTTCAGCTGGAGAAGTCAACCTTAGCTCAGGGCCATATCTCAGATATGATACGGTTTAACAGCAGCTAGATGAGTTATAACCATCTAAAAGTTAAAACAGAGATTGTGGTGCTATATCAAAACCCTATGCTCTGTTCCAGTCACTTCCGGCCTCCAGAGAGGAGTTTCCTGCCGGTACCAAAGCCAGGTGCAAAGAGCTAAGGGGTCTTCATTGACGAGCACCCCTCAGTGAGACCACATATACACTCTGTTGTCTCAAAATGTGTTTTTATACTTTGAACAGCCAAGAAAATACAATCATTTCTTACACTTGATGCAGTAGAGACCAGTGGCAGCCTGTACTATTACAAGTATGGGGCAGTCGGGGCACAAATGCACACAAAGATTCACACACATGCATTCACACATGCACACACATCCATTTACAAAAATCACTCCCATATATTCACGCTCCCACCAAGCTTTAAAAATAAAATCCTACTTACCTGCGCTGCTCTGCCTCGGAGATCCCAGGAGGGTTGGGACTGCTGCCTTCAGCCATTAGCTGACCTAAATTCAGCCAATGAGGGAAGGCAACAGTCCTACATAGAGTGGGATGAGGTTCTTTGCGAGGCTGAAGGTGTCACGCCCACAGGAACTGTGACATCTGCAGCCCAGCAGAGTTCAGCTCAGGCAGACAAGAGCCTGCTCATTTAGCGCATTTCTATCTCCTGCCTGTCTCACCTCAAAATTAAGAATTTCTGTCAGGCTGACCTTTGCTCAGCCTGACAGACATTCTTTATAGTGGCCAAAAAGTGAAGGGGCATGACTCCTCAGGCCATTAAGACAATCCACTGCTGGTGAAGACCATTATGGTGCTATTAGAGGGGCAAAACTGGATTATGCCAATGGAATTCGTTCCAGACTGTGAACCGAATTTGATCCAAATGATTCAAAATGCAGCAGCTGGACAAACTAGTCTATGGGGTCTCTTGTAGAACCAATCAGGGCTCGAGTCGGAGGACCACGCGGGTGGACAGCGTCCCCCCACTTATTTGACCGGGAGCTCGATAACAGGAGCAATTGGCGCCACACATTCACTCTTTGGCCTCTCTGCGGCGAGATCGGAGCTCATTCAGAACGCTGCTCACGCGCCGGCTTCTCTGATGCAATCGTATCTAAGGGGTGAGCGAGGGGAGGCAATGAGTCTGATGGTGCAGGTCACCTTTCATGACGTCACTTCCCGTCGTGACATCAGGGTCCCCCCACTTCTTTTTTTAGGACTTGTGCCCTGGAACCAATATGATGCCGCTCTGGAAGAAACTGCATTGGCTGCAGAATAAACAGCGTAATACATTTTGAATCTGCTATTTAACTCTCAAGGTTTGGCTCCAGACCTCCTAGCCCTTTGGCTAGAGAGATACAGCTTTATGAGAGCTCTCCGCTTGGTAACTGTAAATGTATTACTGGCGCCAATATTTTGGAAATCAAGGTCTGGAGAACAAAGTTTTTAACACTGGCTCCAAAGGAATGGCGCGCTCTTCCAACTAAAATATGCTCCATTACTAGATTCATTAGGGTTAGGAAAGCTTTAAAGGCCTGGCTTTTAAACAGGCTTTTAATGATTAGGTCTTATGCCAACTTTGGAGCTCTTTCGCCAAATCCCCCGGTGCCAAGATAGCCACGGGTGTATGTGCGCTTTATAAGTTGACATTAACGTTTACTCGCACATTAAATATTAAATCAGCGTTGCCAATGCCAGTAGGGGTCAGCCGTTTACTGTACGTTCATCTTCCATCACTATTGAATTTAGCTGCTCAATACTCATGCACACTGTTTTTACTTGCACATCCATTCATCTGCCCACTGATTTATTAAACATTCATTCACGCTAAAATACACACGTGAACTGGGGTTGCCATCTTTGCTGGAAAGTAGTGCCTCAAATTTCTGTACTCAATTAAGCTGAAGGTCTCAAGGAGGTGAGGTTTCAAATTCCAGATGCAGTCGCACAGACTGGTAAACCAAGCATGCCCGAACCCTTCAGAAGGGCTGTCCTGCCAAGAAAGTTGGGGAAAAAATAGGGCATATTGGGCATTTTTTAGAAGCGTTTTCAAAGGAAAGTGGTTAAGAAAACCATAGGTCATAGGGCCAGTTAAAAAAAAAAGTCACTCTCTGAAGTAAATATTCCAATATGTAAGTCTTTGCTGGCATCCCTCCCCTAAGATAACTTTAAAAAAAACAAAAAAATAAACAAAGCATTCACATTTTACATTTCCCTGGTGTGCAATTTGATCAAGCTGCCTGCCTTTCTCAAAAAGAAGAGTGCATCTTGGTTCACTCCTACCTTCCAATTTCTTACAGTTTCGTATTCTGTCCCTTTAAAATCTATTCTTTTCTAATTGCAGCGTGCTTGGTCCACTAGCTTAAAATAGGAAGAATGGGGACAGTGGTAGACCCTGGAGATGTCAAAATGTCAGGCTTTACATAACACAGTTAATACTCATATTAAACAGATTTTAAAGGTAGGTTCAGAAAGAAGAGCTAGGCCATACTAATAATGCATGCTCACGAAGGGAATGCCTATCCATATGTTATACTCCCAACGTACAACAGAACCAAAAGGGCAGAAAGAATAAGGGAACTGATAATGTAACATCATCAGGAAAGGCCCCAAATCCAATCATTTCGTGGAAGAAAAAATCCAGATTTTTGTTTGATGAATAAACGTATAAATAAATACTGGCTTTCATTTTTAGAAATTAAATGTACTTTGTTCCACAAACACGAGTCTTGTTCGTTGTTTTTAAAATAAATCCAAATTCTGTCCACAACAGCCAATTTTTAATTGTCAGTCATTAATCCTACCCTCATAAATGCAGTATTCTGTTTGTTTTTCCTGTTTCTTATGTTTTTGGAACATTGAACTAAAACCCTGCTCATTCGTTTTTAAGAAGCTCGGCTAAACGGTCACTGGTGTGATTGGTGCTTGACCTGCATGTCAGAGATGCAAATCCTGGTTTGGTTGTCCAAGTCATTCTACCATCTAATTTCACTGAAAAAAGGACCAGTTATCAATAGGTATTAATTACATTAAACAATGTTCCATGTGTAGCGCTGAACATAAAAGCCCTTTATAAATGACACCTGATACATTTTTTAGTATCTCAAAAGAATGTTATTTACCCTCTGAAAGGCAATAGATAAATAGACCCTGACAACTATCCAACACTGCCTGAACATTCTAGCCAACCTAGCTGCAGAATTTGTCATTGTCCACTGTAAACTCTGGCTTTTCATTGGTCAATAGGCTTAGTAGTCCCTCCTTAGTACCGCCTTGTCTCATTTTGTAACCTCCCATGAGCACACCCCCTGTTGCGAGTATTGTTACTCTATAGGTTTTCATTTCAGACTCCGAGCACTACTTTCTTAAATAGTTTTGGACATGCTCTCTCATAACGCTTTTTTTTTATTATCTTTATAGCACAGGCGCAGGAGTGCCTATGCAATGTAATAGGTCTCGCATTCGTGAGATTTTAAGCAATTGGATTGTAAATTACAACAATGCCTTTTATTTATCTGTTTAAAAAACAACATGTAAATAAAGACATTGGGGTATATGTAGGTAATTTACATTTTGCGATTCTCAAATAGCGATTTTTAAGGAATCGCTATTTGAGAATTGCAAAATGGAATGTAGGTAATAATTCGCAATTTTTTTGTGAATCCCTAAAATTCCTTCATTGCGATTAGCAAATTGCGAATCGCAATTAAAGAATGAGTGTCCCATTCATTTGTATGGGCCAAGAGGCCCATAGGAATGAATGGGGATACATTCTCAAATTGCGATTTTCTTTGAGAATATCGCAGTTTGAGAATCGCAATTCCAAGGGTGCCAGGGTGTCCAAAGGACACCTGTTGTTCCCCTGGAATGTGCCTGTAAGTACATGTGGCGCACATACATTCCCTAAGGGCATGTCTGTGCGCCACATGGCACTTTGAATTTTAAAAAAAAATGTATTTTGTAAGGAAATTGCAAAATACCATCTACTTGGAGTAGGTGGTATTTTGCGATTCCTTGAGCAAAAATCGCAATTTAAAAGGCACCCCTACATAGCATTTAAGGAATCGCAAAATTGCGATTCCTTAAATGCTTGAGCAAAATAAGGAATCGCAATTTTTGCGGTTCCTTATTTTGCTATGTGGCACCTACATACCAAATCGCTGTTTGCGGCGTTTGCGAATCGCAAACGCCTTCCTCCATATGCCCCATTGTCATTTACAATGCTAATAGCTCAAACTCTCATAAATGCGAGACCTATTGCATTGCAAATGCTTGTTCTTTTAGCCACTGCAGCATGTATGGTGAGGCAGTTGCTTAGCACACTTCAGCCACTGATTGATTTCAGTTTGAGTTGCAGCATGCTGCCCTTTCACAAGGAGCACATCCACACAAAGTAGTCCCTTTCAGCGTCGGGGACTACTACGGTACTGTATGCTTTTAGAAACCCCAAAAATGTTTTTGACTTTCAGCACTGTTTTTTTCTCCAGATTTCAGATGGTCTGGCTGTCTCCCCACAATAAGGTTTTGCACAAACCACGAAAGAACAAAACAAGCATTTCAGTAAAGCCAAAAGGCTGACTGAAAACATTAGACCTATTGTCTTTGACACTGCTTCTTAAAGGTGTTTTCAGTCAAAACAGGAACCACGTTTACATTTTTAAGCCTTCGATGGAATTAGATTTGTGTGCGGTTTTTCACGCAAAATGTAATTTCTCTAAATATTGTGGTTTGTATAGCAATGAGCAGGCACTATTTTACGTCGGGCGTACAGAAAACGATATGCGGCTCCATAGGACTTTACTATGGGAGAGTTTTGCTTACTCGACGACATCACACTTAACTAAAGCTGCTCTTCAATGCATTTTGGTGGGGACATGTACTGTGTTTACACTTCGTTTATAGAAATATCAAAGCCACTGCTACAGGTTGCGTTGATATATTTTCTAAAGAACGTCAGATTTATCAGAACAAGATGTTTGGTTTAATTTCATTTGAAAAATAGTTAGTAGTCCATACAGTGGGTACTAATCACAGGCCGCTGCAGCCCATGCAGCACAGCCCCCCTGCAATTCAAGATAAGGCCTGTGAATTTGCGTGAGATATGGGAGTCTCGGCCATTCACCAAACTGGCAGTGGGGAGAGGGGGAGGGGCTGACATTTTGCGCTACGCCACTATGATAATATGTAAGTGTTAGCCTACCCACTGACACTTATCAGGGGCTTTGTATAAGGTCAGTACAACGCCTGCTTACAGTAGGGGGGCAACACTTTACCACGGGAGTTCGTTCCATGGTCTGTATATATGTGAATTGAGGTAACACAATTAAGTGGTCTACATTTTAGAAGGCGTTTCCTCCACATACCTTCTGGGGGGTACATCGTTTTTTTTTTGCTAATACATCCTTGCGTGAGAGTGTCGGCTGAATTATTTTATTCAAGGCCTCTCTAAAGTCTTTCTGTGCAGTAACATGGTTGGAAATGAGCCATCGTGACACAAAGCGAGCATGGGGCGGCCGCTTCCTGTGTACCACAGGAGGTGTTGCGGGGGGAGCGAGGACAAAGCACCGCAGCAGCTGGGGATCAATGAGAAGCATTTAGAGCCGACATTTGATTGGTGCAAATGGCTCCGACGTTGGAAGTGATTTAATCACCGCCATTGTCTCTGCCTGATTGAGAGAGATGAGGCAGGCACAGAATATTGTGTTCGAATACTTCACTTGTAAAACAAACCCTGGACCAACTGATAAAGGTATGACGGCGTCTGTCTATCTGCTCTTTGCTAATTATCTATTTGGGCTTTTATCTTGTTTGCTACCAGTTCCTTTCCCTGTTTTGTACATGGCGGCCGGGTTGAACATCCTTTGACAACAGACACTCTCCGAAAACATTTCTGCTTCAAAAACTTGGACACGACGTCCAAAACAGGTTCTGGCGGTAAAAACCGAAATTACCTTTAATAGTCAAGCTTTGGACACATTGTTTTCATGATGGAAAGTAAGTGCACAGTCTATTACTAACGTGAACACTGAAGTAAACAAATGGCAAATCATTGAACGTTTTGTTTTTCTCTCCCCTAAGTGAAACAGATATGCACAGGGGCGGGTCTTATAGAGCTCCGTGCCAAGGAAACAGCGGCATTTCACTGATGTTGAGCAATAAGGCCGAAATTGGTCTGGAGTTGTTTATGTTCCTGTTGAAGGAAGACAGGCCTAGCAGTTCGGCCGGGACTCTTCGCTTTGGAGTGCCTGGCCCCTGATGGTGGTACACAGAGCAAGAAAGCAAGAGCTAGAATGTGACCCAAAAGTTAGCAGTGGCTGAGATTATTTAATCTTGTCACCCACCACTTTTAGTTTTTCTCAGTGAAGGGAGGCAGGCCTGCCCAGGTATACCCCATATCTCACTGTGCCTTGGGCCTAAGCTGTAGCCCATTCATAAGGCGCAGTCCAGCTGAAACCAGACTCAGGTTGCATGATTTCAGACACGGTTTAGCGGTTTAGGCTGAACTATTCCTAGGATCAATGCTCATTGGGACATGGTGGTAGTCACACAGTGAGCAAACAATGATGGATTGGAATGTAACCTTTCGTAATTATCAGACGCAGACATTATTTCAAACATTTCACCAAACACAGTTTTGTTTTTCCATATAAATGACGTTACTTGAGATGAGTATTCCAAGACACAGATCCCTAGCTCACTGCCTAGAGCTCAAACTGAGCCTCACTGATGAGGCCAACCAAGATGCCTGTGTTCCCAATAAGTATGACACAAGAATGGTGGTTCCATAATTTCCCTCTAAGGAAATGTGGGTTAGTAATTTGGCAAGGATATTACTACTGGATTAGGACCAACACTAATTTGCAACCAAAAACGAAAGGTCCTCAGAGACAATGAACGTAGATAGAGACAAAACCCATTGAGCATGAAAATGGAAAAGCATGTCCACAGTTATTAAAGAAGGAAAGTTATTATCAAAAGAAATATTTAACAACATGAACATTCGAACAAGCAGAGAAGCAGTAATTACCTGGCTAGGTGGGACCTCAATATCCCTATTCTGCAGGGGGGAACATTTTTAAAGCCGTATTTAAAGGAACTATGTCGAAATCCTGTGGAATTCCAAATAGATTCTTAAAATTACTGGAAAACACAAAAACTTGTAAAGATAACGAGCTGTCATAGAATCACAGTCTTATACACTGCTTTTATTATGATATGTTTTTTTCGATTTTAACTGACATTTTATTTAATGTCAATGGAATGTGGAACAAGGATTAATTGTTTTAAAATTATATTAATGATTTTTATTAGGATGTTTCTTTGCTGTAAATTATGTTGCTTGGTTTAATGGTTTTTTCAGAAGACCAAACACTCCAATAAATTGAATTGAATTGAAAAAGCTGCAGGTCAAATGTAATAATTACAAAAACATGCATATATGAAGTTAAAGTAGCATATTTTAGGTAAAAAGTTGTGTCAGTGAATAACCATCTCAGGAAACTATTCGATATGACAAACGAACCTCAAAACATCCACTCCCAAATACACCAGACCCTTCAAACAGAAAATGGGAAAACATTCTCCAAACTCTTCAAAGAATATTAAAAATAACTTCCCCACCCAAGTGAAAAATGACATCCCAAGATATCTCTGAAACCTTCAAGCACTTGGACACCTTTCAAATTAAGTACCCAATCTGAACTTGTGAATCTTAAAGCCCCCACCCACTTCCTTGACCCCTTCCCATTTAACCTCCTAGAAGATAATAATTCGTCTTGTCCCCTCACTGGACCAATACCCCCCTAACTCTGGAAGAAGCACCAGACTGCCGAAAAATGGCCACATCTCACCTTTAATAAAAAAAGGAGAGCAACAGACCAATTTCTGCCAAGTCTTCAGTCTCCCTTCTTTGCCAAAGCACAGGAGAGATGTGTGAATGCACAATTAATTAGTTACTTGCAGAAAATGACCTTCTGGGTGACTACCAACCCAAGTTCAGACACACCATGTAAAATAGAAATGTAAATCCTTCAAATAGTACATGATGCACTGTACATAATGGGCTAAGACAAATCCTGTCTCCTAATACTTGTCAACCTGTCAGCTGTGTTTGACATGGTCATTCACCAGTCTCTCACAAGAATTCTAGGGGAACAAATAGGAGTACAAGAGAGAGTCCTCAAATGGTTGTCTCAAATCTAAAAATAGCGAACTCATTCCAACCTACCACCTCTTGTCTAAGGGACCCCCCAAGACTCAATCCTATCTCTCACTCTCTTTGCTCTATAAATGGAACCACTTGTGCTGTCTTGAAATTTCACAATGCCCTGCCAAGGTTTGGGAATGGACTAAAACATTTGTCTTGACTTTGGTGCTGGCTAACATTGCACTATTTTCAGAAGCCAATGAAAACACTGCATGATAAGCAGGCACTCTTAAGAATGTTGCAGAGAGCAAAACCTGAAAGGGAAACCATATTCAAAGGCAGATTAAGACATTTAACGATGATTATTAGGACCCAGAATCAGGAGAATTTCAGGAGAAACTTGCTGAAATTCTTGAATCTAAGGAAAATCCAGAGGAAAGACAATGGAACAAAAATCTAAAGCAAGGGGAGAAGGACATGATACATATACTACTGGCTGAGTTTTGGAAGAGCTTCCCATGAAGCCAGCAGTCTTTTACACTGAAGAGACAGGAAGTAAAAAACCTTGAAGACCAACCTCTCCCTCAAGGAACACACTGCAATAAAAAACGAAGACACCCTGTTACCAGCTATCTCTTCTAAGGAAAGTCAGCCTGTTTTTTTTCAGACAACAACTCCAGAACAACTGTTGAAACCAACATTCTTTTGCATCTAGACAGTGATAAGTCCCTACTCTATGGCCTCCTAGACTACACACTGGCACCCCTTGTGGGCATCTTACACACCATAGCACATCCCATCCAGGGCCTGAACAATTATTAGCACATTACCCCCTCCTGATGGAGCTCTACTGGCTTGGCTTGCCTTGCAGGACCGCGCCCTCTTCAAATCCAGCTGCATCATTTATGAAGCCATCACAACTAGCACTCCTGCTTATCTGGCATACAAGCTCACCATCTTCAGTGATTTTAGGCATACCTGCAGCCAGTGCACCAGACTGCTGTGTAAGAAGTGTAAAAAAGGAAAAAACAGACAGCAGACTTTTTCCATTTATACACCCAGGATCTAGTACAACATACCTGTGTCATCAGTACCACCCCAAGGCTGCTCCAAGTTATAAAAAAGTTGAAGACTCATCTCTATAAAGAACACCACAGTACGCTGCGTTAACGGTGTTTGTCTTTGAACATGTACAACCCTCCACTGCCTATTGGCTAGGTTTGCACTATAGAAATAGTGTATACATTCATACTTACATACATACATTGTTGTTGTGTGATTTGTTTTTACTTTTAAACACTTTTAATTTTTTTTTATCAAATGATACATTTACATTTTTATTTATTTTTATTTCTAATTATTTAAAAGTTATTTTTTTATTTGTAATTTTTAACATATTTAAAAAATATATAAATTTAAATAAGACTATACATATTTAATAATTGGTACACTTTTAATGAATACAATATAGTAAAACATTTTGTGTTCCTTGTTATTTACAATTATTTTTAATATTTTTTTAATGTATTGCATTATTTTCAATATATGCTTTGGTTTTAAGTAAAGGTGTTCTTCAGATGTTTATTTTTTAATTGATAGGTAAATGTTTTATGCAATTTGATTCGAAAAGTAGAATTTTTCAAAATGTCTTATTTGCTTTTTAAATTAGTTTTAATAAAAAATGTACTGGTATTTTAAATTAATTACAATGACAAACTATATAAAGTTTTATTAAATATTTGTAATTCTTTTTATGGTAATACTCCAAATTTACCTTTCTTACGTCCAGTGAATTACTTTTTTGAGTTAATTAATATGGCTTCCTACGAACAATTATTTATAGTGCAATATATATTTTAATATTGTGGGGTTAGTTAATTATGTACCCCATAAGTCCAGCACTTTCACCAATGTGGTTGAGGGGCTGGCTTATCAATTGGAGGATCAAGGACCTGCCTGCCAAATTTAGAATCACCTGTCAGCCCAACTGACATTTCTACCAGTCACATGACCCGCAGTCGAGGCAGTTATTGTGAATGTATTCGAACTTTGAAGTACAGCTCTTTGACGTACTCCCTGAGTATACACGGGAGGCAACACTCTCAATTGGTTTTCGTGGTGTCTTTATTTTCCTTTTTTTTCTTCATGTAACAAGCTGTTGTAATGACACAACATATGATTATTCTAAAAATAAAAATATAGTCCTAATGAAGAAAGTACAGTCTCTCTCTCTCTCTTTCTTTTGACCGTTGTCAGTGTTCCGCTCTTGCGCAGACAAGAGGGTTCCCTTCACAGAAGTCTTCAGGACAATCCCCGGATGGGAGTGAGGAAATAGACCCTCAATATAAAAAATAAAAAAATGGTTACCATCACCGACCCAGGGCCTGTTTACGATATTGGGCGAACGTAACACGGAAGCAGGACCACCCGACTACGAGTAGGAGGTCTGGCTGGCCGCATTACGATGCGATTGCCTTCACGGCAGTCGCAATGTGTATATTTTGTATTGTAGCGTGTGCTGCAGGCTGCAGCACACACTGCAATACAAAAAAACCCTTTAAAACATCCCTGCACTATGTGGCATGTACAGGGATGTTTAGAGGGGCACCATAGCGGAGGGCCAGAAGGGAAGGCTGCGCACTAGGACACCCCCAAAGTCACTTTCCGCCTACCTTTTCATGGCAAATGAACAGCCATGAAAAGGCAGATGAAAAGGGACATTGTAATCACTATGGCGGTGCCTGAGCAGGCCCAACACTATTGTAGGGATTACAGTCCCTCTGACGGTCTGACAGGCTTCTTGAGTCCATCAGATGTATGGTAAACAGTCTCTCAACCAGCCACCATCCGCCCACCATCGTAATGTGGAGGGTTGGCCCTGAGTTAGACTGGGGAAGAAAAGCTTTCACCGCTTGCTTCACCCATGAGCATTTCAGGGCAATAGATCTTTGTCTTCACCCCAATTCATGTTCAGTGCCTCTCTTCAGCCGTGGTTTCCCTGTGGTCAGCTCTTACACTAGCCCACTACCATTTTAAGAAAACAAAATGGTTGGTCGGTACATGCCTGTGACCACAGTTCTCTGGGACTGTGGTGAAAGGGGCCACGGCGTCTTCCTCCTTCCCGGGACTATTGGACTGCAGCGCTTCATATAATGGTGTTACCGCTAACCCGTTTTTTGCATCCTCCTCACTGTGACTCCGCACTTCTGCCTGCTCCTTTGCTTGTACTCGCTTGGCTCAGTTAACATCTGAGGTGGCCTATCTTCATCTTTCTTCTGTCGCCTATCTCCTTCTGCCTCGCTTGCCTACCCATTTATCTCGTACTCCAACAAATGATTGCCGTAGACTGTCCGACTCTCCCAATTTTCTGCGGACAGGAAGAAGCTCACCTGCGGTGTGCCGCAGGGGTCGTCCTTGTCCCCGCTCCTTTTTAATCTGTACCTCACCCCCCTGATCCGCTCCCTCCGGGGAAGGAATGTCACTGCATTTAATTATGCAGATGACATTCAGCTCATTTTCAATCTCGACTCCTCGGATGAAGCAGCTCAGGACTTCCAGTCTACCCTCTGCCATATCAGCAATTGGATGGGCGCTCACCATCTCAAACTTAATCCCGACAAGACGGAGCTTGTTCTTGTCGGAGGCCCATCCAACCCCTGGAATTCCACCTTCTGGCCCCTTTCCCTTGGCCCCTCTCCTTGTCCTGCTGACAAGGTAAAAAGCCTGGGGGTCTACATCTCACACGATCTCTCCATGAAACATCAGGTCAGTGCCACAGTGTCCTCTTGCTTTTTCCAGCTTAGGAAAATTCGTAAAATAGCCCATTTTTTGACTACCGAAGCTCTCACCCTGGTGTTGCTGGCATTAGTCATCTCTCGGATCGACTATGCCAACGCCCTGTATGCAGGTATCCCACAATATCAAATTAAAAGACTTCAGCTAATACAGAATCAGGCAGCCCGCTTGATTTACCATCAACCAAAACATCATCACGTCCGTCCTCTGCTCAAAGCCCTTCATTGGCTTCCTGTATCGGAGCGTTGTAAGTTCAAACTAGGCTGTTTGACCCACAAATCCTTGGCCGGCATCGGTCCCTCCTTCATTTCCTCTCTTCTGCACCCCTATGTCCCCCCCAGACACCTCCGATCTTCTCACCATGCGCTCCTCCAGACACCTAGGTTTAAGCGCAAAAAACACGGAGGTCTCAGATTCTCCTTTCTGGCCCCCTCACTCTGGAACTCTCTCCCGCTGGAACTTAGACTCTCCTCTTTTTACCCTCACTTTAGGTCTCTCCTTAAAACCCACCTTTTCCGCAGCGTCTACACATAATCTTCTTTTTTCTCCCCTACATGCCTCCCGTTGAATTAGTGAACAGCGCCAAGAAACCGTCCGGTGTAAGTTGCGCTATATAAGTCTTTTTTACATTACATTACATTACATTACATTACATTACGTAGACTAAACTGCTGTCTTTGCTTTCGTACTGGGGAAGTGTGGTGGCCATGTTGGATTGCTTGGCCCCGGAAGTCCCTTTGCCACAGGCTCCATCAAACATGACAGAACCATACGGTAAAGCTTCAATACTTTTTATATTTGTGGGTTTTTGTATTTGAAAATAAAAAAAGCAATGGCACCCCCTCACCAAGGTAGTTTGCCTGGAGGTGGCGGGCAGTAAAAAACAGCTATATGTCCGCTCATCCGAATCGGGCAGTGATAACGCTAGTTCTCTGATGGCCCTTAACCCATAAAGCCATTGGAGAAGTTTTGCGAAGGTGGAGATAGAGTAGTCTTGGCTGCTGACAAACTATGTTCCACTCGTTTATAAATTCGGCAAGCAGGCTATTATATTGGTGGTAAGCATACTCCGTCTCTGATGTGTCGGAATATGCTTACTGGCAATTTTCAATCAGGCCCTCAGTTTGGATTCGGAATAGTAAATCTGAACCCATGCCCTAAAAGTGCAACATTTTTCCCACTGGAGTTGATTTTGGAGTTGGTCTAGTAAACCTGACTCCCCAAAAGTTCAACACTTTGCCCAATGTTGTGAATTTTGGATTGAGAATAGTAACTTTGAACTGCCCCCGCAAGTCTAACACTTTCCGCAATGTGGTTAATTTTGGAGTGGGAGCAGTAAAGCTGATTCGTCCAAAGTCCAACACTTTCCTCAATGTGCTAAAGTTTGGAGTGTGAATAGTAAATTTTAATCCCCCCCAACCCCCACAGTCCAATACTTTTATCAATGTGGGTGTTGGACTTTGCCCTTTTTGGCTAAACTTCCTTAAACTGTTTGCCTTCCTCATAGACCTTTTGCTGACATTGTGTTGCTGACTTAGATGCTTGGGACACTTTGCCACTGCTGATCAGTGTCAAACTGCAGGTGCTCCCTGTATAAAGTGTTATGGTAATTGGTTATCCATAATTGGTATGTTTGTATTACTAGTAAAGTGCACTAAGTGTGCCAGGCCAGGTAATGCAAATGCTACTAGTGGGCCTGCAGCACTAATTTATTTATTTATTTATGTATAACATTTATAGAGCGCACTGTTACCAAACGGTGTCCTGGCGCTAGAATGAAAGCTCCCCTCGCCTGGCCTGAAGCATAATGAACGAAAAGCCATGTTTTAGGACTTTTGCGAAAGGTCATTAAATCTGTAATCTGTCTAAGAGTCAAAGGGAGAGCATTCCAAGGCCTTGCTGCCCCCAAGACGAAGCTTCTGCCTCCCCAGCACGCTTTCCTTATCTGAGGAGTCACGATCAGCTCCAGGTTGGCTGACCTAAGATGTTTACCCGCAAGTACCATTGAAAGTACTGTGTTAGAAACGACGGGCCGAGACCACGAAGGGCCTTGAAAACTATGCACAAAGTTTTAAAAGAGATCCGTTTCCGCACTGGGAGCCAGTGCAGCTTCACCAATTCCTGGGAAACGGATGCAAACTTTGGTACGCCTGTGATGAGACGAGCTGCTGCGTTTTGCAAGGCCTGTAGTTTGTTAAGAAGCCCCTGTTGGGCATTAAGAAATAGGCTATTGCAGTAATCAAGGCAATATAAAACCAGGGCGGTCACCACTGTTTTCTTACACTCATCGGGTAAAAAAGGAAGGATCTTCCGAATTATTTTCAGTGTAAAATGAACGGATGACGTCATTGCATTGACTTTGGGCCTAAATGTGAGCTTATTATCGATCAGAACCCCTAGGTTCTTGACCTTCATGAGTGGAATGGCGGGTACACCCATCCCTTCAGGCCACCAGTTCGGACCCCAAAAGTTATCCCTGGAGCCGAAAAGTAAAACTTCAGTTTTGGCCGAGTTTAACTTTAAACAGTTCCTGGCCATGCAGTTGCTAACCGCTGACATGTACTCCTGGAATTTACTGGCTACGCCTTCCTCTCTAAAACAAAAGAAAAAAAAATATTTGGGGGAAGGGCACGCCTTGGTTACTTCACTTTTACAACCTTTATCAAAAGATACTCAATGCGTGCCACTGAGGTTTGCGCAATGTCCCAATTGCGCCTGAAACATAAATAACAACCAAGCGAAACCCCTTGTCCTTGGTGCACTGTTGCTGATTCCTGTTGGGAAAAGTTTATCAAAAATACTTCTAATTATTCCACGATTGTTCAAAATTTGATTTTGATCAGTGTTTTACTACAAGTTGTTGATCCATTCAAACATTATTATCATTCATAATGTCCATTGTGCATGTACATCACATTCCGTTTAACAATCCATTTTTTCAATACATAATCGAAATGCCCAATGCATTTCGGGCCCCTTGGCCCTTCGTCAGGGGCTGTATCTGCAAGACATTAAATAATACAATCACTGTCTAATCAGATCTTCAATGCCATGGGTTGCAGTCTAAAGCATCCTCATCATATGTACAATGTTAGTTCATCCATTAACGTTGAGTAAGCAAAAGGATCAAGCAAAAAGAATTATGTAAGCAATGCATAGAATTTCAACCAACATGGGGGAAACATAAAAATATAACGATATAACGAGATTGGTCTTGTAAACTAAGAGGATCCATCTCTTATACACGGAAAGCCTATCATGAAAAACGTTCAAGATATGTCAGAATGTGCTTGCCCCCTGTATATGAAAGGTCTCATTCCTTAAATAACAACCATGAGAAGATAGCAGCCCGAGCCTAAATAACATGAAACTGACCTTAAACGTTGCGGTACTCTGAATTCGTGTATGTGTATACTCGGATTTCAAATGTGCAAAATACCTGTAAGGAACGTAATAACTGTCACTTATTATCGTGTAATCAAAAGATACCTAATGCCCAGTTCAAAAGCATAACGTGACGAGTCACCGACCTGTGTTTCAGCGGACTGTCCAGTGAAGTCAATGGCGCCCTTTAAACCAATTAACATCCGTGTTACACGAACAATGCTGTTCTATCTGTAACCAACAGAAGAGTGGGTTCAGCGTTCATGGGTCCCTCAATGTTTAAGAGCCAAACCCTCCCGCCCAAAGGGGATCACCCGACATACCTTGCAAATGATCAAAAAGGATGGCCGTTGATAGTATTTGCGGCCGCTCCAAAAGATAGGAGACGCCCGATGTAAACAACGCCCTATCATGCCTGCGTGTTAAAGGAAATGAATGGATATAGAAAGCGGACTTACTCCGCGAAAAAATAGTCTGTATTGAATCGTGCAGCGCGCCATCTTGTAGCTTGTCTGAATCAACCAAACGGTGCTCACTAGTGATAGTGGAACCTAAAAACATATATAATAAAAAATGTATATAATAAGGCTCACATAAGAAATTAAGCGAATAATCCCAATCAAAACAAAACAAAAATGAGATGTCAGTACATCCGCAGACTATGGATGTATAACTAACTCCGGTTTGCATGCTCCCAACATAGATACAGCAATTACAGGTAACATCCTAAATCTACTCTGTCATTAATCCCCTTGGGATCCTGAGTATCTAAACATTTTATCCAAAAGACTTCCCTTTGGAGTAAACATTTGGTGATATTTTTACCGGGAGAGGGGGTAACCACTTCAAGAACCTGGAACTTTACTTGTGCAATAGAATGTCTATTTGACTCCCAATGTACTGCCAAACTACTGTTAGGATTCTTGTTGCGAATTATACTTTTATGTTCAGAAATGCGCGTTTTCACTTTGCGTTCCGTTTTCCCTACGTACAAGAGACCACAAGGGCATTTTATCGCATATATAACATTCATTGTGTTACAATCTGCATTATGTTTAGTGATTATAGTTTCTCCTGTGTAAGGATGTTTGACAATATTGGTTACCATGACATTGTTACATTGAACACAATTTTGGCATTTTCTGGTTCCTCTGTATGTTGTTTGAATTTCAGGCACTTTGTTTTTCAATAACTCCTTTATATTCGGGGATCTTTTGTGAGCAAAAATGGGTTTGCTTATAAACAAGTTTTTGAAGTCAGGCTCATTGCTCAAGAGTTCCCAGTGACGATTGATGCTTTTTTAAATTTGATTGGTGCTGGTGGAATATTTAGAGACAAACACTTGCCGCGTTTCTACGGGTTTGACTTTGGTCTTTAGCAGGGATTCTCTCATTTGTGCTCGAATTTTGTCTCTAGTCTTTTCCAGAAGTATTGTGGGGTATTTCTTTGCTATATATTTTGTGGTGATCATGTTTAGGTTTAATTCCAATGAGTCATTATCTGAACAAATCCTCTTTGCTCGGAGCATTTGGGAGTACGGTAAATTATTAACAAGGTTTCTGGAGTGAAAGCTATCATACATCAGAACCGTGTTTTTGTCTGTGACCTTGTGGTACACTTCTGTTTGAAAAGTATTGTTCTCAATTTTCACCAGGACATCTAGAAATGGAATGGTACATGTCTCTATGTGTTTAGTGAATTGAATATTGTCGTCATAATTATTCAACTGAAGAATCTTCTCTTCCAACAGTTCCTTTGAGTTGTGCCAAATCAGAAAAATATCATCAATATAACGACAATATAGGGTGATATTGTCGGTCCAATTTTTGTCATTCAGTAAAAAAGATTCTTCATATTTAGCCATATACGCCCCGGAAAAGCCCATGGAAGTGCCTTTATTCTGTAAATAAAACTCATTGTCCCATTTAAAATAACTGTGATGAAGGCAAAAATGGAGAAGCTCTAAAAGAAAAACTTTGTTGGTTTGTAGTTCTTCTTGTTTGAGAAGTGCCCATTCTACTGCCTCTAGCCCTGCTACATGGGGGATAGTGGTGTACAACGCCTTTATATCTAAAGTGCACATGATCATCCCTGGTTCAAATTGAATGTTCGCCAACTTTTGCAAAAAATGTGTTGTATCTTTTGTGTAAGAATACCAGGATTGGACAAAAGGTTGGAGAAAATATTCTATGAACTGTCCCAAGGGCTCGAAGATGGTTCCGCATCCACTGACAATGGTCGAAAAGGTGGCTTGGTAAGGTCTTTATGGATTTTTGGCAGCATATATATACTGGGTTGTTTTGGAAACAAAACTGTCAAAAATTGTCTAGTCTTTTTTGTGATCCAATTCATGTTTTCAGCTTGATCTAGGATGGATTCAAGGGTGCTAGTCAGTTCCTTAATGGGATCGTTGTCTAATTTAAGGTAGGTATCTGTGTTTGATATGTGTTCTCTAACATTAGTTTCATAAAATTGTTGATCCATAATAACAATAGCTCCCCCTTTATCAGCTTGTTGGATGTGTATTTTAGGGTCATTGGCTAAGTCTTTCAGAACTGATCTTTCTTGTTTTGAAAAATTGATATTCCGCTTTTTCCAGGTGTTAATTTGCTTGATGTCATTGAGTACTACATTTTCAAAAGCATCCAATATTTTGTGCGATGTGGGTGCTTGGAACGTTGATTTGGGTTTGAACTCCTGATGTTCTGTTTGAATTTCAGTTCTGCTTTGATCCGGAATATTAGAGAAAAAGTATTTTAAACGTAATTTTCTCATGAACTTGAAGAATCAATTTCTATTTCCAATGAGTTGGTGTGGTAGGTAGGTACGAAATTCAAACCTTTGTTTAACACTTTAATCTGTTGACTGGTTATGGCTTGTGAGGAAATGTTGACTACAATGTCTGTTTCGTGCTCCGCAAGTTTGGTTTTATTATTTCTTTGCCTTCGCCTTGTTTTCCTTTTGGTTTCCCCGGTGGTTGGTTTGCGTCCGCGTCCTGGGCGGAAAAAGACGTTTTACTGGTGGATGCACTTGCTGATGCTACTCCTGAGGTTTCCTCAACTCTTGGGGGTGCTCTGTTGACATTGGTATCTCTCTCTGAAGCCACGCTTTCCTGAGATGATGTAGTTGGGGTTCTTTTAGTGAAGGATCTCCTCTGTGCATAGACATCTGCCCACGTGTACACTTCATTCAGTTTGTAGTCCAACGTGTCCCTTTTGTATTTCCTGAGTTTACCTTCCAGTATGTCTTTTGTATATTTATCCATTCTGTTATTCATTTCTTCAAGAAATTTTGACCAGTCCTCCGAATCCATTTTGCTTTGTAAATCCGTTTCAATTGAAGTTATTTCATCTGTAATTTCTTTGATGACTACAGCCAATTCCTCTACAAGTAGAAGTATTAGATCCAATGAGCATTTATTCAACACCGCATACCAGCGATCCATAAAGTCCTTTTTCATGTGGTACCTAAATAACATTGGTTTAATTGGCATTCTTAAACCTCTGGGGATCCTCGTAGCCCGGTGATACTGTACCAGAGTGGAGGCGTGCAGACGTTGGTTCAGTTGTCTTTTAGTTAAAAACTCCAATTGTTTTAATTGCTGTGGTAGGCTGTTACCCTGTACATTGAATGATCTGATGTCATGTATAAGAGAATATATTTCACCAAATGTTTACTCCAAAGGGAAGTCTTTTGGATAAAACGTTTAGATACTCAGGATCCCAAGGGGATTAATGACAGAGTAGATTTAGGATGTTACCTGTAATTGCTGTATCTATGTTGAGAGCATGCAAACCGGAGTTCGGTTATACATCCATAGTCTGCGGATGTACTGACATCTAATTTTTGTTTTTGTTTTGATTGGGATTATTCGCTTAATTTCGTATGTGAGCCTTATTATATACATTTTTTATTATATATGCTTTTAGGTTCCACTATCACTAGTGAGCACCGTTTGGTTGATTCAGACACGCTACAAGATGGCGCGCTGCACAATTCAATACATTTCGCGGAGTAAGTCCGCTTTCTATATCCATTCATTTCCTTTAACACATGAACAAAATTGGTCTAGAGAGCACAATCCTACGATGCCAGTATATAAAAGACTGATGTAATGAAAAGTCTAAACAACAGTCAAACCAAATAGAGTCCTCAAATATTCGTAATGTGCAGGACAAAATGATGGATAAAGTTCATGTTATGTCATCTTTTCCTTTTTATTAGTTCTTAGAAGTGGTAATCCAAATGATAAAATGACAGCCGACACGTGTTTCGTCCGTACTATAAGTCAGTACTGGGACTTTTTCAAGGCTATAAAGACATGATAGACAATATATACATAAGCATACAAAATGTTAAAAATTGCATTAACACAAAACAAAGAAAGTTATAGAAATATTGGGAAAATAGAGAGGCAGGGGGGGACCTAAAACAAGAGGAAACTAAAGTATATGTGCAGGTATTGGGTGTGCAAAGTAATACACACTCAATGAGAAATGAAAAAAGTGAAAATCAAATGAGAGATCTAATGTGATCAAAAGAGAAATAGAAATAATAATAAGTGCTATAGAAAAGAGAGAGAGGAAAGCGCGACAATAAAGTGAAAATAAATCTTAGATTTCCAGGTGTAAGTATATACAGAACTCCCCAAACATAGAGGATATGAAGTGATAAGATAATGCCAACCACCAAGTGAAAAAAACATAAGTGAATCTGTACAGAATCAAGATAACCGACCCAATGAAATAGAGTCTTGTAGCATGAATACTGTCGAAACGCGTCAATGTAGCTGCAGAATTCAGGTACTTCAATACAGGAGAAAGAAACGATATATATGTATGAATATATGAAAAGTCTAAAAATAGTAAATGTAATCTATCATAATATTATATAACATGGGTACTCACAAACTTTTTCTTGGGGGCCAAATTTACAGTGTGGTTTGTGTCCGAGGGCCACACCGGTGGGGGCGGGGTCAGCGGGGTCAGCGGGGGTGTGGGCGGGCCTAGAGTAACAAAAAAAACTGTGACTATGAGGTTGAACACAGGTCCCTGCAGCGGACGTCTTCGTCCACTGAGCCACAAGACCCGAATAGACACATGTCTGTCTCTCTTTCTCTCTCTCTCTGTCTCCCTCCCTCTATCTATCTATCCCTCTATCTATCTATCTATCCCTCTATCTATCTATCTATCTATCTATCTATCTATCTATCTATCTATCTATCTATCTATCTATCTATCTATCTATCTATCTATCTATCTATCTATCTCTGTCTCCCTCCCTCTCTCTCTCTCCGTTTCCCTCCCTCTCTCTGTCTCCCCACTCTACCTCTCTCTGTCTCTCTCCCTCCATCTCTCACCCTCTGCCTCGCTCACCCTCTCTCTGACTGTCTCACTCCCTCCCTCTCCTTCCCTCACCCTCCCTCTCCTTCCCTCACACTCCCTCTCCGTTCCCTCTCTCCTTCCCTCTCTCCTCCCCTCTCCCTCACTCCCCTTCCTTCTCCCTCACTCCCCTTCCCTCACCCTCACTCCCCTTCCCTCACCCTCACCCTTTCTCCCTCCCCTATCCCCTTCCTTCCTTCACTCCCCTTCCCTCACTTCCCTTCCCTCACTCCCTCCCTCCCCTTCCCTCACTCCCTCCCTCACTCACTCACTCACCTTCCATCATTCCCCTTCCCTCACCCTCACTCCCCTTCCCTTACTCCCTCACTTCCTCACTTCCGCTTCCCTCACTCCCCTTCCCTCACTCCTCTTCCCTCACTCCTTCACTGCCGCTTCCCTTTCTGACTCCCTCACTCCCTATGCCTCCCTCACTCCCCTTCCCTTACTCCCTCACTTCCGCTTCTCTCACTCCCTCACTCCCCTTCCCTCACTCCCCTTCCCTTACTCCCTCACTTCTGCCTCCCTCCCTCTGCCTCCCTCACTCCCTTCCCTTCCCTCACTCCCTCACTGCCGCTTCCCTCCCCGCCCCCCTCCCTCCCTCCCTCCCTTCCTCCCTCACTCCCTTCCTCCCTCACTCCCTCCCTCACTCCCTCCCTCCCCCATTCCCCTTCCCTCACTCCCCAACTCCCCATCCCTCACTCACTCACTCCCCTTCCCTTACTCCCTCACTTCCGCTTCCCTCACTCCCTCACTCCCCTTCCCTCACTCCCCTTCCCTCACTTCTGCCTCCCTCCCTCTGCTTCCCTCACTCCCTTCCCTCACTCCCCTTCCCTCACTTCCTCACTTCTGCCTCCCTCCCTCTGCCTCCCTCACTCCCCTCCCTCACTCCCTTCCCTCACTTCCCTTCCCTCACTCCCTCACTTCCACGTCCCTCACTTCCACTTCCCTCACTCCCCTTCCCTCACTTCCGCTTCCCTCACTCCCTCACTCCCCTTCCCTCACTTCTGCCTCCCTCCCTCTGCTTCCCTCACTCCGTTCCCTCACTCCCCTTCCCTCACTTCCTCACTTCTACCTCCCTCCCTCTGCCTCCCTCACTCCCTTCCCTCCCTCACTCCACCTCCCTCACTCCATCACCCTCCCTTTGTCTCTGTCCCTTTGTCTCTGTCCCTCTGTCTCCGTCCCTCTGTCTCCGTCCCTCTGTCGCCCTCCTCCCTCTGTCGCCCTCTCTCCCTCTGTCGCCCTCCCTCTGTCTGTCTCCCTCCTTCTGTCTGTCTCCCTTTCTTGGTCTCCATTTCTTGGTCACACTCTCCTTCCCTTCCCTCCCTTTCCCTCCCTCTTCCTCTGTCTTACTCCCTCCTTGGATGAGGTTATATCAAGTCTGCTCACCCTGGCACCGACAATTAAATCTTTTACCCATCGTCTTTGCATTCTGGTGAGGGCATTTTCTACTGTTAATTGCCTGCCTGAAGTTACCCTGGACTAAAGGCCCCTAACGAGGAGAAGGGCAGTTCGCGCCACGTAGCACCAGCCAAGCTGTGCTCAGTTAAGCTATTCGCACCTGTTATTTTTACCTCACCCTCATCAGAGAACAATCTTGTCCACTGACCCTATTTTGTGCATCATACCTCAGCTTCACACTACACATGAAAAATCTGCCAAAATAGTTAATAGAAGATTTCAAAGCTTTGATTGGCTGAATCAATATCGGAAATCTAGTAGTAGAGATGTCAATAAGTATTTCTATCGGCCATGTGCGCCAACATTCAAATTATTGCCTTTCTGTTTCTCTGTATTTAATTTAGAGAAATCTGCCCTGTCATCTCACCCTGCCTGTGAAGTTGACGGGTGCGGCTGTGTGTGTGCCCTGGCTGAGACAGCTTCAGGGCACACACACAGCCGCACCCGTCAACTTCACGGGTCTTTAAAAGAACATTTGCATGTTAATGGGGCTTTGTAGTATTTCACCTCTTCGTAGGCCCCTGCAGCTCCACTCTGACTATAGAAATGAATCACCCGGCCCCCACAGAGCAGCGGTCTCTCAGAGTCGCGCTCCGGTTGAAGACACTCTTTAGAAATGTTTTTATAAAACACGGGTACTGAAAGGTCCGCGGGCTGCCAGGGAAGGCTTGCCGGGCCGCCAGCGGCCCGCGGGCCGTACTATGAGTACCCGTGCTATATAACAACATAGCTGGTAGCCTGGAATATACAAGAAACCACAACGTCAAAAAATGAGAACAAAATATCCAGTCCTATATAAAAGATATTAGGGAGGCAGATATAAGATAAGGGTCTAAAGATTAGACTGTCTAATCGTTTTGCCCTCAGAGGATATGGTTCTGAGATTCTGAATAAAGCCTCAACTAGGATCAAACAATGTAGACGACGTGATCTGCTTAAGGATAATAAAAAGAGAAAAAAGAATATCAAAAACCAGAGACGGGTAGTGTTCATCACGCAATATCACTGTCATAGTAATGAGATTTACAATACACTACGCAAACACTGGCACCTGCTACAATTGGATCGAGATATCGATCCTTATATTAAGAACAAACCAATCATGACATACAGAAGGGGCAAGACCTTACGCAACTTGTTGGGATCAACCAGCTGTAGTACTAGAACTATGACATCAAAAATGTGGCTCCCTTCTAAACGTGAGGGCTTTTATAGCTGCACTATGTGCAATGTTTGTCAATTTGCTTGCAATAAAAAAAGACCTTCTGTTACAATACCAGTAAGACCTATCAGATTCATGATTTTATCAATTGTAATTCAAAATATGTAGTGTATTGCATTATATGTCAATGTAAACTTATCTACATAGGGAGTACCATACGTCCCCTTAAAGAACGAATACAAGAACATATTAGGGCAATCCGTAACAATACCTCTAATTACCCTTTGGCAATACACTATAATTCAGAACACGGATCATCTGAATTAATCAACATTGGATTCCATAGTATTGCCATGTTGAAACATGATTCTCGAGGTGGAAATAAAACAGCTGCCCTCAGAAAACTGGAAACACAATGGCTGATCAGATTGAGAGCGGTGGACCTGGGTTTGAATGTAGACAGAGAAATGCATGTCTTTACATGATATCCTGACCATTTAATTTTACAGACTTGTGACATTATAACTTTTTTCACTACCTCTTCTCATGTGCAGATAGTATAATCTATTCTCTCAAACATGTACTTAACCAGGTTTCCTTTCTGTTTCTATTATGCTACAATACTATATGGACACAATATGAGAGAATTAACCTTTTTTTGAGAGTTCATTGGTACTATGCTGTCTCAATCTGACACTAGCTCTGCTCTGGGTTTTTGATGTTACTTACGTATGTCTAGAGATTCCTGCTGTTAACTATTTCAATTGTTTATATATATTTCATGTGTATGGTATGTGCTTTTCATTGCATATATAGATAGAAAGTCAGTATTTACATGTTGTCCTGACTAATTGTATCATGTAGTGATAATATTATCTGTTATGATCATATAGTATGATGAGGTTTATTCATGCATTGACAAAAGTTTTTTTGACTACGTTTGCTTCCTGTTAATGTATGACGAATTCACAAAATGACACTTTACAACTTGACTCTACCTAACATCTTCTCCCTTCTATACTCAGATTTCACTATATCAACTTACACTTCTGTACTTGTTTATTTCAATGTACACTTTTCCTCTTTTTACTCTTGCTTATTTTGACCATTATTTGACTGGGAAGTATTATAAGCCCCTCGTCATAGTATATTACGTATTTTACTTGAAACAGACACCTAACTTAGTATCTCATTTCTTAACCTCTACAATATCTATTCTGTACAATTTTGGGTCATATTAGACATTCTACATTTGTTCTCATCTGTTTTAGATGGTAATTAGACTTCTGGTTAGGTGTTCACACATCTAGTGACGTGTCGAGTGCTGCCATACGTCTACCGTTAATTTCACAATCCATACTGGTCCCTTTTGAATTTTATCTTATTTTGTGAACTCAGATAGATTTTTACGGTTTGTTAGTTTTGCGCATTAAGTGACATTACAAAGGCGCTGCCAAACATTTCCGTCAATAACTGGACTTTTGGTCTCATACTGGGTTTAACGTGAGACCCATTATTCAAAGTTTCCCGCTCCAAGATGGCAGGTATTTTAAATAGCCAATACGATTTTATCGTGTGAACAGCTAACGTCAGTCTCCTTTCGAGCTTCATTTCCGCTTGGGGAGCTCCGTGTATTGTGCAATGGGCCGTTTTCGACGTCTGTATATATTCGGCATCCTAACGAGAACAAACTGTTTGCAGAGTGCCAGTATCAAGTGGTACCAGACCGTGGATTACGGTAAGTGTGGGTCTCAGAGTGCACGCTAGTACTTAAGAACGTACATGGTTGTTAACTTTGTTAAAGACAGCATTTTGACTTAGTTATCTGTTTTGCTTTTGTACAGCTTCACGTATTTCTGTAGCTAGAGGTAAGACAGCAAACTATTTTGGGGGCTCTGCATTGGACTTTTCATGTTTAGCACTTAGTATAGTCTATATCTAATATATTTCGCATATCATTTGATATTACAGCGTGTCGGTGTTAATACACACCGCAGAGACACCATCGTGACTGTCGATTGGTGCTACCATTACGTCTCATACTATCTGAACCGGACGTTTGTGGTATGAGGATTCTCTTTTTTTCTATGTTGATCCTGGCATGTTTTGTGGGCTCTTAAATATTTGGTTTGCGTTACATTGCGGTTTTATTGACACATTGGGTACCTTATACCTTGCACACCGTCGTGTGTGTTGAGTGCTGGGCAGCACAAGGTTACCATTATTTTTTTCTAATTCTGGGTTCACATGTTACTTTATAGGAGTAATATATTTTTCTCCTTTTTAGTATAATTTATACATTACATGTATATGTCTTGTCTGCATCAACTACATTTTGTTAACTTGAGACCAACTTATATACGATGCGTGATATTGTGCGCTTCTCCAACATAGGCATTTTACTCTGCTCCATCCATACCTTAATTTGCTCGGCTGTGGACACCATTGTTTTCGTTGGTGAGTGTTCGCCATCAGCAGATTTGCTTCCCCTATGTACATGTTTCTGTTTTATAACTGAGTTTTTCATACTGTGTACCACACATTCTTTATTTATATTTTTTTACAGATTCTCCTAGATACGATTTCCGTTTATATATCTTGTGGTTTCAATTATTAGCAGTTCCCAGCAAGATATTTTCCCAATACGTGTATCCTAGATGAGACTATTCCTTGCCTCTTGCTTTACTGTGGGACATTTTAATATTGACATTTATTGATTGTGTATCTAGACAAATTATACATCATATCACCCTCTCTCATAGAACCATTGATGATTTACAACCATTGAATCTTCTCAAGCCGTGCATCTTCGTTTCAACTCTATTGGGCCACATGGATTTTGGATTTGCCCGGTGAGAAATAATTGCCGACTCAGTGCTCCCCTGTATTTTCTTTTAGACCCTTATCTTATATCTGCCTCCCTAATATCTTTTATATAGGACTGGATATTTTGTTCTCATTTTTTGACGTTGTGGTTTCTTGCATATTCCAGGCTACCAGCTATGTTGTTATATAGTGTTATGATAGATTACATTTACTATTTTTAGACTTTTCATATATTCATACATATATATATATATAACGTTTCTTTCTCCTGTATTGAAGTACCTGAATTCTGCAGCTACATTGACGCGTTTCAACAGTATTCATGCTACAAGACTCTATTTCATCGGGTCGGTTATCTTGATTCAGTACAGATTCACTTATGTTTTTTTCACTTGGTGGTTGGCATTATCTTATCACTTCACATCCTCTATGTTTGGGTAGTTCTGTATATACTTACACCTGGAAATCTAAGATTTATTTTCACGTTATTGTCGCGCGTTCCTCTCTCTCTTTTCTATAGCACTTATTATTATTTCTATTTCTTTTTTGATCACATTAGATCTCTCATTTGATTTTCACTTTTTTCATTTCTCATTGAGTGTGTATTATTTTGCACACCCAATACCTGCACATATACTTTAGTTTCCTCTTGTTTTAGGTCCCCCCCTGCCTCTCTCTTTTCCCAATATTTCTATAACTTTCTTTGTTTTGTGTTAATGCAATTTTTAACATTTTGTATGCTTATGTATATATTGTCTATCAAGTCTTTACAGCCTTGAAAAAGTCCCAGTACTGACTTATAGTATGGACGAAACACGTGTTGGCTGTCATTTTATCATTTGGATTACCACTTCTAAGAACTAATAAAAAGGAAAAGATGACATAACATGAACTTTATCCATCATTTTGTCCTGCACATTACGAATATTTGAGGACTCTATTTGGTTTGACTGTTGTTTAGACTTTTCATTACATCAGTCTTTTATATACTGGCATCGTAGGATTGTGCTCTCTAGACCAATTTTGTTCATATGTTTATTTTTCAAACCTTTGGCTTGATAAATTGTGTTCCTTCCTGGTAGTGGGGGACATTGGTCCATGTAGCACTCCGTCTTTGATATTTTGAAAGAATTGTGACTATCCAAATACTATTTCCAATTATATTGTCATTAGTGTGTGTGCGGTTATTTTCAATCGTTTGGAAACACCACTACCATTTTCTGTATACAATTTCCTTCAACACGCAGGCATGATCGCGCGTTGTTTACATCGGGCGTCTCCTATCTTTTGGAGCGGCCGCGAATACTTTCAACGGCCATCCTTTTTGATCGTTTGCAAGGTATGTCGGGTGACCCCCTTTGGGCGGGAGGGTTTGGCTCTTAAACATTGAGGGACCCATGAACGCTGAACCCACTCTTCTGTTGGTTACAGATAGAACAGCATTGTTCGTGTAACACAGATGTTACTTGGTTTAAAGGGCTCCATTGACTTCACTGGACAGTCCGCTGAAACACAGGTCTGTGACTCGTCACGTTATGCTTTTGAACTGGGCATTAGGTATCTTTTGATTACACGATAATAAGTGACAGTTATTACATTCCTTACAGGTATTTTGCACATTTGAAATCCGAGTATACACATACATGAATTCAGAGTACCGCAACGTTTAAGGTCAGTTTCATGTTATTTAGGCTCGGGCTGCTATCTTCTCATGGTTGTTATTTAAGGAATGAGACCTTTCATATACAGGGGGCAAGCACATTCTGACATATCTTGAACGTTTTTCATGATAGGCTTTCCGTGTATAAGAGATGGATGCTCTTAGTTTACAAGACCAATTTTGTTATATCATTATATTTTTATGTTTTCCCCATGTTGGTTGAAATTCTACGCATTGCTTACATAATTCTTTTTGCTTGATCCTTTTGCTTACTCAACGTTAATGGATGAACTAACATTGTACATATGATGAGGATGCTTTAGACTGCAACCCATGGCATTGAAGATCTGATTAGACAGTGATTGTATTATTTAATGTCTTGCAGACACAGCCCCTGACGAAGGGCCAAGGGGCCCGAAATGCATTGGGCATTTCGATTATGTATTGAAAAAATGGTTTGTTAAACGGAATGTGATGTACATGCACAATGGACATTATGAATGATAATAATGTTTCGATGGGTCAACAACTTGTAGTAAAGCACTGATCAAAATCAAATTTTGAACAATCGTGGAATGATTTGAAGTATTTTTGATAAACTTTTCCCAACAGGGATCAGCAACAGTGCACGGAGGACAAGCGGTTTCACTTGGTTGTTATTTACGCCTTCCTCTCTACCTGGTAGCAGTGATACCGCAACCTGCTTATCATCCGCATACGATGTAAGCTCAAACCCATATGATAAAATAACTGGGGCCAATGAGGAAACATAAACATTGAAAAGGGTGGGACTTAGGGAGGATCCCTGGGGAACCCCACAGGGTAGCACGAATGGTTTACACTCAAACTCCCCCAGTGCCACCACCTGGATCATATTGGTGAGGAAAGCTTTCAGGATGTTAAGGGCTTTCCCTTATATCCCGCAGGCCTCCAAACGGTCCACCAAGATCGTGTGCTGGACCGTGTCGAAGGCCGCCAACAGATCCAGCAGGATCAGGGCTGCTCTACCCCCAACGTCCATCATTTTTCTGATCTCCGACGACAATTTAATTAAGGTAGATTCGGTACTGTGACCTGCTCTAAAACCATGTTGCGATGGATCAAGGGTTTGTGTGGCCCCTAAAAATGCGCTAATCTGACTATTCATGGCTCTTTATATTAGTTTGGCCGGTAGCGGTAGTCTGGCGATGGCACAGTAGTTATTAGGATCGGTAATGTCCAGATTGTTTTTTTTTAACAAAGGAAGGATCTAGGCCCATTTCCAGCTGGATGGGAATTCAAGAGCCACAAGCATGTTGTTAAACAAAGTGGCTAGGGTGGTGGCTATAGGAGCCGCGGCAAACATTGCCACCGTGGCTGGACAAGGGTCTCGGGGAGAGCCTGATTTTGTACCTAACAGCAGTTTCTTAATCTCCTCTGTAATCACCGGGGAGAAGTTCCGAAGCTTGACCTCATTTGGATTGGCTGTTGAGTTCCCCGGCCTGGCCACTAGCTGGTTATCCCTAACTTGACCTTCAAGGGAGTTAAAGATGTTCTCCACCTTGCTTAAGAAGAACTGAGCTAGATCCCTGCACAGTTCCAGATTGGGAGGCGTAGTCGCCGGCTTTGGAGTGGCAAGACTCGAAACTGTATGAAATAGTTCCTTAGGCAAGCTCCTGACACAATTAATACGACTGGTGAAGTAACTTTGTTTTAGCCTTCCCAATCATGTCTTTATATACCACCAGACTTGATTTGAGTCTTCTTCTGTCTACCTCGTTGTAATTTTTCCGCCAAACACGTTCCAGTTTCTTACAGACAAGTTTATACTCTCTGAGCTCAACTGAGAACCAGGGGGCCGATGAAGTCATACGAGTGGGGCGGCAGCTTTTGAGTAGGGCTAGCATGGTGCAAGCGTGGTCTACCCAATTGGAATAGGTGCCAGCCGCTTTATCCACATCTAATGGGAGCGTAACCATAGATAACGCCAAAAGATCCTCCTGGGAGGCTCCCTCTATCTTATTCCAGGCCCTACAAGTCCTTGCTAATTTTCTAACCTGCCTTGACCTGTGGGATTTTGTAGTGAAGATATTGAAGAGCACTGCAGCATGGTCCGACCAGGTGACTGGGTAGGTTTCAGAAACCTTCAGGTCAGAGTGGTTCGTAAATATTCCATCCAGGGTATGACCAGCATTATGAGTAGGGCCTGTCACCAATTGTTTTAGATCGACACCATTCATCACCTCCGTTAGGGCTGATGTGTCCGGGTCTGAACTATTCTCTAAGTGAAAATTGAAATCCCCTAAAACTGTAAAGGTCTTCGCACATAGGGCCTCCTCTAGAATATTTCCCACTGAGCCTATAAACGACGTCTTGGTGCCAGGGGGCCTATAAAGTAAGCAACCCCTAAAGGATTGCTGGTTGGAAAGAATAAAATTAAAAGCCAAAGCTTAGCATATTTCGGAAGACACGGGTTGAAAACTACCCTTAATGGAGCTATGGTATATAACCGCCAGGCCACCTCCTCTTTTCCGTGGTCTATCCAGAACAAAACTGAGATAGTTTGGTGGAGTGGTCTTGACTATATCTGGAAAAAACACAGTTGATGGACAGAATGTAGAACAATGTCATACATTCACCCCAGTACAAGGATCTGGGCCTAAATCCATCATTTTTTTGCACTCCACACCACCCTGGGTTAGACAGTGGCTATATGCAAATCAGCTCAGACCCTGTGCCTCATGGGAACAGTCCAGTCCGAACTACCAAGCCATGTCTTTCCCAGACCGGAATCAAGCATCCAAGGACCGGTTTCTGGCTATCAGCCTTCATCAGCCTGGATAGCTTGACTCCAGTGGTGTGGAGAGCCTGGGACTCAAGTCTGAGTATACCCAGCACACTCGGGGTGAAAATTGCAAAAAACACAGTTGATGGACAGAATGTAGAACAATGTCATACATTCACCCCAGTACAAGGATCTGGGCCTAAATCCATCATTTTTTTGCACTCCACACCACCCTGGGTTAGACACTGGCTATATGCAAATCAGCTCTGGCCCTGTGCCTCATGGGAACAGTCCAGTCCGAACTACCAAGCCATGTCTTTCCCAGACCGGAATCAAGCATCCAAGGACCGGTTTCTCTCTATCAGCCTTCATCAGCCTGGATAGCTTGACTCCAGTGGTGTGGAGAGCCTCGGACTCAAGTCTGAGTATACCCAGCACACTCGACTATATCTGGCCCTGAGGCAGCGTCCGTCCAAGTCTCAGTGAAAAATGCAATTTTTATTTCCTTGTCCTGTAGCAGCTCGGCACAATCTGAGCTGTGTTTAACCAAGGATCTAGCGTTGAGCAGGAGGCAGCTTACATTATTCATTCTGACCTCGATTGTCTCCTTATTTATATTAGCGACTGCCCGGACTGAAGTTAATAAAATTATCGGGATTGTCCTATTACAAGATGAGCATACCTCAACACCGGCCTGCGTTCCATTGTCGAACTCCAGGCATAAACAGCCAGATGTCCTCCCTCCTCCACCCAGGCTCAATAGTACATCCCGGTCGTAAACTATACCTTGTATCTTGCCTGGGGACCTCCAGCCAGGGGGCATGGCGCTAGGCGCGGGCCGAGCGCGGACGTGTGCCACCCAAACAAGTAGCCCTAAAAAAAGGGATCTCAGGCCTGCCACTGCAGTGCCTGCATGCAGTTTGTTAACTGCCTTGTTGTCCTTCCAAGTGCACCCACTTGCCAGGCCTTATCCTTCCCTTTTTATGCACATCAGACACCCCTATAGTAGGTCCAAGGTACCCCCTGGGCAAGTTGCAGTGTATGTGAAAGGTAGGACATGTACTGAGGTGTGTACCATGTCCTGACAGTGAAATACTGCCAAATTCGTTTTTCACTGTTGCAAGGCAATGTTGCCCATAGGACAGAATGGGGAATTCTGTGTCACTTGTTTCCAGCATATCTTTTCATAGGCATAAGATGGAGAGATGGAGTTTAGTTTGTCTGAACTCAGAATTTAATAACACATCTTTTTGTGAAGATGGTTTTTAAATTGTGTGTTCAGAAGCCACGCTTTTAGAAGTGGCTGGTTTCTTCTTCTTAACCATCCTGAGTGCCTCTGCCTGGTTGTGTATTGACTATCTGGGTTTGGATGTGACAGGGTCTGGGGAGTTTTCTGACACCAGAGAGGAGTAAGTGAGACAGCAACAGTCTGGCCTGCATTTGGGGTGGTGAGAGGAGTAGCCCCTTTGATGCGAAGAGGGCTGTGCTGCTACCACAAAAGATTGGCTCCACCTCCTGTGGAGTGTCTGAGGCCCAGACCCTCACTATCAAAGAAAGAAGGTGTGCACTGGCAGGAGGACATCCAGGTCTGGTTTGGACCGGGCTATGCGCCCCCTGAACACAATGACTTCAATGGCATTTAGGGGTATAAATGTGATAACTGAAACCCCTGAACTCAAGCCTGAAAAAGGATTGAGACTATTTCGTGATCAAGAGGAACCTCTGCCAAACAAGAACAGCTGAAGAGAAGGACTGCCCTTGCTGTGTGTTCTGGTGCTGGCCTGCAGTTTGCTGATTTGACTAGGGAGAGGACAAGGGACTTTGCTGTGTGCTGTGTCCCCCTGCTTGAAAGGACTTTGCTGTGTGCTGTGTCCTGAAGTAACTTGTCTCCAAGGACCCGACAGGAGCTGGCTCCCTGTTGTGGAAACTCAGGAACATCAAAGTTTCCAAGTGTGTCTCAGCGACGCTGTGTTCGTGTGCTTTTTGCAGCCTGAGGCCTTCGTGAGAATTGCCCCGTGACCGTGTGCCCATGAACAGTCTTGAGCTCTGCTTCAATCAATAACATGACCAGAAGTGTTGTGACCGTTATCGCCATCGGCCCGGACCATCGTCCCAAGGGGGAGCTGTGAGAAATCACCACCACCAGCCCGAGAGACCTGTGAACCTTCACCATCGTGGGTCCAAGGTCCTTTGCCCAAGATGAACGGAGTTGAGCCGGGAGCCGATCAGCTGCGAGGACGTCGCCTGGTTGCCCGACTCTCACAGGGAGGAGCAGCCGCCGCCAACCTGAAGCCGCACAGTGTGACGCCTAAGCTGCGAGGAGAGAGAGACTGCACCCACCACCAGGTAACGCTCAGTAAGCGTGCTTGTGTCACCGCCTGGGGCGGAGTGCGTGCTACGAGAGACCGCTCTCGGCCTTTTCCATCTTTGCAGCGTTAGCCTCCACTCTAGTCAGTTTTGCTTTCCATAGTCGCTGAAGAGTCGCAGTACCGGGATCGGATTGGGGAGCTGCACTTTGTTTCCTTGGGGGCATATTTTGGCAATCGCTGACTGCAAGTGAAGAAGTGTGGCTTAATGGTTAGAGCAGCAGACCCTGATGCAGAGGTCTAGCCTGGAACCAGGGTTCAATTCCCGCCTCAGCAGGTCTTGGGCTCAATTTCCTCGGACCTGACAATTCTCGCCTCGGTGCCTATTCTAATCATGGGTCCCACTCTGCAACTCTGGGCAATAGCTTGCTTAATCTCCACAACGGCCCCAACAGCGCTGGGATGCCTGGCTTCACCTTGGGGGGTGCCCAGGAGTGGACATTTCACAGGGAAAAGCCAGGAAGGGTTCCACAGCGGTATGGGTTACAGCGCCAGGACACCCCAGTTACATTCATACATACATATTCAAGTCAGCCAAGAGTAGCATAGAGACCTTCGCTAGCACCGCGATCTGAGCCGAACTGCTTTATTACTTGCTTTTACAATCCGCATTAGTACTTGCATACCGGACTGCACTATTACTTGCTTTACGATCCCTATTACTACTTGCATTAAGGACTGTCTTATTTCTACATAACGAACTGCATTTCGAACAGCATAGTATTGCATTAGGACTGCATTAGATCATCGTGAACTGGTCAATAATACCGCAAGAACCTACAAGGGATTGTTGGCCTAATAACCGTCCCAGAGAAATATTACAAATACACATATACTGGATATTTTTATCGTTTAGTCTCTTCGTATTTCTTCTTGATAAAGATATTGCTATTTTCCTAAATCAGTGTGGTGTCCATTTGTGTTATTATCACTGTGCTACTGGAAGTGTGGTTGCAAATACTTTACACATTGCCTTGGAGATAAGCCTGGCTGCTCATGCCAAGCTACTGGAGGGTAAGCAGGGGTTATCTAAGAGTGTGTCCCTCCTTTCCCTGACTAGAAGCAAGGGTACCTATTTGGACTAATGGAACCTACCTCAGCCAACTAGAGACCCCCAGTTCTAACAGTGGGTAAATTTAGATTGGGAATAGTAAATTTGACCCTCTCAAAGTTCAACATTTTCTGCAGTGTGATTACGTTTGGAGTGGGAATAGTACATTTAAATCCCCCTTCCCAAAGTCCAACACTTCCCCAATATGGTTCTGGTTGCAGTACAGCAGTGGTAGCCTCGTCTCAAATGTCAACCTACCCGTACGAGCTTCCGCTGCTCGTCCGGGTAGGTTGACATTTGCGACGCACGACGAGACGAGGCTACCACTGCTGTACTAGCAAGTCATGATTGGAGGAGACTGTTGAAGCTTCATATTACCGACATTAGGGTTTCACTAAGAAGCGGGAGGACCCACAGCCTACCAACCCCGTGTGGAGTAGGTAATTGTAACGCCGTCCACTCTGTGTAGATAGTATTTCGAAAACATTATAGGTCCAGATGAATTGCACTTTATCCCTAAGAACTACTGCATGAAACATGTCCACCAACCACTAACTGACCACTTGGTAGAGTATACTCCCCTGGATCATTGAACCAGGAAGTATACCTCACCATATCTCTTTTAATAAGGTAGACTGCTACGCTAATAAACTACTTAGTGGATTGCCTAACCTTTTTTAATCTTTATCACTATCACTCACACACATCTACACCCTCTTACACTAGGCCCTCATACCCCCACGCACCGATTGGCAGGGACAGAAGATCTCCGACAAAGAGCCCCATCTGGGTGCCCATCAGGCATTGCACCGCCAGCTTGACGAGGAGCAAAAACCCATATGATGAAGCATGACACCTAGCTTGCTGGGTGTGTGAGGGTTTTAAGTCCCGAAAGGGAGGATCCCCATCCCCCTTTCCTTTGTTCCTTCTTATTTTGTCATCTGGGTTCATCTCTCTTTCCCCCTCCCTTCAGTTCAGTAACTCAGAGTAACCCTTCCCTTGGGAACTGCGTACCCTTCTTTGTTGTTAAGGGCATGTTAGTTAAAATAAATATTTTAAACTGTTTCATGTCTCTGTCAGATCTTATTGTGGACAATTGCAAGAGTGTGAGTGAAATGGTCTGTCTTGTTACCGTGTTTCCTGAGAGCTATGGGAGTGTTGTGCTCTGGGGGGTCTAATCATTTGTTTGTCTGTGAGTGAGTAGGAGAGCAAGTGAGACACTATAGCTAGTCAGTCCTGTGTTTGTGGGTACTAAGGTGGTAGGAAGACCCAGTCCCTATACACCAAGGTCCCATATTCCTGCCCATAGTTCTGTGTTTGTGCAGAATCCCTGTAACAGGTTTTCAGCAAAGAGTCTTACCTTGTAAGCTATGATGTTTTGCATTTCTTTAGTTTGTAAACATTCAGTGTCAGTAGGACTAGCAATTGTTCCATTATTAGCTTCTCAAAGCTTTGTTTTTTTTCGTGCAGAGCCACTAACCAGTCCATTTCCTTGGGCCTCACAGTGCTGAACTATGGCTGCAAGGCCCTTGGGAGAGAGGTTAGGCCTCTGGGGTTGTTTCTGGTCAGTGTTTTACCATCATGGATAGTATTTGTCTGTCTTACACAGAACAAAAAGCAAGACATCTCAATAGAACTTCTAAGAATATAACAATATGGAGAAAAAAATTCTGCCTCATCATCTAAGTGAAATCTCTCAAATTAAAAGTGCACAAAATATAAAGACAATTGAGTTAAGGAGAGGCCTTCAAAGTGGGGTGAGGGTCCCATGGTGAACCTCAATTTATCATAGGGGGCATCAGCTTCAGCAGTGGATGAGATTAATTTAAGCATTTTTTTGTATACTTTCGTGAGTCGCCCTAAGTAGGATGAGTATGCCCAAATATGGGTCCCATGCACATTTACACTGGAACCATGGTATACCTGGCTGATAATCCCAAACTAGGGCAGCAACTATCATGGGCTGCTTGTGTTCTGGGTAGGAGAGGACCTGGCCTGGTAGATTGGTCTGGACTGTTCCTATTGGAGCAAGGTCAAGCTTGACTTGTATATGACTGAGTCCAAACTGAGGTGGCATGGTGTGCAAAATAACAACGGAGTGGGATGCAGCCTGAGTAATTACCAGTTGCTGTGAGTAATTCAAGCATTCCATCCATCACTTTTTGTATACTTGTTTTGTGGACAGGAAAATACAGCCATAAATGTGGCACATTGGAACCATAACCCTGCGAGTCCATGGTCCCACTGCACTTGCTGCACTATTAATAGCTATGTCTTTCAGAGAGGCCTCTTGCCCCGGGCCTTGCAGCCATGGACCAGTATTTCAAGGCCCAGAACAGTAGGCTTTCTCCCTTGAGTATCTCAGCACTGTACCATGGTTGCTAGCCCTGGGGGGGGGGCCCCCGTGGGGGTATGGAGGGGGGGTTGAGGGGGGGGGTTGACCTTTCCTGCCCTTCGCAGCTCTGGATCATGGCTTTGCAGTGCATGAGATAAGGGAACAGTGGCTAAGTAATATAGCCAAGGGCCGTGATGCAAGAAAATTATGCCAGTCATTAAACTGTAGCCAAAATCTGGGTGCATTTGGTCCAGAACATCCATGAACCATGGTGCCACTGCACCTGCTGCGCTACTGATATCTACACCCTGGGAGAGGCCCCCACTGAGGCTCATAGTCCTACTCCTACTCTGCTAAACTCATGGGCTGACGCCTCCTCCCTGAGTGTCCAAACAAGGCCAGATGCAATGCCCAGAGCAGGGAGGGCCTCTCCCAGGCCTCACAGCTCTGGGAAATTGCTGCAATACCAATGGCAGAGACTCAAGCAGCAGAGCAGTAGTGCCATGAGTGCTGGTGCAATGTAAATGTGAAATGAAGTCACAATCTGGGAACATGGGGCACATAATACTCCTGGGCCCAGTTTCACTGCACCTGATGCACTACTGATGGCTAAACCCCTGACTGATGGCTATTGGAATGTGTTAGGCCCCTCTAATTTGCATGCAATGTGAACTCACAGGTAACTACATCACAGAACATGGACCTTGACATCGACCTATGTACACAGCCCAGGGGAGGGGCCCACATGAGGCATCCCTCCGCCCCACCTCCTGGGCCTCTCAGACATGGTGTAGCACTGACAGAATTAGAGGAGGGAACTCACTAACCCATGGCACATAAGCATTGCTGCAAGGCTCAGGAGAAAGGGGCCCTCCCCATGGCTAGTAATGCTACATCATGGCTGTGAGGCATAGGTTAAGGGCCTCCACTCCCTTAGGCCTTGAAACCATGGTCTAGTATTGCGGGTCCAGGTGAGGGTAACACGGATAGGGGAACTCTCTACCATTAACCTCAAAACAATAGTGTGGCACTGCAAGTCCTGGGGAAGGGTGTTCCCACCCATAGACCACCTACCATGATCCACAGCTGTGTGGCCCATGGGCATGTTGTCCCATATTCTAGCCTCACAGCTATGACATAGTGCTGCAAGGCCCATGGGATGTGGCCCACTTCCCTGGGCTTTACATCCATAGTCTGGTGTTGTAAGACCTCAGTAATGGTCCCCAGCCATCGCTGCAAGAGCCAAGTAGGTTAGCCAATTTTCCATTATCACATCACAGGACACTTTATGCCTTTGGAGAAACACTGCAAGTGTGCAGACACATTTTGAGTGCAGGGACTGTGGGAGATGTTTATTGGGGATCCGGGAAACTAAGAGTCACATAGCCTATTTTTGGGGCTTCAATCTAAATTCCCCCTCTAAAACAGGGCATAATAAAAGATAACTCAGCTGGAGTTTGAGTTTATCAAGAGTGATTACTCTTCAAACTATATTTGAGCTCTAATCCTGTTACCACACCCTGGAGTAAGCCTTAACTGCTCGCAATTGCAAATTTTGAGTGACAAGTTTAGAAAATGAACTCTGGTATTCAAACGGAATGAAACAGTTTTAAGCTTTGAAACACCAGTGGTAAATATCAGTATCTGCCACGCATACTGTCCGACCTGGTCCAACTGGTACTTTTTAACTGTGGAACCAAGATATTTGACATCTAATCTCAGTTTTATTAAGTAAATAATCACCATGTTCTAAAGCTGAGCAGTGCCGATAACAGAGTGGCGATTCCCTGGGAGAGGCCGCCCCTTCATCTTGCCATCAGAATCAGTGACATCCCAGTTGTGGTCTAGTGGACTATTTGGAAATATGGAACCAGGACACACGTTTTTTTTTCTGGCCTCTCTTTTGACCAAATTGTGTGCTCTTCTGCAATCACTTTTCTGAATTTATTGCCAGGACCATTGGAATTATGTGATTGGGCAGTCGCTGCATTTTTCGCATAGTTGTAGATTTGTCACATAATCCATTATCTGCTGTATAACCTGCAAGTTTTACCCAAAACAATTTTTGTTTCTAGCTTTAATGGTTCAAAAGTTCTAATAACACAACAACACGTGTTGCAGTGCAGCCAAAGATTCTTTGTAAAGCTGGACTGATTACCTTTCTGTTGCTTATTGCTGTTGGATGTTAACCCCTTCGATGCTTGTGACGGAACGGTTCCGTCACGAGCGCCGGTTGGGCTGTGCTTATGACGGAACCATTCCGTCACGGCCACGCCCCTTATTTAGAACCTTCAGCACAGCGCGAAAATTCGCGCCGCGCTGAAGGTGTTAAACTGGTGCTAATTAAGTGCAATCTATCCCAAAAAGGAGCCCAGAGGGAAGAAAAAGACCAGGGTCGCCCTCCACTCATAAATCATCAAAAACCACAAAACCCTGTATTGTGGACGTAAAGTATGTCAGTATATCTTGCAACAGATAAGTCTCATGTCAATAATTGCTGTTGCTCTCCCCTATCCACTATCCTTTTTTTCTGGGGTGTATTACTGCAACACGTCCAATATCTTAACAAATATATTGACCAACGTCTCTTGACAGTCACATAGAACAACACAGGATGTCTGAAACCTTAATCTACACAGTGCATCCATACACCAAAAATTGAAAGTTTGCTAAATAAATTGCCAAAAATGTGTGGCGAACAGAATGACACCTCATGGGAACACCACCCTCGGGGTAACTGGCAGGTACTCACCAGACTGGGCCCCTTTTCTCATCACTGGTCGTCATTCAGTTAAAATAAAGAAACAGGAATGTGTCCAAACAAAAACAACCAAGAAGTGAAAAGTGCGCAATAGCAGAAACTATCACTCTGCTCGTGACAGAAAAAGTGTTAAAATCAACAGGCACACCTCTTCTCAATTTTATTCCTAATTATTAGGCGTGATCGGTTGAATTAAAAAGGCTGGTCGCTACCATCGCATACCATTACCTATCGCCAACATGTTTCTCTGCCTCAAAAGTTTCGCAAATTCGTCAGGGCTACACACCTTGTCACCGCACCATTGTTGGACACTTCGTTCTATGTAGACTGTCAAGTAGAGGAAAGCACAATAATAACAACATTAATTAAAAACACCCAATGCGCCACCTTCCAAGACTGTGTGTGAGTTGCCATATTTATAATATTTACCCTCTAACAGCCCCCTTCACTCATACCAGCTACAGAGGTAAATACCCATATCATAAGTCTCCTAAAGTGAGTTTTTTCTTAGTTCAATGTTTGCCCATGCGATTGTAATAATCTATAATGTTTTATTCTAGATTTGAAATTCATTACATGGCCAGGGAGGCCCACATAGTTGGACCTTGATCACTCATTGTTTTTGTAACTTAAAAACAAACAACAGGTTATTCTATCCTTTACTGATCACTGATTGGCACTATGGGAGATCATTTCAAGTGCGTTCTTCTCTGATAGCTACTATCTAGGAAACTTTAAGGAAGATTTTTGGTAGATTCTGCATTACAATTCAGTGTTATAGAACTACTAGCTATGAGCTCAAGATGGTGGTAGTTGGTTGTGTTAAAAAATAAGAATGCTGCTTTAACCCCTTCCGTACTCATGATGAGCTCAGCTCGTCATGAGGCACGGTGCTCGTGTGCTCGTCATGACCAAACCCATTTCTATTATGGCCCAGCACAGCAGAAGGTCATCTCAAGCAGACAATGTGTTAATAGAGAGATCATCCCACTTCCAGTAAACTAGATAGATATAAGCATATGGTTGCGGAATATACTCATCTTTTGAACTATATAAGGAACAAAGTAGCTACGTGTATATAGAGAGTAGAGGCTTAGGGCCTTATTACGACGTTGGCGGTCGGAACGCCAGGCTGCAGTGTCAGTGGTCGGGAGAACTCCTCTAAGCCAGCGTCATCTCGACGTTGCATTTTGAGTTTACCGCCTAGGTGGGGATGTGCCGGCAGCGGTCTTGCAGCGGTGCATGCTTCTGCTCACAGAGAGAGGAGCCTGAAGGCAGTGTTGCCGCACTGCAGTGCCTGTGCTGACGTGCGCACACTGTGTGCCATGCACCATGTCATGCATGGCACACAGTTCGCAGGCATAAGGGGGCACAGCATGGCGACATCTTAACACATAAAATAATGGAGAAAAAGTGGATTAAAGTTGAAGTTAACATTTGATTGATTAAATTCATTCGGTGCAAACGGCTGTGCAGCTTGGACGGGGTCTCAAGTGGCTCTTTTCGGATGTTCTTATGATTGCAGCGCAATTGGACAGAGCGCGAAGCAAGCGTGCACACTGAATACAGATGAAGGCAGTATAAAGATGAGGTACAAATGAGGAACGGTTAAATGATGGTGTGCATCTCACCACCCCTGTCTAGATTATGAATAAACTTCTGTCCAAACTCGGTGAGATAGCACCCTAAAACACAACGATAAAAGCGGAGTACTTACAAGAAGGAAAAAAGGAAAAAAGATCAAAACTGAATTTCACGGATTACACAGGAGTTATGTTTCTTTGTATTTAGACCTAAATAATATTGAATGGAACAGATTATGTTTTGGATTATGGACAGAATCACGGAAGAGGACTATGATCATTCTGTGATTACACATTTGTAAAAAGCAAACGGCAACTCACGCCTAGTACCTGGGTGGGGAGAGAACAACATAGGAGTGGAAGGCTGCAAGGCAGACTGGGATAGTGAGTACGACAAGGTGAACATGGGGAGCAAGTGTTATCGTGCTACAGTTAATATCCGGTGCACATTAGTGAGGAGATGGCCACGTAAAGAGCTGTTAAGATGGAGGTGCATTACTAAAGAGACAAATCCAGGTCCATAGTTTAAGTGAAGCACCACGACATGTGATAGATCACATGGGGGGAGGCAATGGCGCTATAAGTGAGAGAAGGCTGTGAATGCTGTATAAACAGCTAACACCAGTAACGAAAGAGGCGCAGGCAGATTATCGGCAGACCGAGTGATGACACAGATAAGAAGCAATAAGAAAAGTTGTTCTGAAATGTCAAGTGCACGTGTCACGGTAAGCGTAGAGGCGCAGCGTGTCGAAAGAGCAGTCAGTAAATGGATTTAGGGGCTAAAAATAAGAGGGTTTGAGTGCACCATTTTGGGCTCTCACATTCGTGTAAAAACAAAAGGTTTCTGTTTGTTTAAAAATAGCACTGAAGGTTCAGACTGAAAACATGCATAATGAGTAGGCTGTAATGTTGGCTTCGCTACAAAGTAATGATAAAGCAGATGAAATAGTAAGGAGTCGTTAAGTTTAACTCTACACATAATCTGTATATTATTTTAAAGATGTTTCAGTAAATTGATGTCAATTCATTATTTTTTCTAGATACCCCCGACGAAGGGACTTTCCCGAAATACATTGGGTTTTTAAATAAATGGTGACACGGAAACGTTTTAACTCTCCTGTGTTTGTTTGGAAAATCATAGAAAAGAATGAGTATAATGAATTGAAGAGAATCATGGATAAACAAGGAAGAAAATAATGGAGTAAAATAATGGAGAAAAAGTGGATTAAAGTTGAAGTTAACATTTGATTGATTAAATTCATCCGGTGCAAACGAGTGTGCAGCTTGGACGGGGTCTCAAGTGGCAACAGATGAAGGCAGTATAAAGATGAAGTACAAATGAGGAACGGTTAAATGATGGTGTGCATCTCACCACCCCTGTCTAGACATCTTAACACACACACAAAAATTCACACACTGACACACATGAAAACTTATGCACCGACCCAGTGATACACTCACCCATTTATCACACACACACTTACATAAAGTCACACACACACACTCAGACTCAAATACATTCACACTTTAACAGGCACTCAGACTTTCACACATACTCTCAAACTCACTCTGACTTTCCCACACACACCCTCATACTCACGCCAACACTCATACTGTTACACACACATGCACACACACACACACACACACACACACACCCACACACACACACTTACACACACACTCACCCCATACTCTGACATACTCTCATACATATTCACAATCCTACACACATTTTTACTCACTTACTCTCACTTACTTTCGCTAAACTCACAGAGCAACACTTCAACTAGCATTGGCATAACCAACAGGTCTCGCCTTTGGGACCTTATAAGTGTTTAGTTATCCAGCACAATTTCCTTGGTGCAACAGCATCAAGTGTTGAATGGCTAAACACTTATAAGGTCCCAAAGGCAAGAACTATTGGCTATGCCAATGTTTGTTTAATACGTACTTACAGAAAAATATTGGTAGTGCAGTGTCATCGCTTCAAAAACTGAGTAAATTATATATTCCGTACTAAAAAGCACATAAAATCCAAGCGTTGCAAAGAAGATCTGTTCGTGTCTGTCTTTTCATGTTGTTAATGCCCTTACGGGGCTCTGCAATAGTGTTTGTTTTTTTTAGCCCGGGTGTTCGACAGAAATTCCATGTGGCGTTATATTGCAGAATTTCCCATTGAAAAATTATAACAAAATTACGGGAATTATATAAATCACACCAGCGTAATGGAAATTTCGCCTAGGCTCAATTTTAAACCTTCAATGTCAATTCGGCGGCACCTTTTGAGGAACCAATGTGCAGTGACTGTTTTCCATTAATCCTGAATGTATAAAGCGGATGTGCGTATTAAGCTCGCTGGCAATCACGCGTAAATTGCCTAAAGTTTATGGCACTGCATTAATTTACATTTACCACCTATGTCAAAGAAGAATATGGAAAATGGAGCAAAATTTTTATATCAGGGCACACAGATGCAAACCTTTCCACCTAATAATTAAATGGCCACACAATCTGCTTGTCTTGTGGTTCAAAACTTGAGGCAAATGACCTGGGTGGACCTCACCCACAAGCTGTCGTAAAGTCACTACAAACCACCTAGTGTTTGATGAAGCAACGTCAGGGTGAACACAAGTTATTCTGTGTCTGGGGGCCTGTAGTTCACAATTCCGGAATCAGATTGTGTGTAGCCATGTGCTTGCTTCAATCCCGCTCTCCAGCATCCTGGTATTTACCATCAATACAAGGATAGCACCAAATAGGTTTTGTCTCTTTTTGCATCGGATGCTGGCATTGAGACTGAAAGCCATTTCTTTTATAATGCCACGAGCATTGCGCACAGTTTTGTGCCATTTTAATTGCACGACATGGAATATAACTTAAATGAAGCACTTTATGTATGCTTAAAAGAAGAATGATATGCTGCTGTTTCCTGGTGCAGCTCCTAGCCAAACAGCTTAATTGGCCATTCCAACATTTTGTGGGTTCTCGTCTCTGTGTGTTTTTTGTCAGATTCCTACCTCAAGGGAATTACCTGATTTTCTTCTTTCCCTCAGTGTTGTTGTGCTATCTACTCTAAAAGGTCAACAGCAATGTTTTCTTGACAGAACTTTTCTTTAATTTGCAAAAAGGTTGCGCCTCCCAGTGTAACCATACATTTATAACTGTTTCTGGAGGTAGCCTTTGAGTGAGCCCTGTGGGTTCAGCTAATGCCCAAGGATGTTTGCAACGTTCTACTAGGTGAGCAACTTGTTTACAAGTTATGCGTGAATTGAGCTACGCTTCCACTGACGTAGGCCATACTACTAAACTAGCAATCCATTTTTAGTTTTCACAGCCCTATAACTAATTCTAAATGCAGCTGTTCGGTAATAACTCACAGCTTAAAACCTGCGACTGGAAAACGGAGCAGAGGAACGCTGTGGAATGTAGTTCGTTAGAGTGCGGTATTGTTTAAGCTAAAAAAGTAATTCCTGGTATTCAGCATCCCAGGATAATAGCTCATAGCTTAAAATCCGCGACTGGAAAATGGAGCAGAGGAACGCTGTGGAATGTTGTTCATTAGAGTGCGGTATTGTTTAAGGTAAAAAACAAATTGCTGGTATTCAGCATCCCAGGAGTAAACATGGAGGGTGCATGGGCTTGAGATAAGCAAGGGTGGGGGTGCGGGGGAGGCAGGGTCGAGAAAGAAGTGGGGGTGTGTGTCAATGATAAGACCCTACCGTGGACTCAAGCGGCCGTGAAAGAATGAAAGTGAAACCATACGAACGAAAAAAATGCGTGCGCGTGTGCACATCCCTACGCAAACAAAGATAGCTTCAGGCTATCCACATGCGCGTACATTTTTTTGTCCGTACGCGATGGCGAGAGCAGGCATCTTTGTCCATGTGGACGCGCTTGCATTCAGCTTTGGCTGAATTGATTGCAAAGGCTCTCGCATGGCGAGAGGCAGGGCATGCGTGCTGCTAACACCAGGCGAGACCTAAAAATCCTTAAAGAAGAAGGTAGTTTGGGGGCGCCAACAAAGATTGTTAGACCAGGCGCAACCATTGCTAAAGTCACCCCTGGCAGTTGGTCCGGGGTATATATTGAGGAACACTCAGTCCTACTTTGGCAGAAATGCTGAACTGCCTGAGGCCTTGGTAATATATGGCCTTGAATACCAGTGCCTCAGAATAAAGGGTACTGTTTATTGCACCCTTTAGAAATATTTAAAATGTACCCCCAAGTGAGAGTAAACCCATGTGGGCAGGCTTACAATGTTTTTATATAAGCAGGCCTAATGTGTCAAAGAAACACATGTGATTGAATCCACATGCCACAGTGGCTTACCTCTACTAGTTAGAATCATTCCAGATAGGTTGTGGTTTATATTACTGGCTGGAAATGACTTATTACTGTGTGGTGATCAATAGTTTAAGACGTTCAGGGTGAGATAATGTGATACCCAATAACACTGAACTGGAGATAAATCCTTAGTAAACATGTCTGCAGGAAACACGAAGAGACTAGTGTGAGACCTGAATTTACCCATCATAATGGCATTGTCGCGTTCTAATCTAGGACCCTGATCGATACTGTGACCTTATGCCCCTATACGGCTATAAATCCATTTATTCCCTATATTGGCATAACCGATCAAATGCAATATTCAGAAACTCGTCTCTGGCCTCACACGAACAGAGCCACATTTCAGAATCGCTTCTCTGCAACTTCCTTTGCAGCTCATTAGTGCAATGACATAGCAGAAGTTACTATCTACGATTCCTAGATTAACACTCCGAGTTCTTCAACAAGATAAAAACTCAGCAACCTGGGAAAGCTCCGCTTGCTATGTTTTGATTAGTAATAGAACTCTAATGAGCACTGATAGACGATCACTTCCTAGTGACTTCTTTATTGACGTCTTATGTCCAAAACTTACGTCAAACCAGGCACCTTTCAGGTATAAATATTACCAACGTTGCCTTAAGCAAATGCTGCTGCTGTTATGCTGAAGCTATCGCTGTCAAGCTAATGCTGACACTATCGCTACTGCTATCGCTGCTAACTAGCGAACGATGGTGTGGTGAACACAGGAGCTGAACAGCCGTCCCCTGCAAGAGCCCAGCAGATGCAAGCTACCCGCGGACGCTGCCCCTCCTCCTCTTCCTCGACGCGCTGAGAGAGACGCTGTCTTTTCTCCTGCTGAGAAATCCAGCTCTGGCGCTTCCAGCCCACTCTTGCGAGTGACTAGGATATTGAGTTCCCTGAAGGAGATACCAGACCTCCAGCATTCTATTCCAGCGGTATGGTGTTGACTAAACCCTTAGAGAGAATTCTTGAAGCAAACCTTGGCAAAACCAACTTAACTTAAAGCTACTTACTTACTCCCCTCCCAAGTATTAGGCTTAGGTCAGGTACACTGGGGTAGGCTTAGTTAGAAGCACCAGTTGAGTATTTTAGCCTAATGTATATATGAATGTATATATGTTTTATTAATTTCAAACCATTGTATGGCTAAGAAACCATATCAATGCGTTTACAGTATTATTTCGCAATACTCATCTTACTGTACGTACTTTTTATAATAACAAGTCTTGCAATTGTGGCAATTAATTTCTCTTGTACGAGAAGAAAGACTGTTCAATAAATAATACCTTTTATTGACAACGCCCGTCTCTCTATTCTCTACATATTGTGAAAGTAATCTGCACAACAACTGACTGAGTAAAATAACTGTCTATTGTTTCACACAACTCTAGAGATTGACTCTTATCTGAGGAGCAAAGTTGTCATGTTGCACGGTTGTTGGAAAACTGAATCCCTTCTTGTCTGTGCCAGGGAAGCTGATCACTTCCTATTCAGTCAAGAAAGTTTCCAGTGACCTCTGAGCTAGTTGGTAACAAACCCAATTAAGTTTAGCATAGTCAGTAGAGGCCTGGAAGATCCGCACTTCTACGTCGATACTACTGTTTATGTTATTCCAATGCGCAGGGCCTATTGGGAAAATAGGAACTACACTACATGGCGCCCAACGTTTGGTAAGGCGATAAACTAACGCAAGACGTTAGAGTAACTCAGTCGTGCATTTTTCACACAGACCCCTTTCTCCCGTAAATACTCCAATAGACGTCTGGAGTGGGTGAAAGGTTAAAATCCGCCCGAACTCAGTAGGAAGAGATTCCTATGTAAAGCTCTGGTTTATTCAACGTTGAAGGATACAGTGTTCCAAAATATTGTGCACCTAATCTTTGTCTCCTTGGAGACCTGCTCTGCAAAACCTGCATTTATAAAATGTCAGTGTTAAACAACGGAACTGATGCCGCAGCAGATGCGACTCAGCAGGGTCCCGACGGGACTACTGAACCGGGTGCAATAATCATCCCGGCACATTTAAGAAAATCTATAACGTTAAAACGTATAGAAAATGGACTGACCACACAAGGTGGCACAGTCGTCTTCGTGATAGAGGCACACGAATATTGGCAGACAGAGGTATTCTATTCATGGATAAAATTTCCAGCGGCAAACACCGCAACACACGAGTTCCACTACTATGTAGTAGGAATTCCACCGGATGAATACGCTCCTTTTGAGGAGATTGAAATCCCATTAAAATACCAAGAACATTTACTTTGGTTTAAAGGCGCCCTAAAACATAATGATCATATTACCAGGCTCGGTCCACTAGGTAGACCAGGAGCAACGTGGCCGGTTCTAGCCAGCTACACACCACATCCGGACATTGCAAAAATGTCTAAAGAAGAACTCTTAGTTAACATAAGAGAATTAACAAAAGCATATAGAGAGTTAGTAAAGTTATTTATTAAAAATAATTCAAACACTCCTAAAAAGAGCTGGGATGGAAATAAACAATCCACTCCCAAGGAAAAAGTTTTCCAGTCCAGAGGAAGGTCTCCTCGATGGAGGGAAAGAACTCCGACTCGAGAACACCAGTCTCCCCAGAGGGAGCCCTCTGAGAAAAGATATTACCTTAGAAATAGGGATAATTTGAAAAAACCTGATAGATATCAAAGTATTGATACACGTCCCTCTCGATCTTTTTTGCAGAAATCGGAAAGAAGAGGACGGTCAGACCCAGGAGAGCACACCAAGTCCAAAGACAAGGAACCTGCTCAGAGTAAAAAATCTCAATTTCCAAAAAAGAAGGTAGCCAGTATTAGAGTAATCGAACATGCCGAGAATACTGAGTACACAGTTGAAAAACAGGGAGTGGGCACAGACAATGCTAGACAGTGCAGCAGAAATCACTATAGCCCGCAAGATCTTGATGAGTCATCTGGAGACAGTGGACACAAATGAATACATTCAGGTTGAAACTGCTGACACCAGACTTAGCGAACCCCATAAGATATACGAAATAACACTTCGTATAGAGGGTGATAAGACTAGGAAAATAAGGGGTCTATTTTGGGATAAACTCTCAAAAGGCTATGATATTCTGTTAGCTGAAAAGGATTGGCCCCCAGAGTTTGTCAGGGAGTGCCCTCGCGGCGAAGAAATGATTATGCCTGCCTTCTCGAATCATATTCCGATTCACAAAAAATATACTTATGCAAGGAAATGGGCAGAAGCCCAGGCACCGGCATTATATAAAAATCATGTAGGATGGGATGAGGATCCTCCTCCTCACAAAATCCAATTAAAAAGTGAACCAACTGCACAAAGGCAGTATCCCATTAAGCAAGAAGCTAAAAAACAAGTCAGGGAGATCTTAGATCAACTTGAATACCAGGGGGTGATTGAAACATGCACCTCTCAAATGAACAATCCTTTGTTTCCTGTCTCCAAGCCAGACAATTCATATTGTCTAGTTTTGGACTACAGACACCTTAATGCATGTTGCAAAACTTTTGCAGTACAAAATTCGCATAGTGCTGCACTAATGAATAACATAGTTAGGAAAAAATATAAAACGACATTAGACATATCGAATGGTTTCTTTTGTCAAAACATTGCACCAGAAAGCAGATACTTGACCGCTTTCTCAGTAATGGGGTCTCAGAAAAATTTCTGTAGGCTCCCACAGGGGTTCAAGAACAGCCCAGCACTATTCTTAGCTAGAGTAACAGAGTTACTACAAATATATGATGATGAGGCATTATCTTACGTAGATGATATCTATCTCACAGACGACGACTTGGAGACTCACTTGAAAAGAGTGAACACCATAATACTTGGGTTCGCAGCAGAGGGTTACAAATTCAACTTTAAAAAGTCTCGAATTGCCCATCTGACAGTATTATTTTTAGGATACGAATTATCAAGTGAAGGGAAAAGCCTAGCGGACAACTTCTTAGAGAAGTGCGCTGTACTCTAAGCTCCAAAAACGCTGAAGAATTTACAATCGATTCTAGGCTTTCTGAATTTCGGAAGAACTTACATTCTAAATTACGCGGAGAGGGTTAAACCTCTCTACGAACTAATTAAACCTGATTTTAAACAAATCACCTGGACTCAAAAACACACAGAAATTTTGAGATCACTGCATGTTAGCAAAAACAAAATTAGATACACGTGACAACACATGTAATCTTGTAATCCGAGTCATCCCAGGAAGATGCGGATTCATGTACCTGACCTCTAATGAGTGAGAAAAGGTACCAATTTCAATTAAATCTCACTTGTACACACAAGCAGAAAAAACATTCAGTCCCACAGAAAATACTGTGAAAGCAGTGCAAATTCCATTAGCAAATGAATGAGAACTAGCACATAGCAAAAGGATTAACATCCTCACAGCGGAATCCGCCTTCGAGGCGCTATTCAGCCCAGTGAACCTGCCTATAGTGTCACTGGATCCGAAATGGATACAGTGTATAGATTCTCTTGGAGCGGAAGATGTGAAATACTATTTCGCCCCGCAATTCGAAAAACTGAATGATTTAGAATATGAAGAAGAATATCCTCTGCCATCGAACTTCTACCTCTCCCACAGTATGTTTGTATAATCTATACAGATAGATTTGTACAGCATTTTAATGTAGAGAGCAAATCCTACGATGCAGCCAACGCGATTGTTAAAGGTCGCTGGCTGAGCGGTAAATTCAGACCGAAAATAACAAAAACTGAATCAGTGAAGTACTGTTCGGCTCAGAGAGCTGAAATCAGATGTTTAAAGATGGCGCTCGAAAATGCAGAACGTGAATTCCCGACACTAATCGTGTGCGATTCTCATTTTTGCGTCAACTCTTACAATGATAAGTTGCAGAGCTGGATTGAAAACGATTACAAAGATGACACAGGTGCCACAATAAAGCATAAATTGCTCTGGAAACAGGCAGCTCTTTTACAGAAAGAACTACAAAAGACTCACGTGATACACACTCTGAGTCATCAACGTGATGGCGTTCACGTTGCAGGGAATTCATTGGCTAATACAGCAACTAAACCGGCTTCCGTAGCCACAAAAAAGCGTTCAGAAAAATACATAGACGGGGAAACCATGCTGGCAGTCAAAACGTCCGTAAAAGGCGACTGTGCAGCACTACCCGTGAACTATCCACTCAATTATGCATACGTAATCGATGCAAAATCCGTTCCTTTTGCTCGAATCCCTGGAGTGGGGGATAGGGTAATTCCAAACATGAACCGGAGAAAATTATTAATAGCAGGCGCACACATGGGTGAAGGTCCAAGGCATAATGCAATGAGGGAATCTCTGACCGAATTACAATCAGTATACTGGTGGCCGGGAATGAGCGTGCAACATCAAATATATGTAAAGAATTGTCCCGACTGCGACAGGGATCGCAGTAGTGAACTACGCTACCGGCTACCAATCAGAAACAGCGTAACGCTGTCTACATGCCATCCTGCGTCCTATTAGTCATTAAGGCTAAATCCACGTAAAAAATGTGGCCTCCAGCGCTCGGCTGACGCCAGAACGGTATAAAAGATATGCGAGTCTTTATCATCACATACGCAATTGCCATGTTCCATTCTGACCAGGGTCCTGCTTTCAGCTCTCGAGCTTATAAGGAGGCCATGGCCAGCATGGGAGTTGGGTTGGGGTATTCTTGTCCGTCACACCCCAAAGGGAACAGTGTGGTAGAAAGAAAAAACCGGGACATAAAGCAATCTATAACAGTGAAGGTATTAGGTTCGGGTGCTGGGTGGGTCAAACATTTAATAAGTGTCCAGATCAGTCTTAATAATTTGCCAAGAAATTCTCTAAAAGGTTTCAGCCCATACGAACTATTGTTCGGAACTAGAATGCGAGTTCAGGACTTAGATAGTCAGGTATCAGTGGTACAAGATAAGAAAACAGACTTTGACATCAAAGATCATTTGGCTGTTTTACAGGACTTGAATGAAACAAGAAAATCCTTAAGCAACATAAAGTTAAAGCAACAGCCAGCTACCACTGACGAGGCACCACCAGCAACAGCCCCAGCAAGGCCTGTCTGGATTCAAAAGATTGGGGATCTAGTCAGAGAAAAAATAGCGGTGAAGAAGGAATTTGGGCCTTCTTACAGAAAAGCAGTACCTGTCTTAGCAGTCAAAGGAACAAGATCAGTAGTACTACCTCCCCTTGCTGGTAAAAAGGAGAACAGAGTTGTACCAATCGACCTGGTAAAACCACAAGCATGCGGCCTATAATCAACAGTAGGCCCAGTGGACTCCCAAGAAACAACAGAATACCCAAACTTGCAACAATCCAAGAGGTTCAAACTGAAAGACTAATCACATTCGATCAGCCTGCAGTGCACAGAGAGGGACTATGCAATAATGCCATGGAACTCGTGCCTCTTGAAACACAGATTGAAACAGTTTGTCAAGAAACACCAGTCTACAATGATGTGGCATCTGAATGTGCTACCGAAAGACAAATTGAAAGAACAATTCCAACAATTGACAGAACTGCCTCTGGTTATTTCATCAACTTCGATAACTTTTCCGAGGATCAAAGCAACCCAGAAGTGATGCCAGAAATAAAAAAGACTTTTGAAGAAAAAGCAACGGAACTCTTTCATCAACTAAAGGAAATTTACCTTATTTCCCCATGGTTAGAGTTCTGGTTCGGTCTAGGTGTATTTTTCCTCCTGCTTTGGCTCATCATGGTACTTTGTTTGGGAAAATTCATTGAGGGAAAATATAGTACAATGGACACAGCAAGTCAGAACATCAACTTAGTCCTCAAACCACACAGATCATCCCACGTGAAGAAAAGAGAACTGTCAACAGTAAATGTCACAGCCATTCAAAATACCCGGTGGGGTAGTATGGGATAAAACTGACTATGAAATCTATGGTCCGGTCGAGATCCTGAAGTATCCTCATCAATTCAAGGTTTCCTTAAGTGACTTTGTAAAACCTAGTACATTCTCTGATGATTGGGACTTTGAAAGTATTAACAATATGATGTCTGATTTGGTAATGTCAGCTAGATTCACAGATCATGATTATTTACAAGGTTCGTCTAGTTATGAACAGATGTTCTGCTTCACACATTATGGTGATCATTACTTGCATAAGTCTGCACAGCCTAGAAATGTTTTTAAGTATAATCAATGGGAACATTGTGCTACACCACCTAAAAGCAGTTCTAAAACATTCTTTGAGAAATTCAAGTACTTCTCAGGGTTTAACACCAGTGATGCAGAAACGTTTTATTATAAACTGTTAGATAAAACAGGATTGAAAACAATGCTGACAAATACTAAATTGATATATTCAGAAGCATTTTATGAAAAAATGATGACATTTGGTTTTGATTATTGGAAAAATAACATTGAAACAAAAACCATCTGGGGTATAAAAGAGTGGCAGGTACAAGGCCTAGAAGCACTGTTTTGAGCCTGCATGATCCCAGAACAAATGATGTTTTTAAATGACACAATTCATCAAACAACCTGTCTTGGCCTAGCTAAGTTCAAAGACCTTAACAAACCGTCTATTCCAAAGCCAATACCTGAAAATACAACGACAGATATTGAGATAGACGTATCTAAAATTTTACATTTAAACAGAACACATCCTGATTGGAAAAAGTGGCTAATCTGGCCTACTGACACAAACAACTGTCAAGATAGATTCCTGAATAAAACTCAGGGGTTAAAAATAACCAGACAAGACCCTAGATACTCCCAGAGACAACATCCAGGGATAGTAACAACATACAGTGTAGGGAAACTCTGCCTTGAATGGCTAGGATCAACCACACTGGCTGAAATTAAGCAACACTTGTCTTTACTTAAAGAGGGTGCTGATTTGCGCGATTTTATTATGGGACCACGCAAACAGCGTCAAAAGCGTTTCACAGCGACCAGTATCTATGCTGCATACAATGAGGCTTGGAAAGTCACACAAATTGAAACAGCAGAAAAAATACGAGAAATTGATTGTATTAATTTGGAAAAATCACTTTCTGTAGTGGACAATGGGTTAATGACTCTGTCCTCCAGAATATATTCGTTGGACAATATTGTATCCTCTGCCTTTGATATAATAGACGGAGACTTGCTAATGTTACAGCATGGCCAGTCGCAATTACGTTCTATTGTACAATTAGGCTGGACACTACAAAATCTTCGTTCAGGCTATGTGCTTTGGCGTTTAATCAACACAACGTCATTGTTTTCCATTTTTAACCTTACTGATAAACAAATCAGCTTGGCACAGAAAGGAGCAGACTATACAATCCTGAGCATCGAAAAACTTGAGAGATTACCTTTGACAATGTCAGAAAGTCCTGTCATTGAATGGATAATACACGGGATTGTCACAATTCCGATAACAACTTTCCGATTTAAAATTGCCTTGAATACATACCTACTGGCCAGTATGAACGATTAGGTAAAGGATATGTAAAGTCAGCATGGAAATTACCATACACGCATTCATGCTATAGTGACAGCAACAAAAATGTATTTCTTAGTGGTGAAAACTGTAAACGTTCACTAAGCGATATACTTTTGTGCCAGGGTATTAATTTACACTGAGCCTGTGAAGGGAATTCTAACAACCTTTCATGCCACCAGCTTGTCACACCTGCAACGCAGATAGAGCCTTTCTTTATGCAACTCGCAAATGGGAGTTACATTCTAAGGACGGATCACAGATGTTGTGGCCTTTTGCCAGGAAAAGCGTATCTCGTAAGCGTAGCTTCCATGGTCAAATGCTGTATGCAAGCATTGTTTCCAAGCGGCCCTGGAGACATAGAGACTCCCATCTGGCCTCGTCTGAATTTCTCTTCTATACTAATTGATACTTTGAGCAAAATGAAGTCTGTGCTTTTGCAGACAACAGTGCCCATCACGTCATCAAAAGAGACGTATGATCTCCTAGTTGCAAGGACAGCTACGGAGGTTCATGACCTTTTATCAACAAATTGCCCCGTGCATTTCGTAAAAAAACATGCTTAGCCAAATTATTAACATGTCTAGTGCCATAGGCATCCCAGGCATATTTAAGACGATTTTTAGGGGACTGCTAACACCATTTCAAGCAATTCTGGGAATCGTTCCCAATTTTGTCCATTAAGTCTTTGGCGGCATACCCCTATTTTTGGGACTTGTAGCAGGGATTTTATTTTTGACCCTCCTGCTCCGATATGGCAAGCCACAGCTCAGACATGACTCCTATGGGAATGGAAGAAACAATCCTAGCAGTGCGCTACCGGGACAGAATAACTAGAGTCCTTGGATTGGCCAGGCTGAGAGATCTAAACATGACCTGGTTCCTTTCATTCAGACCTATATGGCAATCCTGCATCTTACCTGTGCTACGATGTATGCTATGCGGAGATGAGTGTGTGTTGGACACCTGTCTTGCACTTCCATCAGCAGTACCAATGGATATCGATACTTTGCTCAGTCCGATAACGGCTCACGCATTGTGTTGTCCCCAGCGGCTACCAATCCTGATGACGGCATTCGTTGAGACTCCTGTACTACGACTAGGTGGTAACAGTGGAGCGAGTGACAAAAGCAACATCACCCAGGTACGACCTTCTGTGAACATTGCTGATCCAGCATTTGATGACAGCAATCATTCTCACACCTGCCAAGTTACAGCATTATCGACAGCTGACAGTTGGTGAGAAAGGCCGCTGAGGCTCTGTGCGTTTATTTGCAATTTAAAAAAATACTTTATCTGTGTCATTGTACTCTGATCGCCGCTTCTCGGCGCAACGCGTAATTTGTTGTACTTTTAAAAACAAACGTACCTTTCTTGAACGCCGCTCCTCGGCGCAACGTTCTATTCTTGGCCAGACACTTTTTCTCGCTCTAAGCACCGATCCACCACGGCTTGTGCCGTTTGTAGCGGCGGGCCCACACGAGCGCTACTTCCTGCATCCGGCCCTAACATCCTCACTTCCGCCCTGCTGGTCAATCTGCAGGTTAGCGGTCTAGTGAGTGGAATTGTTAGGCTACTTAAGACCAGCGTAGCCTTTAGTTGGGGCTGACAGTTGGTGAGACAGGCCGCGGAGGCTCTGTGCGTTTATTTGCAATTTAAAAAAATACTTTATCTGTGTCATTGTACTCTGATCGCCGCTTCTCGGCGCAACGCGTAATTTGTTGTGCTTTTAAAAACAAATGTACCTTTCTTGAACGCCGCTCCTCGGCGCAACGTTCTATTCTTGGCCAGACACTCTTTCTCGCTCTAGGCACCGATCCGCCACGGCTTGTGCCGTTTGTAGCGGCGGGCCCACACGAGCGCTACTTCCTGCATCCGGCCCTAACATCCTCACTTCCACCCTGCTGGTCAATCTGCAGGTTAGCGGTCTAGTGAGTTTCTTTCCACTGTGTATTTAATGACGCAGTGGCGGAAGCGCAGCGGACGAGCGCAGCGGGAGCGCCGACTTCGTGCCGAAGTCGTGCCAAAGTCCTGCCCGTCTGCGCCTGTCCGCGACTGGACGGGACCAGGGGCCACTCTCTCTGCTCCCGGCCACATAACATACTCCCGCACTACCTTACTAAGTCTGCAGCTGCCTCCTTGTACTTTTGTCCCAGCTCTCCGTTGCCAAGATGCGCCGCTGAGGTGTCCAAAATGTGCTCTCACACTTGATTCTGTCCCCCTTGATGTATGCACTACTTCACCCACATTTTGGGATACTCCCTCTGTCTCACATTTTACTTCTATTACTCACAAAACTTGCCCTGATTTGTGTTTTATCAGTTTAAATTGCCGATCTCTCTCCAAACATAAGAGAGACATTTTTGACCTCCTTATGTCCTCTAGCCCTGCAGCCATGTTTGTGACGGAAACATGGCTAAATGAGAGCTCCGGCCCGGACATCACCATGGCTCTCCCTAATAATTACACTTTTTTGGGGAGAAACCGAGCTCACAAGGAGGGTGGTGGTATTGCTATAATTTTTAAAAGGGAATATTCCTGCAAATGGGAAGATCTTGATTTCCCCAATTGTGAAGCCGGTCTTTTTAAACTTTTACTTTCTCCTAATTTTACTTTGACTGGAACTCTTATTTATCGCCCCCCAGGCTCGGCCTGTGCATGGGCATCCTCCCTCCCAGAGCTCATTGCCCCTTTGATGTTACAATCCACCAACTTCCTAATAGTGGGTGATTTAAATATTCATTTTAACCACTTATCCTGCCCCATTAGAACTCGTTTGTTACAGGACCTGGCCGCCTTGGATTTACATCTGCATAATTCTGGCCCCACCCATAAAGCTGGTAACTTACTGGACCCCATTTTTTCTAATCTTAACATCATCACCTGCCTTCCCCCTCAGCCCATCGTTGGTCCAATCATTTTATCATAAATTTTTCTCTAAATATATACCACAAATCTTCTACTAGTTTACATCCACATAAAGCCAGCAGAAATTGGAAACGCTTAGATAATGGTAAACTTCACATCTGCCTTGAGAATTCTAGGCCCACGTTTCCTACTATTACCACTAGAGATGTGTCTGTGGTCAACTCCTGGCTGATGTCAGCCTTAGATTCTTGTCTTCCAGCTCAGAGGAATAAGCCTCATATTCACCATCCACCGGCTCCCTGGTTTAATGATACACTTCGTCAGGAAAAATCTTGCTGCAAGAAACTGGAACGCATTTGGCGCTCCAACTATTGCATCGATAATAAAAAAAGATACAAGACTGCTCTTCAAGCATACCATTCCGCCTGCGACACTGCCAGGGCCAATCATGCCAACAACACTATACTTAATGCCCAAAATCGACCTAAGGCACTTTTTAAAGTAGTAAAAGATCTATCAGGCATGTCCTCTGCACCTAAAGATCCATGTCTCGACACAGAACAATTTAATTCTCTTGCTAATTTTTTCCTTGAGAAAATAGATAAAATCTACGCTAATTTCAGCGTCCCTTCATCTGATGCATTCTGCTCTGATCCACAAACACCCAATTCTTGCTCTGTTGAGGCATCTATTGCCACTTCCCCTGCCCCCCAACTTCACTTCTGGGATTTGATTTTGTTCCCTCTTTTTCGTAAATACCTAGATGAAATAAAATCTGGCTCTCCCCTTGACCCCATGCCTCCGCAAATACTTGGTACCCTGGATTCATCTACACTTCAGTTCATTTTAGATCTTCTGAATGCTTCATTGGTTGAAGCCACGGTTCCCAAAGCATGGAAGCATGCAATGGTGGTTCCGTTGATAAAAAAGGCCAATGCTGACCCAAATAATCCATCTAACTTCCGGCCCATCTCTCTGCTTTCATGCTACTCCAAAATTCTGGAAAAGCACGTTAACTCTCTTCTTACCTCCTATGATGAATCCTCAAATTTCCTTCACTCTTCACAATCCGGGTTCAGGGCTGGCTTCTCCACTGAGACCACTCTTCTTGGAGTATCAGAGACCATTAGACGACAGGTGGACAATGGGGAGACAGTGGCACTCATTTTGTTAGATCTGAGTGCCGCATTTGATACTGTCTCCCATACCATCCTTTTGTCCACCTTGAAATCTATTGGCATTGATGGCCCTGCCCTGCCCTGGCCTGGATTGCTAGCTTTCTTTCTGACCGCACTTTTCAAGTTTTCTCCTCTACCTCTGTCTCCTCAATCCACGTTTCTTCTCACGGTGTTCCCCAGGGTTTTAACCTCAGCCCCTCTTTTTTAATCTTTATGTGAGACCTCTAGCCTTCCTAGCTGAGCAAGCAGGTCTCACTATTTACTCTTATGCAGACGATACTCAAATCGTCTACTCGCTATCAACCAATAAGCATCTTCCCACGTCCTCCCTTCGGTCTGGTCTGGAACAAATCTCCAACTGGATGCATAGACATAAATTAAAATTAAACAGAGATAAAACGGAGCTGCTCTTGTTTGGTCCGAATTCATCGCTCTGGGGCCCGCAACACTGGCCTCAGCAGATGGGCCCTATTCCCACCCCTTCAGTAACAGCTCGTAACCTTGGGGTCCTCTTTGACAACCAGCTGTCAATGAAGCAACATGTGGTAAAAGTCTCAGCCACCTGTATTACCATCGTCAGGTGGATGAGAAAGATCACGTGGATGCTTCCAGCAGACACCCTGAGGACTGTAGTCCAGGCCCTTGTTACATCACGGATGGACTACGGGAACATTCTTCTTCTGGTTGCCTGCAAGGAGGTCACCAAGACATTACAGGTGGTCCAGAATATGGCAGCTCGCCTCATCTGTAATCTGCCTGCCAGGTCCTCGGTCTCCGTCCATCTGCGCAATCTGCACTGGCTGCGCATTGAGAGCCGAGTGAAATTTAAAGCTCTCTGTATAATGCATCATATTAAAACTGGCAAAGCCCCGAAATATCTGTCCTCTTTGGTACAGCATTATGTCCCTTCCCGTACATTGAGATCCTCTACGCAAAATAAGTCTCAGATCCTGCGCTTCAATAAAGCCAAAATGGGCGGTCGCTCATTTGCGTTCTTAGCACCTTCCCTATGGAACTCCATGCCTCAACCCCTGCGATCCAAAATCTGCTACCTTAAATTTTGCAGGGGAATCAAGACCTGGCTTTTTAATTCTTAAATTTGCTGCTTAACCCTTCTCAGCTCAACTTACCTTCTGTTTGCTCACTAGCGCCGGGAAACCTCCGGGTAGCTGCGCGCTCAATAAATGTAATTATAATAATCGAATTTGGTCGAACTGTCACCTGATTTTGTAGACCAATTCTTTGAGAGCCTGTCTGATATGATGTTCTCACCCGAACAGAAACAATAACTTTAGAGAAGCATTCCGACACACAGCGTTCCCATGAACTCTGAATTCGGCCTTCAGTTTTGATCAACAAAAACTGCTAAAAAGCGTTGAAACTCTATTCCCCCGTTCACAAGAAAATATTTTTTGGATTGGACTATTTTTCATAATATTTTCCCCTTTTTCTGGCACGAAAAATTATTTGCTTAAAGTAGAACTATTCATAAAGAACAGAAGCTTCGACTTCTACTTTTAGGTAAATCTAGAGACATAATAACTTTCAACCAGCCTCTAGCACATTTTACTGAAATGCATTTATATGTGATGAAATTATCTCGCCCTTCTTTTCTGTATTCAGAGATATTTCATGTGTAATTCTTTTTGCAAAATCGTTCATTGATTGCATATGCTATAATTTTGAATGGTTTCTATGCTTCAAAAACGTACAGTACCTATATTTTCAAGTATTACAAATACGCCTATTTCAAATGCATATATGTTTTTTGGGGTGGGCAATGTTACACATGCATCTTATTGCTCTAGTTTTAGCAATTTGATGGACATAAATTCATGGGGTGGGCGTGTTGCATTCTAATCTAGGACCCTGATCGATACTGTGACCTTATGCCCCTATACGGCTATAAATCCATGTATTCCCTATATTGGCACAACCGATCAAATGCACTATTCAGAAACTCGTCTCTGGCCTCACACGAACAGAGCCACATTTCAGAATCGCTTCTCTGCAACTTCCTTTGCAACTCATTAGTGCAATGACATAGCAGAAGTTACTATCTAAGATTCCTAGATTAACACTACGAGTTCTTCAACAAGATAAAAACTCAGCAACCTGGGAAAGCCCTGCTTGCTATGTTTTGATTAGTAATAGAACTCTAATGAGCACTGATAGTCGATCACTTCCTAGTGACATCTTTATTGACGTCTTATGTCCAAAAACTTACGTCAAACCAGGCACCTTTCAGGTATAAATATTACCAACGTTGCCTTAAGCAAATGCTGCTGCTGTTATGCTGAAGCTATCGCTGTCAAGCTAATGCTGACACTATCGCTACTGCTAGCGCTGCTAACTAGCGAACGATGGTGTGGTGAACACAGGAGCTGAACAGCCGTCCCCTGCAAGAGCCCAGCAGATGCAAGCTGCCCGCGGACGCTGCCCCTCCTCCTCTTCCTCGACAAGCTGAGAGAGACGCTGTCTTTCCTCCTGCTGAGAAATCCAGCTCCGGCGTTTCCAGCCCACTCTTGCGAGTGACTGGGATATCGAGTTCCCTGAAGGAGATACCAGACCTCCAGCATTCTATTCCAGAGGTATGGTGTTGACTAAACCCTTAGAGAGAATTCTTGAAGCAAACCTTGGCAAAACCAACTTAACTTAAAGCTACTTACTTACTCCCCTCCCAAGTATTAGGCTTAGGTCAGGTACACTGGGGTAGGCTTAGTTAAAAGCATCAGTTGAGTATTTTAGCCTAATGTATATATGAATGTATATATGTTTTATTCATTTTAAACCATTGTATGGCTAAGAAACCATATCAATGCTTTTACAGTATTATTTCGCAATACTCATCTTACTGTACGTACTTTTTATAATAACAAGTCTTGCAATTGTGGCAATTCATTTCTCTTGTACGAGAAGAAAGACTGTTCAATAAATAATACCTTTTATTGACAACGCCCGTCTCTCTATTCTCTACATATTGTGAAAGTAATCTGCACAACAACTGACTGAGTAAAATAACTGTCTATTGTTTCACACGACTCTAGAGATTGACTCTTATCTGAGGAGCAAAGTTGTCATGTTGCACGGTTGTTGGAAAACTGAATCCCTTCTTGTCTTTGCCAGGGAAGCTGACCACTTCCTATTCAGTCAAGAAAGTTTCCAGTGACCTCTGAGCTAGTTGGTAACAAACCCAATTAAGTTTAGCATAGTCAGTAGAGGCCTGGAAGATCCGCACTTCTACGTCGATACTACTGTTTATGTAATTCCAATGCACAGGGCCTATTGGGAAAATAGGAACTACACTCTCCTTGTCCAGACCTACCAAGAGAGCCTGATGTGATCCAATGAAAAGGCTTTCACGGCCAGAGTCAAACGGTGGATTCAACAGCAGAGTAAGACTTCTGCCCTCAGCCTATTCCCTCTTTGCCTGTTGGAAAAGGACAGATCTCTGAAAAGACGCACACCCTGAAACTGACATGGTTTAAAGATTTTTGTCTAACATATTTCTTCCGACGACTGTTTGTGTTGAACCTCTCTCAGCAGTTTTCTTAGAACACCCTTCAATGAAAGTTAATATTTGTGGGTTTTTGTTGTTGTTGTTGTTGTTGACAAAAGATGAGCATATGTTATGTGCATTACTTTGGTGCATTTAGAAAAAAAAGAAATTCACTGTAAATAAAAGCTGGAACAAGCAGGAGTAAGGCATTGGCCAATGGGAGTATCTGTAAAGTACAAGTTACTGAAAGACAAAGATCAGTGTTTTGTGTACAATCGTAACCACTGCTTGATTGGACATCTTAAATATCGCCACCCCTCTCTGTGCGAAGCAGCAAAGAGAAAACGTTAAGATAGATATACTGTTTTGTATATGATGCACGTATAAATTAACAGAAATCAAAATATTATGACACTTGGACACTTTCGCAGCAGCTTGTCCATTGGCCAAAGCTCCCCTAAAAGTATGCACCAATATCAGGAATTTTGTGTCATCTAGGACAACAAAATATCTTAAATCCTGCCACTTGCCCCTCAAGTTGTAATCAAGCAGCCATCTTTTGTGGCTACAGTGGAAGGGCTGGCAAGGTTCATCTCAACATGTGGTGGATTTTCATCATCATAGATAACTTTATTTCGGCATAGCCATAAAAGTACACATTAAATAAACATACACACAATGTCCCAGTACTAACAAATAGACACATTAAACGGGTTATTTCAGGCAACAATCACTATTCACTTGAAGCAAACCCCATTACAAAAGATTTTCCCTATAAAATATAGTTAAAAATTCATGATAAAAGGTCTACACGGTCAATCAAAACCTTTAAGAGTCTTTAGAATTATTATCAGCAATAGTGACCCTCCTTTTCGCCCACACCAGGCCAAAGAATTTGTCCGTGACACGAAACGCACAGCAGCAATGTGTCCATGCGTAAAATTCTTAGAGCTACAAGGGAGCTAGTGGTACCTATCTGCCTACAGACTGGTGCAATCCAAGCAGAAGGGAGCTTAGCATACAATGGGCAAGCAAAGAACACATGTGCAATGGTCTCTTTGTGTCCTTCACAGGATGGGCAGTCCACCCTGTCACCACCCTTGCATTTCACAGTAAACGCCTTTACAGGAAGAGTGCCCACTCAGTATAAAAAACTTAGGCTGGAAAATTATTTCTTCTTTAACATGCTTTCTCAGAGAAAATCCACCCCTTTCCAGATAGTGTTTTGCTCTGCAGACTCCTTGGCTCTTCATTTAAGGTAAACCTGGTGCCAAGAAAAATGCTCTATTGGGCTTTCTGCCATCTAGCTGGCAAAGAAATCCAGTGAATATCCCGAAGAAGAGGCTGTGCAGTGGACTATGTAAAAGGACATTGGGGAAATATTTACCTATGGGACCATTTCTCGCAAATCATTAAAGTAAGCGGTCACAGCAAAACGACCAGCTGGGCAACTAGCAAGGATCATTTCATGCTCCTAATCTGCACCTGCAAACAGAAAAGGATTCCGTTTTTAGGTCTCGCGACCTATCGATGTGCGCAAGCGCATCGAGCGGAGCGAGAATTCAAGTGGAGAAAACATCTTCAAACCAAAGGGCTTTCAGCCCCGCGGTTTTCATGTAGTTCACGTGAACCACGTGATTAAACATGCACGCGCATCAGACCCATTTGCTTCCCAATCTCCTCCCACGGCCGTCCTTTCTGCCAATCTCCTCCCACGGCCGTCCTTTCTGCGCATCAGACCCATTTGCTTCCCAATCTCCTCCCACGGCCGTCCTTTCTGCCAATCTCCTCCCACGGCCGTCCTTTCTGCGCATCAGACCCATTTGCTTCCCAATCTCCTCCCACTGCCGTCCTTTCTGCCAATCTCCTCCCACGGCCGTCCTTTCTGCGCATCAGACCCATTTGCTTCCCAATCTCCTCCCACGGCCGTCCTTTCTGCCCGCCAGCACTTCTGTTCTGTCCTTCCTCACATTACATCAGACCCATTTGCTCCTCCTCCCACGGTCGTCCTTTCTCCCAATCTCCTCCCACGGCCGTCCTTTCTGCCCGCCAGCACTTCAGTTCCGTCCCTCCTCACATTACATCAGACCCATTTGCTCCTCAATCTCCTCCCACCTCCCACGGCCGTCCTTTCTGCCCGCCAGCACTTCAGTTCCGTCCCTCCTCCCCCCTAATTACATCACTGTTCACGGCCCTCATCTTTGCCTCCGCATCATCCTTTCTGCCCGCCAGCACTTCAGTTCCGGCCCCGGCTAGCCCTGGCTCTCTACTTCCCTGGCTCTGCCTTTTCCCACTGTGGTTGAGGACGGTGACAGCATACAACAATTTCATTAAGCTAGGACATGCCCGTCAAAATGTGTCTAAACCATGCCTCCTTTCTCGTCGCCGACCCCCTCCCCTACCATTCCTAGCTACCCCACTTTTGCTCTCCTCGCACACCCCACCACTTCTCCAACCCCTGCCCCAAAACCACCGCTCCCACTTTCCACTAACCCCGCTCTCGTCTTCTCCTGCCCCCAGCGTCTCCCCACCACCGAAGCCCAAGTTCTCCCCTCACCCTCCAACGCTACTACTCACAGCCTACATCAAAGGCATCAATCACCCTCCCACAGGCTTCCCCAGCGCTGCCCCGCCCCCTGCTTCACCGCCAGGCCATCTGTTCCCAGCAGCAGCATTTCTCCTGCGCCAGGCCACATCAAAGGCTCTGTGCCACTTTCACCCACACAGCACCACTTTCAGACACGCAACGCCACTCACACCCACGCAAGCCCACTATCACCCACGCAACACCACACTCACCCACGCAACGCCACTCACCCAAGCAACACCACTCACACATGCAACGCAACTCATCCACACAACGCAACTCATCCACTCAACCCCACTCATCCATGCAATACCACTCATCCACGCAATGCCACTCATCCACGCAACGCCACTCATCCACGCAACCCCACTCATCCACGCAACCCCACTCATCCACGCAACGCCACTCATCCACGCAACGCCACTCATCCACGCAACGCCACTCATCCACGCAACGCCACTCATCCACGCAACGCCACTCACACATGCAACGCCACTCACCCACGCAACACCACTCACACATGCAACGCCACTCATCCACGCAACGCCACTCATCCACGCAACCCCAATCATCCACGCAACCCCACTCATCCACGCAACGCCACTCATCCACGCAACGCCACTCATCCATGCAACGCCACTCACCCACGCAACGCCACTCACCCACGCAACACCACTCACCCACGCAACACCACTCACCCACACAACGCCACTCACACATGCAACGCCACTCACACATGCAACGCCACTCATCCACGCAACGACACTCATCCACGCAACGCCACTCATCCACGCAACGCCACTCATCCACGCAACGCCACTCATCCACGCAACGCCACTCACACATGCAACGCCACTCACCCACGCAACACCACTCACACACGCAATGCCACTCACTCACGCAACGCCACTCACTCCTAAGCCGACGACACCCAGCTGATCCTCTCCCTGACCAACGACCCCGCCGCCGCCCGAGCCAACCTGCACGAAGGGATGAAAGAGGTAGCCGAGTGGATGACGACCAGCCGCCTGAAACTGAACTCAGAGAAGACGGAGGTCCTCATCCTGGGCTCTTCACCCTCCGCCTGGGACGACTCCTGGTGGCCTCCCGCCCTGGGCCCCGCACCCAAACCGACAGACCACGCACGAAACCTGGGCTTCATCCTGGACTCCTCCCTCTCCATGACCAGGCAAGTCAACAACGTCTCCTCGGCGTGCTTCAACATCCTACGCATGCTACGGAAGATCTTCCGGTGGATCCCCACCGAGACCAGGAAGACCGTCACCCAGGCCCTCGTCACTAGTCGACTGGACTACGGCAACGCCCTCTACGCCGGCACCACCGCCAAGCTTCAGAAGAGACTCCAGCGGATCCAGAATGCCTCAGCCAGACTCATCCTCGACATCCCACGAACCAGCCACATCTCCGGACATCTGAGAGACCTGCACTGGCTCCCCGTCAACAAAAGAATCACCTTCCGCCTCCTCACCCACGCACACAAAGCCCTACACGACCAAGGACCGAGCTACCTCAACAACCGAATCAACTTCTACGCTCCCAAACGCCACCTCCGATCGGCCAACCACGCCCTCGCCGCCGTCCCCCGCATCCGAAGAGCGACTTCAGGAGGAAGATCCTTCTCCTACCTGGCCGCCAAGACCTGGAACGCCCTCCCGACCGACCTGCGCCTGACCCAAGACCACCTCTCCTTCAGGAAGAAGCTGAAGACCTGGCTGTTCGAGCAGTAGCGGCACCCCCCTCCCCCCAGCGTCTTGAGACCCTACGGGTAAGTAGTGCGCTCTATAAATGCCATTGATTGATTGATTGACTCACTCACTCACGCAAAGCCACTCACACCCACGCAGTGCCACTTTCACCCACACAGCACCACTTTCAGACACGCAACACCACTCACACCCACGCAAGCCCACTATCACCCACGCAACGCCACTCACACCCATGCAGTGCCACTTTCACCCACACTGTGCAGTGCACAATAGGTCTCGCAGTAGGAAAGTTGGAGCTATTGCTTTTGTAAATGACAAAGCCCTTTATGTTTTTAATATGAAAACAAAAATAAAAGGCATTGTTATTTGCAATTGTAATAGCTTCAACTTTCCTACTGCGAGACCTATTGGCAACGCCAGTGCTTGTTATTGGAGTATCCTTGTTTAGTTTATTTGTGGGACACGTTCCTATTTATTTTGATGGAGAATTAGTGACTGCGTTGATATCATGACTGGGTTAATGAATTTGTATAGTGCTGAAGATTGCCTCTGCGCCATAGCATTTTGAAGCAAGTTCAAAGCAATGATTGATTTACAGATCTAGGAAGATATTTGTTCCTGAGAAACGCATTGCACTTTTTTGTATGATAATGGCTCCTGTATATACTTTTCATAGCTTGTTTTATAATATAATCTGTAGGTGTGTGTGTGTGTGTGTGTGGTTTAATTTGTCATTGGTTTAGTATTGTGTTCTGCATTTCTCAATGGAGAGTGAAAATGTGTTTCAGAATTAGTTATTTAATTAACCTTATTGGATGGATTAATCTGTTGGATGATTTGTTCAAAACCAATTACGTTCTTTTAATAAAAAAAGCTGAAAAAAAGAAAGAAAGAAGGAAAGAAGCAAAGAAAGAAAGAAAGAAAAAAAGGAGAATGATCGGAACCCTGGTTTATACACACATTGCACAATTTTCTGTATTATCAAGACCACTGCAATTATCTGATTCTGTGACCATAGCATTATCCATATAACTGTGGAACTGCAGTATATTCCACTTAATACATCATCCGCTGCAAAATGTGCAGACATTTAAAAAAAAACTCAAGTTCAAACAGATAAAAAGTTATTTTAAAATTGCTGCAAATGGTGCTGCACAGTGGGAGACCCTTTACAAAGGTTGATGATTGATCAATTCAGGTGTTCCAGTGTCAATGTATTCAGGTATTTGGTTGTTCAGCTGGTACTCATAGGTGAAATGTTTGCCCAGACAATATTAATGCTTGTTACATTGTCAAGATGACGAATTAATACTGCCATGGAACGTGCTGTATTGTGCCGCATAATTCGCCTTTTCTTGTTGCATAATATGATCCTCGATTTCTGCATACATTTATTGGTGCTGATTATATAACACAAACAGATGGTAATTATAGTAGTAAAGATGATACTTAAAAATCCCTCCCGGTTTAATACCCGGTTTATTAGTATTACTTTTTTTTATTTATTTTTTACTTTCCAACAGCATTACACACATTTACTTTTTTCACAGTTTATCACTACACATCGTTGTGCGAAAAAAACGACGTTGCAACTATTGCATATGATTTTATAATTTATTCGAACTTTAAAAGTAAACATCCTTGCATGCTTGCTGGGTTTTAGAAGTATTTTATATAGAACGATTATACTTCATACTCATCATTTTAATTTATTTAAGTAGTTGGAAGCGTCCCCAGCTGATTTGTATCCTTGTTTACGCACTTTCGTCCTGTCTGCATACAGAATACACCAGACTGTTAAGACTACGATCCCGACCCAATAAACGTGCCAAATAAAACAATCCATGCAAATCATACAGAAAAATTCGAATGGACGTTGCCTGAAGAGTTTTCATCGGTGAGACCCTGCCACCTAGCGAAATATTTATGAAATGTACGGTTGTAAAAACAGCAGCATGGCACTTGAATCGGAAACTGAAAGTACATGCGGTCGAGATTTCCCAGCGCCTAGTTTCGTGCTTGTCAGATAGACATCAGTCACATCATGCAATAGATTTTCACACAGTGCCTGCTTATTGCCCCACCGGCAGCATTTTTCCCCGGTACGTAATCCATAGCACTCAGGGCGTAGATAGTAATATTTCAGAAGGTGCAGTGGCACCGGGGCTTACGGGAGAGGGGTTAATTGAAAATGTTTTTTTACTATTTAATGGAGGTGGACGAGCCACTGAAAGCTCGAGCCAGCCACGGGCCCCTGAAGCCTCGTATGGGTCAGCACGAGGTCCTTTTGGAACCTCGAGCCCAAAGTGAGCCGAGATTTATGGTGTGTCTTCTGCCTGCCTCCCTCTACCCAGGATCTGGCATTAGGTCAGAGCTGCCAAAGGTGGAACATGGGATACAGGTTCGAGTTTCGGGCTCGGCTCAACATGATCCTATGATCCATGACAAATGTCAATTTCCCCGTGCCTATAAACAATGCTTGTGACCATGTGTAATGTAATTAACTGGTGCTCATGTCAAGCGCTCAGCTATAATTTAAAATTTGTTAACATTCGTGCCAAGAATTTTCAATTCTATTAAGGACCGGAGGCGAGGATTATGCTTTTCTCAATTTCTTTACTGAACACAGCAGCCAATCAAAACACAGTAAAGAAATCAAAAAACTACACTACCCATAAACACTGGGTAACCATAGAGTACATAGAAGGTATATAAAGAGTCATAGAGGTTCCAACTTCCTCTTTCTTTGTCCAGAACCAGAAATAAAGAACAACAGAAGTCCCAAAAGCCATTAAGAACGTCCCACGGAGAAGTCATCATCCAGAGGAAGGGACGAAGGAACTTCCCAAAGCCACAGGTACAATAGTAGACCCACGAAGAGTAGAAACTCGCAACACATCTCATTTAATGTCGGAGCCTGGAGGAAATAAAAACAGAGCCGTAAAGGCCATTCCAAAAGGAAGGAGTACAAAATTCAAAATAGGGCGGGAAAAGAGTCATATAGTAATGAACATTGACAGTATCGCAAATATGCATACATCAATACAATATATAGACTGTCAATAAGGGTGGGATAATCCTCGCCTCCTGTCCTTAATAGAATTGAAAATTCTTGGCACGAATGTTAGCAAATTTTAAATTCTATGTCTGGACGGAGGCTCCGATTATGCTTGTTCAAAGCTTATCCACCACAACAGAAGCAACATCAACAATAGGTTTAAAATAAAATGTTTTAAAAACAGATTCCGAAGACCAATCAGCGGCCTTCATGATATCCTGGAGACTAACCCCCAAGGAAAAAGCCTTTGAAGCCATAGCTCCCCGAGCAGAATGGGTCCCAAAGACAGAAACGTCAATGCCCGCTTCTAACATGAGCCAGCGTACCCAACGTGCCAAGGTAGCGGGAGAGACAGGCTTAAAAGGCTTTTGCAAAGCTATAAGCAGTTGACCCTGCAAATCATGTCGAAAAGGTGCAGTACTCACCTCATAATCCTTAATGCACTGTACCACACACAGCTTCGGATTGTGTGGATAAGAAGGATAAGACACAGAAGATGTGTTACTTTTAGTACTGCGAGAAATGGAAAATGAAACACCTTCCGGTGAGAAAGTGCGCCCGGCAAGATCCAGTGCACGAACATCTGACACGCGCTTGCAGGACAAGAGGCATAGTAACATTGTCAATTTGGCGGACAATTGTTTTCGAGAAAGCAATGAATTAACAGGCCAGGAATACAAGAAACGTAAAACCACAGAGACATCCCATAATGTAACATACTTAGGGCAAGGAGGTTTTACCATCCGGATGCCACTGAGTAATTTGGAAACCAAAGGATGTTCCCCAATAGGTTTACTATCCACTGGAATGTGACCAGCCGAAATAGCAGAACGAAAGTTATTTACCGTTCTGTATGCCAAACCAGAAGAAGCAAGAGACGCAAGAAAATTCAAAACTAAGGTGACATCTGCCGAAGAGGGATCCACTGACCTTTGAGTACACCAATCACACCACCATTTCCAAGCTGATGCATAACGTTTGTGTGTGTTGGGGGCCCAAGCTTCACCGATAAATCGGGCAGCGTCTGAAGAAAGGCCTGCGATTTGCCAGCTTCCCCCGAAATCCGCCTCGCCACAAGACGGAGATGACCCGACAGAATGAGAGGGTGGGGCTGCAGAAGAGGGTCCAGCAACAGGTTCCACCTGTTGGGGAGATGGAGCGGCGGAGAGCAACTCATCTCCAGAAGAACTGGAAACCACGCCTGAGCCCTCCAAAGAGGAGTGATGAGAATCAGGTCCGAGAGAAAACGCCTTGTGTGGGCCAGAACCCTGGGAATCATCATGAAGGGAGGAAACGCATAGCACAGGAGAGGAGGCCAAGACTGGAGAAAGGCATCCGTGGCTAGGGCCTCCGGATCCAGGCGCCAACTGTAAAACAGGGGAAGCTGTCTGTTCAGGCAAGAGGCAAAGAGGTCCAAGTGGCATTGGCCCCAAAACCGGACCAAAGTCCGAAACACCCGAGGGTGGAGACGCCAGTCGCTGTAATCCCGGAGGTGAAGAGAGTTCCAATCCGCAATAAGATTGTCGCGACCCGGAAGGTATTCAGCAATAATCGTGCTATGGCGTTGCAAGCATAGATGCCAAAAGTCCTTGGCGATCTCCGAAAGGAGTTTGGATTTCGTGCCCCCAAGCTTGTTGACATACCTCACCGCTGAGATGTTGTCCATGTGGAGGAGAATGCCACAGTTCGTCGCCTGAGGGGAAAGACAGCGGATCGCAAAAGAGCCCGCAAGAAGCTCTAGACAATTGATGTGGAGGGATAATTCCTCCTGGGACCAACGGCCCCATGTCGTCAGAGAACCGCACCGGGCTCCCCATCCCCAAAGACTCGCATCGGACTCGATAACAATGTCGAACAGTGCACGACCGTTCCAAGACTCCATGTGGTCCAGCCACCATAACATCTCCCAACGAGCATCCTCCGAAAGGGGAAGGAGATCTGAGTAATGAAGGCCCTTCTGAAGATGCCTGATCTTGAGGCGCTGAAGAGCGCGATAATGTAAGGGACCCGGAAATATGGCTTGGATTGAAGAGGACAGCAGACCCACTATCTGAGCCACGGTCCGTAAAGAGACCAATTGTTTGGATAAGACCATGCGCAATTCTCTTTTGATCGCTCTGATCTTCTGACCTGGAAGAAGAAGCTGACAGGCTAGCGAATTGATGCGGAACCCGAAGAAGTCCATCTTCTGCGAGGGTTGAAAGTCCGACTTCAGAGGATTGACAAGAAACCCCAGAGATTGTAAGAGTTCTATGGACTATTGTAAATGAAGTTGCAGAAGAAAAGGGCAATGAGCCATCAAAAGAATGTCGTCCAGATAGACAATCAAACGGCCCGCAAAGATTCCATCACTGGTCTCATGAGCTTCGTAAAGCACCATGGAGCGGAAGAAAGACCGAAGGGCAGTACAGTGTACTCGAACCATTTCCCCAACCACTGAAACTGAAGGAAGCGACAGTGGGGAGCATAGATCGGCACAGACAGATAGGCATCTTTCAGGTCCAAACGGACCATCCAGTCCCCTTCTTGAAGAAGATCTCGAAGAAGATGGATACCCTCCATCTTGAAATGACGGTATACAACCCCACCGTTGAAATCTTTGAGGTTGAGGACCAAACGGGAACCTCCCCCTTTCTTCTCCACTAAAAAAATGTTGCTGACGAAGCCATCGGGATGACGGAAAGAAGGAATGATGGCTCCTTTTGCCAGAATTTTCTAAGAAAAACAAGGGGGACCCTATATGTGGCTGTGGACCAAGGGTTTAAGTCAGTTTCGGAAGGACAATGGTCCAGAGCACTTTCAAAGATATATACAATGAAGATAATAAGACAAGCCGTGATGAGCTGCTTACATTTGTATCCAAGTCCAGCCGGACATGGATTTTATTTACATAATAATAGTGGAATTGTATAATGCATAAACATTTAGAGAGCACAATCCTGTGCTTTTACCACAGAACAGAGAGGGTGAAGAATAAAGGATAGTTATAGGAAGAGGAAGATATCGTAGGTAAGAGAGGAGTGAGCAATCTGGACACTTTTTGGATTGAAGTTACAAGTGTTTTGCCAGAGTAGTACATACAGGATTTTGATACACAATGGTTATACTGTATAACTACTGTAAAAGGTCGACGTTTCGATCCCGCGCTCAAGGTTACAAGGGGATCATCATCAGGACTGTACAATTTAAGTATGCCTGGTAGAAACAATCATACACCTCCTCGATGAGGGGCGGCGAGTGCCGAGATGGCCTTTGAGTGCTCAGAGCCCGGCCAGCAGTGGGTACAGCTGGGGACAGTCGGGATTTTCTTATATGGGGCAGATAGTCCAGGGGGCGTGGCTTGAACGCCGAGGGAGATGGCGGCGTGAGCCCGTAGCTCCGTGCCTCTTCCCCGTGACAATCCTGACACAGGGGCCGGAGAGCCCGTGGGTGCCCCGGCGCCGGCAGGGAGAACATCGGAGGCCAGCTGGGCGAGGCTTGGGCGGCCGGCGGACCCGCAGCGCCGAGGCAGACCGCCGATTGCTGATGCGGAGTGGCGACCTGCGCCACGCAAGATGGCTGCCGCGACGGAGCCCCGGAGCACCGAGAGCTGCACAGCAGGTCGCGACGCCGGCGGGCACTGAAGTGGCGCGATAGCCGGCAGTGCCGATCCGCCGCACAGCGGGAGGCGATCCTGAGTCCGCAGCCGCGGAGTGCAGCGAGGACGTGTGGGGACGGGGAGAGCCACCAGGACGCACAGCTGCAGGCGCGACTTTCAGTCGGACTCCTTGGCAGGGAGAGCGGGACCTGGAGCATCGGCCCGGCCCTGATTGCCAGCCAACCCATCAGGTGAGCGGAGCGCCGCCTGGACAGGGGATTCCGGGGAGACGGGGCACGGCGCTGCCCACCTTGGCGCCCCCCCCCCCCCCCCCCCCCGCCCCCCCGAAGCGGAAGTCCGGGGAGCGAGCGAGTGGGGACATAACGAAGGAGCCCGTGGGCCACTGGGGGACCCATAACCACGCCAGACGACCGAGGGAGCGACCAGCATAGCGCGCTGCTCCAGGGTAGTGAGAGCGACCCCCCACAGCACCCGGGGATCGGACACCACGGTGGACGCTCCCACTGGGGAAGTGACTGAGCAGCAAGACCCCACAGCGCGCAGGAGCTGACCGCAAGGATAATAGGCGGAAGTGGCAGGCGGGAGCGAGGAGGCCGGAGGCTATGGGGAAACCGAGAACCAAGGCGGAGGAGGCGGCGGCGTCGAGTGTGAAAGGAGGGGGCCCCGCTGAGCAGACGGACCTGCAGAGACTGCAGGATCGGATCTTGGACGCCATTTCGGCCACCAGGGACGCGCTTCATAATGACATTGCGCAGGTGGCGTCGGGGCTGGGCCTGCTTCGAGCGGACCACGACAAACTAAAAGACAGGGTCAAGGATACCGAAGTGGCGCTGAGTGACCTGGCACCAGCTCATAAGGCGATGGAAAATAAACTGTCGGACGCCCTGGACCGCATACGCACCCTGGAACGGCGAGCCGAGGACGCGGAAAATCGAAGCCGGCGCAGCAATGTGCGGATCGTAGGCGTACCAGAGACGGAGGGGTCGGGGAACATGGTTGCCTACATGGAAGAATGGCTGAAGTCAGTGGTGGCGCCGGAGGGGCTCTCGCCGTTCTTCACTCTGGAGCGAGCGCATAGGGTCCCCTCGGGACCGCCCAAGCCAGGGCTCCCACCTCGACCGATTATAGCCAAATTGCTGCACCACAAGGACAGAGATCTGCTCCTACGGAAAGCTCGAGAGGCTGGCCCTTTCCAGATAGCGAACAGCGCAGTCACGCTTTTCCCAGACTTCACCTTTGAGACGCAGAAGCAACGGGCCTCCTTCCTCACAATCAAGAAGGAGCTGCGGGCTGAAGGGATTGCCTACTCCTTGCTTTTCCCAGCTAGGCTCAGAATAGTAGTGGACGACAAGGCGATCTTCTTCGCGACGTCGGCGGAAGCCTGGGAGTGGTGGGAGACGTACAAGGCCGGGACTGATGGCGCCAAGGCACGAGAAGAGCGGGAAAAGGAACGAGAGCGCTCGCCCAAGCGGCTGCGGAAATCGAGGAGACTGTGGAAACGAGGGCGGGGGAAGCTGGGACCCACGGCCTCCCAGACTGAGGCGGAGCGGCAGGCCGCGCTACTGGAGGTCGAGAAGATTGGTCGAGCGGAGGGCCCTGAATCCAGGGGGGCCACGGACTCGGACACTCACGTATCGGCCTCTGGATCGGAGTCGGACCTTTCGGGGATTCACCGCGCAGAGGGGCCGCAGGTGACGCCGCAAACGGCGGATGAGATCCTGAACATATGAACTTCCGTTGATGCAGCATGGGTAATGTTTGGACTGACTGGGAGGGGAACCATTGCCTGAGCACACAGTGGGGGCCGGGGCACACCGCAGGGCTCGGGGCAGGGCGACCATGTGGAACGGGGGAGGAGTCAGGGAGTGAGGCGGCGCAGCCCCCCTCTGGACGAGGCCGCGCTCCGAGAGCCCTTAAGGCACCCACGGCTACGGCTGTGTAGTTGAGACCTGGGTCATCAGGTTTGGGAGTTTGGATGGGGACTGATATATCAATATTGGGGCCTGTTCTGGGGGAGGGGGGGGGGGGTACCACAGTTGGGGACTGTTTACTTTTCTTGAGGTTGTTGACCCTGGGTGCACCATGGGGAGGGCGGATGCACTGTTTTGTTTTATTTAGGGGGGGCACCACCACCACCACCGCCGAAGGGCAGGATCTGGGGAGAGGGTTGAGACTAGACCACCGGGACAATGGCTAATGTGACTGGATTGAACTGTATTACCTGGAATGTCCGGGGCCTACACACCATGCAGCGCAGACATAAAGTGCATGCCTATTTAGTGCGGAGGGGAGTACACATTGCAATGCTGCAGGAGACGCATCTCACACGACAGGAGGGGGTGGCGTTACAAAGGAGATGGCGGGGACAGGTTTTCCACACCAGCTACTCGGCCTATGCGCGGGGAGTGCTTATATGGGTTAGAGCGGGCACCCCTTTCCAACTAACGCGCCAATGGGTGGACCAGGACGGGAGATACGTGGTGGTGGAGGGGAAGCTAGAAGGTAGGGATATTGCGCTAGCTAGTATATACGCCCCGAACACGGACCAACTGGCTTTCTTAGCGACACTGTCAGGGACGCTGGCCCACTCCTTGGCGGGCCCGGTCCTGCTGGGAGGCGACTTTAATTCCATTGCCGACCCCTTGCTGGATAGGTCCCACCCCCCCCTACGTGACTCCCCAGTTCATAGGCTATCTAGAGGGAGGAGGGAATGGCAGGAGAGCTGGGAGCTAATAGATATTTGGAGAGGGCAACACCCGACCGACCGGGATTATTCGTTTTTCTCCGGGCTCCATGACTTGCATGTCCGTCTGGACACAATGCTCTGCTCCCGGGGGGTGCTGCCGAGCGTCACCGGTTCAGAGTATCTCTCGAGAACGATTTCGGACCATAACCCGCTCCTAATCCGGCTAACATGGATAGCGGAGAAGCCCAGGATTCCGCTCTGGAAACTGAGGCCGGAGACCCTAGAGGACCCCCTCTTCGGGGAGGCCCTAGCGGAGGGAGTGGACCTATACTTCGCAGAGAATGCAGGGACGGCGACCTCTAGAGCGACGGAATGGGACGCCTTGAAGGTAGTGGTGAGGGGTATTTGTATTAAGGATTATGTGGGGGTGCGGAAAGTACTGCTGGGCGACTTGACTAAGGCGGACACTACGCTTAGAGAGGTAGAGAGGAGGCGGCCCGGGCACCCAGACCTCCAGGAGGCTCTATGTGCGGCCAAGGAGGCAGTGGCCGTTGAAGTGGAGAGACTTCGGGCCTTCGACTACAAGCGATATGTACTGCGCTCCCATGTTGAAGGCGATAAGGCGGGCACGCTCCTGGCATGGCTCTCGAACCCCACGAGACGGTGCGCTCCCATACTCCAACTGAGGGACACAGCGGGCGTGGTGCGACACACACAGCTGGGCATAGTCAACGGCTTTCAGCAATATTACGAGGGTCTGTACCGGAGTACCCCGGGAGACAGGACGGGGCTGGTGGACCCCTTCCTGGCTGACCTGCCCCTGCACCGGCTGGAGGCGGACCAGGCGAAAGACTTAGGGTCTGATATAGACGTGGGGGAGATACGGGCGGCGGTGCGGCGCATGGCAAGGAACAAATCGCCGGGAATTGATGGACTCCCTATAGAGTTCTATAGCAAGTACCTGGATGCGCTGGCACCACGGCTCCTGACTGTCTATAAAGAGGCCAAGGCGACAGGCCGGCTGCCGCAGTCGATGCGGGAGGCGTTAGTGGTCCCACTCTTGAAACCCGGCAGGGAGGGCGCTGACCCTGCGTCCTATCGACCACTCTCCATGCTCACAGCGGATTATAAAATCCTGAGCTCCATACTAGCGGCGAGGCTCCTGCCTCATATGACGGGGCTTGTACACGGCGACCAGAACGGATTTATACCACAGCGCAACACCTCATTAAATATCAGAAGGCTTGTCCGGATCATGGATGGGCTCGACGGCGGGGCAGGGACGGAGCTGGTCCTCTCAGTCGATATCGAGAAGGCGTTCGACAGCCTCGAGTGGGACTACCTATATGCTGTTATGGAGCGCCTCGGGCTGGGTGCCGGTTACATTCACTGGACGAAGGTCCTTTATGCGGGGGCGATGGCAAGAGTGAAGGTGGGCTCAACGGTATCCCTCCGCTATCCAGTGGAGCGGGGCACACGGCAGGGCTGTTCCCTCTCGCCGCTGTTATTTGCGCTGGCTATTGAGCCGCTGGCGGCTGCGGCCCGGACAGGGCAGCATACTCGTGGAGTGCGGGCCCGAGACGGACACCATTTCATCTCGCTATACGCCGATGACCTACTGCTGTTCCTCAGCGACGGAGTGGAGGACCTGCAGAGAGCGGAAGCCCTGCTGGAGAGCTTCGGAGAGATGTCGGGCCTAAGGGTTAACTGGCCCAAAACGAGCTTGTTCCCGCTCCTGGAGGGCACTGCCCAGCCACAGCACCGGTCCGAGGCGGTCTGGAGCCCTACCTGTATAAAATATCTGGGGGTCCACGTTTACCACAAACCGGGAGACTTGCTTGAGGGCAACCTGGGGCGCTGCATACGTGGACTGAAGGGCTGTATGGCCTTTTGGGCCACGCTGCCACTGTCGGTAGCGGGCCGGATATCACTACTTAAGATGATCGCCCTGCCGAGATTACTGTATTACTTCCGGACGCTCCCAATCTGGCTACCCGGCTCCTTCTTTAGACAACTTAAGTCCCTGATTACGGCGTTCATCTGGGGAACGGGTCGGTGCAGGGTAGCGCTGACCACGCTTTCTCGTCCGAAGGATGAGGGGGGGCTTGCGGTACCGGACTTTGAGCTATATTACCTAGCAGCCCAACTGCAAGTCTTCACGCAGGAAGTAGCGCGGGTGTTCCGGGGCCCAGAGGATGAAAGCTTACGGGGGACGCCCAGGCATGTCCTAGCATATGTAACCCTCCGACAGCGGCTGGACAGTCGGGATTTGTCACTGGAGCAGCGCACGTACCGACAATGCTGGAACCGGGCCCAAAAGAGAGCGGGTATCCAGCGCCCATATGCGCCCGAGATCCCACTGGGCATGCTTACGGCCCTACCACATGGCGGCGACTGGTCGCACCTACAGGAATGGGAGGAAGCGGGAATACAGGTGGTTGGGGACCTGTTTGAAAATGGCGCACTGCTCCCGTTCCAGGAGCTGACAGATCGCTTTGGCATCCCGAGAGGGGGATTTCTGCTGCACGCAGCCGTAACCAGGGCGATGCAGGCCCACTGGGGCACGGGCTTGGAGGAACCTGGGACGGCAGCGGCATGCCAATACACCATGATGGCGGCAGGCACGATCAAGGCGGTAACGTGCCTCTATAATCGGATGCTCAGAGAAAATACCCCTCCACTCGCATCCCTCAAAGCCAAATGGGAAGCGGACTTAGGAAGGGAAATACCTGACACAACGTGGGAGCAACTCGTCCGCAGGGCTCGCAACAGCACGAGGAACGCTAGGTTCCAGCTAATCCACTACTATGTGCTGCACAGGGCGTACATGACCCCAGGCAGAATCAGGCGGTATTTTGGAGATGAGACAGCGGCCTGCCCTAGGTGCCCGGAAGAGGGGGCCGAACTGGTGCACATGCTGTGGGCATGCCCAGCCCTGCGGGAATATTGGCAGGACATAGGAGAGGTGTTGAATGAGGTGACTGACAGATCCATAGAATACGGCCCAGCGGAGTGTCTCTTGCACTGGTTCCCCCACACCCCCAAGAATAAACTCACCAGTAAGTTTATAGACATGGGACTGATGGTGGCCAAGAGGGAGATTACGAAGAACTGGAAGGCGAGAGTGGGGCCAACTCCGCGGAGGTGGCGGCAGGAATTTCTGAAATGGGCCGCGGCAGACAGCACACATAGGTACCAGCTTGCGCGTAGGACCCCTAGCCCAGCAGCAGCTGACACTGCTACCTCGTGGGAAGTAATGGTGCAGGCACTTAGGGACAGCGAGGCTGAGGATGAGGGGGAGGCCCCCGGGGCGGATGGGACGGAGGAGGCGGACTGAGGCCCTAGGCGCAGCAGGTATGCAGGGGGGATGACACTAGCAATCCAGGAATGGTCGCAATGGAACCTCAGGCAGGTGGTGGTGGGTGGGTTTGGCTGGGGGGGGAGGGCGGGGCTTTGCGCAGGGGGGGGAGTTGGGGATTAGCGCGTAGTTAGGTAGGACTATAAAAGTAGGCATACACAGTTATCCGGACACTGATTACTCCTTCATAGGAAACGTCAGGTGTGGACGAGCAGAGACATCATTGCCGCCCAACCCCAGGGTTGTGGGCCTATAGGCTGTGTACAGATTGGTGAAGCAAGTTGAAAGTCTGCTACAATTATGTTGATACTTCTAAGTGTAATGACCTGTACAGGTATGTCTACAATAAAAATTGTTTCAAAAAAAAAAAAAAAAAAAAATGGGGCAGATAGTCCATCCAGTGTGGACGTCAGGGGTTAAGTCGTCATTAATCAGGCATTTCTCGCCAGAAGATTAACCACGGTTGAATGACACGTGGAGTAGTGCCAGCAGTCCTCGGAAAGGCTCGGATCCGCGGCGTGAGGGAGCAATGTCCTGGATATCACGAGTGTCTGGTACGATAGACATCTTTCAGGTCCAAACGGACCATCCAGTCCCCTTCTTGAAGAAGATCTCGAAGAAGACGGATACCCTCCATCTTGAAATGGCGGTATACAACCCCGCCATTGAAATCTTTGAGGTTGATGACCAAACGGGAACCTCCCCCTTTCTTCTCCACTAGAAAAATGTTGCTGACGAAGCCGTCGGGATGACGGGAAGAAGGAATGATGGCTCCTTTTGCCAGAAGAGATTCGACTTCTTCGGAGATGAAGTCCTGATCTTGTTGGGAAAAAACAAGGGGCAAAGGAAGGCGGTGTTGGAGAGGATGTTCGTAGAACTCTAGCTTGAAACCTTGCACCGTCTCCAACACCCAAGCATCGCTGGAGATTAGCTGCCAATTGTGGAGAAAATATTTCAGTCTGCCCCCCAAAACAACCTCGGATGCCAGAATCAAGCTCACCTGAGTTGGAGGAATCTTGACGTCCTCCCTGGGCACCTCCGTAGCCGCCCTTGCCGTAGTTGTTTCTGCCTTTGCGTGAAGGGTAGAATCTAGTTTTTCCAGAGCCATAGTTTTCCTGGGCTCCTCCTCTCTGGGACTGACCTCCTCGTTGAGTAGGCTGGTTACCTCCCCGGCCGGACGAACGTCCCTTTCGTCCGGCCCGTCCGAAAACCAGACGGAAGGCACGACGCAGGTTTGATTGCGCCTTGTCAAGGCCACTGAACGTCGCAACAAAATTAGTTAGTTCCTTTAGAAAGGGAGGACCAAAGAGAAACCCTTGCGCTAAGGGACCTGATTCGGAAGATGCAAGATCCGTCAATTTAGGGTCCAATTTCATCAGAATGGAGCGACGGCACTCGCAGGACAGGGCACAATTAGCATTACCTAAAATGCAGATGGCATTCTGAGACCATCCTGCTAACTCATCAGGATCAATCAGTGAGTCAGAATTTTTCTGCAGAATACGCCAAGTCCAAAATCTTGGTCAAAGGACTCAAGAGATCTAGTCATTTGTCCTGGCAGGACCTCCACGATCTATCCAGACCTTTCTTCGGGTCTTTGGCATACTTGCGCATATAAGTAACCATAGATGGATCAACCTCGGGAGTCTCCGCTAACTTGTCTGCCAGGTCTAGTCGGGGACACTCAGAGCGCAACCTGGCGCGAACATCTTTTTCAAAGGGTCGACGAATATGTGACTGTACATATTCAGTAACTTCGGGAGAGGGAAGCCAAGCTGATGAATTTGGATGAATAATGTCATCCGGATCAAAGGTTAAGACCTGTGGGATTGAAGGGGCATCGACGAAATGTTCTTTGCAAGCTTTCTTCTTGGGAGGCGGAACCACAGGATCTGAAGAAGAGTCAGTCAAAGAAGAATCATCAGTCATGGTAGAAACTTGGTGCATCTGAAAAGACGAGGCAGATCTTTTAGAAGTCTTGGAGGTGGATAGATTTTTAGCCAATTTTACAAAATCCGCCTTATGAGGATTCTTAGGTGACTTCTTGGAACGACCTGACGAAGGTAGCCAACCTTGCTGAGTGGCATATTCAGCCGAATGTCTTTTAAGAGGGGCTATAGCCTGGTACAAGGCTTGGTCCATGTATTCAGCACCCTTAGAGACTGCGGGCTCCTCCTCAGCGTAATAAAATGCCCCTTCATCCTCATAATATTCTGCCATTCAGACCTTATGAAAGGTAATATGCCCAAGAGGAGAAGTCAAATATTGACACCCAAAGGGCACTTCAGGGGGAGTGTAAACCCCAAAGCAAGCCAAAAGAACAGGCACCAACCTGCCAAAACAGAGTTAAATGTGGAGGGAGGGCTTGCTGACACACTCTAGGCAGAGCCTCTTCAATAATTTTACAACCCCAGGTCTTCGAATAACACTAGGGCGTGAGGGGCCTAACGACAGGCAGTAGGGCAAAGGCTGGAAAGCCAATTCACTTATCTTCCGATGGAGATACTCGAGCGCTCAAACGTCCTGTCAAAATTCCTCACAGGGACGAAGTGCGCAGTACCACCGCCGACTGCTAAAGCAAAACAGCCGGTGTACTGCGCATGCGCCGAGTGAGCCTGCCGAAAATGGGAGACACGCAAGAAGGACGCGCATCTCTCAGCCCCGCTCCACAAACAGAACAACAGGCGCAAGAAGCAATCCTGCAACCGGGGGGTGAGCACACGCCCCCGAAGCCACGCCGAGGAGCGGCGAAGATACTAAGAGCTAAAGCAAAGCGCCAAAGATGACAGCGCGAACAGGCGAACCGGAAGGTTCTAATTAGCATACAGCGATAGCGCAACAGGTAAAATACAAAGCGCGCACAAAATTAACACCAATTAAGGCACAACTATTAATAATAAAGGAAAGAGCACTTAACTGGCTGCGGAGCAGCAAAGAAAGAGGAAGTTGGAACCTCTATGACTCTTTATATACCTTCTATGTACTCTATGGTTACCCAGTGTTTATGGGTAGTGTAGTTTTTTGATTTATTTACTGTGCTTTGATTGGCTGCTGTGTTCAGTAAAGAAATTGAGAATAGCATAATCGGAGCCTACGTCCTGACATAGAATTTCGAGTTCGCGCTGTATTTAAAAACTGCATACAAAGGAGGAGCTACGCTAATGTCCAAGATGGCCGCGTAGGCCAGTAGCTCCGTGAGACCCGCGCCTCGACTATCGATCCTGACACTTATCCGGTGCCGCTGTGTCGGACATCGGCTGGCGAACGAGGAGTGGTGCGCATAGACGCTGCTCCAGTCCCACTCCAAAATCGGGGACCGAAAGGGCTCGCTCATGAAGTTTGGGCCCAGTGACTTGGTAGAGCCGGGGTCTTGAGTGGTGGTGGTGGTGGCCGGCCGCGAATGAAACAACACCCGAGGCGGAGACCGAAGTCGCCGGCCGAGCCTGGGAACAGAGGACAACCGACTGCATTCGTAGTGCGGCTGCTGAAGTGTGACGGGGGTGGTGTGGAGACTTTCCCCTCCACACCCCCAGAGTTCTATTTGTGGCATCTGCGGAGCCTGGTAGATGCCCGGCCCGCGTTTGAAAGCATTTGAGTTGACAGGCAGTCCGGGCGGACTTATAAGGGGGGCAGAGGTGCTGTGCATGGAGACATCCACATAGATGTCAGTGGAATTCACCCTCCGCTAGCAGCACTAAAGTCTGCAGAAGCTAATCCTCCTGAAATACTGTGTAGAAACATTTGCCAAAACTGGGATTGTGCAGCTTGCACCAGTTCAGGACTACAGTAACCTAGGGCGACGCTCCAGGATCACTCGGCCCCCCGGTGAGTGCTGCGTGTTGTGTAGTGGCGCCGGAGTTCAACGCAGGAATTCGGAGCCCAGACCCACAATGGGTATCCTTAGCTCAACGTTGCCGGCCCCTCCTTTGTGGTGAAGACTTCGCTTTTGTGACCTGTGAGGGATACTTGCTGCCCCCCAAAGGACAGAAGAAAGCCCGGGAAGTGCACTATTTGAGCACAGCGTGGATACCCCAGGTGGGCGCCCGCCCAGGAAGGTGGTAGCATGACAGACGGAGTGCAGCGTGGGGGGGGAGGAGAGGGCACACTATAGTGCGGCGAGACGGAGACAGTTGGCGGCGTGGATAACATGGAGAGCAGAGGGGGAGCGGCTCCAAATAAGTGAACCCCACGGAAGCGCATGAGTCATGCAGTGGATATTCAGTGAGGGGGCCAAAGGTGAAACGAAGGAAAGGTCTCCAACGTGTAATGGGTTGGAACTGAGGAGAGAGAAGATCAACGACGCGCGGCGCGAATACAAGTTACGAACACAGTGGGCTGAGAAGTCCAGGTCAGCAGTGGTGGAGGAGACCCGCGGGGGTGGGGCTGATTATCTACGCCTAAGGCGGGTGCAAATGGCCTGGAGTATATGGGGGAGTAAGACTAGACTGACTAGACCAGTGGAGACTTGGGCATACTAGTCGCCTGGTGGATTATTGGAGTGGCCGAAGTGGCTGTGGGCCCAGTGTTGTCCGAGTGGGGAATTAAAATGACGACTAAACCTGAGGGTGAGAAACAACAGTCCAGGTCAACTAAGGGGTCTCGTCACATCCAGACCAACAAGTCGGACCGGTATACGCAGCCCAGGGGCTCACCTCCCGGGTCGGAGAGAATACAGGATGGGAGTGGAGAGTCTGCAAGCCCTGCATCGGAACCCACACTGTCGGATGTGATGGCCGCCATAGATGGGGTTAAGACTTCACTTGGGCAGAAGATGGAGACACTGGACCACAAGTTGGACACTATGACCATTGAGGTCAACCTAATCTGAGCCGACCTCACCAAAACAAGTGAGAAAGTGAAGTCGTTGGATATTATAACTGCAAGCCTGACAGATGATGTATCGCAGCTGCAGCAGGAAGTACGGAATCTTAAAGCCTTAAGAGACCTAACGAGCGAAGGAAGGGCCTGGAGGAAAAATGTACGGATCATTGGCGTTCCGGAGAAAGCCGAGGGTCTGACCCCTGACCTCTTTGTGGAAGACATTATTCTCAATCCTCTGAAGACGAGAGGGTTGGGGAGTTTCTTCACAATAGAGCGGGCACACAGAGTCCCGGGGGGAAGACCGAAGCCTGGGGGCCCACCTCGTCCAATGATTGCAAGGGTGCTTAATTTCAGGGACAGAGACGCCTTCCTGCAGGCCTCCAGATCGGGTGGCCTCCTGAAATACGAGAACTCCACCCTCACGTTCTTTCCAGATTTCACTCAGATGGTCCAGAGGCAGCGGCAGAGTTTCCTTGGCGTTAAGAGAAGACTCGGAGACAGAGGCCGGAAATATGCCATGATGTTTCCGGCCAATTTGCGGGTAGAGGTTGAAGGAAAGGTCTGGTTCTTTGACAATCCTGAAATTGCTTCGTACTGGTTGGAGAGACTTCCCCCCCGGGGGGAGCCCCGGGGGCAGAGTGGTGAGGACAGAGATGGCTCACGGGAGCAGAAATGATGTGAACTGCCGTAGTTCGTGATGTATATGTTTGAGGGGAGGGGTGCCACGCACAAGACTTTTCTATGGTTAAGCTCCTAGAGAATGTGTGTTATAATAGGTGCTAGGTACGACATCCTGAGCGCGGGGGCGGAGGTACGGGGTTCTGACATCCTTCTCAGGTCTACCTTTAGATTGTTGATTAGTTAGAATATGGGGCGACAGGCACACTGCAAGTTGGGGGTTGGCGGAAGCCGCGAGCAGGGGTGCAGGGTGGGGAGAGGAGGGATGGGAAAGTGGTTGCATGATTGTTGTTTTCGTTCTTCCTTTTTTTCCTTTTTGTTAGGAGATAAAGAGATGATTTTACAGCGTGTTTTTCGTTCATTATTTCCTTTTGCATCAGGTGAGAATGTGGTAGCTAGAAGTTTGTTGTGTGGGTTGGATGTCACAAGTTATCCAGGGATCGGGGATGAAGGTGCTAAGCTGGAATATGAACAGTCTGGGTGACAGGATTAAGCGCAGGATGGTAAATCAGCTTATTAGAAGGCACGCCCCAGGTGTGGCACTACTGCAAGAGACGCACCTGGTTGGCAACCGCTGCATGGCCCTCCATAAAGGGGGCTATAAGTTAGTGGCGCATGTCAAGTTTACAACAGGGTCCAGAAGGGTGGGAGTTTAGGTGAAAAATTCCTTTCATATGGCAATACAGGCTACATGGTTAGATCAGAGAGGTAGATATGCTGGCGTATCGGGACAATTGTGGGAGAGGACAGTCACCTTTTTGTCAATATATGTGCCGCCTGGTCTACAGTCTGATACTTTTCGGGACCTGAGTACTGTGTTTCTTACTTTGCCTCTGGGCCTTTTGGCATTGGGGGGTGACTTTAATGCGGTGCTTGACAGAGAGGCCGATAGAAACCCGCCGCGAATACTTCAACCATCGCAAAGATTGCTCTCCAACTTTCTTGAGACATTGGAACTGGTAGATAGCTGGCGAGTACGTAACCCGACGCGGACGCATTTTACCCACATCTCAGCGGCACACAATAGTTTGTCCAGGCTGGATTACATATTGCTACCGGCGGCTATGGCAGCTACTGTTGGAGAGGCGCGGTATCTTGGTAGAGGTATATCTGATCATACTCCACTGTGGTTGCACCTCGCTTTCGGACAGCCGGCGGTTGGCAAAGTAGCTCCTATTAGTGCATGGCAACTAAAAGACCCGGCCATCAAGAAGGAGGTTATTCAGATGTCAGACCGCTATTTTTGGGAGAATATGGGGGCGGTCGACTCAGCGCTGACCCTCTGGGAAGCATACAAAGTGGTAGCAAGAGGAGAGGTCCTATCTTTGGTAGTGGGGAAGAAGAGGAAACCTCAGGCTGAGGTGACTAAGACGGAGGCAGAAGTGGTAAGATTATAGGAGAGGGAGGCTAGAACTTCAGTGCCGGAGGACCTCCACTGTTTGAAGTTAAGACAGGATGAATACAAAGGCTTAGCCAGAGATAGAGCGATATCTCAAAACGAAGCCATACAGAGCCGAGTATATGAATATGGAAATAAAGCCGGTAAATTGATTGCGCGGCTTGAGCATGAGGAATGGGCGTCTAGGCTGGTGCCTGAGATATTGGGAGCAGATTCAGATATAGTTACAGACCCACAGGCGGTGGCTGACATGTTTTCCGAGTATTATAAAGGTGTATATACCGCCGGTAGAGGGCTCACAGAGGCTGAGACTAGTGAAATGATTAAAGATATTTTCATGCCGGGGTTATCTGAAGAGGATAAATGCTATTTAGACTCCCCCTTCACGGACGATAAAGTAGCGCAGGCGATTAGAGGGATAAAATCCGGTAAAGCGACTGGTCCTAATGGGATACCGATAGAATTGTATAAGTTGAATGCCCAGAAGTTCGCCCCGTATCTCTGAGCCATGTTCCTGGAGAGTAAAGAGAAGGGTCACCTCCTGTACGACCAGCGTGTGGCAAATATAGGGGTTATTCATAAAGCAGGTAAGCCCAGGACGCAATGCTCTTCTTATAGGCCCATTTCACTTCTTAATGCAGAATCCAAAATCTTGGAAAAACTGCTTGCTACCAGATTGGTCAAGATAGTCACAACCGTGATACACCCCGATCAGTCTGGCTTCATGCCGTGCTGTAACACGGCTCTGAACCTGCGGAGGCTGCTCGAAGATACAGGTCCTAGTGTCTTTGGACACCACTATGGAATTTGATCGGGTTGAATGGAACTATTTGTTTGTGGTTCTGGCGAAGCTGGGGTTTGGAGGGGAGTTTATTGGGTGGGTGTGGTTATTATACGCTAATCCCCTGGCCAGAGTGGTAGTTAATAACTGTAGATCAAACGATTTCTCACTGGAGAGGGGCACAAGACAGGGATACCCGCTGTCCCTGCTACTCTTCGCACTGGCACTGGAGCCGCTGGCGACGTGGGTCAGGTGGGATCGGTCGATCCGGTGTTTGCGGTGGACACCAGACTGGGAGGATAACATTTCATTGTATGCCGATGATATTCTGCTCTGTTTTACCAATCCCAGGGCGTCTTTGATCAGTTTCCTGGATGTGCTTGCCATCTTTGGTAGGTACTCCGGATTTGCTATCAATTGGTCAAAGTCGGTGCTTTAGGTTCTTGCGGGCGAACCGCTGGTAAATCCGCAGTCGTGCCCCATTCAGATTGAACCAGTAGGATTTAAATATCTGGGCATTTATATAACGCTAGACCCGAAGTTGAGATATGCCAACAACTTGGGCTCCCCCTTGAGCAGGTTTAGGAAAGATGTGGAGCGCTGGAGAGCTCTTCCGCTATCATTGCTTGGAAGGGCGGCGCTGTTTAAGATGATGGCCCTGCCTCGATTCCTGTATGCACTACAGAATTCAATGGACCTAGTGCCAGTCTCCTATTTTAAAGAAATCAAGGCACTTCAGAAGCAGCTTCTTTGGTACGGTAGACCCCGAATAACGTTCCTCAAATTAACCCTCCCGTGGTATGATGGGGGTATTGGACTCCCAGATTTACTAAAGTATTATTGGGCGTCACAATTAGCAGCTGTGAATCTAATCGTCTATGGACCCCCAGGTGACCCAGGATACGTGATGGATCGCGGGCTAGCGCCGGGTGGAGATATTAATAGAGCTTTGTACGCTAAGCGAGGGCGATATTTCTTAACGGGCCCAACCGCACATGTAGTGCAGGTGTGGCACGCTGCAAATAGATATCTAGGATGGGAGGGAAGATTGACATTGACAACTCCCCTGTTTAATGAACTCGGGAGTTTGTGGATATCTAAGGGGTTCAACAAGTGGGATCTTATAGGGATTACCCAGATAAAGGATGTTTGGGGAGGAGACAAGATACATACATTTCTCTTTCCTAAGCAACAGTATAGTATGCACGACAATGAGCACTATCGATATCGACAGGTGAGACACGCTCTCCTCACCCATGTACCCAGGGACGCCACGCTTCCGGAAGCTACCCCTCTTAAAGATCGAGTACTTGACGGGCACCTTCCCGAGAAGACTATCTCGTTAACATATAAGAAGTTCGTTACCAATATGGAGGATCCGTTGGGACGTATTAGAGCGCAGTGGAGTGCGGACGGGTTGGAATTAGATGATGAGGATTGGGTAGAGGCAGTTTCCTCTCAAAAAGTAGTGGCGATTCATAAATAAATAAACATAAATAAAACGTAATAAAAAGTAGTGGCGACTCATAAATAAATAAACATAAATAAAATGAATGCGATCCAGCGCGCGCAACAGAATTCGTTTTATTGATTTTTTTGTTACTTTCCTGAAATCATCCGTTTGCCGCTTTTCACAACCCCACCCTGATCCTCCCCCGCCCCACGTCACCGCCCGGTAGCATGCTCTATATGGGCCGTGGCTGGTGTCTAGCAATTTAGAGAGCCTCTGTTCTCCTCCTCTTCCTGGCATAGACCCTTAGTCTATGTATAGAATACATTATAGCCCAAATTTACTAACATTTTGACTGGGACTCCATCACTTTTGTGGAGCAGCCCTGAGGCAAAACCCATTTTAGATTTTAACAAGCCACACAAATCAAACCTTATTTAGCTTTGTGTGGGATTTTATCCCAAAATTACTTGGGATTTTATCCCAAAGTTACTTGGGATTTTATCCCAAAATTACTTGGGTGGAGCATGATCATTTCTATGCATCCACCCATGTATTTTAACGATTAATTCATATGTACTAAACATGGGTTTGTGCCAAAATAGGGTGCCTTCCAAAGGCTGGCGTAACAAGGACACATAACTTTATTTCTCCTGGTTACTTCCTCTTTGCATAGGTGCTGTATCCCTTTCTGTGTAAAAACTATTCTGACTTGATCGCAGGTATCCTTGCAAGGGTGCCTGCTTTGGCGCTAAACAGCCATAAGTTCACCAATATTACAATAGAGCGTAACTGTGCCATATCTTAGTAGATATGGTGTATTTCTGCTCACTCACTTTGGCACAATGCGGTGCAGCAGCTTCCTTTGCTGTGTTGGGTTGTGTCAAAGTTTAGCAAATCTGTGGCTGTATGTTCGCCATAAATGCTGCAAGTGGTATTATATATCAAACCGAAAACAGCGTAGATATTAATTAGGGTAAATAATGTGGAATGATGTCACAACTCTAAAATATCAGTAAGATAAACAGTGCCTAGCGAATACAATCAATACTCTGCAACTGGGAATACAATTTTATACAATAAGCAATTCTTGGGGTCCAACCTAGCGTATTATAGACTTTTTCACAAGTCGTCTAGGACAAAGTATGTATCAAAAATATATTAATTTTAATTAGTAAAAGTGCATGAAATACATGTGAGACACTAAAACATGAAATATGCTTTGAAACAAATATACCAACTTGTACACAAATCCTTAGCAACTACAGAAATGAATGACTGAGGAACACAGCAACTTACAACACAAAATGCTGTGACATTAGTGTGTGCTAGATGAAATCTACATAGAAATATAAAATAAATAAAGTCTATCCACCATTGGTAGTCACTTCAAAAATACAATATCAACAGAAAGAAGAGAAATGGGGCACACCATATATAAGGAACAACAATAGCAGATATAGTGGAGAGTGGCCAGCTAGATGGGCTCGAGCGGAGAACCGGCCAGACGCCATAATATCCTGCATTAATCCTGTGCCCCTAAATACCACCGGCCCCAGCAAATGCCGGCAACATATGGCTGATGCATAGCGCATCATTTGAGCTGGTGCACAGATGAGTGGCTGCACGCTGGAGGGGACGGAATTCACAGAGCAGTAGAGCGTTTCATGGACCATATGGCGCTGACCTAAACAGAAGGTGTGTTGGGGGTGTGAGGCATCCGTGACCACGAGGTGAGGCCTGGGAGACTCGAGCCCGGCGCTGTTCCTGCCATGTGTCAATGTGAGCTTGAAGGCGGCCAGAGATCGGTAACTTCTGGGGGACCGAGATGGAGGCCCTGTCCTGTTGCCTTGGCCCTTTGAGAACTGTGCCTAGGGGAGAAGCGCTGGTGGGAATAACTCTGCTTGCCCAGGGGCTCAACAGGCAGTGGTGAAGTGATGCGCTGGACCCCTGGGGGATGCTTCGGTGACCATTGGGTGACTTTCATCCGGACGCAGTGAGATGTGTATGCTACTGCGGAGGCTGTAGCTTCATGGCCATAGGTGAGTCATGCGCCTTTCTTGATCAGTGTTCCCAGTTGCCAGAAGATTTGGTGGCTGGGGGGCTCCCCCTGTGGCATGACGCACCAGAAGTCTTGCTGATTCTGTTGCCTGAGGGGGGAGCTTCGTCACAAGAGATATTTTGAAGTGTTAAACTGAACAGCGGTACAAAGAGAGGCTGTGCTTAAGAATTGCAATTCCATGGTGAAAGATAAAGGGGTGAAATCAACCCGGGCCTACAAAATAGTTAATTATATGCATGCACTCCGGAAGACAGAAAAAACAGGAGAGGGACAGGCGTACTCCTCATTGGCCCAAACAGCAACTCCTCTTGATAAAGATCCAACGCTGTTGGACTTGATGGAGGCCATCAAGGGCTCAAAAGCAGAACTGGAAACGAAAATAGGTTTGGTGGCCATTGATGTGAAGTTGCTCAGAGTGGACCTCTGTATGATGGTGGATAAAGAAAAGATGACAGAGGGGCAGGTAGAGGACCTGCAGTGAGAAGTGGTGACTATCCAAGAGAGAGTGTCGTCATTGCAGAAATTAACGTTGCAAGTTGAGGACTGAACGGGAAGATCCAGGAGGAATAACTTACAATCTGTGGGTTTCCCAGAGAGGGCAGAGGGTCAGTCCACAGAACTGTTTATAGAGGAGCAGTTTGGAAAATTGTGCACCCGCACAAGTGGTCCGCATTCTTCACGGTTCAGCGGGCACATAGTGCCTTGGTGCAGCCACCGGGCCCTGGTGCACCAGTGAGGGGTTCATTATAGTCCACCTGTTCAATTTCTAAGGCCGAGTTGCAATCCTGTAACATGTGCAAGTTAGAGGCACAACAAACTTTGAGGGGCACCCAATCTCTATCCAGACTACGCTCGGAAGGTTCAAAATGAGCACAAAACGTTCATAGCAACCAAAAAGACACTACGTGATCTCAATTTGCGCTGCAGCCTGATGTTCCCAACAAAACTCCCATAGTACAAAGCAGGAAGGCACACTTCTTTTTCATAGCAGAGGAGGTCAGTGCCTGGTTGGATACACTATCTGGAGATGTCTCTCAGAGATCAGAGTGCTCTGCGGTGCCTTCCCGCACATTGCAGAGACAATCATCCTGCATCAGAAAAAAGGGCAGTAGAAAAAAAAGATTCTCAGACATTGCGGGCATGCCGGGCCACATTGTTGTGAGACACAGACGCAATTCCAGATTCACGAGACACATTCTTGAGCAGGTGGAGCAGTCTGGAGTCTGGCATGGCCACCACAGATGGGTGTACGGCCTAACTTTGATGTGGAGCATGGTAGGTGGAGTCCACATAGTTGTTGTCTAGAGGGAGACTTTCTGGGCCACAGAAGGGCCTGCAGGTCTGCAAATATATGTTCCTGCAAGGTGCTGATGATTGGATGCCCTTGCTCTGGCACAATGATGGCATTCTAGCCCAGGACAGGGACTGCCACTGGGAATGTCAGTAAACCCTGATGATCAAGTATATCTGAATAAGTGCCTGATTGAGATAGTGGTAGGGGCTAGCAGGAGTTGTAGGGACAAGGGGTTTAGGCGCTGAGATGGCTATGTAGGGACTAAGGGCCCGATCTAGGTAAAACGGATTTTCCGATTTCAAAATACCGAGGCGGTCCGATTCGGTATTCTGAAATCGGAAAACGAGATGTAGATAATAAAAGGCGAATTAATACCGATTCGGTCGGCATCGGTAATGAGAATCGGTACGTTCCGAATCGGCACGGACCGAATCGGGAAGTACCGAATCGGCTAACACCGAATCGGAAAGTTCCGAATCGGCTAACACCGATTCGGAAAGTTCCGATTCGGCTAACACCGATTCGGAAATAGCCGATTCGGCGAACACCGAATCGGAAAAAGGCGATTCGGTAATATCCGATTCGGCAAGTATAGAATCGTAGCTATGAAAACACACCCATGGCCAAAAAGCCCATAGGAATGCATTGAAGAAACCGAATCGGCTTTTACCGAATCGGATAATACCGAATCGGATTTTACCGATTCGGTAATATCCGAATCGGTAAAAGCCGATTCGGCAAAAGCCGATTCAGCCAATGAGGTGGCTCCCCCTCCCCCACCCAAACAGGGAGTGGCAACCCTGGCAGGTGCAGCTAATTAATAAGTTTCTGGAGAGCCAGCCTGAGCTCAACACTCACAGTTAGCAGCAGTGGGAGTAGGAGGTTGTGAACTGTAGTGAAGAACATGGCAAACCAGAGCGAGAGCCAGAAGTCCTCCCAGAAGAGGAAGCCGAAGTTCAGCACCACCGAGCTTCAGGTGTTGGTCGAGGAGGTGGTGAGGGTGCACCGCCAGCTGTTTGGAAAGCTGCCCCTCAATGTTCCAGACAGCACCAAGAGGAGGATCTGGAGCGAAATCGCCCAAAAGGTGAATGCTGTGGGTGTCACCCCCAGGTCCCTGGATGAGCTCAAGAAGCGATTCTACGACATCCGCAGCCTCACAAAAAGGAAGATGGCAGACATCCAGAGGCAGGCTGGAGTCACTGGTGGAGGAAGGAACCCGGCGCCACCCCTCACAGACCTCGAGGAAATGGTCTCCACCACCATTGAGAGGGAGAGTGTTACTGGAATTGGGACCCTGGATAGCTCTGCCAGAGCCACAGCTACGGGTAAGAAGCATGCGCATCATGACACACCCTACCAGACACCTCCCCATTAGACACAATGCATAGGCAAACCCCAGCACAGTACTGTAACCAACATACAAGAGACAAGCATCATGGTACATGTAGTCAGCAGAAGTTAGCAAAATATGGCAGTGCAGAATCACAAGACAGGAAACAGTGTAACACATTCTAAGGAGATGCAAGGACATGTGGAATGCTTTAATTGTACTGACTGTAATACATCGGCACTCAATTCACAAATGCTTCTTTGTACCTAGGGGCACCATCAGGCGGACAAACATTGTCATCAGAGGCAGCAGGACCATCTGACACTGCACTCGCAGGGCCGAGCACCAGCCAGGCTGCCGAAGAGGAGGAGGACGGAAACACCCTAGGGCTTGGTATGGAGGGAGACCTGGTGATAGACTTCGAAGCACTGCACTCCCCACAAATGCCCAGCAAACCCCCTTGCAGTTCTCCCCAGAGAACTCCCCGACAAGGGACCCCCTTCCACCAACACCAGCTCCTGCCACAACCATGGCTTTGCCACCAGTACAACCTGTCCTGGGAGCAGGGGCTCTGGGACCGGCCAGCACCACACCCCCACCAGTGGCACCCCAGCCCACTCAGCAGGCCAGCAGCAGCAGTACCCGGCGCCGTGCCATCACCACCACTGCTGCACCAGCACGGGAGGGCAGTGTCTTCCTGGGCCTCAAGGGGAAGATGGTCAAGATACAGAGGCAGCAGGCAAAATCCACGATGGCCTGCCAACGCCAGCTCCTGCAGCACAACCTGCAGATGGGAGAAATGGTAAAGGGATTTCAGGCCTTCCTGGAATCAAACAAGGAGGTGGCAGCAGGGTTAGGCAGGCTAACCACTGCCATAACCCAGTTGTGTAGCAGAATGGAGGAGCAGGAGCTGGTGCGCAGGCGGGATGCCCGGGTTCAGAACCGCTGCATGAGCCGCCTTGCTGCGGCTACGGCACAACTGTGCCAGCGCAGCGCAAACATGGAGTCCAGCCTGAGCCAGAATACGGCAGAGCTCACAAGGGGAATGGCCCGCATCACCACTGCTATGGAGGCCATGATCATCTCGAACACAGCCTCAAATCCTGCCCTGGACCTGGGGGATGCTGGGGACAGCAGCAGCCGCAGCAGCCCGGCCAGCGCTGCGTCTGAGCCACGTCGGAGCACCAGGCGCTCCGCAGATGCTGCTGGTCATTCAGAGGGGGCTGAGGGACACCCCAGTGGGGCTGGCAAGCGGGCGAAGAAATAGCCTTGCAAGGGCGGGTGAGGCAACCTGGACCCTGGACTTTTGTTTTCTTTTCCATTACACCATTTTTTATTGCACATCAGTGCAGTAACTGTGTTGCAACTGTATTAAAAAAAATTTTTTCCCAACAACCATTTAGCTGTCTTTGCATCAGTACTCACTCAGAAATAGTTTTCAGTAATCTCCTCACGTCTGTATCTGCCATCACTTGGCGTACACACCCAAGCTGGCTGTGTCAGTGGCACAGCTTCGTCGTCGTCATGGTCCTCGTAGTCAGACAACTCCACCTCAGTGCCCTTCTTCACCGCAAGGTTGTGTAACATTGCACATACAGCTATGATCTTGCAGCAGGTGATGGGGGTATACTGCCTTGCACCTCCACTCTTGTGCAGGCATCTGAATCTACTTTTCCAGATGCCAAAGGTCCGTTCGACAACATTCCTTGTGCGTATGTGGGCCCGGTTATACCTCCTTTGGCTGGGTGTGGGGGGTTGAGGTAGGGGGTGAGTATGAATGAGCGGAGGGCATATGCACTGTCGCCTGGAAGAGAAAGGGGTGACATTACACACATGCATACATGTATTCCACCTAGCTACTATGTGTTATGGGGGTCTGATGATGTGTCTCACCTAGGAGGTATCCTTCACCAAATTCGCCAGCCATCAGCCGTGCATAGATGCCGCTCTGTTGGAAAATATAGGAGTCATGGGTACTCCCTGGAAATTTTGCTACCAGGTCTGTGATGGTGCACTTTGCATTGCAGATCACCTGCACGTTGATGGTGTGTGTAGACTTCCGATTGCGGTATATGTATTCGGTGTCCACTGGTGGGCAAATCGGAATGTGCGTGCCATCTATGCAACCAATGATTTGGGGAAATTGTGCCATCTGGTAGAAGTCAGCTTTAGTTTGTAGCAGTTCTGCGTGGGTTGCAGGGAAAGAGATGTATTGGTCCATCCTGTGTATCATGGCGTCAAGGAATGTGTGGAAGAACCTTGACAGGCTGCTCTGGCTCACCCCTCCTGCCGCTGCCACTCCACTTTGATAGCTGCCAGACGCTAGCAGGTGTAGGCTGCATAGCACCTGGATGTGCGCAGGGATGGCGTGTGCCCTTGGGGTGTGGTGGTCCAAGAATGGTTTGAGATCCCTGATGAGCTCAAGTATGGTGTCAGAGTCCAGCCTGTATCTCTGTAGGATCTCTGCCTCTGTGAGCATGAACAGGGTTATCCTCTGTCTGTAGACCTGTTCATTTCTTAGCCATTCCCTCTGTCCTTCCTGCTGTAGCCGTAGCCGCCTCGCAATGACATAAAAAGCTGCCATCCTGCAAGTTGCAATGCATTTTGGGGCTGTTTACATGGGTTGGAGTTGGTTACCACCTGATTGGAATCCATGGTAAATACCGAGTGAATTCTACCGATTCTGAGCCGATTTCGGTGTTTCTGTGCCTCCCTACATCTCCCCATCTGTCGGAATCGGGGAATTTCCCGATCGGCGATTCATACGAATCGGTATGTTTTCCGAATCGGCTCATGTCCGATTCGGTCTATCTACCGATTCGGTACATGGACCGAATCGGTGATTTTCCGAATCGGTCTATCTACCGATTCGGTACATGGACCGAATCGGCGATTTTCCGAATCGGTGTCACTACCGATTCGGTACATGGACCGAATCGGTGATTTTCCGAATCGGTGTCACTACCGATTCGGTACATGGACCGAATCGGTGATTTTCCGATTCGGTGTCACTACCGATTCGGTACATGGACCGAATCGGTGTTTGCATACGAATCGGTGTTTTACCAAATCGTTACATATCCGATTTTCGGTATGTACGTATCAGAATCTTTCCCATTCGGTACTCATTCCGAATCGGTTTTCACTCCGATTATTGATGTTTTTGGTTCCCTACATCTCGATGGCTGTTTACCGATCGGTAAGGGCCAAAAATCGGTATTTTCGGCCGTTACCGATCGGTAACGGCCTACCTACATCGGGCCCTTAGTCTGGTGGCCGCCTCAAGGTGCTGACCTCTTGCGAAGCAATTAGTTGTTTGTTTCTTGTATTCTTGGTTGGATAAGTATACAGAATGCTGGGAATGGGTCTGGAACCACATGTTTATGCGCTGCCTTATAATAGACACACAAAAGTGCCCCCTTCTCACACTACTTGCAATATGATTTTAACAGTGACCAAATAAACAAATTCATTAAATCTGGTCTGGTACATTTATTTATACCTATTATTCATATATTCTTTATGGAAACTAGTATACTCCAGAAAATTGGAAAGGCAGTAAAAGAATACACATACCAAACAAGCACTTACAATCTTATTCAGCCAATAAAATACATTTCAAATTCACATGAAACATTACAACAACACCTAAGGAAATAACATCAAAACATCAAAAAATACATCCAACAAATATGTACAAATTCAATTCATTAATTTGAAATACACTAAATCATTTAATTAATTACAATCCTAAAAAGACATAATTCATAACAAGAGCAACAAAGCTTGTATCTCTTAACCAAAATCACTAGATGTAGTAATTGGCTCTTGGTGGATTTGCAAACGCGTTTCAGGTTCGGGTCATTACTCCCCAAACCCTCATCAGGGTTCTGTTAATCATCTGTTTAGGATGCAAAAAAAAATGACGTTTTAATGACAACCTGTTGTCCTCTTCTCTAACTATCAAGGCGTTTGGACAAAATGTATTTGTACCTGTATCTTCCTGAGCAGGTGACCATTAGTTACTTCTGTCGTTAGATTCACTCTTTTCTTCGAATAGTAGATGGCGCACTTTGTAATCTAGAAATTAACTACTTATTACTTCTATGTATAGGTTATGTATTTTTCAATCGGTCGTAAACTAAGTAGAGTTAATAATACATTTCATACCTCCATCTGCGCGGACTGGCACTGTGGGAGGGGCGGAGGAATATCTGTCTCTGTTTACTTTTGTCCTACGTAACAAATAAAACATATGATGCTTTTAGCAGCATTGCTCATATCGAATGGCATTTTTACTACCTTCATAAATGCTACAAGCCTGCCATACCTTGTTTTTAGTCCACTCTCATGTTACAGCTGGGCTGCGCCACCTATTCCCAAGTGGCTGTGGCTTACACCTATTGGAACAATAACGTTCAATAAGAACCCACACTTATTGTACTGCTTGTTTTTAAACGTTTATATTATGTGATAATCTCCTGTCCTACCCGTTTTCTTTAATAAAACAAGGTAGTTCCTCTCGCCCTCATCTGCTGCCCCGTCCGGGGCTCGGCGTTTCTAAGGTTCGCCACTGCTTCTCCTCAATGATCTTTTCAGTGGGTCCCATTGTTTTTTCGAGACCGTGCCATTTTGGTGCAGCATATCGCTATCTCCACAGCAACTACAAACAAGCAGCGGGACACCAAACCTCAAATTCTTAACAATTCCGACATACTATTCAGCCCAGTCATTATACAATTAAATTTCAAAATCAAATATGCTTCTTTTTCAAGAAGCTTCTTGTCAATGTCAACAGGGCACTGTGCGTTATTCATTGTGAAAAGGACTGACCATTTGAAGTCATTTTCGTTATGGGACATCTCCACATAATGTTCAACCATGGGCGCAGTCAGTATTTTCTTTTTTATTCTCGACCTGTGCTGCCCTATACGCAGGTTGACCTGTTGGTTTGTTTTGCCTATGTAAATCTTGCGACAAGGGCAAATTATCACATAAACTACGTTTCGTGTCCTGCAGTTCGAAAACCCAATATGTTTCCATTTTACTCCCTGATGTTGGAACTCGGTTCCTTCGATAGTACTACCACATGAAACACAATTGCCACATTTATGGTGGCCTTCTATTGGTTTCATGTCCCACAAGGCACGGAGGTCATGTTTGGGTTGAGGCTTAGGAAGATCAGCTCTAACAATTTGTTGTCCCAAGCTCTGATTCTTCTTATACGCAAAAATAGGGCGCGGGAAGGGACACTCCAGGTCCTCCAAGAGGTGCCAATTTTTTAGCACAGCTTGTGCGGAGAGAACGCGACTGATACATTATCGCGTTTCTCTCTATACAGAGTGATTAATTCCTTCTGAAACGGCTTCAAGCCCATGAGGAGAAGCAGTGGCGAACCTTAGAAACGCCGAGCCCCGGACGGGGCAGCAGATGGGGGCGAGAGGAACTACCTCATTTTATTAAAGAAAACAGGTAGGACAGGAGATTATCACATAATTTTTCACCGGCGAAACTGTCCCGCTACCTGGCCGCCTGGAACTGCACCATCCTGCAGTCCGCGAAACATCGTTTGCATCAAGAAACCTTCCTATCTATGGAACCAAACCGCTCCACGACCGACTAACATTTTCACTCGTTTTATGTAGTGGAACAGCACCACCTTGCTGCCGGCATCTAGATACCTCTTTGAAGCCTATCCATTGCCTTGGGCATTTTTAATTCGTCAGTACATCCAGTAACCCACGTGAACCACGATTGGAATATCAGCTACTACATAACTAGAGTGATTGTTAATTGCAACCTATTGAACATTACCATGAAGCACAATATCTCGCTATAGTGAGCCACAACATCGTTGCCGTGAAAATAATAGGTTTCAGCCCTATCAAGTGGCCCTATGGCGTTTTTGGCACTCTGTTCTAAGCAATAAGGAAGTTATCATCGATTGCTTTGTCATGAATGGAATAATATTCAACACCACAAATAGTTCCATCAACGACTCCTGAAGAAGGCAGTTCTTCTACTGCCGAAACGCGCGTCGAGTCCACTAAATAATCCTCTAATAAGTGCAACTATTATTTTAGAAAAAAAAAATTCTGTGTATAATTGTTATAACCAGTCGGGATCTACCATGTTATTATGATGTATGTGTTTTTTATTGAATGTGTTTGATGTATCCTTTTCAAGAATTGTATTTGTCATTATTTTATTGTATCATATAGTTTGACTTATTATTTTGAGTCTCTATATGATTTTTATCCATGTCTAATTAAATATATATATTTTTTAATATACACATTAGCTTTCGACAATTCTTTTTCTCCATTGGTCTTAGCCTTTATGGTCACTTATTTTGTGGATGGCCTAGGATTTTGTACTCACATTGGTTTTTACCCTGCCCTAGGAATCTGTGTATTATTGATACCCAGGGGGTCCTTGTTTCTCTCTCAATTGATTATCACATAATATAAATGTTTAAAAACAAGCAGTACAATAAGTGTGCGTTCTTATTGAACGTTATTGTTCCAATAGGTGTAAGCCACAGCCACTTGGGAATAGGTGGCGCAGCCCAGCTGTAACATGAGAGTGGACTAAAAACAAGGTATGGCAGGCTTGTAGCATTTATGAAGGTAGTAAAAATGCCATTCGATATGAGAAATGCTGCTAAAAGCATCATATGTTTTATTTGTTACGTAGAACAAAAGTAAACAGAGACAGATATTCCTCCGCCCCTCCCACAGCGCCAGTCTGCGCAGACGGAGGTATGAAATGTATTATTAACTCTACTAAGTTTACGACCGATTGAAAAATACATAACCTATACATAGAAGTAATATGTGGTTAATTTCTAGATTACAAAGTGCGCCATCTACTATTCGAAGAAAAGAGTGAATCTAACGACAGAAGTGACTAATGGTCACCTGCTCAGGAAGATACAGGTACAAATACATTTTGTCCAAACGCCTTGATAGTTAGAGAAGAGGACAACAGGTTGTCATTAAAACGTCATTTTTTTTGCATCCTAAACAGATGATTAACAGAGCCTTGATGAGGGTTTGGGGAGTAATGACCCGAACCTGAAACGCGTCGGCAAATCCACCAAGAGCCAATTACTACATCTAGTGATTTCGATTAAGAGATACAAGCTTTGTTGCTCTTGTTATGAATTATGTCTTTTTAGGATTGTAATTAATGAAATGATTTAGTGTATTTCAAATTAGTGAATTGGATTTTGTACATGTTTGTTGGATGTATTTTTTGATGTTATTTCCTTAGGTGTTGTTGTAATGTTTCATTTTTTTTTTTTTAAATATATTTTTATTGCAGGAATTAGTAAATCGTTACAATATCGACCAGCATTGTATCACAAGCAATATCAACATAGTAAAACCCTCTGGCCCCCCACCGTAAGTTTCGTACACAGCCAACCGGCCCACAACCCTGGGGTCGGGCGGCGATATGCAATGGGGGCTCAGCAGGACGCTTGAGCTGGTCCGGATGATCCACTGTCCGTCATCTGCTTTTCCAAACAAGCCTATAAACCCAAAAGAAACCCCAACCCTCAAAATACTACTAACCAAAAGAAACCCCACCCAACCCCGCCACTAGCGCCTGGGAGCCACCGTCACAGGATCTGCCATGGGACCCACGGGGACAACAATAGGACTAACAGTGCAAATGTTTACCGGGACTCGGGGCGAGTCGCTTCTTCACCTTCAGAGTCGCTGGGGGCACAATAATCCCTGAGGGCCTGCACCAACATTTCCCACTCCAACGCTGCCTCCTGCGCCTTCTCATTACGCTGCCTCCAAGCCAGTTGATATCTCAGCGCGCTCTCCCCCGCCGCCCACTTCAAAAGCTCACTGTGCCATCTGCTGCCTGTCGGACCAACTCGTGCCTTCCAGTTCCTGGTCACCTCTCGTTTAGCAAGGAGGAGCCCTAGGTCGATAAATTTACTAGAAATTTTATTCCTGGGGGTATGGGGGAACCAGTGTAGGAGCCCCACCGCCGCATCAAATGATAAGGATCTCCCCGTCACCTCCTCCAGGGTCTTCCCTACTTCCTGCCAGTAAGATGACAATCCCGGACAGGCCCATAACATATGTAGGAGGTCCGCTTCCTGAGCTGGGCACCTAGGGCATTCCGCCGAATTCGTGGCAAAATACCGCCTAATTTTCACTGGGGTCAGGTACGCTCTATGGAGCACGTAATAGTGGACCAGCTGGAAACGGGCGTTACGTGTGCCCTTCCAGGCTCGTCTCACCAACTGGGCCCAGGTCGTCTCCGGGATCTCCCTGCCAATGTCCTCCTCCCAGCGGTTTCTCAGAGTGGTGAGGGGAGCCAACCCTTCGTTAATCAACCTGCCGTAAAGGCAAGTGACCGCCTTCACCGTGCCCGCAGACATCATCACGTACTGGCACACCTGAGATAAGGGGGGTTCCTCCTGCCCGCTCTTCCAGTGTGCCTGGATTGCTCGGACAATGGCCGAGTGCAGCAGAAAATCACCACGGGGGACCTCGAAGCGGTCGATAAGATCCTGGAAGGACAAGAGCACTCCGTCCTCGTACAGATCTCCAACCAGCTGTAAGCCGGCATCCTCCCAGGCCGCCAAACGTGACCAATCCCCTCCATGGGGGAGGGCCGTCAGCATCCCCAACGGTATTTCAGGCGCATATGGTGTTCTCAGTTGGCCTCGGGCGTGAGCCCGATTCCAACACAGGCGGACAGTCCGCTCCTCCATCGACAAATCCCGCAGGGCCAAACGTTGTCGCAGCGCTACAAACAGACCCCCCAGGATATAGCGGCATGGATTAGCAAATTTAGCGGCACTAAAATGGAAATTTAGCGGCACAAATATGGAAATTTAGCGGCAATTTTGCGGCATTTTATGTAGCCATTTTTCCTCCAACAAACACAGATATCTTAGTTTTTTTAGTTATTTAACAACATGAAGCTATGTATATTTGGTTTCTTTATAATGTAGACACTGGGGCAGATTTACAAGCCCCTTGCGCTGCTTTTACGCCGCTGTTGCGTCACTTTTGTGACGCAGCGGCGGCGCAAAAGATGCACCATTGTGCGGGGTATTTACTACGTGCCGCATCTCCCAGATGCGTCACGTTGCAAAGCCCTGCGCCAGAAGAGGCGTACCATTGCAGGTCAGTTTGTGTCTTGCAATAGCCTTAGAGCTTGGTGACACTGTCCCTGCTGCACTAATGATGGCTATACCTATCGCCCCTTTTATTAGTAAGCACGTTAAATAGTACAGTGTATTTTGAACACAACCTGATATCCCACCGGATGCCCGTTCGACAGACCTAACCACTAGAGAAAGAGCAGTCAAAACCGCCAAGTGGTCACTTGTTAAACAGTAGCGAACTGCATGTTGGTACTTGTAGTTTCGTTGCAAAATGTCAGCCTGCAAATCGTCTCCGATTTAAAAGCGGGGACTGGTTGAAGTTGACACCCATGACATGGGTGAGTGGTTCTGTCTGTTTATCTTGAGGGACAGACATCTCTGCACGGCGCTCCGTCTCCAAGCCAGCGAATAGGGTGACCAACTGGCATTGGTGCAAAATCAGGACGGTGAGTGTAAAAATTCAGGACAAAGGGTCAAAATTCAGGATACAAATTCAGGACAGGAGCTCAAAATTCAGGACAAAACTTCAGGACAATAGGTACGTTTTACTAACACATCAGAGGTCGCGCAATAGTATATAAGTATGCCCAGCCATTTCCAAACATATTCAACCGTTTGCAAACCTATCCATCATGTATCCTTCCATCTATCATTTCACTCATCCATCCCTTCATCCATCCCCTCATCCATCCTTTCACTCATCTCCATTATCCATCCACCCTTTCACCCTATCCATCTGTACACTTATCCATCCACTCTTCATCCCATCCATCCATTCACTCATCCATTCAGCCATTTACCCTTTTACCAATCCAGCCATCCTTTCACTTACTAATCCTTCCACCCATCCACTATTTAAGTCATCCATCCATCCTCCCTTTCTCTCTCCATCGACCCTTTCACTTAGCCATCCTTCCTTCCATCCATCCTTTCACCCACCCATCATCCATCCATCCATCCATCCATCCATCTGCCCTTCCCCTCATCATCCATCCTTCCCCTCATCATCCATCCTTCCCCTCATCACCCATCCATCCTTTTCCCTCATCATCCATCCTTTTCCCTCATCATCCATCCATCTACCCACCCACTCTTCATGCATCCATCCTTTCCCTCATCATCCATCCATCCTTCCCCTCATCATCCATCCATCCTTTCACCCGCCCCCTCATCATCCATCCATCCACCCTTCCCCTCATCATCCATCCTTTCACCCACCCCCTCATCAACCATCCATCCATCCCCTCATCATCCATCCATCCTTTCACCCACCCATCCATCCATCCTTCCCCTCTATCCATCCCCTCATCCATCCATCCATCCTTCCTCTCATCCATCCTTCCTCTCATCCATCCTTCCCCTCCATCCATCCATCCTTCCCCTCATCCATCCTTCCTTTCATCCATCATCCATCCTCCCCCTCACCCATCCATCCACCCATCCACCCAATCCACCATCATCTATCCATCCATCCACCCATCCCACCTATCCACCAACCAATCCATCCACCCAATCCACCACCATCGATCCAGCCACCCATCTCACCCACCCATCCACCCACCCATCCATCCATCCACCACCATCCATCCATCTACCCACCCACCCACCCACCCATCCATCCACCGACACATCCATCCATCCACCCACCCATGTCACCACCAACCCATGCATCCATCCATCCAGGCACCCACCCACCCATCCATCCATCCATCCAGGCACCCACCCATCCATCCAGGCACCCACCCATCCATCCACCCACCAGATATATTGATATGAGGGGATGTAGCACACCTTGACCCAAACCGCAGCTTCAAAAAATGAGCAGGAATGTGCGTGATAAATAAACTTCCCATCAAATTTTTTTGTAAAAAATAAGTATATTAAAAAAAATAAGTATATAATCTTGGTATGAGTGGAGGATTGCAGGCGCGAACCGTGTCTGTCAGCACCAAAGTCAGTCTATGTTTCTGTTAGACCACATGTTGTTGCAGTGACTGACGTTGATGTTTTGCTTATTGAAATAAACATATTTCCAAATATGCACCGCTTTGCTTGTTTCTGTTTATGCTTCCCGTTTTTAATGTGCTCGCTTTACGCTGCTTTGCTTTTTGTAAGTAAGTTTATGTCATTGTGCGCATATTGCTTAAATAAACATTCTTCTTTAAAATAACCATTGTTCTTTATATGTTCTTGATAGCCTCCTATGCCCTTTATGCAGCTTTGTTCACACCTTGACCCAAACCGCAGCTTCAAAAAATGAGCAGGAATGTGCGTGATAAATACACTTCCCAGGCGTGAACGGTAGTAAACATACTTCCAAATATATGTTTATATGTTCTTGCAATGATGCTTAAATAAACATTGTTCTTTAAAATATTCATATCCTCATCTGCTGCGCCGCTTCCCGTTTATACTTATATGCATAATATATGCATAATGTGCTCGCTTTATGCATTGTGCGCTGGTTCCCGTTTATTGCTTCCCGTTTATACTTATATTCATATCCTCATATGCAGCGCCGCTTCCCGTTTATACTTATATGCATAATATATGCATAATGTGCTCGCTTTATGCATTGTGCGCTGGTTCCCGTTTATTGCTTCCCGTTTATACTTATATTCATATCCTCATATGCAGCGCCGCTTCCCGTTTATACTTATATGCATAATATATGCATAATGTGCTCGCTTTATGCATTGTGCGCTGGTTCCCGTTTATTGCTTCCCGTTTATACTTATATTCATATCCTCATATGCAGCGCCGCTTCCTGTTTATACTTATATGCATAATATATGCATAATGTGCTCGCTTTATGCATTATGCGCTGGTTCCCGTTTATTGCTTCCCGTTTATACTTATATTCATATCCTCATATGCAGCGCCGCTTCCCGTTTATACTTGTATGCATAATATATGCATAATGTGCTCGCTTTATGCATTGTTCAATTCGATGTCAATGATGCTTAAATATCAATTCGATGTCAATGATGCTTAAATAAACATTGTTTTTTAAAATAACCACCGTCAGTGTTCTTTACATGTAAACACTGTCATGTTATTTCAATGATGCTTTCTTTGAAGAACCGAGGTTTGCTAACAATTTATTGACAGTAATTACGCTCCGTGAAGAGAACCATGTGCTGCCTCGGTGTAATCAGGGGCGTAATCTGGCCGAGTCTCGGATGTTTGGGGCCCTGGGTAGAAATGGCTTGTGTGAGCCCCCCTCTAAATAGCAAATACATGACACATTCAGGGCTGTTTGCATGTGAATAGATGTCGCAGCTCCTGAACCTGCAGCCCCTCCCTCTCAGTCACCTTCGAAGCACCTCTTAACAGGTCATCAAGGGCTGGAGGTGTGAGGTTTGCCATCCCGCTGTGAGGCTTCAATGCTGCAGAGTATCTGCCACATAAAGCAGACCCCCCAGGATATAGCGAAAAATGCTGCGATTTCTACAAAAATGCCGATTTCGCGGGCTTTTTTGTAAAAATCGCGGCATTTTTTAAAAAGTGCCGATTTCGCGGCAAATCGCAAAATCGCGAAATCGCGATATCCTGGAGGGTCTGTACAAAGGAGAGAACATGCCTGGCCATGCCCGTTCCCCTCCTGTCTTCCGGGCCCCGGAATTCCCTGGCGATCTCCTGGGTGAGGGTCTGGAGCTGCGCCGCTAGATAATACTTTTCAAAGTCCGGCACCGCGAGCCCCCCTTCGTCCTTCGGCCTCATCAAGGTTTTGAGGGCCACCCGCCGGCGGCCCGACCCCCAGAGGAATCCGACCACCATAGAGCGTAACAGTCGAAATGTGGCCGGTGGGACCCAGATCGGTAGAGGTCGAAAGTAATATAATAGCCGGGGAAGCGCCACCATTTTAAGCAGGGCGATCCGTCCCGCCACCGAAAGCGGCAGCGTGGCCCAAAAGTCCATGCAGCCTCGGAGTGCTCGAATGTTGCGGGCGATGTTCCCATCCAGGAGGTCGGGTTGGTCATGATAGACGAACACCCCAAGGTACTTAAAGCAGTCGGGTTCCCATCTAATCTCCCTATGTAGGGTAGGGGCGGGAGCCCCTTTGCGTACCGGAAAGAGACAGGTCTTGGACCAGTTTACTCGGAGGCCCGAGACCTCCCCAAACTCTGTGAGCGCCACCGCCGCTCCACGTAAAGCGTCGAGCGGGTCCTCTAGGAAGAGCAACAGGTCGTCCGCATACAGCGAAACATAATGCGGGCCCGCAGGCGTCCACAAGCCCGTATAGTGGGCTCCCGATCGAAGGTGCAGCGCGAGTGGCTCCACCGCCAGCGCAAAGAGAAGTGGGGACAATGAACACCCTTGCCGCGTGCCTCGTTCTACCGGATACTGGGAGGAAATCAGTGGACCCGCCCGGACCCTGGCTGATGCAGAGGCATAGAGAACCGCGGTCCACCTGACAAAGCCCTCCCCGAGGCCGAATCTCCGCAGCACCGTGCAGAGGTAGTCCCACTCGAGGCTATCAAAAGCCTTCTCTAGGTCCACCGACAAGACGACCGGGGACGGGGCATCTACAAATGGCTCCCCCAGCAAACGGAACAGCCTGCGAATATTCATAGTCGTGTTTCGCCGTGGGATGAAACCAGCTTGGTCGTCATGCACTAGGGAACTCATGTGTCCCAGCAGCCTCGAGGCCAAGATGCTGCTCAGTATTTTATAGTCCACCGTCAACATCGATAGGGGACGGTAAGACCCCGGGTCGGACGAGTCTCGTCCCGGTTTGAGGGGAGGAACCACCAGCGCCTCACACATCGAGCTCGGGAGTCGCCCCAGTCTCTTCGCCTCCCTGTAGACCACCAACAATCGAGGGGCTAGGAGATCAGCGTAAGCTGCATAAAACTCCACGGGTAGGCCATCCAGGCCCGGGGTCTTGTTTCTCGCCATCCGTTTAATGGCGCCGCGGATCTCCCCCAATGCAATGTCGGACCCCAGGGCCTTCGCCACTTCTTGCTCCACTGCGCGGAGCTCCAGTGGACGTAGATAATTATCGAGCCGGGCAGGGTCTCGTGCGGAGCGACTGCGGTACAAACGTTCATAATAATGCCGGAAGCAGCTAAGAATCTCCGGTTGAGTGTGTACCTGGGTGCCGTTTGCCTCACGCATACTTGTCGTCAATTGGGACTGGCGCGTAGGGTGTTGTAATGTTTCATGTGAATTTGAAATGTATTTTATTGGCTGAATAAGATTGTAAGTGCTTTTTTGGTATGTGCATTCTTTTACTGCCTTTCAAATTTTCTGGAGTATACTAGTTTCCATAAAGAATATATGAATAATAGGTATAAATAAATGTACCAGACCAGATTTAATGAATTTGTTTATTTGGTCACTGTTAAAATCATATTGCAAGTAGTGTGAGAAGGAGGCACTTTTGTGTGTATTTTGATATTATAAAATGGTCCAGCCTTCCCTCAGCCCCCCTAAGGACCTAACTCCTTTTGTGCGCCTTATAATAGACAGCACAAGTTAGAGTTAGTGCCCATGTGACTGGGGTGTTGGGGAGAAATCATTTTTCATTCTTTGTGCAGTTAAGGGAGAAGGTTACCTGCTCACAGGAATGGAGGTCATGGTGTGTGGTGTGGGGAGGTTTGTTCGAGGACTCATACTCTGTGTGGATGATATGTAGTGAGAATTATGTTGGAGGAAGTATTCAAACTCCTGACATGGAAGGTCAGGGGGCTCACGCAGCTGGAGAAATGACGCAGGGTGTATGCCTACCTCAAACAATATTGTGCATTTGTGGCTTTCTTACAGGACTCGCATGTGTGAGGAGACTGTATCTCAAGTTTGCACAGGAGGGGATGGGGCCAGATCTATGCAACATCGCATTTCGGATATGCAAGGGGTGCCCTGATTTGGGTGGCCCCTGTGGTGCCCTTTCAACATCGGGGAAATGTATAGATCCAGAGGGTCATTTTATGATCCTGCATGAAGTCCTGGATGGACAGGAAGTGTGCTTTCTAAATGTTTATGTCTCAAACACTGATTGTGTACTATTCATTGGTTGACTGGTGATGGCTGTTGCCCCCTATTTGACTGCTGAAATGATATTAGCAGGTGATTGTAATTGTGTGAATGATGGGATGCTGGGCTGTGACCCCCCCCTCCTCTGGGCAAACACAAGGCCGCGTATGACAGGGCAACTGAGGGGGCTGATGTAGAGCTTTAGCTTAATAGATGTCTAGAGAGAGAGGCCTCGGCTTCAAGGCAGTTCTCTGGCTATACTCCAGCTACAGGAATCTGCATTCACCTGGACTATTGTTGTACTACACCTGGTTTGGTGCAACAAACTGGTGCGATTTCCTATCTGGCGCAAGATATATCTGACCATTCCCCGTTCCTAATGTTCCTGCAGAAGGAGTGTACTTGCCCTGTGGTGCCATTATGGTGCCTGTGCACCGAGGAACGGGCCGACCCACCTTTTGCGGCTACAGTGCGACCAGCGCTCACTCATTATTTCTGAGAAAATTTGGTCAGCTCGAGTAGCAGGGGCCATGACTGGGATGCAACGAAAGTAGTACTCAGAGGAATATGCTTAAAAACCACATATGGGATCCATCAATAACTAGTCAGAGACTTGACCTGTAGAGAATCCCAACTACATGGGAGCTTGGGAGGCGTGGAGAGGGACCAGAGGACTGTAGGATGGCTTTTTTGGTGGGTGTAGACATCCCTAAGTTGGCCGGGAGGAGCAGGTGGCTCTTGACAAAGACATAACGAAAGAGAAGGTCCTTATAGCACTACAGCAGCAGAAACCTGCTAAAACACTGGGTGGTGATGGCTTTCCAGCTGAATTTTACCACAATTATGCTGTTGTGTTGATGGATAAGGTCCTGGAGCCTGGAGTTACGTCAGGAGGCACTGTGGTGCGGACACCTCCATGACACCATGCGTGAAACTCTCATAGTTTTTGTACCAAAACCGGGCAAGAATCCAGTGGAGGTGTTGTCTTACAGGCCACTTTCAATGCTGAATGTAGATGTAAAAATACTGAGTTGGATTTTGGCAGTCCATTTGCTCCCTTACTTGCCCGCTCTGATTCATGTAGATCAATGCGGCTTCATTCCACAGCGAAGTACCATGTATAATCAGTATTTCATGTCATCCAGTCTCCGTGTGTGTGCGAGGGGTCCTGTGCATTGGCATTCCTCGATGTGGAACGAGCTTTTGACTCAGTAACATGGGAATACCTTAGGTATTCCCATGGGAGGTGGGTCTCGGTCCAAAGTATATATTGTGGGTTAAATTGCTTTACGCAGAGCCGTCTGCTAGGATTCGAACAGGCGACTGGTGTCTGCGAGATTCCAACTGTGAAGTGGTACCAGTCAGAGCTGTCCTCTATTGCCCCAATTGTTTGCCCTAGCAGTGGAACCGCTGGTGACTCTTTTGCGTCACAGACTTGAACCCTGGGGGATCACGGTGGGTGACATCACACATGTGATGTCTCTCTACGCTGACAACGCACTTGTGTACCTGCTCAACTGAAGGACTCTGTCCTGGTGCTTATGAATAGATTGGACGATTTCGGTGAGATGTCAGGACTTAAGGTAAACCCTTACAAATCTCACTACACAAGACTGGGAAAAGGTCCATGTGGGGGTGGCAATGTGAGTTCTAACACACGCTTTAAGCTGATACAATATAACTACACACACCGTGCATATCTCTCACCCAAGACCCTACATGACATATACCCTACACAGTCTGACCAATGTCCACAGAGCCCTTACCGCAGGGTTTGATCCCATGGAGTGGAGTTGCCCCAAAAGTGTCCTACCGGGGAGATGTCTTGCCATGTTTAAATAGACCAACAAGATGGGAAATCCTATATGACCACGGACAATACTACTGGGGCTGATCCCGGAACTGTCAAATAAGAAGGTTAGCTATAAGTTTCTGAAGTTGGGTTTAATACTGGCTAATAGACAGATCGTCGTCAAATGGTTGGGAGCACCCTTCAAGATATACTGAATGACTGTGTGATATGTCCAAGTGGGCGGTAGCGGAGGAAGTCAGAATAAAGCAGGTGAGACACGATGAGAGGCTTGATGATGATTTTTGCAGCATGGTGACAGATGATGGTAGACCTTCAAGGTGAAGTGCCACCCAAAAATTGCACTGGTAGTGAACCATATGAGTAAAACACATGGGGTGGAGGGGATGACAAGTCATGCAGTAGGGAAGCGATGCTGTGGGCCCTTGTCCGTAACCCAGTTCACAATCAAGAATACGAACACTGAAGCTGCAGGTGTGGAATTCCAATGCAGGGAGAGATAGCTATATCACACACTTATTGCCCTAGTGACTTGAAGTAGTACAAATGCCTATAATGTACTCCAGTGTGCAGCTTGTGGGGGGAGAGGGGGGTTGGGATGTTTCATATTTGTGTGTACCTTTTCAAACCGATCCCGCACCTGTATGTGTCATGATACATTTGATGGTGATGCAATCTACAATGCTTGTAAAAATCATTAAACAAAAACTATATTAAAAAAATAGCATGTATAAATCACTTTATTAGTACTGAACACAAGTCACATCTTTAGAAATAGGACAACATGGTTATTAACCTGCAGCAAAATGTCACCATTTCGCCATGCCCAAAAAGGTATTGCTGCCTTCTTGTCACTAAAAAAAACAATAATGCAACATTTCAAATGGCTATCAGGAGCCAGGCTTTGAATTTAGCATTAAAGGCAATCCAATACAAAAAAATTATGTTTGGATGTCAAACAAGCCAACAGTAAAATATCCAAAAATGAATGTACAAAAAAGAATTACAAGAAAAGCATAATACAACATTTTAATATCAGCTTACCAGTGACAAACAAGCAAATATAAAAATGCTAAATTATATAAGTAACCTCATCTTTTACAAAACTAGAATAGAACCCCTGAGTATCTAGGTCTGCATATGTTTGAGGTTTTCCTAAATGAAAGCTTTTAAATTAAAGTGCACCTACTTTAATGGCAGAACCTGATAACCAGCAGTGAGAGGACACCTACATCGCATCCTTAATAAGCCTCGAGGACATAGCCCCAAAGCATTCAATTCTACAAGGAAAAAGCAACTAGCATCATTATCAATCTAAATCATTTACTAGAAGTAGATCCAGGAACCACTGGCTGGGGCTTGAAACCAACCCTGTGAAAGGATGTTGTCCTTCGTTAAAGTGCATGGCAAAAGAGGGAATCCAGCACTCATACAGCATTATGGTACATCAGCAGGGGACCCACTGCAAAAAAACATAAAAACAAGTTAAGTTAAAAGCATTGCAGAAATGGAAAATGTACAGAACTTTCAAGGGGTGTGAAAACTATTGCCAGTCATCAGACTAATGTACGCAATAAGAATATACTTCTAATAAACACCAAATGGAATTATCTTGCTACAGCCTGATGACTTGTCAGATGACATCACATTTGTAGCATCCGTACATATATTGGCAAAAAGAACACGACTGAAGAAAAGCGTAAACATAGGTGAACTAGTAATTGAAACACAAAAGTTAGGAAAAAATGCACATCATGCTACAGAGTCTGTCAGCATGCACGTAAGTTGCATTTAAAGAACAGTCCATTGGCAAGGGAAAATGGTCCACCTAACGATCTTCCTATATATTACTCGGGAGGAAATGGCAAAAGGGGAAATATGGGGTTAGGATATCAATATAAATACTGAATAAAGAAAATCAGCACAAAAAGGGCTAAAAAGGCAGAGCAGGTCAAATTTAAATGCTAAGTTACATGATCAGAAAAGGTGTGACAACCTCTACGTATTCAGAGAGAGCAGTGAATGTAAAACAGCAGTTAGTTCACAATTCCAAATAGGTCACTGATTAACCAATTCACCCCTATCAATCACTTCATATAGGCCAGTTCTTGCACTATTAAAATGAAAGATCCATTTTGTTCTTTAAGAGTGAGTTGTCTGTCAATATAATTTCAACCTCCCCTGAAAAACATCAATTCTAACACCGAACTGCATAAATAAACTTCAGGTTATTCATTTTCCGAAATCTAAGATACTAATGTGGTGCAGTCCTTTGCATTTTGGTTTCAAGAACGGTGTTCAATCATGCATGTCTGGGTATGTCTTGAAATCTACCCTAAGGAATAAAGCCACAAGGACAGAATGATGTATACCAATTGTCTTAAATTTCCCTTACAATGAACTGGCAAGTAGACCTTCAGCTTTACAGAACACAAAAAAAACATTCTCAGTGGTGTAATCGCACCCTGCATTTACCACAATTGCAGTGGGAGATCACTCTAGGTAAATCACAATGCTCTTCTAGGTATTTGTTTATCATCTTTTTGGGTCTAGCTCTTTGCACTAAAATTTGGCGTAGGTTCACTTTGTGTCTTAACACAATCAGAGGCCTGGCATACATATGTCCTTACCTGCAGCTACTGAATGCCAGTATTACTGGTTAAGCTTAAATGCCACCTATCACACAATATAGTTTGTCATAACAAACAATATTCTGTGCTATTCCTGTTTTCCATTTTTAGATTGTAATAAGCTTGCAGGGTCATAGGGTGTTGTCCTATTACAGGGATAGCTTGTAACACTCTTGAATTGTCACCTTGCAATCAGTTTATTCTGTAATGCTCATTTATTTAAGCATACCACAGTCCTTCAACCAGTTAGATTGCAGATGTTGTGTCTTTAAGATAGGTCAGTAACTACTGGTTGCAAAACAAACCAACAACCGTTGAAAAGGGTTACAGGATGCATTAATGCTGATTCTATTAGGTGGAATCATGGATCAGTCACACTCGTATGCACCTTTAGTAATTCATAGAGTATAGATATCTTCAGATTGAAAAATGTTAAAACTTCAAACTAATTTTTAGCTATCCAATTGGCTCAAAAGACTGCTGCATAAGTGTGGCAATGCACACTTGTATGTGTAAATGTATGTGTGTATGTATACAGTATTTCTATAGTGCAAACTTAACCAAAAAGCAGCAGAGCACTGTACATAGTCAAAGGCAAGTGTAAATTCAATTATAACTCATTAGTAGGGTCTTTTATAAGCCACTTTCAATGTAGTTGATTGTCCAGAGTCTTGAGTGGCACAATATATTTCAGGGTATCTAAAGAATAATGCCGCCTTCGTGTTGCCTTTATTGATATTTTCAAATCATTACGCAGTTGTTTCAGGACTGTTTGGCTCTATTGGGGTTAGGTCTAAACCTAAACTACTTGGTTGACAATAGAAAATGGCCCTTCTAAATAATGGGCTGGAAAGATACAATCTACTTGAGTAGATACAAAGCCAGAGGACTGAACAAGAATATACAAAGAAACCTAGAGAAACGGCCATTGGACCCTTCACCCTACAGAATGTGGGCGTAAATTATGCAACAAATTCTTGACTCATAGGTTCAATGATGTCATGATGCTCCAGCTTGTTCACCAGACTAAGCATGCTTTATAAGAAAAGGCAGTTTGACACCAAGGGCCCTCATGAAGCAATGCATTTCCCCATAGACACAGAAAGGGTAAAATCCTTTTATACATAAGGGACAATATGAGGAAAATATTTCCAAATGTTATATTACCATGCATTTGGTAATAGTAACAGCTGTAATGGTAACATCTTTTTGTTTGCAGTGCTAAGAGTTGTCAGAAGTGAAGTATTTAGTGCTACATGAAAAACTTACCTTCAGTAATGATCTTTCTGGTGAATGCTCTATCTCTCGCTGTTTCCTCATCTCTTGGAAAATCCCAGGCGTCAGACTGAATCTGTAAATTTCAAATATCTTTGATGCATGAAGGGGGTGTTAGCTTGGTGTTGGCAAAGGAAGTGGTGCCTGGTGAAGTCACCGAAGCCATAGAGCATCTACCCCGGCACAACACTGTCAGTTTCCATCAGTTTTGTTTTAGCCTTTGGTGCAAACAGATGGAGGAACATCGATCAGATACATTGCAGTACCAACCTTATTAATAGTGTCCTTGAACATTCATCCATCCAATGGGGATATGGGTGGGATGGGTAAGGAATCTGCAGGGGAATAGAGTATCCACCAGAAAGCGTGTTATCGAAGAAAAGTTACTTTTTCTACAGATGGGTACTTCTACCTGCAGATTCCTCATCTTTTGAATAGATTCCCTTGTAATACCATCCAATGAGGTGGGCTGATAGGTGGTCTGATGAGGAAATGCTACATGACAGATCTGGTGATGTGGCTGCCCTGTGTACCTCTGAGAACAAACAGTAGTGTTGTGTTAATGTGTGCAAGGGCACCCACATAAACTCCTTCCCTATCTCTGCAATGGGAAACCTCTCACAAGAGTCGAAGGCAATGACTTGGCCCTGGTGGAATGGGCTCTGATTCCCCCAGGTCCCGTTCCTTCGAGGCAACCAGATGGAGGAACATTGATCAGATACAGTGCAATGCCAAACTGTAATTGTAACATTATTAATACTAGCCTGTACAATTATCCTTCAGATGGGGAGGTCGTGTAGGATTGATGAGGAATGCGCAGGTAGTGGGGGTGGTGGGTTCGAGAAGTAATCTGCAGGTAGAATGTGTATCCAACTGAAAGATCGTTACTAAAAGTAATTAACCTTTTCTTCTGATGATACTCCTACCTGCAGATTCCTCACCTGTTGAATAGCTTACCAAGCAATACTTTTTCAGGAGGCTGGCTGATGCATGGTCAGATGAGGAAATCATGTAGCACCAATCTGGTGAAGTTCCCACTGATGTTGAGGACCTAGAAACCTAGTCGCAGCTGTAGTAGCGTTAACCATATCCAAGGCTCAATTGGCTTTATCTCCACCAGAGAGCACTGTCAAAGAGGAGGTCCATAAGGTGGCTTGCACCTCTGTTTGAAAAATCCGACATGTGAAGCCAAGCATGACAGTTCACCACAACAGAAAACCCCATAATGAGAGCCATTGAGTCAGCACCAGCAGGTCTGACTTTATAATGTGCTGTGAGGCAACCTGGCCATCCTTAATGACTACGAAAACTGAGCCTTGAGGTCATCTGGGACATGAGGGGCATCTAGTTGGGCCATGTCCCATATGGCATGGGTGTATCTAACCACAACTCAGTTAGCATTCAAAGATTTAAACACCATACTTCTGGCAGAGAAACCATTTTTGCCCCAAGCCACCAGGCACTTAGGGCCCGATGTAGGTCTCCAATTACCGGTCGGTAACGGCTTCAAGGCCCATAGGAATCAATGGCAAATACTGATTCGGTATTTTTACCGAATTTTTTACCTACATAGCAATTACCGAATAGTAAATACAGAATAGGTAAAATTCGGTATTTACCATTCGGTAATTTGCTATTACCTACATCTAGGCCTTAGACTCCCTGTCTGGCTGAGTTCATGGGAATCTTCCGAAAACTTGTCTTGAAGAGCACTACGTTTGAATACCCAAGCTCTCTAGAGCTAGATGAGTGAACGGGAAAGGTGGCGCTCCATGGACAGATCAGTAGTTGATTGCCACTAGTCCACTAGGCCACTAGTCGGCGGCCGCAGATTCTCGGTTAACACGGCCAGAAAATGGAACGCTCTCCCCTCGAACCGCAGAGCTGAACCAAACCTCCTTCGATTCAGAAAGTCCCTCAAAACCCTCCTTTTTCCCTGATTCTTCTTCGAAATCTCCCTGTGCCCCCCGTTAGGAGTTCGAGGTTCTAGCGCTGGGATACTCAAGGGTGACTACGCGCTCTAGAAAAACCAAAAAATAAATAAATAAATAAATACATTTACTGCTGGTGCACAAGCAGGTTTTTCCCTTACTGCCAGTACCCGCTCTAATTAGGTATCATTGAAGAAGAGCAATGGTTCAGAAGGTGGCTCGAAGAATGGAGGCCTTCATATTGCACATTAGTTTTGACAAGGGAAGCGGTAACCCTAGCACTTCTGCCACTTTTCTTACCACTGTATAAAAGAAAGTATCTTCAGGAGGAGGAGAATGAGGCGAACTCCGTCTCCACATCAGGTGAGATATCCAGTCCACTGGCCATAATAATGCCCGCAGATTCAACGCTGAATCTGACCCAGTTCCTCACCTGTCCCATAAAGATTGCGGAGAATAGAATCAGAAAAGAAGACCTTGTGAAATCTTTGACTATAAGAAAGCACCATTTCCTGCTGGTACACCTCCTCTCCCAACAGTCTTTGGGCCTCTCTTTTCATCCTGTGTTCTTGCACCGGATCATGGAGAGGGGGGTAGCATTGGTGCTGGTGGTACTGGATATAACGCCAGTGGAGTCCAGGTCAGTTGGGTAATGGCGGTGGAGCAACCATGGCACCAGAGACCGTGCCACGTTTTTCTAGACCAATAGAAAGAGAGGGCCCGAAAGTGCACCTGGAAACAGCACCGGAGACGGTGCACAGGTCCTGAACATGTTTAAACAGGGGATAACCCAAGTAACCCTTTGGCATCTGGGTAAATTTACACAATCAAATACAAATAATAATGCCTCAGGATAAATAACCAAACTATCCAATAGGCTGAAGAGATACCTAAATTATCTCTTCCTATGGATATAAATCTCTAGAAAACTCTATACTTTTTTTTAAAAGAATCAATGGTCAAAGGCAATTCTATGTGGTTTCAAGAACTTTTCATTGAAGCATACTTTTCCGTGTTTATTCTGTAAATTTTTAATGTCTGAAAGAATGTATTCTTTTTTCACATATATACAAACATTTACATCACATAAACATATATATACACAATATTTACATGTAAACATACAAACACAAAGTGTACTTTTTCTTTAGTTCTCGTCGCCCTTCTTAATGACTAAGGATGCTCCTTAAAATGTTCCACATTGAGCATTCCCTTACAAAATAGATCACCCTACCGAAGCGACTGTGAGGTTTATTACTCCAACCTCTATCTTTGGATGTACTCCTGACTTATTTCCTGCTATTTTAATTTTTGCGGCTATCTTCAAATTATCTGATCAAGTCCTGAACATGGGCATACCGTATGGCCCCATGAATCCAGAGGCACACCAGAGGACACTGATGCTCATGGAACATTCTGAACATAGCATTAAGGAACAACACTGGGTCTGATCCTGGGGCTGGAGAGTCAGGGTAGAATGATAACAGTGCTAGAGGCTGGCTGGGCTCGGTCGAATCAACTGCCAGCTCTGAGGGTGACGCCAGGTGAATCAGCCGGTTGAGGCAGGTAGGGAGATGTCAGGATGATTGACTATGGCACAGAGGATGAAGATCCTAAGTGAGTCCAAGGCCATCTAGACAGCTTAATTTTAGATGAATGCTTTGTAGTGTAGTTCCTATTTTCCCAATAGGCCCTGCACATTGGAATAACATAAACAGTAGTATAGACATAGAAGTGCGGATCTTCCAGGTCTCCACTGACTATGCTACACTTAATTGGGTTTGTTACCAACTAGCTCAGAGGTCACTCGAAACTTTCTTGACTGAATAGGAAGTGATCAGCTTCCCTGGTACAGACAAGAAGGGATTCAGTTTTCCAACAACCGCATAAACATGACAACTTTGCTCCTTAGAATAAGAGTCAATCTCTAGAGTCGTGTGAAACAATAGACAGTTATTTTACTCAGTCAGTTTTGTGCAGATTACTTTCACCAAGATGCAGAGAAATAGAGAGACAGGCGTTTTCAATAAAAAGGTGTTATTTATTGAACAGTCTTTCTTCTCGTGCAAGAGAAATGAATTGCCACAATTGCAAGACTAGTTATTATAAAAAGTGCGTACAGCAAAATGAGGATTGCGAAATAATACTGTAAAAGCATTGATATGGTTTCTTAGCCATACAATGGTTTAAAATGAATAAAACATATATACATTCATTTATACATTAGGCTAACGTACTCAACTGGTGCTTCTAACTACGCCTACCCCAGTGTACTTGGCCTAAGCCTAATACTTGGGAGGGAGTAAGTAAGTAGCAGTTTTAGTTAAGTTGGTTTTGCCAAGGTTTGCTTCAAGAATTCTCTCTAAGGGTTTAGTCAACACCATACCTCTGGAATAGAATGTTGAAGGTCTTGAATCTCCTTTCAGGACTCAATATCCCAGTCACTCGCAAGAGTAGGCTGGAAACGCCGGAGCTGGATTTTCTCGGCAGGAGAAAAGACAGCGTCTCTCTCAGCGCGTCGAGGAGGAGGAGGGGCAGCATCCGTGGGCAGCTTGTATCTGCTGGGCTCTGCAGGGGACAGCTGTTCTGCTCCTATGTTCACAACACCATCGCTATCATCGATGTCGTTGAGACAGCAGTAGCGGCAGCGATAGCATCAGCGTTTGCTTAAGGCAACGTTGGTAATATTTATTCCTGAAAGGTGCCTTGTTTGACGTAAGTTTTTGGACATAAGACGTCAATAAAGATGTCACTAGGAAGTGATTGTCTCCCAGTGCTCATTAGAGTTCTATTACTAATCAAAAGATAGGAAGCGGGGCTTTCCCAAGTTGCTGAGTTTTTATCTTGTTGAAGAACTCGAAGTGTAATTTAGGAATCTTAGATAGTGGCTTCTGCTGTGTCATTTGCTCAAATGAGCTGCAGAGGAAGTGATTCTGAAATGTGGCTCTGATCGTGTTAGGCCAGAGACGAGTTTCTGAAATATTGCTCTTGATCGTTTATGGCATTATAGAGGTACAAGTGGATTATAGCCGTATAGGGGCATAAGGTCACAGTATTAATCGGGGTCCTAGATTAGAACGCGACAGATTATAGTGTTTTTTGTGCTTTTTTTCCCCTTGCACAAAAGTGACCCGACCTCTGGATGGACGCCCGCCTCTTTTTTCATCATGGGCCCGTGCCATTCTTTGCTTGCGTTTAGGTACATGCTGAGGCACTACCCACATGACTTAGAGTCATGGTCCGACCTCAAGTATCAAAGGCAGATAGAGTGAGGTTTGGTGATGGACATCTGTCCCTCCCAGTCCCTCAAGGCTTGAAGACTGAACGCTTCGAGAGAGACATCCCGAGCACTGCACCTGTTTTCTGTGTAATTCTTTCTTTCAGGAAATGCGAAAACTCTCTCAGAGGTTGGAAACTTCAGATCTGCGTCGAAGGCACAAAAAAGAGAACTGATGTTGTTGGGCCAGGGTGGGTGTTATATATGGCTTTGATGACGTCATTGGACGTCACCAAAACAATGCAAGTGCTTTCTACTGTTGTCAAAGAGATTTGAATGTCTGATGCTTGGAATTACTCACCAGGTGAGGAATCTGCAGGTAAAAGTAGCCATCATAGAAAACAAAATAGTTATAATAAAAATAATAATAATAATAATGATATTATTATTATTAATATTATCATCATCATTATCATTATTATTATTTGATCATGAGCAGTAGTAGTATTACCACCAGTAGGGGCAAAATAAAGTTGATACTGCTTTCCTTCTATGCTGAAAAAATGTCAATAGTGTGAATTGTTTAACTGCTTGGGTGCGGAGAACGAGCAGGACACGTCCTCAGCCCCGGCGCTCGGGTTCTTCTGAGGCTGTATCCAGCACGTCTTGGCACCACCCCCCCACACTCGGGGACGTATCCAGCACGTCCTAGCACCCCCCCACCACACGGGGGAAGTGCTGGCACTCCCCCCCAGAGGGCCCCCATCCACCCTAACCCCTCCTCGGTTGATCTGATGACATCAGCGCGTGCTCAGCATGCCAATGTCATCAAAAGCCGCCAGAGACAAGCTGGCAGCCATTTGCCTTTAGAACGTCCAGGAGACAGGTATTTTTTGGTCCTGGGAGAGATCTGGAGGGCAGAGAGACACCAGGGGCAAAAGGAAAGAGTTTTCCCCTTCCACTGGTGTCTCTCTGCAGTGCATTTCTGCTGCGGAATCACAGGGGGACTGTGATCGTGCAGCAGGAATGCACCCACTAGATACCAGGAATGTTTTTTGTTGTTGGGAGCGGCCCCTTGGGCAATGGGTCGATCCCCATTTCGTGGCAGATGTTTTGTCTGTGTCTCCCACCCCCTGGGGGCAGATCGTCCATTTAGGAGGCTGAAAGCAATTGTTTTGATGTTTTCCACCCTCCCTGGGGGCAGATCAGTCATTTTGTAGGCTGATCTTCCCCCAAAGGGAGGCAGAAACCCACTAGAAAATAGGGATTTTATTTTATATATATACAGGGGAGCAGCCCTTCGGGCAAGGGTCACGCCCCATTTATAGGAACATGCTTTAGCCACCCGCCACCCCCCAGGGGGCAGATGGGCCATTTTTTAGGCTGATTCACAAGGTGGGGGAAGGGTTGGACAACCAATAGACACCAGGAATTTGATTTTTATAGATGTTGGTGGAGCATCCTGTAGGCCAGCATTACCCACACATGTCCTTTGTGTTCTGCTCTCCCTTGGAGAGATCAGAATTTTTTTAGGCCAGTCTGCCCACAGGGAGAGGGGGCGGGAGGGGCTTAGAAAACCACTAGACATCAGGAAATAAGTTTCTGTATATGTGTGTGAACTGGCATTTGGCTGGCGTTGTGCATGTACTGGTGTTTAGCTCATGGTGTACGTAGACTGGCTTCTGGCTGGTGATGTGGGTGGCTGGCTGGTATTTTGATGGTGGTGGGTGTGAACTGATGTTTGATTTGTGTTTGGCTGGTGGCTGGGGTAAGGGTCACTCCCCTCTGGGGTGCTAATTTCTTCCCTTTGTTTTGTGTTCCGCTTGGGGCAGTTCAGACTTTTGTGATAACGATCTGTCCCCAGGGGCAGACTTCACAGTCTATTTTTTTGTGTGAATCTATTTTTATTGAGTTCTCATATAAGAGTATCATGGCAACTACAGATATATGTACTGTTGGGCGGTGCAGTTGTTACAGATCATGCCACTTACAGATGCTTATATGGTTTTAGCACATATGCCAATGCAACATAACAAATCTGGGAGAAGGTCAATATGAGCATTTCCAATACATCTCCAATACTTAGGTGAGGAAAGGAAAAAGGGAAGGGGAGAAGGGACATACGGACATGGTAGTTCATGTATATCTCACAGTCTTAAGTGTCCAATGAAGTTGGGTATTAGTTCATGTTTGCCCCTGCATGTGTGCGCACATGTGACCATGTAGAGCCCTTGGTTGCACTGGCGATCATGTACAGGTAGGTAACAGTAAAAGATTCACAGGTAACTACACAAAGAGAAAATCACGGGCAACAGAACATGTAAAACATATGACTCGCAACACCTACACAGTTGCATGGACAGCGACACATGCGGTCCATACAAGACACCGTTATCAACTGCTTCCCTGTGTCCAAGATGTCCATATGTGTGTTCGTCAACCAGTATGTGCCTGTGGTAAAGAGGACTTCACAGTCTATTATAATGTTAGCTGGTTTAATCCATTGTTATTTTGCTCGCCACGTCACCCCAGTTTGGACCCAGCCATATGCAAATCAGTTTTGGCCCTGCTTCCAGTGGTAACAGCCCAGTCCAAACTGCGAAGCCAGGTCCTACCTGGACTGGAAACAAGCATCCTGGGACCCGTTTCGGGGTATCACCCCTCATCAGTCAGATTAGCTTCAATCCAGTGGCGCAACAAGCAAGGGACCAACATCTGGGCATATCCTTAGCCACTTAGGGCACACATATCAACATCACAAAATTAAATGATTGATGGATTGTTGAAAATTTTCAAACACTCACCCCCAAACACAGATCTGGGTTTAATTCATAGTTATTTTGCTCGCCATGTCACCCCAGTTTGGACCCAAACGTATGCAAATCAGTCTTGAGCCTGCTCCCCATGGGAACCATAGAGCCCGAACTGCTGAGCCAGGTCCTCCCTGGACCAGAAACAACCATCCTGGGATCGGGTACGGGGTATTACCCCTCTTCGGACAGGCTAGCTTGAATCAGAATGGTGCACATGGCCATGGAGGTTTTGCTGAGTGCGTTGCTCGTGGCACCTGCCTCGTTGCACCTACCATTACTTCCAGGCAGACAGAAGGAAGGGTCAGTGCCGCGAGCAACACACCAGGCAAAACCTCCATGACCGTTCGCACCCTTCTGATCTGACCCATGGAGTATGACCATTAGCAATAATAGGTTGGACAACCAGTGAATTGATACACGAGCCGGGACCACTCTACTAGAGGAATCGTCTCTCTCTGAATCCACCTGGGGTGAGCTACTTTCCCTCCCCTCACAATATTTTGATCCTGAAGAAGCGCAGAGGGTCTCCTAGAGACCAACAGGGGCGCAAAACACGTTGACCCAATTTTTATTCTTTACTTAAAAAATAATTAATCAAAATCCCCTAGACAATTTTAGACTCACTTTTTAACACACACTATTCACCACCCCACTATCACTCTATCACACGCATCATACCTGCGAGTAAAACAAAAGATCTCCACTAAAGTGCAGCACTGGTCCGACGAGGAGCACCCGCCTTATGATGAAGCATGATATCCCTTGGGATGTGTGAGGGCAACAAGAAACACTCTTGTTGACTGTCCAGTTTACCTAGATCTTTTTTCTCTCTAGTCTTTCAGAAACAATGGGTCAGATGTAGGTGAGGGACATTTACTGATTCAAAAATACGGAATTTGACCATTCGGTATTTTAGAATCGGTAAATGCTATGTAGGGAAAAAATTGGTAAGTATTACCGAATCGCTAAGATTCGGTATTTACTGAATCGGTATTTACCGATTCGATATTCCCCATTCATTCCTATGGGCCTGAAGGCCCTTAGAAATGAATGGGAATTACCGATTCAGTAAATACCGATTCGGTAAAAGGGGGAAAACATTGAAGGGTGCAGGGTGTCACTTTGACACCCTGTTGCACCCCTCAATTGTGGGAGAATGCTGGATGGTAGGAATTTTGTGGATTGCTGCTGATTCTGGAAGAATATGTCAAAGAAGGAGCAAATGGGTACAAAGATAGTCAAACTTTTAATTAAGGGATGGTTTAAACCATTTAAACAGATGAAGCTGGATTATGGGATAATGCAGGAAAATAGATATATACAGGTGCAACATTGGTTCCATCACCCAGTACAAGGGTAGCCATGAAGGGAAAGGCCACTCATTGTGGCAAACGTGCAAGGGAAGGAAACTATGCTTGAATTTACTTTCCATTTCTCGCTTATACGCACCTTCTGGGACCTGGTACTGATAGACACTGAATAAGCTACAGGTATAAGGGAGTTGTGAGCAGCAGAGGCTGCCATTTTGTGCTGGGTGCCTTCAATTTCTTGACCAGAGTACATTGGGGTTGAAAATAGAGCAGCGCATCTCTTCTTGGCAGTGAACCATGTGATGCTTGGCAGGAGGGTTATACAAGTGCCGGGCCCTCTGGAATGGTATCACCAGGACTGCATTTTATGGGGAAATGAGAGGATGGTGCATAGCCTAGTAGGAGATGAATGAAAGTTTGGGAATGTGTTGGGATCGGTCCTGCTCCAACTCTTTCAGGACTTCCAAAAACAGGCCTTTCTAACACCGCAGATTCCACCACACTCACTGTAGACTTCAGGTCGCTGAAAGAAACACCAAAACCGGCCCAGGTGGCTTCCTTGTTCCTGTAGCCAGAGCTCTACCACAAGCCGCAGAGAGTCCCAGCAGATGAACTACCAGCCGGGGCACTCGCTCACACTTAGGATGCTGCACTCAGTCCCAGGAGATCCCAACCCTTAAAGAAATTGAAGTGATTCCACACCAAAGGCATGAGCAGCAAAAATACCTTGGGCAGAGGCAGGGCCGGTCCTAGAACTTCTGGGGCCCCGGGCGAAAGGGAAGATGTGAGGCCCCTCTAATTTGCATGTAAAATCCAGTCGCGGCTAGCATGACTCGCGGGTGGGAGGTCTCGCAGGGGTTATTTAAAAAATTAAATAAACTTACCTTCCCAGGTCTCGTGTCATCTCTGCTCCTGACCTGCTCTCTTTCTTTCCTCCGTCTGGCAGGAACAGGAAGCAGGCAGCCTCCCTTCCCAATGGCAGCATTGTGATTGGTTGGGACGCCGACCAGCCAGGCGCCTATGGGGAGGCCATTTTCTCCATGTAGGGTGCATTGGCGCCTACATGGAGAAAGGCCAGAGTGTGCATGACTGGTTAGGTCGGTCCCGGAGGGCCGACCAAACAGTCAGGGCCCTTAGCAGGGGGCAAGGCACTCCTCCCCTGCCCTAAAGCAGACCCGCCTGCCCCCAACCAAACGCTTCTGCTTTCTCGCAGTGTGAGTAGCAGAAACATAAAATGGTAGTTTTTGCATTTTATATTTCTGCTTCTCGCTCTGCGAGAAAGCAGTGGGGTGACGCTCCTCCGCCCTAGTGGAGTCACTGAAGTATGCCCGAGCAGATGACATTTGCGGCGGAAGTCGCTGCGGCCACGAGGCGCCCCATGCTGAATTGCCGCTCCTCTCCTTTCACAAAGTGAGCAAGTGCCTGCTGTTAAAGTAATTCAAGAATAGGTGTGTAGTAATGCCTTGAAATAGCGAAGCGACGCTTCAGATGTACATTAGGCAGGCCAGAGTCCCTGCCTGCATGCGCCACAGTCGGACTCCGTACTGACTCAGACTCATCTACGGCCGTGCCCAAGACCGTAAGTACCAGGCACTGTGAGCCTGTGTGTGTTTGTAATAGACAGTGATGGTGCCAGTGCAGCGCACAATCACATCAGGTAGCTGCAGTCGCTCCTGCTGGTGTTACTTTAAAGTTGTTACTCTGTAGAGTGACATAGGTGGATTGATCCAATCGAATGTATATATAAATGACACCTGTTCATGTTGTTGGGCCCTCTCTGACATAGGTCCGTCCCCGTTCCCAGTTGGCCCAGGTCACTCACGCGATGTCAGAGGCCCCGAGTTTGCCAGCGTGGAGGGGGGCCTACCACATGGGCTGGCAATCTGTATTTTGTTTTTCTGGTGGCCAGCCCGCCTGGCAACAGTAGGCACCGGAGGAGTGTGTTGTTTGTTAGGGCTGTGTCCCACGTGGCAGAGAGGCCCTTGATAGACTGATGCTCTAAACAACAGCATCATTCATTTCAAGGGTGGAGCCAGGGAACCCAGTGCGAGCCGCCAAAGGCTGGAAGACAGGATTCTGCCGGATTGCCCATCAACACAGATGTCCAGGCAGGTCCGTGATGTTTTCGTGCCTCACTTGGGTCTTCACACACCCTGTTTGGGCTTGGTCCCACGTTATTTTATATGTTTTCCTCCTCATCGTTGCTTGATTTTGCGTACTAGAAAGGGTCACTCATGGTCGTTGAAATGTCTCTCATAATGACACTGAATTATGAAAATTTCACGCATAGCAATTTGAAACCTTGGCAGCTAAGATGGGGGCTAAGGTGTCAATTGCCCATAGCCAAAAACCTGCTCCCTCAGTGAAGGCCTGGCATACTCCCACCTGCCCCCACCCACCATTGCCTGGCAGGGGAGCGGTCTGACACTTGGGGGGCTGAGGAGAGAATGACACAATACTTAAAGCAAGACCTGGCCACAATTAAGGCAGATTGCCACACTTAACACCTTCGCCCCACGCACAAAAGCCAGAAGTGTGATGGCCTGGGGGGCAGGAATGAAGTTGAGGCCCTTTAACAACCGGCCTACATGTCACACCTTTCAGCACCGGCCCATCGGCCAATGCTCTACTGCTTGCCTTGCAATCCGACCCTGTCCTCAATTACAGGTCAAAGCTGCAAATGCAGATGGGCCTCGCACTACATGTGGGCTGCACGGCCCTGGGGAAAAGGGGGCCCCTCCCTGGGGGTTAACAGCCATTAACCAGTGCTGCGAGGCACAGGGGAGGGGGCCTCTTCTCCTATTCTTACACATGCTTGCGAAGCCCAGAGGAGAGGCAGCCCTTCCCTGGGCCACGCAGTGCTCATCCCAGGCGCGAGGCTGGTGGGGAAACACTTTTGCGAGGCCTTCTGTTGATAGGCTGAGCTCGGGGCCCTGGGCAGCCGCCCATGCTGCCCATGCCTAGCGCCGGCCCTGGGCAGAGGATACCAGCACAGGATGTCTGCCTATACTTTGAACCAAAGGCATGGGCCTTGTGCCCTCGTGCATTTCCTCAGAAAGCAAAGCCAAAATACATGAGCAGTGCTCCCATTTTCCTGATCGGGGTGTACCCTATGTAAAAGTAAGCACCCAGTGTACCCCATTTTAATGAAGACCCCAGTACACAGTCCCCAAAGTTATAAATGCCTCATCATTTCCTAGAAAGAAAGCTAAATATGTAAACACACTCATAGTGCATCCAGTTAAAGAACATCCAAAAAGCCATCGGACAATTACATAAAACTGGATTTAATTGACCCCCTTCTAAACTTTTCAACAGGATGTGGGGCCCCAGCACACTTTGACTTCATATTGTAGTTAAGGCCTTGTTTCTTATCGTAAAAATGAGTTCTCACCTGGATCTGAACCAGCACTCTTTTTCACGTTTAAAACTATGAAACGTGTGTTCACAATGTTTTGGAGATGGAGTGTGATAGCCTTTGTGCACGTGTGTACCCCAGTAGCAGTCGGTGGTGGGAGTGCTGCCAGGTGGTGACGTGAGGCAGGGGAGGGGCAGGGTGGGGTGTAGTAAACTACGGAATACGGGCAAATGCAGGTAAGTAAACATATAAATAAATAAAACGAATTTCGTTGTGTGCACCGCATCGAATTTGGCAATGCAGTGCGCAAACATCAATTTCACAATGGAAGCTTGTGTGGCGGGCGGAAATGGCCCGCAGCACAAGCTTCCATTGAAAAAATGATGTTTTGAAACATCCCTGCATCGTGTGGCAGGCACCTCATAATGCTTATCACACGGTGCAGGGATGTTGGTGCCCCCCAGGCACAAATGCATAGCGCAAGGGGGCCCTACTAGGGGCCCCCAATGTTGCTTTCCGACAGCCTTTCCATGTCGGAAAAGCCAACATAAAATGGCAGTCAGAAACCGACATCATAATCCTGACGGACCTGAGCCCATCGGAACCACATCGGAATCACCCCCACAGGTATAAACTCCAACCACCATCATCCTAATTTGGCACTCAGACTGTAAACCTACCATGTGTGAAAGAAAGCTCCGACCATGGTTGGAGGCTTTCTGCCTGACATCGTAATCAGGTCCATAGTGATTTTTGAAAATTGTAGGCCTGAGAGAAATGTGTATAAATAATTTAGTGAAAATATGTATACGATTAAGTCTAAAGCAGGCCATGACTTAACCGCGGTGCTTACATTTCCAAGCTATTTCATGTGATTTTGAGTCAACGAGGTATCTTTATTGCATGCTGGCTCCTGCAGTGGCACTATTCCCCTGAGGCGATTAGTTTCTCAGCGAGGTATGGATTCTTAGGACCCTGTAGGTGATGGTACTGATCTTGAAGATTTAAAAAGACTGACTGACTTTCATCTCCTTGATTGTTCATTTGTCGCAGTGTTTCAGCCCTATGAAACCTTCTCCTTACACGCACACTTTGCAAATAACATGAATTCATAAATAAAATAAACCATATAAAGATTTTTCCAGTGAAGACACTGGTAGAAAGCAAGAGAGCTGGTTTATCTAATGTTTCATTCTGGTTTTGCAGGGTCTTAAACTTGATGTGTTCTTGTCTGTCTTGAATGTACAGTAGTTACATTTTCTATGATTCCTAGGGTGTGGATGTAGCTAGCGTGCAAGGGGATTCTACAGACTCATCCTTATATATTCAGCTGTGATAACTAACCGAAAATACTTCTAAATCGTCTCTTTAAGCTTAGTTGTACCAGAAACCTCTAGATCTGTTTTGTGAGCAGCAATGAACTTCATAATTTTTTTTGCCTTTTATAAAATCATCAATTCATTTTCTTGTTTCCTTAGTAGCTGAAAACAGATGCTTAGCACCATGGCAACCATCAGTGTGAATCTGAAGTGAACCAGATAAAAATGCTGATCACCAATCCCTCAAGGCCACAGTGGCAACTGAAACAAGCATTTCTTGCGCCCTCTAGTAACACATGTAGAAAATGACATTACAGAAGGAACATTAACAATGCATCATTGATTGTAAGCAAAAGGTCCCGTATGGCCATTAAATAATATTAATGAACGAAAGTAAATGTAAAAAGTCCTGTTTGTTACCAAAAAAGTGAATTCTTAAAAAAAACAAATATATATATATATATATATATACTGTGAATAAAATGTGGAACAACAAACGCATGACATCGAGCAGCAGCATTAGGCAAGTTATCTATAACTATATTATATGACATGATTTATGACCCAGCAAAGTATGTAAAATTGTTGAGCTATCGCACTTTTGTCACCAGGCTGGCATGTTGATATTCTTACAAGCTGCAAATGTATATTGACATATGAAGTAGTGAGCACACCGGTGATGTTTGTATTGTTTTAGCTTTTTAGAACAAAATAAAACATTTAAAAACCTGTTTGCTCTTAGCTGAAATAATGCGTACTTACCTTTGTTTTCTCTAAAAGATGAGCCTGAGGTAGGCTGTGATTCCGCTGATTTTACCACGCAGTTAGAGAGGATATTACGCCTCAACCCACCAGAAATATAGTTACCATTGTGTGGAAATAGAACTCGAAACCCAAAACAATAAATCAACCATATAAAAGAGCTCTGGAGAGATATTTGTCATTGGTGGAATATTTTCCTTTCAATCTCTTGTAACAAACTTTTACACTTCTAAATTGATTGAAGTGCATGACCTAATATACAAGAATATTTTAGAATACTCATTCATGTTTCAGATATGAACTGCAGAGTGTATTTTTTGATGATGCTATATGCATATCGTTTCCTTAATTTGGAGGTGTCTGTGATGTGTTCATGTGGTGGCATGGCGGTGTTCATTACTACGCAGGCTGAGATGCTATAGATTGACTGGTGTGCATGGGAGAATGTGAAGATGCATGGACTGTTTCTGCTGTGTAAGCAGGGGTGGCAGGGCCGAGCTGGCGGTCCAGGTATCGTGCATTTGCCCAAGAGGCTGGAGGGGGTGGGGGGTGGGGGAAGGTATTGCTACTGGGGGACGGTTTTGCAACAGTGCTGCAATATTGGCTCCCAGTAACGAATGCAGCAAGCAAGTATAAATATGCTTACTTTCCTTTCCAGCCACCTGGGGCCATGGCTGCTATGGATTCCCAGTCCGGCTCGAGGGGTGGTGGAGGTGAGGGAATTATATATATATAAATATATACATTCGCTGAAAAAAATCAAAGACTAAAGTGACATTATAGTTAGATGAAAATGTCATTTAAGATTTACAAACACTGAAATTTACCAGTTATATTTTACTGAGCTGACTAGAACTTATGCTCCCACCATGCTCATTGGCGTTATCAATGATGTCATTTGAGATGCTATCAGTGATGTAATCAATGATGCTATTGAACATGTGGTGAAGAGTGAAGTAATCTGTGAGGTTATAAGCAGAGCTTGGTGGGGGCACAAGTTCTAGTTAGCTAAGTAAACAATAAGTAGTGAATTTCTTTGCTTTTTGAGTTTAAAATGTTATGTTTTAACCGACATTTTCACCTAACTATAAGGTCAAATTAACCTTGGTTTTTAGTGAATTTCTGAGTTTTTTATTAAAAAAGTTAGATATCATTACTGATAGAGCGTGGGCTCACCTGCTCAACATACTCACCTGGGCCCATATATCTATATATATATTAAACAGGTAAACTTACACACTCTATTAAATTTTTTTTTTGTAACTATTTTGGATTTTTATGCCATTTATCTTACCAATCCAAGTCACCGATACCTAAAGTCCTAAAGGATCAAGGGAGTTAGAGAAAAATAGATAGCAATAATAACATTTAGCATTTAATAAATAACCACAAACTCGGGAAAGGTTTTAAAATCTTTATCTAAGTAAATCTTTGAAAGACTTATACAACATGAAACTCAAATTAATTTCTTATTATGTTTTAGACTAATGCAGATTTAAAAACAAACATTTGCAATAACTTGGAGAGAAATTGTCATTAAGCATTTGAACAGAGGGTGGGTAAGAGAAAAGGAAAAAGGGTACAATAACAAACCCACACTTAATAGTTACCTATTCCGGTGTGATGACCAACCCTGGTCATAGGTTGAGACAAAGAAAATAGATCCCAAAGTACAGGTGCAGGCAGAAAAGAACAGGTGCAAGTCAGAATCAGAACCAGGACAGGATACGGCCCAATTTGGATTAAGACAGGAACACCACAGGATTAAGACTTGTACCACAGTTAAAATTCAAAATGCCAGCGTTAAAAACCGTCTCTGCAGCTAACAGTCGAACCCCAATTGGGTCATCGATCTCCTTCCCAATAACCCCAATTGGATTATCGAATCTTCTGACAGAGTGCTTCGCCAGCAACTCTGCTCTCGATCACCTATTGAGTGTGTTGGGTCAGTGACAGGTCAGCTATTCGGACAAGTCGGACAATCTAGCTAGCGAAGCCTACCCTAGTTATACTATTCTTCAAGTCAGTGTACCACACCCAAATGTTGCAAATGTGCGAATCCCACAATTTTTTTGGACAAGAACGAGGAGTAGCCATCACACCTTAATTTTCTAAAAGCAACTTGTCAATCATGTATTCATGACATCCCCCCCATAACTTTATCAACCCATGTTCTTTTTATTCCTCTCGGTAATGAAATGTATCAAATGTTTTATTTTAATAAACAATTTTATCAATTCAGCTTCCTCTGTCAAGGCAAGAAGTTCATTCTTCTCCACCTTCCATGTCCGTCTTGGCCATGATTCAAGGCTACAGCTTCTGTAACTCTAATAAAAGAGAGAGGGACCCCGAAACCAAAGGGAAGGGGTTCCGTAACGACTATAAGTCAAAAGAGAAAATCCCTTTGGGCAAATAAACACAGAATATCTAGTTCTTGCGGACCAAACATAAGACAAACAATATATAACACATAAACACAAATACACATAGGAAGCAATGAGAACAGAATTAAAATTAAGTGAAAACACTCAAGTAAAATTAATCTAAACAATTTATTGGTATACACTATATTGGTTTAAAAAGTTAAAAAATGGGAAACATGGAAAACCGGAAAACATATACACTTAATCAGTAAAATATTCCAGTAAACAAAAGGAGGTACAGGTTGAGGACTAAATTCAGACAGTGATACTGAAATGTCCTCTCTTTCTTGACCATGTATTGCTCCTTTGTGCGTCGACGCGTTTCGGTGGTGAGTACACAGTTAAACCACCTTCATCAGGACAGAAGAGATAATTGTTTCCCATAAACTCTCAATAAAGGTCAATGTGTTGGAAAAAGGGGTATTCAGCCTCCTTACACATTAGAAGAATATACGTCCTGCGAAATATCTTCCTACTCAAAAAGGTTTAAAAAGTCGTGAATTTATTAAAAACGTAAGCTTGACACGCGGTATGCAATGCTGTTATGACGGGACATTATCAATGTGTAACAAATAAACCCGGCAACAGGCAGTCTTCGTATGTATAAGAGTACTGCTTTTGTGGCTTCTTATGCGAGCGATATAGATGAAAGCTTTGATGCAAAATATTAAAACCGGAGCCTTCAGAATGTAGAGACCGCCGTGATTAAGTCGTGCGTCTCCTATTGTCAATACCGGAAAAAGCGTCCCGCGTGTCTCTCTGTGTTGAAACTCTGAGAGACACGCGGGACGCTTTTTCCGGTATTGACAATAGGAGACGCACGACTTAATCACGGCGGTCTCTACGTTCTGAAGGCTCCGGTTTTAATATTTTGCATCAAAGCTTTCATCTATATCGCTCGCATAAGAAGCCACAAAAGCAGTACTCTTATACATACGAAGACTGCCTGTTGCCGGGTTTATTTGTTACACATTGATAATGTCCCGTCATAACAGCATTGCATACCGCGTGTCAAGCTTACGTTTTTAATAAATTCACGACTTTTTAAACCTTTTTGAGTAGGAAGATATTTCGCAGGACGTATATTCTTCTAATGTGTAAGGAGGCTGAATACCCCTTTTTCCAACACATTGACCTTTATTGAGAGTTTATGGGAAACAATTATCTCTTCTGTCCTGATGAAGGTGGTTTAACTGTGTACTCACCACCGAAACGCGTCGACGCACAAAGGAGCAATACATGGTCAAGAAAGAGAGGACATTTCAGTATCACTGTCTGAATTTAGTCCTCAACCTGTACCTCCTTTTGTTTACTGGAATATTTTACTGATTAAGTGTATATGTTTTCCGGTTTTCCATGTTTCCCATTTTTAACTTTTTAAACCAATATAGTGTATACCAATAAATTGTTTAGATTAATTTTACTTGAGTGTTTTCACTTAATTTTAATTCTGTTCTCATTGCTTCCTATGTGTATTTGTGTTTATGTGTTATATATTGTTTGTCTTATGTTTTCTCTTTTGACTTACAGCTTCTGTAACTTCAGGACTTGTCGCGCAGACGCAGTTTCTCCAAAGATGGAGTTCAGCAAAGCATTTATGCCCATTCAGTTTATCATGTAAAAATAGAAAAGAACAATTTCAGATACACAGAATAAATGAATACACTGTATACTACTTCTTTTAACTCTACTCCCAATATTTTATTTTATACTTTTGCGTTAGAGAGTATGCGAAACAGACAGCTTAGCAAGGCAGCGGGGCAAGCTTCTTGCACGTTAGGACACATTACGGCCATCTTAGTTCTATTGCGCAGAAGCAGAAGTTTTCCCTCCAAGCATATCACGTGGGCATGACAGACGCATGCGCAGTAGAAAATCCCGCGTAGCAGCAGCCATTTTAGTGCAAGCGGATTATTGTTAGTAAAAGCACATTGACAAGCTTCCCCTAGATACCTATTATGTCGTGGAATGCAATATTAAAAAGACAAAAACATATTAATTATTACGAGAGGGTTGAGTACAAGCAAGTCACTGTACGTGTAAAACCTTGCTCCATCAATCCCCTCTTTGATGATATTCATATAATCACTAATTAATTAAACAGATGCCAACTTTACACTTGACCCATTTCAATTTCTTCAAACTTTCTGTTATTTTTCCTTTCATTCTTTATTTGACCTTTTTGTATAAAAGTCCATTATATACTTCTAATTCTATTTCATTGATATTTCTTTTCTTTTCTTTTTTATTTACTTCATGTGTCTTCTTATGTTTACGACATTTACAACAAATTATAATTCCTAAAACCATTAGGGCTGTTCCCACCATTGGCATCAGTATTTTACCCATGGTTAGGTGAGTGTCCTTACTATCTGGGGCCCCTGTTTCATTTTCATTTTCTGCATCCTCGAAAGGAAGACTGGTCAGTTTCCCTATGCCGATTTGCTGCGATTATTTGTAATCTAACTCGAGCAGACGTGCTAATTTTGAGAGCGCTAATCAAGGCTATGCCTAACTACGGGCACATTGCTTCTGTGCCAGGATATAAATATGCGCTTGCGTACTACTATTCTATCGCTATCAGTTATACTAAAAAACGAGCCCTCTTGATAGCGTCAATCCATGCAATGCTAGACCACAGTAGCTATACTTAAGTGCCCAAATACTAACATGCGCTTTTATCATCATAGCCAGCTGATCTACTCTAATAACACCTGATGTGTGATCACTAATCGTCTAAGCAACGTGAGACCATGGGAATACCATCTAGGTGCTGAGATATGAATGTGCATCTTCCCAATCTGAACAAGTGGTCCATTCTGATAACAGGGTCATAGTTATGATTATTTGATTTGGGGCAGCTTGAACACTCTATAAACAGCCCCTCCTGCTATGCTAGATTTCATGAGTAATTCTTACAAGACACTGATTCAATCTAGACAGACCTATGTTCAGCATTTTTGCGGTGATTAATTCAGTTCCTTGAATTTATTCACCCTTACAGAGCGGTGCTTCACCAATATCCTGAGCCGCAGCCAGGTGGGGTGAGGTATCTACTTCTCAAAAACCAGGTAAGAAGTAGTATGAGAAACTTGTAAGGTTTCAATTTCTGAAAACGCAATTACACTGGTATAAACAGTGTGGTTATTTATAGTCTTCTGACATGGATCTCACCCAAGATGATAACTTTACCGGGTGAGAAAGAAGGCATTTTCGGGACGGATGGTGAGTGATATGCTTACGCCATGTCTTTATTTTTCAGTCCAATGCAGACTGTATGAGAAGACTTGGAACCAACACACCTAGGATGTCCAGGTGACATTTACACATTGTTACAGTTCCAGTACCCTTTTTCTCCTTATGTATGACACTTCTATCACTTTTATGGGGTTTTTTTCTGTTTGCAGTAGCGAAATATAGAGGTCCTGAAGAAAGCAAGGCTATTGGCCCTATTTGCTGAAACATGTCGACCACGTCCCACCACTAGACAGTTTATAATAATTTCCCTGTCTTGGCTATTTTTAATATTGGTGTTGGGAGTTTAACCCTATTAAAAAAATTTCTTGCTCCCTAAACCAATTTTATTCACTTTTTTCCTGGGTTTTTCCCTTGCACTGCACGGCTTTTTACCCCATTGGCCACATCACCAACACTCTTATACCAATACACACTGACTAACAGGAAGGCCCACTTCTTTCTGTTAGATAACAAGATCATGTACAGTGTTGGTCCTCGGAGCCCCAAATGATGAAGGGCGGTTCCGAGTGGTGACTGATGGGTGCCAGAGACCAGACACGTACTTGACCTGGCCTTTTTCATTATCTCTCCAGTCATATGGCTATAGATAGCATTTCACTTTCACCCTCTCTGTCCTGAACTTATTGCCTGGTGTACTCTCGACCCTCTGATACTCTTTTGTGGTATATGTCTGTTGGGCGCGTATTCAGAGCTGGTCGTTAAAATTGCCCCTGGGTCCCCCACATTGTATGTAGTATATCAGTATTTTACCTACAAAACTTTTCTCTATATTAGAAAACCAACTACCTATGGAGAAGAGACAAATCGTTAATCTCTTCCATGCACTATCAACCTCCAGTGGTTTAAGTTCTTTTTCTAAATATGTAATATTCCTTACATACCTTTTCAGTTCTACACTTTTGTCAGGTATGTAAGTGCAACAATGTTGCGCCTTTATCATTCTGCAGACTCTGCCCTCTTTTGCTAAGAGTGTATCAAGAGCAAGTCAATTTTGTAAAACCATTGATCTTACTGCAACTAATTCAGTATTGATCATCAAAAATCCTCCAGCAGTATCAATTGATAAAGGATCCACTACTGTCGACAATTTGCAATTTCTTTCAGTATTTAAAACCACTCCAACTGAAGGTATCAATGCACTAAATATGTCACCTACAAGTTCTGCTATACTAGCTCTTTTACTGCCTATTAGTTCATTAGTATCTTCATTGCTTCAAGTGATTCTATTTATGTGGTATACCTTTGGGAATACTATTCCAAAATAGCAACTCCCATACCAATGATCAGGCAATTTATAATATGCTTTGTTCCCACAAATATAATAAATTCCAGGAAATACCAGTTAAGTTCCATCTTTGAAACCCCAACCCCCAATTACTTTATAATTGTGTTCACATTCACTGGAAGCAATGAATATAGTGTTTTAATAACTTGTTTTCTTCCTGCGGAGACAGAGTTTCCCTTTCTTTTCAAAGTCCAGTAACATAGGCATGAGTCTTGCCATTCAAGGTGTATTCTTTATTTTCTGCCCATTTTGGAATTTGTGGTTTCTTTTCTGTATCTTTTCTTTGGAAATCCTCTCTCCTTTTCTCAACTAATTCAAAAATATTTTCTCTTCTTCATGTAAAATGCATGTTAAATTATCCTTGTGTGCCTTAGCTATATCTATTGTACCTATTGTTAGAAAATATTCATCCATATAACGAGCTATGTTAGCTTTACTATGTACAGGATTCAGGTTACTATGGATTGGAAGTTCAGAAAAAATCACATCTAAATTATAATAATAATATTGTAAGGGTCCTTTCTTGTAAAATATACTAGCTAAAATACTACATGAAATACCATATGTCAGGGGCAAATGGTGATAAGTAACGTCTTCTGCTACAGACAATGGTAGCTTCATACACACATAGCAATCGCTTATTTCCATTGCCTCTACATAGTGTACTAATACATTTGCAAATACATTCAAATGTGTTCTATTTCTAACTTTATCGTAATGCAATCCTTCCTCATCTGATGCTTCTACTTCTATTCTTTGCTGCCTAACAGTGTCTATATTTCCATGTCTGTCTAATTTTTCAGGTGCATCTATCTTCTCATGAATGTTATTATCATTCTTCTCACTTTTACTCATTAGATAAGGAATAGCTACTGTCAAACCTAACCATACTATGAGTATTATTACTACACTACATGTGCATATTCTACAGCATGTTTTTAGGCAATTTCTTTTCGGTTTACCCTTAACAGTATTATCAGCCATTTTTTGATTAAGGAGACTTAACCCTTCTTTGAGACTTTTTCACAGAATTTTAACCTGCAAATTTCAAGTTGGTTTTACTTCTTAGTCTGCTAGTTCATCGATTAGTTCATCATCTTCTTCATCACTCAATTCTAGTTTTTCAAGATTTTCAAGAATGACATACGTCCATTCAGGGCCTCTGAACTTATTATACAGTCTTTTTAAACGCAGACTTTTTCTTTTTGGTTGTTCTGTGGAAAACTCAATTTGACTTGATATTTCGTTTACTTGCTCTGGTTCTTCATTTATTGATTTGAGACGAAATTTTAATTTCTTAACAAAACCAGGCCAATTATCTCCTTTTCTGAGTCTTTTAGCTGGCACTATGCTTTGTTTTTCTTCAATTGTTCCTTTGTTTTCATTCAGTTGTGGCACAATTTGTGTATCTTCGTCATCTGTATCCCTCTCTATCTGACTTGGTACAGGTCTTTCTTCTGTTTCTTCTGCCTGGATACTATACTAATCTGGCCTCAATCAGGTACGTGCTGCAATTGACTTCGATTTGGTTTGTTTTCTTCTTCCTGAACACATTTATCTACATCTATCTGATCCTGCTCAGGTATCTCAATCTCTTGCTCTTCTTCTTCCTGAGCTTTCGCCCTTTTACTTATCTGTCCTTTCTCAGACTCTGGAACTGTGACAGGTATTTGGAATGTCTGAGTATATTGATCTTTCCTTATCTGTTCCTCCCCAGAATTACTTCTGGCTTTGATTTTTGTAATCTGAGGATGTTCTTCTATTCCTGACTCATACTCACTATCACTCTGTCTATCTAAGTAGGTTTGGCTTCTGGTTCTCACAACATCTACAGGAATGTCAATTACTGGAATCCATTCATCCTGACTAGTGCTCGGTTGTTCATCCCCAACTACTTTGGAATCACTTTCTCGAGACCCCTCAGCTGTACAACCTTCAGCTTCAATGTCATCAGGTTCAGACACTCTTTTTGTATGGCTTGCATGGATCCAATTTGAAACTCCTTTACATTTACCTGCTGTAGTGGTAAACAATATCACTTGTGTTGGTTTTCCCCACCTTGGAGCTAGGCAAGATTCTCGTGTATGTTCTTTTATTACAACCCAGTCACCCGGAATCAGATCGTGTGCTGGAGTTGTTTGCCTGGTGACGGCATCTTCTCCAACCTGGTGAGAGATAGAACGCACTGGGTCAACCAGTTCTTTGCAGTACTCTAGTACTAAATCATTAGATATATTTATCAACTTATGTCCTGGCACCCATGCCTGTCTCATTGCTCTTCCCATGAATATTTCATGAGGACTCAAGCTTGTTTTTCTGTCTGGAATGCTTCTGAGTCCCATCAGAACAAGAGGTAAAGCATCTGGCCACTCTAATCGAGTTGATTCGTAAATCTTTCCCATTCAGTTGTTCTACCACTCCAGAAGCCTCTGGTCGGTATGCACAGTGCAGCTTTTGCTCAATTTTAAATGCTTCACAGATTAGACCAATTATTTCATTATTAAAATGTCTTCCTCGGTCTGACTCAATCATTACTGGAAAACCGAAACGTGGTATGAGCTCTCTAAGTAGCAGTTTTGCTACTGTGATGCTATCATTCCTACGTGTTGGGTAAGCTTCCACCCATTTTGAAAATAGGTGGACAATGACAAGAACATACTGCATTCCTCTGCAAGGGGGTAACTGAATTAAATCAATCTGAAGTCGAATAAATGGACCTTCTGCCTTTCCAATCTTTCCTGACAACACTACAGTTCTTTTCCCAGGATTCATTTGTTGGCACACCAAACACCTATGACAAAGACTCTTTACAACGTTCCTGAACTTTGCATTGAACCAAGTTTGTCTGAATAATGTAATCATAGTATCTCGCCCTAGATGAGAATCACCATGATACATCCTAGCCATAGGAGCAAGCATACAGTTTGGCAACACAGGCCTCCCATCAAGGTAAACAATGACACCATCTCCAGCCCTTCTCTGACATCCTCATTTCGCCCATTCTTCCTTTTCTCCCTGGTCTGCATCATTTTGCAAATCTTTCACTTCTTCCCACGTTTTCACTCTCTCAACAACTTAAGTTGGCAGCTGTTTCTTTTTGGTTCAATTTTCATGTTTATTGCCATTTTATTTTTGGCACAATATTGAGCTAGTTGGTCAGCATATGGATTACCTGCTGTCACTTTGTCGTTGCCAGATTGGTGAGCAGCACACTTGACCACAGCTACAGTTTCTGGTAATTGGATTGCTTTTAGCCTCTCTTTCACAAATTTTCAATTTTTAATAGGAGTACCTGATAAAGTCAGAAACTCTCTTTGCATCCAGAGTTGACCAAAATCATGCACAACTCCATAGCAATATTGACTATCAGTAAAAATGGTTACTTTCAGATTTTTGCCAAATGTACAAGCTTTTGTCAATGCAATTAGTTCTGCTACCTGTGCAGATTTTACTCCTGGTAAATATGATGCTTCAATTGGACCCCATAGTGTGTAAACTGCGTAAGCAGCACTCAAACCTCCTTCTTTATGTCGCATACATGAACCATCTATAAATAGCTCATGTTCTGAATTTATTAATGGCTCTTCTCTTATGTCTGGGCGTGGTTTAGTACAGTATTCTGTAAGATCAATGCAATTATGTTCGATTTCATTCTTGACCTCTGCAAAGTGCGATTCAGGTAATAATGTTGTTGGGTTCAGAATATTACACCTAGCAATTGTCACATTTTCTGCACCTACAAGAATCCATTCATACTTAGTCAGACGACTAGGTGTTAGGTACTGAGTTTTTGTCCTTGTCAATAAAATCACAACTGCATGTGGAACATACACCGTTACTGGATGTCCCATGATAATAGACTAACTTTGCTCAAGACTCACACAAGTTGCTGCTACTGCTTTCAGACATCCTGGCAATGCTGCTGCCACTGGATCCAGAGTAGAGGAAAAATATGCAACAGGGTGTCTCATCAGACCATGAGTCTGAGTCAAAACTGAAAGTGTACAATTGTCTTGTGTATCGCGAAATAATGCAAAATCTTTTGTATAGTCAGGCATTCCCAATGCTGGAGCTGAACATAGACAATCTCGTAATTTTAGGAAAGATGACATGCTTTCATCATCCCATTCTACTAGGTCCTTTGCTCTTTTTCTTCTCATTTGTATCAATGGTTTTGCTAAAACTGCAAATCCCACAATCCATTGCCTACAATAACCTATAACTCCAAGAAACATTCTGATTTCTTTCTGTGTTTGAGGTAGATTCATGTTTTGAATTATTCTGATTCTCTCAGACGTAACCCTTCTGACACGTCTCTCTATCTGGTGCCCCAAATATTTCACTGATGTGGTACAATACTGCAATTTCTCAGGTGATACTTTGTGTCCACCTTTACCTAAGTGATTCAACAAAGCAATTGTATCAGTAACACAGTCTTTTCGATTCTTAAATGCCACTAGTAGGTCATCTATATACTGCACCAAAACTGACTGTCCAGGCAATATTAGAGATTCAAGACATTTTTCCAAGATCTGATTAAAGATCAATGGACTTTCTGTGAACCACTGAGGGACGCGATTCCAAACGTAGATATGATAATCGAATTTGAAAGAAAAAAGATACTTACTGTCTGGGTGCAGTGGTATCGAGAAAAATGTGTAACAGAGATCGATTACAGTGAACCAACCTGCTGCCCATGCTATTTTATTCAGAATCACAGCAGGGTTTGGTACAACTGGACAACATGGAACAACAATTTTATTTATTTTGCGGAGGTCCTGTACGACCCTGTATTTTCTGCTTGGTTTCGTGATGCCTATTATGGGCGAATTACATGGACTGCTCATTATTTCCTGTAAAATTCCTGCTTGAACTAGACATTTTATTTCAAATGCAACTCCTGCTTTTATTTCAGGGCACATTTTGTACTGACGAATATTTGGATAAACTGTACCTTCTTTTACTGTCACTTTTACTTAGTCAACATTTGCCATTAATACTACATCTTTTCCTGTGAAATCCGATACTATAGGATCTTCCGTATTCTGTAATTCTTTTGGTAAGTCTTCAATGGTATACTTTGGTTTTTCAGTTGTTTCTTGTTTTGCTAACATGATTTTATAAATTCCGTCTTCATCTGGGTTTGAATTTCAACACCATTTGGTGTACAAAAGATAGTGCAATTCATTTTGCACAGCAAGTCCCTACCTAACAGATTTACAAGACTAGAGTCACATACGACAAATGTATGCATTTCTTTAAAATTGCCTATTTTGACTTCCATTCGTTCTGTAACTGGTGTACTAATTTGTTTATTAGAAACGCCCACTACTTGGATCGCTTCTCCTGAGAGGGTTAGGTTTGGAACGTCTGCTGTTCTCACAGTAGAACGGGTAGCGCCAGTATCCAACAGGAAAGTAACATCATTTACTTCAACCTTTCCCTCAATGTATGGACCTGACTGATCTACCTGCAAGGATGCGCCAAGTACGCACTCCTCTTCCTCCCCCCTCAGGCACCGTCAGAAACTGTCTTCATCAAAGTACGAATCACTCAAAAGAAATTGGGGTGTCACTGTGTCCCTTTTACCACTTCCTTCCCAGCTTGTGGTATCTACACTGTATGCTGGTTGACTCCCAGGGTTTGGCATAGGCGCTAATGGTAAATCATTTTGTATTACCTTTTTTTGCTGCTTTTTCGATACCTCATTCTGCGTCTGTGGATTCAAATTATTATTATTATTTAGCACAGCCTTACACTCGTCCTTCCAATGCCCTAACTTGCCGCACCCATGACAAGGAAATTTTTTCTTAGCCTCTTCTCGATTAAATTTAGCTCTAGGTTTACTACCATTTCCATCTCCTTAAGTATGCATATTTTTCAATTGTTTTTCTTGTTGTTCTACTAATTTTACCTGTGCCCACATTACTTTTTCTTCTAAATTCTTTCGTTTATTGTCCAATTCATCTTCACAATATTTTGCATATTACAGTATTTCATCTACAGGTTTGGCCTGCCAACAGATTTTATTATCTTTAATCCATTGCGAAATTTCTGGTCTTAGCCCAGACACAAACCGATAGATAAAATGTGTCATATATTTGGTGTCAATATTCTCCAAACCACTATACTGTTTAAAACATGTAAAAGACGTTCATAATATGCATGCACAGATTCAGCTTTGTTCTGGGTAGTTCTGTCTATTCTAGTCCAATCTGTCTCTTTTGGTGGTACTTTCCCTTTCAAATACAGTATAACTTGATTATACTTTCTCATCACCTCATCTGACGGTGCTCCGGTTTTTGGGTCTCTAGGATTTTTTTCATTTGGCCAATTTACTGCAATTTTACATTCTGTCCATAAATCAACAGGAACAACAATGTCGAATAATCCATCTAGATCTATTAATAGCACTTTTGAAACCTTTACAAATCTTTCGACCTGTCTGTACAAATCTACAGGTTTCTCTCTAAGTTTTGGAAAGTCATTTGTAAATGACAATATATTTTGTCGGGACCAAGCAACATGCATATAACCTCCACCTGGTACTTCTCTCATTGGACACAATTTTTCCACTTTTTCTGTTTCCTTCATTAGATATTCTGATACAGTGCTTTTTCCTTGGGCTTCTTCCTTTTTCTTTAACCACCTAAATTTCCATCTGTCTACGTCACCCCATTTTTGCAACAATGTTAGCAATTCTTTGATTTGTAATTTACGACCTGACACATTCATATTTTCTAATTCTTTGTCAGAAAATTCAGCTCAATATGGTTTCTGTAACACTTTTGATTTACCAATGTCAATTCCCATTTTACTTGCCAGACTCGTTAATTTTTCATGAAATGTTTTTGTATTCTGGGTGATACTCCGACATATAAACAACAGTTCATCTTCATTAAATACTTGTAATTGATCCAATCCCACATTTCCAGCAATCATTTCTTCTAGTTCAACTCTTAATTTAAAAATATCCAATGTCTTTGACTGTGATTTTGGTTTTTCTATTTCTCGAGACCATCTTTCAATTTCTTCTGGAGTAACTACAGTTGCACTTCTCGTACCTGAAGAGCTTTCTATTTGTACCTCTCTAGTATTTACAGGTGTGGTTTTCCTAGCTGAACTAGTTACTGGTTCTCTTATAGGTAAATCCATAAAAGATATTTCTGACCCACATTCACTTGCTTGGTCATCCACTATTAATGTTTCTTTCCTTGTTTGTAATACAGGTGTAGTTAGAACAGGAGGTTTGGGAATGAGACTAGTCTGTTTTTCTCCATATAAGGGAACAACTGGACCTATAGTTACTGGAATTGTCAAGGCTTCAGGACTGACATTTAACTGTGTAGTTTTCTGCTCTTCATTTTAAGGTGGCAGATTTTTCATTAATAAATCCTCCAAGTAACCATCTTCTGGATCAGTACTTGACTTTAAATTTTTAGTTTTCTCAGTACTTTTACTCCCTGTTTGTTCTTCTAGAGCTCGGACAGGATATAATCCTTCCACTAACATGGACTGTCTCCATTGTTTCATCTGCTTATCTCTTGTCTCTTTCGGAAATTTAGGATAACATTTACTAATACTTTTATCACTTCTGAATCTGTCTTGCTCAAAAGCCTCTATTTCCAATTCCTCCAGTGCCTCATATTGGATTAATCTAGGTCATGCGTGTTCTTAAATTATACAAAACTCTACCATTACAGGTACCATTTTCTGGAAATGCTAAAATTCCATCATCTTTTGTATATTCTAACCAGTTTTCTAACCATATACAAGTATGGTAGCCCCTTTCGACCATCATGTATGATGCAGGCGTGTTCGTGGTGGAATAATAATCCCTTCTCTGGTTTTTATTGACTTATCCTTTTTAAAGAAATTTTTTACTTTCTTGGCAAACGACATTTTTCTTTTATCTCCGTACATGATATAAGGTCTTCCTCTTATCATCGGTTCTTTAGCAAAACCTATGGTCGATTTTCTATAAATCCTGGATCTAAATGCCACATATTTTTTATGCCGCTTTACTTTGTGATGACACTCAGTTTGTTTACGAAAAACTTCCAATGCAAAAATGTTTTTTTATTTATAATGACCAATCAATGATTAGAATACAAACAAGTTCAACCAATGGTTGCGTGGTTTTTCCGTGAGACGAGTTCTCACGCTCCTGTGTTCACCCCTCCTTTACAAAATTACCTCAACTATACACCCGCTGTATCAACCAATACCAGCACGGCTCTGAGTGACGTCAGCGCAGCTCCGCAACTGACTCCCTCCTTTGCAAGGTAATACAAGAGTTTATTTTGATTCACTTTAAATGCTCATTTTTATTAATTAACAACGTACAAACATTCGCCACTGTGTCTGAGTAACTAATTCAAAAGGAAAGAATGAATTTTAATTCACTGCAAGTAACTCCCTTCCGTTTACTCTTCATACACTACAAGTAGATCCCTTCTGTCTACCTTTCACGCAAGCATCGTAGAACCTGTTACTCCCTCGGGCTTACCCTTTCTAGGTTATGCAAGGCCAAAGTTTCACCAACAAACCCCTTTGCTATCAATAAAGCTCAGAAGAACCTGCTACTCCTCCAGTGTGACCCTTTCTAGGTGATATCACACCAAAGTTTTACTAGCGAACTCTTTGCTATCAATTATTCACACATTTATTCAGAAAAATCCCTAAAATAGTGCTTCCGGTTTTACCTAACCATGCACTTACTACCTCGAACAAGTGACCTCACTACAGAATGGCTTCCATTTACCATCTGCTATTCTGCCCCCGGGGTTTGCAGACAAAACATAAAACAGATACGAACAGTTTTGGTTAATGCATAAAATCAATACAATTAATAACTAATAATCAATCAATAATCAATATATACTATCTATCTATCTACACTAATCCCTAACCACTACTCTGCTACCAAAATAACTGATAGAGTGCGGGCTCACCTGTTCAACATACTCACCTGGGCCCATATATCTATATATATATTACACAGGTAAACTTACACAATCGTTTTTTTTTTTTAATATTTTGGATTTTTATACCATTTATCTTACCAATCCAAGTCACCAATACCTAAAGTCCTAAAGGTTCAAGGGAGTTAAAGAGAAATAGATAGCAATAATAACATTCAGCATTTCATAAATAACCACAAATTCGGGAAATATTTTAAAATCTTAATCTAAGTAAATCTTTGAAAGACTTATAAAACATGAAACTCAAATTAATTTCTTATTATGTTTTAGACTAATGCAGATTTAAAAACAAACATTTGCAATAACTTGGAGAGAAATTGTCATTAAGCATTTGAACAGAGGGTGGGTAAGAGAAAAGGGAAAACGGTACAATAACAAACCCACACTTAATAGTTACCAATTCCGGTATGATGACCAACCCTGGTCATAGGTTGAGACAAAGAAAATAGATCCCAAAGTACAGGTGCCAGCAGAAAAGAACAGGTGCCAGTCTGAATCAGAACCAGGACAGGATACGGACCAATTTGGATCAGGACAGGACCACCACAGGTTAAGACTTGCACCAAAGTTATAATTGAAAACGCCAGAGTTAAAAACCCTCTCTGCAGCTAACAGTCGAACCCCGATTGGGTCATTGATCTCCTTCCCAATAACCCTGATTGGATTATCAAATTTTCTGACAGAGTGCTCCACCAGCAACTCTGATCTCGATCACCTATTGAGTGCGTTGGGTCAGTGACAGGTCAGCTATTCGGACAAGTCGGACAATCTAGCTAGCTAAGCCTACCCTAGTTATACTATTTTTCAGGTCAGTGTACCACCCCCAAATGTTGCAAATGTGTGAATCCCACAATTTTATTGGACAAGAACGAGGAGTAGCCATCACACCATAATTTTCTAAAAGCAACTTGTCAATCATGTATTCATGACATCCCCCCCATAACTTTATCAACCCATGTTCTTTTTATTCCTCTCGGTAATGAAATGTATCAAATGTTTTATTTTAATAAACAATTTTATCAATTCAGCTTCCTCTGTCAAGGCAAGAAGTTCATTCTTCTCCACCTTCCATGTCCGTCTTGGCCATGATTCAAGGCTACAGCTTCTGAAACTTCAGAACTTGTCGCGCAGTCGCAGTTTCTCCAAAGATGGAGTTCAGCAAAGCATTTAGGCGCATTCGGTTTATCATGTAAAAATAGAAAAGAACAGTTTTAGAGACACATAATAAATGAATACGCTGTATACCACATCTTTCTACTCTACTCCCATTATTTTATTTTATACTATTGCGTTAGAGAATATGCAAAACAGACAGCTTAGCAAAGCAGCGGTGCAAGCTTCTTGCACGTTAGGACACATAACGGCCATCTTAGTTCCTTTGCGCAGAAGCAGAAGTTTTCCCTCCAGACTATTAGCTGCCTTCAAGGAACTTGGGACCCTCCAGCCCCCATTCAAAGTGAACTAGAATGTTTTTTGACTGTTAGGAAATAATCTAGAATAAACCGTCCGGACAGAGGTGGAGCTCAGGTCTTACCTGGAGATGTTGTGATTGCCGGAGAGGGTGTGCCTGACCGCACGGTCATTGGCAGCATGACAGGGTGGTCATAAGGACCTGGACCCTGTAAAAATAGCACAGGTGCCTGCCAAAAAGAAGAAGGGCAAGGGGTGTGAATCCCACTCCATAAGTTGCCACAATCTGAGAGGCGACTGATTCTGAGGGTGAAACTCCTGAACCTACAGGGAAAGAATTGTTGCCCTGGGAGACCTACCTGAGTTTGCCTGGTGGTAAACTGAAGGGAGACTGTACCAAGCAGAGATCTGCAAAGCGCAGAGGTAGTGCCGTACTATGGAGGGCTTACAGCAACAGGTTATGGGCCAGGCAAATGGAGACACCACTGATGATCACCTTATCTACTGGGAGCATGGTAGCATATGCACTGAGCCTAAGGTCCCTGAGCCTTGAGCAACCTGTTTGTTGGTGGTCTCAGAGTGCTACATGGCATTCCTACCGATACAGGCTTATGAAATACCCCTGACAGAATATCTGGGACCAGCCAAAACCTTTGATCGACTGGTCGCCCACTTCTATCGGGCCCAGATGAGGTCAAGCACAGATGCCTTCTGTGGGCCTGCAATATCTAAAAGGCCAGTGGAAAGTCAGAGGCAAAGCAAAACGCTCCCCCTGCTTCCATTCCCTGTTGTGGTAACCCAACTTTAACAGTGAGGGGGTCGACATTGTGGGGCCTCTGGACTCAAAGACACGCTTGAGCAACAGGTTTATCATGTTTTTGGTGGACCGTGCCACCAGGTACCCAGAGGAGCAAAACACACAAGATGATGGACGGAATGTTGCACAATGGCAAAGCATTCACCCCTAGTCACAGATCTGGGTTTAATCCATCGTTATTTTGCTCACCAAGCCACCCCAGTTCAGACATGGTCATATGCAAATCCATCTTGACCCTGTGCCTCAGGGGAACAGTCCAGCCCGAACTGCCAAGCCATTTCTTCCCTGGACCGGAATCAAGCATCCTAGGACGGGTTTCTGGCTATCAGCTGTCTTCTGCCAGGATAGCTTGACTCCAGTGGCTTAGTGAGCACGGGACCCACGTCTGGGCATACCCTTCCCTCATAGGGTGAACAGCAAAACACACAAGATGCCATACCCTTGAGGTCCATGACTGCATCCAGGATGACCAGGGCCCTGATAGGGATCTTTACCTCAATGGGTTTCCCCAAGGAGGTTGTGCCTGTCAGGGGCACCAACTTCATGTCACCATACATGAATGAATGAATGAATGAATGAATAAAATATTTAATAAAGCGCGCGATGGCCGAGCGGCTTCCTGGCGCTGGGGACCTGATCAAGAACTCGGCAGAGGGGACCCAGGGAAGATTAAGAGGGGAATGCCTGAAGGAAGAGGAAGGTTTTAAGGGCTTTGCGAAAGTGGGAGTAGATGGGAATGGAGCGAATAGAGAGAGGAAGGCTATTCCAGAACTGGGGGGCAAGGACTGAGAATCGGGTTCCCCCGGTTCTGGATTTGCGGAAACGAGGGGTGTGAAGAAGAGAGAGAGAGGAAGAACGGAGGGTGCGGATAGGGGCATGAGAAGAGACAAGAGTGTTGATGAACAGGGGTGCGGAGCGAGAGTGAGCCAAGAAAGCTAGACAGGCCAGTTTGAAAAAGGATCTGAGACGGACAGGGAGCCAGTGAAGTGATTTAAGAGCCGGGGTGATATGAGAGGATTTGGGGAGGGAAAGGATGAGACGAGCAGCTTGGTTTTGAATGGCCTGTAGGCGGCGAGATTCGTAAGCAGGTATGCCCACGTACAGGCCATTCCCATAGTCAAGGCGAGAGATGACGAGGGCCATGACTATGGATATGAGAGCATCAGAGGAGAAGAAGCGGGAGATTTTCCGGATTAAACGGAGGGAAAGAAAGCAGGAGGACACAACAGAGCTGATCTGACTGTGCATGGATAAGTCATGACTGACTTTGATGCCAAGAGTGCGGACAGAAGAAGAGGGAACAGGGGGGGGACCAAAAGAGAGGGGCCAATGTGCGGGAGTCCAGGGGTTGGAAGAGCCACCGGTGAGAACAAGTTCAGTTTTATCTGGATTGAGCTTCAGTTGGTTAGCGCACATCCAGTCAGAAATGAAAACTAAAGTGGAACAGAACTTGGGAAGAGAGTCAGGGGAGGAAGAAAGATCGAAAACGAGCTGAAGGTCATCTGCGTAGTTATACACAGAGACCCCCAGCTCAAGAAGAGAAGTGATGAGGGGGTGAATATAGAGATTGAAGAGGAGAGGGGAAAGAGAAGAGCCTTGGGGAACTCCACAAGTGACAGGACGGGGAGGAGCGGAAAAACCGGAAAGATGAACTGCCTGGGACCTATCCTGAAGGAAGGACGCCAGCCAGGAAAAGGCCACGCCCCGAATGCCCGCTGCGCTGACACGGTCGAGAAGGATGGCATGGTCGACCGTGTCAAACGCAGCGGACAAGTCGAGAAGGACCAGAGCTTGGGGGAGATTGGAATCAGCCTTCCCCTTAAGCTCGTCCAAGACTGCGAGGACCACCATCTCCGTGGAGTGGCCCGGGCGAAATCCTGCCTGGTGGGATGCAAGGAGGCTGTTCTCCTCAATGTAAGAGGAGAGGCAAGAAGTGACATGAGCCTCGAGGATCTTGCCAAGGTAGGGAAGGAGAGAGATGGGATGGAAATTGGAGGGAAGAGAGGGATCTAAGCCAGTTTTCTTTAAAATCGGAAGGACTATGGCAGATTTGAAAGAGGAGGGGACAGATCCAAGAGCCAGAGAGGAGTTAAGGAGAGCAAGAGGAGGTCCAGAGCAAGTGGTGAAGAGGGTTTTAAGAATGCGTGCTGGCGCGCAATCCATGGGGGAACCGGACTTGATTTTGATCAGTAGATTTAGAAATAGTTCAGTGGAGAGAGGAGGGAAGGAGGAAAAAGAGGAGGGAGGATAGATGGAAAGACAGGTGGGGCGGGGTGGTGGCAGTGTGGGAATGTTGGCTTTGATCTTAACAATCTTATCAATAAAAAAATCGTTGAGTGAAGAACAGAGGGACTGTGAGGGAACCGGACTGGGGGTGGAGCGATCAGAGGTGGCAAGATTGTAGACCAGAGAGAAGATTTCACGGGATTTGTTATTCGCGAGAGCTACTCTCTCAGAGAAATAGGCGGTTTTAGCCGCCAGGATCGCTTTTTTATATTCAGCAAGGAGTGATTTGTATTTGGCGCGCAACAAGGGGCAATAGTTCCGTCTCCAGTGGCGTTCCGACCGCCTTAGGTCGAGTTTAAGGGTTTTAAGTTCTGGAGAGAACCATTTGTGCGCGTCATGAGGACGCATCGCCTTGATCTTTTTAAGCGGAGCGACAAGGTCGCAGGAGGAGGAAAGCCATGTGCCAATGGCATTGACCTGAGAATCAAGAGAAAGATTGGTAAGGGTAGGGACAGATGAAGCCAAAGTGAGCGAGAGAGAAGGATGAGTGTGGGTAACCTACAAGTTCTCCACACCATACCGCCCCAAACCAGTAAGCCTGTTTAGAGATTCATGATTAAATATGATTATGGACTTGCCAGAGCCCCTGAGACATAAGTAGGGGCCATCTTACCATGCCTGTTGTTTGTCTACAGGGAAGTGCCTCAGAAAGGAGTAGGTTCAGTCGCTTCAAACTTCTGTGAGGCCATCCTGTCAGGGGGCCTCCCTGTCTTTTAAAGGAGAGTGGGAGCAAGCTTCCAAGAAACCCCACCAAGATGTAGTAAGCTACCTGTTGGAACTTTGGTTTCAGATGAAGTGCTCCTTGAAGGAGGTTACTTGACAACCTAGAGGGCAGCCAGAAAATGATGAAAAACTGGTACAACCAGAATGAGATTCTTGTGGAGGAACAGTCTGGCCAAACGTGAGTGTGATGGACACTGTCGAGTTTCGGGCCTTCAAGGACTGGTTTTCTGGGCTGTATAAGGTCAAGGAGTAGAAAGGGGAGGTCACCTACCGGGTGGACCTCAAGACATCCAGAAACCCCTAAAGGGTTCTGCAAGTGGTCCACTTCAAGCCCCACTTCCAGTGGTACAAAATCACTATACTCTTGGTGACAGATGATAGTGAGGAGTAGCCATCCCATCCCAGAACACTTGTCTTCCAAGAAGCAAAATGGGTCAGTGGAGGGAGTTGTCCTCTCCCCTACCCTTACTCCAGAGCACTTGTTGGGGCAGTTTGCCTCTTTCTTATCACTGCCCCTGGGCACACCTTTTGGTATACCCATAGCATAGATATGGGGGACAGCATGCCTGTCAAAAATACAATCTACAGACTGTCTGGTAAGGTGAGGGCCAGCATCTAGGAGAAGGTGTCCAAGATGTTGAATTTGGGGGTGATTGAGGTCTCCTGTAGTCCCTGATCCAGTCCAGTGGTACTGGTACCCAAGGCCGCTCTAAAGGGTGCCAGTTTAGAACTTAGGATGACCAACTGTGCCACCTCCGGAAAGAGCTCAAATCCCTGCAACAGGCAGGCTGTATCATGGCCAGTAAGTGCCAGATAGGGCTCGGCTCAGTTGTGTACTTGGGCCAACAGCATAATGGGGCAAAGTGCAGTCCCTCCTGCCCAAGATAGAGACCATTATAGCTTGAGAGTTACCTAAGACTCAGACAGACAAGAGAGCCTTTTTAGGCATCACTTGGTACTACAGGAGATTTGTAAAGGGGTATGGCACTGTTGTTGCTCCCTTAAAATGAGCTGACCTCTAAGAAGAAGCCCAATAAAAAGGTGATCTTGACGGAGCGGTGCCAGAAGGTTCACTGATAGAACATCGATATTCTAAATATCAAAGAAAAAAATATAGAATGAAAAAATATTGACTCCCTATACTTAAACAGATATGTACAAAAATATTGATTTAAAAATATCGAAGTTAAAAATATAGATGTAAAAAATATCAAATTAAAAATATATATGAAATAAAATATATTAACTGTATTACATACTATTATTATTTTTAACAAACTAAATTAAAATAATAAACATTTTACCTAAATATTACAAATAAACTTAAATAAAAAAATACAAACAGAAACATAATATTTTATACATATATATATATATATATATATATATTTAAATATTATCTTTATTTAATTTGTAAACTTTAAAATTGTATACAAATGAAATATATATCAATATTTAAAAATTTTAAAAAACATTCTATAATAATTTAAAACGTTAACTTATTTAAAAAAATTCAAACATACAATAAATGGAACTGTAGGGAAAATGTTGGATAGCGAAGGGGTAAAAATTACTATTCCCACTCCAGTGAATGCAACAGTAGGGAAAATGCTGGATAGCGAAGAGGTAAAAATGACTATTCCTACTCCAGTGAGTGCAACACTAGCGAGAGTGCTAGATAGCAGAAGGGTAACAATTACTATTGCCACTCCAGTGAGTGCAAAAGAAGGGAAAGGGCTGGAAATCGGAGAGATAACAATTACTATTCCCACTCCAGTGAGTGCAACAGAAGGGAAAGGGCTGGATAGCGGAGAGGTAACAATTACTATTCCCACTCCAGTGACTGCAACAGAAGGGAAAGGCTGGATGGCGTAGGGGGATACATTACTATTCCCACTCCAATGAGTGCAACAGTAGGCAAAGTGCTGGATAGCGGAGGGGTATAAATTACTATTCCCACTCCAAAGAGTGCAAGAGTAGGGAAAGTGCTGGATTGCAGAGAAAAATAAATTACTAATAACATTTAAACAATAAGGAAAAAAAATAAAAACCATAAAAAAATACACAATATTAAAAAATATGCATTCAAATATATTAAACATCAAATAAACACATATGACATATAAATGACATATAACAAAAAGCTACAAATATTATATAAAAAAATTAATAAATCCATTTAAAAACAATAATTATTTAAAAGGAGCAAATATTAACAGAAATATGTAAAACATAAATGTATTTATTTTGTTTCCTACTCTAGAACACCACACCAATAAAAAAACACTTAAAACATTTTATTTAAATGTATTTCCATAATTAACATACTTAATAATCAATTAAAATGTTACTATTAATAATGTAATATTAAAAATGTATGAAATACAGATGCTTTAACACTATAATATCCACAACACACACCCAAAACTAACTACACAATTACCATATTTCATTTTTAATTAATTTAATTAATTAACTAATTATTACTGTATCAAATAAAAATAAATTACTTCCTACCCTTCCAACCATTTACACCTATAAACACCACAAGACACACCTAAATCTATTTTCAAAATTAACATAATGAATTACTGATGAATTTTTTTAAATTATTTAACAACTAATGATTAAATCATCAATTACAAATAAATTACTTCTCACCCTTTCCACCATTTACACCTATACATACCACAACACACACCTGAAACTAATGACACAATTATTATAATTAATTACTAATTAATTATTTAAAATTAATTAACAACACATTATTAAATCATCAATTAAAAAAATTACTTCCCACCTATAGATACCACAACACACACCTAAAACAAATTATACAGTTATCATAATTAATGACTAATTAATTATTTAAAATTAATTAGAAAATCATTATTAAATAATCAAATAAAAATGAATTACTTCCTACCTTTCCCACCCTTCCCACCATTTACACCTATACATACCATAACACACACCGAAAACAAATTACACAATTACCATAATGAATTACTAATTAATTATTTAAAATTAATTAACATCTAATTATTAAATCATCAATTAAAAATAAAATACTTCCCACCCTTTTCATCATTTAAACCTACATACCACAACCAAACCTAAAACTAATTACACAAGTACCATAATTAATTACTAATTTTTTTTTTTAATTAATTAACAACTAATTAGTAAATCATCAATTAAAAATAACTTACTTCTCACCCTTCCCACCATTTACACCTATACATACCACAACACACACCTAAATTTAATTTCACAATTACCTTAATTATTTGCCAATTAATTAAAAATGATTAACAACAATTATTTTTTTTTTTTTTAATTTTTGAAAACCTTTATTTGAGAAAATGGATGCATACAAATACGGGCCTACAACCCGGGGGCCGGCCACGGAGCAAAACTGGAAAACACCATCATCAATTAAACAGACCCCCCAGGATATAGCGGCATGGATTAGCAAATTTAGCGGCACAAACATGGAAATTTAGCGGCACAAATATGGAAATTTAGCGGCAATTTTGCGGCATTTTATGTGGCCATTTTTCCTACAACAAACACAGATATCTTCGTTTTTTTAGTTACTTAACAACATGAAGCTATGTATATTTGGTTTCTTTACAATGTAGACACTTTGGGGCAGATTTACAAGCCCCTTGCGCTGCTTTTACGCCGCCGTTGCGTCACTTTTGTGACGCAGCGGCGGCGCAAAAGATGCACCATGGTGCAGGGTATTTACTACGTGACGCATCTCCCAGATGCGTCACGTTGCAAAGCCTTGCGCCAGAAGAGGCGTACCATTGCAGGTCAGTTTGTGTCTTGCAATAGCCTTAGAGCTTGGTGCCACTGTACCTGCTGCACTAATGATGGCTTTACCCATCGCCCCTTTTATTAGTAAGCACGTTAAATAGTACAAGTGTATTTTGAACACGACCTGATATCCCACCGGATGCCCGTTCGACAGACCTAAACACTAGAGAAAGAGCAGTCAAAACCGCCAAGTGGTCACTTGTTAAACAGTAGCGAACTGCATGTTGGTACTTGTAGTTTCGTTGCAAAATGTCAGCCTGCAAATCGTCTCAGATTTAAAAGCGGGGACTGATTGAAGTTGACACCCATGACATGGGGCCACTTGACGCCCGTGTTAAATTTCTCGCCTCTAGGATTTTTCCCATGGCTCACTCCCAGGGGGAAATGGTCTGCAATAGGTGAGCTCAACCCTCTGACTTCATCCCTTGTCCAGCGCGCCTCTGCAGATACCCCGTCCCGTGTGCGCCTCAGCTCTCTAGGCTGAGTGGTTCTGTCTGTTTATCTTGAGTGACAGACATCTCTGCACGGCGCTCCGTCTCCAAGCCAGCGAATAGGGCGACCAACTGGCATTGGTGCAAATTCAGGACGGTGAGTGTAAAAATTCAGGACAAAGGGTCAAAATTCAGGACACAAATTCAGGACAGGAGCTCAAAATTCAGGACAAAACTTCAGGACAATAGGTACGTTTTACCGACACATCCGAGGTCGCGCAATAGTATATAAGTAAGCCCAGCCATTTCCAAACATATTCAACCGTTTGCAAACCTATCCATCATGTATCCTTCCATCTATCATTTCACTCATCCATCCCTTCATCCATCCCCTCATCCACCCTTTCACTCATCTCCATTATCCATCCACCCTTTCACCCTATCCATCTGTACACTTCCCCATCCACTCTTCATCCCATCCATCCATTCACTCATCCATTCAGCCATTTACCCTTTCACCAATTCGGCCATCCTTTCATTTACTAATCCTTCCACCCATCCACTATTTTAGTCATCCATCCATCCTCCCTTTCTCTCTCCATCGACCCTTTCACTTAGCCATCCTTCCTTCCATCCATCCTTTCACCCACCCATCATCCATCCATCCATCCATCCATCCATCCATCCATCTGTCCTTCCCCTCATCATCCATCCTTCCACTCATCACCCATCCATCCTTCTCCTCATCCATCCATCCTTCCACTCCATCCATCCATCCTTCTCCTCATCCATCCATCCTTCCCCTCCATCCATCCATCCATCCATCCTTCCCCTCATCCATCCATCCTTCCCCTCCATCCATCCATCCATCCTTCACCTCATCCATCATCCTTCCCCTCATCCATATTTCCCCTCATCCATCATCCAGCTACCCTTCCATTTCTTTATTTTCTTAAATTATAGACTGCATGTTTGAAGAACCGAGGTTTGCTTACAATTTAGTGACAGTAATTACGCTCTGTGAAGAGAACCACGTGCTGCCTCGGTGTAATCAGGGGTGTAATCTGGCCGAGTCTCGGATGTTTGGGGCCCTGGGTAGAAATGGAATGTGTGAGCCCCCCTCTAAATAGCAGAGACATGACACATTGCCTCGTACAGGAATTCACAGACGCAGGGCGCTTGCCGCCCCAGAGCTCGAGAGACAACCCTCCAACCTCACCTCTCCCCAGCCCCTCTTCCACCTGCTGGTGCGTGCTGCCCTCCTGGGACCCTGGGACCTCTGCGGCTGGCCCCTCTCGGGCTCTCCGTTGCTGGATAGCTGAACCTGTCTGCTCCTTAACAAGCACGTGCGAGGTGGGATCAATGGGGCACAGGCTAGCCACTGAAAGGTGCTTTTATCTGATAATTAGCATCAACTTGGAGACAAATTGATTGTTGGCTCGGGGTAACAAGAGGGAAATGGCAGTCGCGGATTCCACCATCATGCAGGGCTGTTTGCATGTGAATAGATGTCGCTGCTCCTGAACCTGCAGCCCCTCCCTCTCAGTCACCTTCGAAGCACCTCTTAACAGGGCATCAAGGGCTGGAGGTGTGAGGGTTGCAATCCCGCTGTGCCTCTCCAATGCTGCTGATAAAGCAGACCCCCCAGGATATAGCGAAAAATGCAGCGATTTCTACAAAAATGCCGATTTCGCGGGCATTTTTGTAAAAATCGCAGCATTTTTTAAAAAGTGCCGATTTCGCGGCAAATCGCGAAATCGCGATATCCTGGAGGGTCTGATTAAAGGCACAGAGTGGTTAGACGGTATTACCCAGCGCTGCAAGTCAATATTATCAGCTAACTAGAACCACTCGGCACAGGATTAGAGGAGGTTAATTTTATATATTTAAAGAATAAAGGATCGGACGTATAGATAGCAACCTGGAGTACATGGCGGGGAATAATCCAACTGTGTCGTTGCAGTACAACAGAAGAGCAGTAATCAGACAGGTCCATAGCATGCAAAACATAGGTCCGCTTATAATTCCACAATGGTAGTGTCCATGCCCAACCACATGTACCCAGAGACTAACTGAACAGCAATTCCGCAGTAATAAAAACCCATCAGGGAAACAGATAGGCTGCAATCACTATACATCCCAACCCCAGAAATAAGAAAACGAGGAAACCAAAGAAGAAAAGAAGTAGGGGGACTCCACATTATTGTACCCGCCCCTCAAAAATAATGGCGAGCAATAATACAAATAGCGAACGTGTTAGGGGGCGGAGCAATAAATCAGGAGAAACAGTGCCATAAGTATCATGTGTCGTAAAATACCTATTCTTCCCCTCACAGTAACTCACCCCACGGGGTTACAAACAGTCGTGGAGACCATAGAAAAGGATACAAAAGAGCCATAGAAACAAAGAACTACCTAATAGACCCTACACCACCCATCCCACCCTGCACCCCTGCAGAAGGCTACGGCCTACCCCCCCCAGCAGCGTGCCTGTCGCCCTAATAATGAACCCGAAATATAGAAAAAGAGAATATAGGGAAACGGAAAAGGAAGGGGAGAAAGGAAAAAAAGGAAGGGAAAGGGCCTGGGGAGAGGAACCATTAGCATATGGTACGGCCCCCGCCCCCGCCCGCTTACGCTGTGAGTAATGCCCAAAACGAAACTAGCAAGTATTCAGCCACACGCAAATACTAAGGAAGCAACAAAGTATCACAATGTAAGGCAGTCCATAACTCTATATACCAATCAGTAGTCCTCCGAAAAGAACCGGGTTCATCCTAGTCCCTTCTTGGCCATCGTCGCTATGTACGTAGATCCAGTGGGCTTAGGACATGGCGATGAAGAAAGGCTATGGAAAAGTTGCTGAGTATCAACGGAGACAGCCAATAGGACCCCCTCTCACGTGGGCAATGCAGATACTGTTCACAGCAGCCGTATATACCAATGTCAATGAACTCCAGCGGTTCCATCCGTTCATGGATAGGACCATCGCCTCCCCGGCCAGGAAGCGTTGAACAATCAACGACCGCACCGGACCCATCCGCATCCTCAAAAGCTGGCCCGGGAGGAATGGCGGCCATTACTTCCCTCTGCACGCAGGAATCCCGGACCAAGGTCGACCTCCAGGACCTCAAAGCTTGCAGGACGTCGCTCACCGTGGGTTCGAGCTCACCAGTACAGGCCCAGGAGGAGTGCAAAGGCAAGAAATCAGCATCCCGGGACCCTGCACGAAATATGGCAGCAGCCGCCATTTTGCGACAATTACGCCGTTTCTCCGGATTCGTTTCCAAGGGTGACCTCAACAGCAGAACCCCGGCGGGACCCCCCTTAAGCGCACAAGCAGCATCCACAGCGCTGAAATAGTGATCACAAGGGAGGGGGACCCGCCGGTGACGTCGCTCCACCAAAGTCCCTCTTCGCCACTAAGTGAAGGAGCCGGGTACGGCTGGACGGCAACAAAGGGGGGAGCCACCAAACACGGCGTCCCCAACCCACAACTTGCCGCACACCACCTCTGGAGCACCGGACGAGTGTCCCAGGCGCGTTCATTTGCCTCCGGGCTCTTCGCACATCGGCATCTTCCGGCCGGCCCTAGACCTCCACCCGAGGCCGCCGCCGACACCGTCTCGCCGGCAACTCGCTAAGGGCGAGGCCCCGGTCTCAGCCCCGGGAAGGCAGCACTTTCCGGGAGGGCAACGCTGTGGATCCACCGAACACCGGACCCACCGGGATGGATGGTAAGTTGCTGCAAAGCTCTGCATATAAGTTGTTGTCCGTTTTGGGCAGGATAATCAACAGGATATTAGATTTCAGGCAGGTAGGGCGGCGGAGCCGAGCTAACGTGCGGCCATCTCGTTGTCGAGCTTGGCTCCTCCCCCCTAACAACAAATTATTAATGAATTCATAAAAAATTACTTTCCACATTTAACACTATAACATCTCAATTAAACAAATATTAATAAAGAAAAAAATATTCAATGCATTTAATATAATTAAATTACTTCCCACCCTATTTCCCTGTAAACCCTCAACCCACTACGGTACTAAAAACGCAAAATTCAAATAAAAAAATAATTAATAACTATTAAAAACAATCAATAAATTTAATATAATGAAATTACTTCCCACCCTATTCCCCTATAAACTCACAAATCGCTACGGTACTAAAAACGCAAACTTCTATTTAAAAAAAATTAATAACTACTACACACATAATAAAATAAAAACAATTCTTGTATAAAAAAACACATCACATACATATAAAATATATACTAAAATACATAGGGGCTCATTAGGACGGCCTAACCGAGAACGGGACCGCCCGCCATAAGGGCGGGGGTCCCGTAGGGGGAATTAGGATGTGCCCGCCACTGTGGCGGGCACGTCCTCCATGTTTTGCATTGTGGTGGGCGGTTCACTCTGCACCGCCCGCCACAATGCAAAACACTTGTGAACGCATTTGCATGTGCAAAGCGGCAGGCACCGCGCGGTGCCTGCCAATTTGCATATGCAAATGTGGGGGGGGGGGTTACCATAGGTACCCCCCCTGGTACCCCCCCTGTCCTCCCCCTAAACCGGCATCACCTGGGGGCCCGCAGGGGGCAGCCGCAGCAAACACTGGCTGCCTTGCCGTGGTGGCATTGCCCCCGCGGAAAGGAACTTATATGTGGCCATTGTAAAATGGCTGGCGGTGTCCATTGGACACCGCCACCATATTATTCCATTACCGCCGCGGTCGTAAGGTGACCTCGGCGGTAAAGCGGAGGACGGTCTTTCCGTCGGCCGCGCTCCCCCCGCCATCCTAATATGGCGGGGGGGAATCCAGGCATAGGTGTCGGGCGGATAGCCTCCGCCAGGCCGGCGGTGGCTACCACCAGCCTGGCGGAGGCAATCCGCCCGACATCATAATGGACCCCATAATATTAATAAAAAATCGATCACTTTAACAACTATATTTTTGCAAACGATATTAAATACTTCGATATTTTAAACAACAATATTTTTACAAACAATATTAAACACTTCGATATTTTAAAAATCGATATTGCTAACCTAACAATCGATATTCTTGACAACAATATTTTTTTCTGGTGATATTTCTCACCCGCGATATTTTTACCTCAATATTGGTGCAAGAAGATATTTATACATCGATATTGAGGGGGTCATTAGGATGGCGGGTGGATCTTGTCCGCCCACCATCCTTCCATGGAATGGGACCGCCTGCCATTGGTGCAGAGGTCCTGTAGGTGACATTAGGATGCTCCCACCACACTTGCGGGTGCATCCTGCATTCTTGACATTGCAGCGGGCGGTGCTCTCAGCACCGCCTGCTGCAATGCCAAGAAGGCATGTTGTGCACTTCCATGCACAACGTGGCAGGCACCGCGCGGTGCCTGCCATGTTGTACATGGAAATGCAGGGGGGTACCAAGGGTACCCCCATGTGCACCCAACAGAATCCCTGGGGGCCCACTATGGGCCCCCAATGGCGAAAACCGCCTGCCTTTCCGTGGGGGCGTTGCTGCCACAGAAAGACATGTCCCCACTGAAATGCTAATATAGATGGTGGACAGTCTTTCTGTCCGCTGGGGTCCCCCCCGCCATGGTAATGTGGGGGGGTTGATTTCAAAGCGGGCACTGGTTTTTAGCGGGCAGATCGCCACCGCCATACAGGCGGTGGCAATCCGCCCCCTAACCTAATGACCCCCTAAGTCTCTGCACCGTGCTAGAAAGCATTTGACACCCTGAAGAAAGCTATGTGCACAGCATCAGTGCTTAAGGCCTCTGACTTCTCTAAATAATGTCTGGTACAGACTGATGTTTCAGAGCATTTCATTGGGGCTGTCCTATCACAACTACAAGCTTAAGGCTTTGTCCAACCTGTAGCCTTCATCAGCAAGAGGCTACTTCCCAGGGAACAGAGGTGGGGTAAAGTTAATAGGAAAGTATGTGCAGAGGCCTGGGCCCTGAAGAAGTTGAGTCCAAACCCGTTTAGGACTCACTTCTAGATTCAGACAGACCACCGACCCTTGAGATGCCTGATTCAAATGCAGAGTGATCTGTGGTACAGATGACTGTAGATGACACCCCAGCAATATGTCTGCTGGGAGATATTAGTTACCAACGGGCTTTGGAAGATGGTGTTTAAGTTTTTACATTTGGTGCTGCTCTTCGCCAAAAGGTGAGTTGCGATTACATGGATGAAACCTCTGGTTCCCAGTGTAGAGCGCTGGGGAGCGGGTGTGGTGGATTGGGCTGTGGCTGAGGAGATACGCCTGAGGCGCTGTTGACATGATAATAAAGCCAAGGAGGAGTTGATGACCTGGAATGACTTGAGAATGACTTTGCACGCCCTGAAAGTGGCAGTGTGCGCTTTTCCTTTGGATGGGGAGGGAATTGAAGACAACGAAGGGGATCGCTAAGATTTACGGTGGTCTTTTTGCCTTTTCCTGAACATCATATGAACTGCTATTTAGCTATTTTCTAGCACTTTATCTTGTTGGCTGCTTACAGCACGATTACATAATACTTTTAATTTATTCTTTATATTTGTTTTTCTTTGTGCTTGTGCCTGCCTCTATTATTTGCGACACAGTTGGAGATGGCTGTTCGGATTGCAAATAGTCTTTTTTAACAATGTTGTATTTTAAATATGCTAACAAAAATATGTTTATAAAAAAATGCAGAGTAAAAATACAAAGCTGTTGAGGTAGAGCAATCCCATTACAGGGAATGGACCTTACTGTGCAACATCACCCTGGAACTGACCACACTAATTCTGATAGTCTGTCCAGATTGTTCCGCCTTAGCGATGCGGACTCCAATGATGGTGGGTAGTTCTACCTATTTTCTGCTGAGGGGGACACATTTCGGAAATGCCTATCTTTTGTGTAGTATTCCTTCCGCATTTGTGCCGTCACTTCCCTATTTTTGCTGAACCCATTTTGTTGGCATTAGGACGCTGTGCACTTTACCTCTGCTAATCAGTGATAAAATGTATTCTCCCTTCTAAACAAGGTTAGGTTGTCATATACCTAATTGTCACATCTAATTTACCTACTAGTCCCTAGTAATGTGGTATTATATATGTCCAGGGTCTGTAAATGAAATACTACTAGTGGGCTGCAGCTCTCATTGCGCTACACACTAAGGTAGCACAGTCCAGCATGCAACCTATTGTGCAGTTTTAATCTGCCATTTCGACCTGGAAAGTAAACCTCTTGCCAGGCATAAACCTTCTTTTTTGAGAAGGCCCTAAATGCTCATATGGCACCATGCATGATATTTAAAAAGTAGAATATGTATATTTTATGTTTTGCATGTCCTGGCAGTGAAATGTTTCACTGTACCAAGGCTAGCCTTCCATTGACTAACACTGGTTTACCTTATCACATTTAAGTGTTGTATTCAGTTTGGGAATAGATAGGACAAATTTTCTTTCACCCATTTTAATGAAAATTTAAAATCCCCTATAGAAGTGGAGCCAGGGTTTAAATTGCGATTTTGGGGACGTGCCAAGATGACGTGCAGGTAAGACGTGTCTCTTTCGTCTCCCCGCTCCCGAGCGCCCAATCCGGTCTGGATCAGAGCGGTATTACCTCATCGAACCATAGAGCTGGGGGAGGCACATGCCCTGACCTAATTGCACCTGTGAAGAGATGTAATTTGGAGCTGGGGCCCATCTCTGGGTGAGTGAGAATTCTGGAACGATGCGAGGCTATCGCTTGAAAATGGCGGGCGGACTTGGATGGGCCTGCTGAGGCTGCTCTTCACGCCGGATCTCCCCTGAGGCACATCAGGGCCCAGCTACGTGAGACCGGAGACCACTTGTGGATGGAGGGGGGTGGCGAGAGGTCTGCGGAGAGGGAAGAACATAAGTGGAACAGGGTGCCCGGGCGGCGACCCACAGCAGCCTGGCCGTGGCCTTTGGATCCACTGCAAGTGGACCAAAAGAGTGGCGGGGCCTAGTGGAGCCTAGACAAAACTGGTGAAATTGGGAGGCGGGGTCCCAGAAATGATCTGGACGCAGAGGGAGGACACTGGCAGTGGGCCTCGCCTGCAAATCCTCAAGGGGGAGTGCTCTAGCAAAAATTCTGGGCTGGTCCAGCGGGCCTGGGCTGATGCCGCCCGCTCCTGTGGAGTACAGAGTGCGCTGTCTGGAGCGGTGAACAGGAGTCACCGGATGAGCAGGATCACTGCGCCTTTGATCCAGGCCCGCAGGAGAGCACCAGTGAAGCGGCATGAAGGTGGTGGGAGGCCGGTGGCTGAAGAAATGGCCCGGAGGGAGCTGGTCACACTGAGGTCTGGTGCAGAGAGCTGCGCAACCCCTAGTCTAGCCAGCACAGTGCTACGCCGTGAGCTGGGCAACTAGGCACAAAAGTGAGAGGCGGGATCAGTTGATGAGGAGCAGCGAGAGCAGGCGGACTGGAACTCCGGGGCGTCTGTGATCAGGGAAGAAGATGTGGCCCATTAACTGGGCCCAACCTCTGATAATCCCCCAGGGCAAACAGCAGGAAGGGTGGCAGGAGGACGCGGGAGTCCCAGGGCCACCAAGATGCACAGCCATAGCACAGGGCCACCAAAGAGGACTATTGCAGCTAGGCTTTCCAACCGGGTGCACACGACAGCCCCCAGGTGGGCCATTGAAGAAGGGGGGCGGAGCAGAAGGCTGGAGAGTGATCTCTGAAGCCCCAGAGGGGCACGCACTCGACAGAAAGACCTGATAAGGGGTCCTACACATCTAGCGCCAGGGCGGAAGGAGATCGAGCCTAGACTGCCTGAGGGCGAACAATCACAGATCAGGTGTGGACAAAACCCGCTATGGGAAGGGAGATTGGAAGCCCTCTGATTTAGGGTCGGAGGAGAGCAAGAGCCACCGGTCCAACCAAACAAGTTCCCCCTGTAAGCAATAGACGAGGCCACAAACTGGACTGGTCTGGTGGGGCAGGCCCCCAAAGAAGGGGGACCGGAGACCAGGGCCTGAAAGATAGGCCGTCTGGGTATGATAAACAAGCTGCACGGATGAGCCCCTAGGCTGCCAACGGAGGGCGCGGCATGTAATCCAAGAGAGGCACCAGCGTGGGATCGAGGAGGTGACCAGACGGGGTTGCCCTTTAGGGAGCACAGTCTTGGAGGGTGTAAGTCGCAGGGTCTCCAGCAAACTACAACAGATAGAATCATGATAGAGGGCTGTCGTGAAACAACAATATTTTTACAAACGATATTAAACACTTCAATATTTTAAAAATCGATATTACTTACAGACAGCACAGCCAGCTTGTCTTCGCTGAGAGGAAAGAAGGATCGGACCTTGAAGGACATGCTGACCAAAACTACACAGACGAGCAGAGGAGAGGGCAGAATGTCTCTAACCACGCAACTGGATCACAAGGCATAGGGAGCAGAAGCCCCAGTCACCCTGTCACCCGTTCCTTACTAGAGACATTGTTTAACACGCTAAGGGACGACTTTCAGTCACTAACAGACGAACTTGCGAGGGATGTGAGAGAAATCCGGCAAGATGTTGATGCAGTCGGAGAACGGGTAGCAAACATCAAAGAACAGGAATAGGCCAGGGATGAAGAAATATAGCAGCTCCAACAGGAGGTGCTACGGCTGCGGGCGTAGCTGATCGATCTCCAGGCACACAAGGAAGACCTGAGAACCACTCCAGGCGGAACAACATATGTGTGAAGGGAGTTCCTTCGGAGGAAGAGGGCTCGGATGTTGTTCGCTATCTGCAGGGGCTGTTTCAGAGCATAGTGGGGGTCCCCCCGGACTGTGACATTAGGATAGACCGGGCACATAGAGTGGGTTGGAGCAGAAAAGCACCCGCACCCCCGCCTGGTGTCCTGACCTACCTACCGGATTTCCCCCTCAAAGAATGTATTCTACGGGAAGCCAGGGTGAAGCACCCGCTCATATATCAGAACCATCCCATGGCCCTCTACCAAGACTTGACTTTAATAACTTTACAAAAACAATGGGAGTTTCGAGTGGTGACAACTCATCTGCAGGACCAAGGGGTGGCATACTCCTGGGGCCACCCTTTCCTGTTGATATTCAAGTGTAACAGAAAACTTCACCAAATCAAATCATTGCAAGAAGCATGCAGTGTACTGGGCCTAGAACAACCGAGTCAGGAGGAGGCGGCCAGCCAAGAATGTAAGTCCCCACGGGATCTATGGCAAAGAGTCCAAGGGAGGCGTCTCGCAGAGCATATGTGGGACCAGACCCCACAACCATGGCACAGGATAGGCAGTCAGTCCTCGAGATGGTGCTTAAAAACACAGCTTCTCAAGATGACTCTTGAACTCTGCGGGGATACCTAAAAGAAACAGGCATAAGCGGATAAGCGGAGCTGGGGGGGGGGTAGTAGATGGGAGCAGGGAGACGACGGGACTTGGACCACATTATGCACCTCTTATTTCTGTTTTCCAAGGGCAAGCGAGCAAGAACTGCGCGCTCTGGACATTAGGGGGTGTTAGGGGGTCCTCGGATGAGGTTAGGGAGGGGGAGGGAAGGAACTGGTGTGCGGGGTGCTGGTTTTGAAGTGATGGAGATTGATCCGGGGGGCAGGATGAGTGGAAGAGGGGGGTTTAAGGAGGGATCGAGGGCTCACGATCCTAAGGGAGCGTAGTATCAACGATAATCTTATACCATGGCAAATTCCGCAGTGAAAGAAGTTACCCTAAATGTGAAGGGCCTTAATAATCCTATGGAACGGAAATCCATCCTTTCATATTTGGAGAACCTGGGTGAAGATGTGTGTCTCCTCCAGGAGACCCAACTTCTCCCTAAAGATTGGCATTGGATGCGGTCACGGTCATTTCCCCGTCAATTTTTCTCTTTCACTTCGGATAAAAAGAGCGGGGGTGGCTATTTTGGTCACTGAGTGATTTTAGGGACAGAGGGGGATAAGATATCTGAAGTTAAAGGCCGTCTCCTGGATTACACATTTTAATTCCTCAGGGATTAGGATAATGGAGTCCATCACATATTTAGGAATTAAATTGGCCGCGTCTATCCAGCGGACGATCACACTAAACTACTACAAATTAGTCTGACAGGTTACGAGAGAGCTGCAGAACTGGAAGCAGCATCAACTGTCTCTGCTGGGAAGAGTTGCTGTGGTTAAAATGTCTATTCTCCCCAAGGCATTATATTTGTTCCAAACGCTGCCAGTTTGGCCTCCAAAGGGGACACTTCCTATGCTGCAAAAAGAACTACTCCATTTTGTCTGGGCAGGAGCACATCCACGCATGTGGAGGGAGCTGGGGCATTTGAGACCAGAAGAGGGAGGCTTGGGGGTTAGAGTATTTTACTGCTGCCCAACTACGATATTTGGTGGAATGGAGTAGAACAGAATCGGAAAAGAGATTGCTATTTCAGGATAGGGCATTAGCATAACTCTCCCTATGGAAAGTTTTCTTTCTGAAGAGAGCGGACAAACCACAGAACCTTCAGGGCTCCCCTATCAGGAAAACAGTGCTGCAGGTATGGGATGAGGTGGCCAGTAGAAGGGAATTGATGACTTTTCTTTTCCCGATGACTCCCCTATTTGACAACAGGGAGTTTACCACAGGGCTCGATGGAAAGGCGTTCTCGACGTGGCAGGCTACGGATTGCAAGGCGTCAGGCCATCTATTTGATGTAGAGGGGATCATTCCGTTTTCACAACTAAGGCAGGACTATACCCTCCCAGAGACAGAAAGGTTCCACTATTTACAAATAAGACATTGGCTTCTCCATCCCGACGTACATCTGAAAATCAACAGAAAACGGATAAAATAAGAGAAATGGCTAGTGACGAAGCGAACCGATAGGAAAGTGATTTCTGAGCTATATGATATGCTACGTCCGCCAATCCCCACACAGCCTACTGCAATTCAAAAAAGCTCGGTGAAAAAATTAGGAAAGAAACTCACGAGGAAAGAGTGGGAAAAAACTATTACAGGGCCAAACATAAGGCGCGAAACTCAGCCAGCAAAGAAACTGCTTTTAAGATCGCCACTTACTGGTATCTGACACCGGTGCACCTTAATAATGGGAATCCAGATCGCAGTCCTACTTGCTGGTGGGGATGTGGGGAGGAGGTGACATTAATACATTTGTTATGGGAATGTCCGGAGCTGGCTACATACTTGCCCAGGATACTGGACGAAATAAATCAGCAGTTTGAGACTCTATTTTCAAGATTCCCGGCTTAGGTAGTGTTGGGGCTACCCAATCCTTTAACATTACCTCTGAAGTCTCGCAAAGGGAAGCAGATGGGCCTAGCTCTGGGGGCAGCACTTCAGAACATATTATCTCACTGGGGGACGTGTACGATACCGAAGCACACAGTTTGGCTACATAGATTATGACATATCCTGGGGATGGAAAGGATACAAGCTTCCCTCACAAACACAGCATCTGTATTCAAGGAGGTTTGACAGCCGCTTGTGTCTCTTCTGTCCACCGAATTTAAGGAGCTCACATGCCCAAAGTACCTCCGCCTCATTCGACTCACAGCACCTGAGGAGCCGCCCACTGGAACTTGAGACTTGCTACGGAACTCGCTCTGAACATCAATTTTAAAGCCGGCTTAGGCATTGTGTACACCAGTTTGCGGGAGGGAGGGGTGGGAAGGGGGTTATGTTTGAATACCTTTTGACAATGTTGAGTACTATTGCCTTTCTTGTTCCTATTTAGTACCTAAATCGAAATGTCATGGTGAAACACAAGCAAACTCCAAATTAGCCTATGCTTTGCACAAAAACAGTCCGGCTTAATTTAGAGGCAATGTGTACAGTATTTATGCAGCACACAAGCAGTAATAAAGTGGAAAAACAACACAAAAAAAATTCTACACCAATTTAGAAAAACAGATTAAAATTTAATAAATTATTCAACCCCAAAATGATAAACTTCCAGCAAGTAGAACCGGAGATATGCAATTTTAAATGTTTTTTAGAAATGAAACTCTATGATCAAAAAGCACCAACCGCAGTTATCTGGTCGCTGTAGACTGGGTTAAAGTCACATGTTCAGGCTGACCGCGATGGAGCACAAGGCAGATACAGGACTGAGTTCAGCCCGCTAAAAAGTACCTTGGGGCCTGGGTATTGAGATGCAAAGTTGTTGCATCAAACTACACAGGCCGGCGTTGAGAAACTATACACGAGGAGCTGCGATGCGAGGTCCGGCATCAAGATGTATCGTACAGCAGCGATGACCATAGACCAGAGTTCTTCAAACTTTTTGATGCCGAGACCCCCTTGTAAAACCTTTTTAGGCGTAAGGACCCCCTTCCGACAAAAGTTAATTCATCCATGCAACCTTTTATCCATTCATACATCCATCCACCCTTTCATCTTCCCATCCTTCATCCACCCACCCTTTCATCCTCCCATCCATACATCCATCCTTCACCTATCTACCCTTTCATCCATCCATCCACCCACCCTTTCATCCATCCATCTACCCATCATTCATCCCCCCACCTTTTCAAACATCCATCCATCCATCATTCATCCATCCACCCTTTCATCCATCTATCCTTCATCTGTCCACCCTTTCATTCTTCCATCCATACATCTATCCTTCACCAATCTATCCTTCATCCATCCACCCTTTCATCCTTCCATCCATACATCCATCATTCATCATCCACCCTTTCATTCATCCATCCACTCATCATTCATCCACCCACCTTTTCACACATCCATCCATCCATACATCCATCATCCATCCATTCACCCATCCTTTACCCATCCACCCTTCCTTCCATCCACCCATCATTCATCCACCCACCTTTTCACACATCCATCCATCATTCATCCATGCAACCTTTTATCCATTCATACAGCCATCCACCCTTTCATCCTCCCATCCATACATCCATCCTTCATCCATCCACCCTTTCATCCTCCCATCCATACATCCATACTTCATCCATCCACCTTTTCATCCTCTCATCCATACATCCATCCAACCTTTCATCCATACATCCATCCACCCACCCTTTCATCCATCCACCCATCATTCATCCCCCCACCTTTTCACACATCCATCCATGCATCATTCATCCATGCAGCCTTTTATCCATCCATCCATCCATCCACCCTTTCATCCTCCCATCCATCCATCCATACATCCTTCATCTGTCCACCCTTTCATCCTCCCATCCATCCATACATCCATCCTTCATCCATCTACCCTTTCATCTTCCCATCCATACATCCATCCTTCATCCATCCACCCTTTCATCCATCCATCCTTCCGTCCACCCTTTCATTCTTCCATCCATACATCTATCCTTCACCAATCTATCCTTCATCCATCCACCCTTTCATCCTTCCATCCATACATCCATCATTCATCCATCCACCCTTTCATTCATCCATCCACTCATCATTCATCCACCCACCTTTTCACACATCCATCCATCCTTCAGCCTTTCATCCATCTATCCACCCACCTTTTCTGTGCCTCTCTCATGGGTGGGGGGGATCAGTATCTCTCTGCGTCGTCGTCCTTCTTCTTTCCCGCTCATGGGAGGGCATCTCTGTGCCTCCCTGCTGGGGGCGGGGGACGTGTCATGGGACCCACTGCTCCAGGTGCTCAACATCCATTGAACTCAAAGGGCTACACTACAGCCACTCCCCCAGCCCCCCCCCAACTCCCCCCAGCCCGTGTATGTGAGCCCGGCTGTAACAGCTTCAGGGACACACACACATTCACACCCAAGTACCTGACAGGTCTTTAAAAGACCGTTTACTTGTTAATAATAATAATAATAAAGCGTTTTATAAAGCGCATGGCTGCACATGAGCACCCTCAGCCCAATGCCAGGAACTGCACTCTGCAGAATCTGCGACCCCCTTCCCAGGACTCCACGACCCCCCTGGGGGTCGCGCCCCACAGATTGAAGACCGCTGCCATAGACGAAGAGGTGCGAGGTCCTAAATTGTTGTTGAGGAAACTTGCAGAGACTGGAGCTGCGATACTTTGGTGCAGGGAAAGAGATGAGTCGCGCTTGGCCAGAGTCTGCTTCTCGAAGAAGCTGCAGAGGCTTGCAAGGTCTTGCTCTGCAATGCATTGACATCGAGGACAAGCTGTGCCGCGCTGGGCTGAAATCTATGGCAAGCTGTGTTGCACTGCATCAAGATGCTTGGAGATGTGTCAACGTCAAACAATCAATGTAAAAATGAGAAGTGTCTCTTGAATAATGACATAAAATATCAACCATGCGCTCAATCAAGCTCAATCAAGCTCAAAGCATTCAAATAATACTAATTCCCTAGGGATTAAAGGACCCGTATAGCAATTATAAACATACAGCAAAACAACTTATATTTGATATCATGAAGAATTCATTTATTAAAATCACAATTGATAAAACCATAAGATAAACAGAATATAAGTCCACAGATTTATATAAATAAACTAAGTAAAAATTATAACAATGTATATAAGAGACAAAAAACAACTGAAACATTAAAAATCATCATGTTAATTTGACTGTTTTAATAAGAGTATCAATTCTCATTAGATCGGGCTCAAATGTTCCTCGAATTTAACGATGTAAAGGGAGGCATCGACACGTTTCGTTGGAGTCAAAGATTCTTTCTAAACCACCTTCTTCAGGACATTGATTTTTTATTGTCTCTTCTAAAATAGGCACAATATCATACATGCCTTTTAGTTAAATCTTGCCAATGGCGATAATGAATTGTTCATCCTATCCGTGAACTTAAATGATGTATCTTCTTGTCAGATTCTTAAATTTTGCCGAAAAAAACTATAATAGGCAGGTGGAGTGATACAAGTAGAATTAAAACTCTGATGATGTTGGGAAGTAGCAGGAAATGATGATCCTCTGCTGTGGCACTCTTCTCATATAAAGTTAATAAATCACCCGCTTTTCTTGCAGAGAGAGGGGAAGGGCAATAATCTCCTTCAATCGCCTAACTGATAGCCTTGTGTAGTGTTTAACAATCGTAGCTTTTGGAGAACGTTTTCCTCACAGCAGTCACCCACGCAATTCTGCTTCACGATAGGAGAAGAAGCCTGTTATGTCCTTGTGGCTTGACCAGGGGTTGAGCTGACTGGCCCTTGGAGATTCCTTGGAGTCCTGGATCCACTCTGGGTTCAGTAGGGCAGCTTACAGCAGCAGAAGAGTTCTACTGCAGCAACAGCAGGCCTTGGGCAGTAAAGCAGTCCTTGGTCAGTAAGCAGGTCAGCAGGGCAGACTTCATAGCTGGGCAGTCCTTCCTGGCAGAGTCCACAGTTCGAGAAGTGATCTGAAGATTTGGGTATGAGGGTCCACTGCTTATAGCTGGTGTCTACTTTGAAGTGGGAGAGGCCTCTGGAACCCTCCCCCAACAGTGGTGTCTGGAATTTTGTTCCTCCCTGCCTTAGCCTCAGCTTGTCTACACAAAAGAGTAGCGTGAAACCCTTTTTGAGTGTGCTGAGCCAGAGGTTTTGTGATGTACATGGTTGGTAGGTGACAATTCCTCCCCCTCATACTGACAGAGATAGCCCATCCAGACACATCTATTGCCTCTTTGTCTTACTACACAAAGACCAACTACCAGCTACACCTGGTCATGTAGCTCAGGATATAGGCTGCAGGCACCAAATGATTGGTACAAGCAAATACCAATGTTCTAAAAGTGGCATTTTCAGAATTGTGACTTTAAAATCCAATTTTAGTACTAAGACAGTTTTAACCCTTTCCATGCTCGTGACGGAACCGTTCCGTCACGAGCCTCGGGTGGGCTGTGCTGGTGACAGAACAGTTCCGTCACGGCCCTCTCGCCACGCCTGCGCGGCGTGAATTCCGCACCTGCGCTAACGTTCTCTAGCGCTGGCGGGGCCGTGATGGAACCGTTCCGTCACAAGCACAGCTCACCCGCGTGCCGTGATGGAGCGGTTCTGTCACGAGCACGGGACGGCCGCGCAGCCCCCCACCCTCTTAGCACTGCGGCGGAATAGCCGCCGCAGTGAAGGGGTTAAATTACAATTCTTCAGAGACCAAACTTGACTTCTCTACTTATTCCCAATTGAAAACTATCACTTATTAATTGTAATAAGGTAACACAATGGTATCCTAGGGGAGGTAGGCCTGACGTTATAGAGTGAAAATATTGAGTTTTTTATTTAGAATTACATTAATATCGATTCAAAAATATAGAATGGACATAATATCGACTGGACAGAATATAGACTACAAAAATATCGACTAGAATAGCATTAATATTGATTCCAAAATATAGAATGGACAAAATATCGAATGTACAGAATATAGACAACAAAAATATCGAATTAGAGGTAAGTAAGTTAATATCAATTTCTTAAAGTGTTTTTTATGTTACATATTTGTGAAAAGGGTATATTTATTTTATAATTTAATTTAATTACTTAATTTTATGGTGTTTTATTTTTGCGTAATATAAATCAGTAGCGGGTTGTGGGTTTATAGGGGAATAGGGTGGGAAGTGATTTAATTATAATTAAGTAAATATGTTAATTTGTTTATTGGTATTAATTTTTAATTAAGTGTTAATTAATTATTAATTGGTAAATAATTAAAATTAAATTGGTAATTAATTATAATTAATTGGTTAATTGATAATTATGTTAATTATACTAATTTATTTTCTGCTGCGGGTTGTGAGTTTATAGGGGAATAGGGTGGGAAGTACTTTAATTAAAATTAATTAAATATGTTAATTTATTCATTGGTATTTATTTTGAAATAATTTTGAATTAATTATTAATTGGTAATCAAAAAGTGGTATCCTCTTTAACTAGACCACGTTTTATTTAAGATACCATGCGTTTGGAGGTTTCTATAGGTTGACTGCGCTATCTCTTAATGCCTCCATTCCTCTCCAATAAACAGTTCGTAATGGATGCACGTATGTGGGAGATTACACATAAGGGGTCTCCTCTTCATATCTAGAACTCTTGACGATTGTGGACATAATTCTTTGTAAGTGTTCGTTAGACAGACTTTGTTATCTTGTATGCCTTCAATTTCCATGAACACATTCCGGTGTTAGTTGGTTATTGTGGAGGGAGAGACATTTTTGTTTTCCCGATTCTTTATTTCTTATTCACATTGACACACTCGTGTGTTAATCACTTGTTGTGGAGGGAGGTTTATTGCTAGTTTATCAACGAGTCCCTATTCCTTTGAAGATTTAGTTGTTAATAGAGACACTTCTCTTGTCTTAAATATTTTTTACTCGAGACTAAACTATGCACTATATTACTTATCTCCTCATGTTTAGAAATTTGGTCGAGAAGTAAGGAGATACCTTGAAATACTAACCCATTTGCTCTATGAAGGCTTCATTGATTAAGCCCAGGTAAATACTCACGTTCATTATGATCCAATTTGCCATTTTCTTCTTACTTTAATATGTCCTATCCTATGACCGTGCTTTTCTTTCTTGTTTAGATTAAGGTGCACAACTTGTGGATGGTGCATCCGGGTAATACTTACCCATACCTAGAACATAAGTGACTTTGCCCTATTACTGACAAAATTTAGGTAAGCCTTACAAACTAGGCAGTTCATATAGATCGGTCTTGACAGGCACGGTGGTGCAACTTAAATAGGGTTGTGCTCTTAGAGTAGGGACCTTGTAAGGAGACCCTGATCATTAGTTTAATGTAGACTAGAGAATAGTACACATTGGAACTAAATATCTCATATAAGTACTTCTTTCTCCTTATAGTAAAATTTCAAGCCCAGCTGTATACTCATTCTGGAGGATAGAAACAATATAAAGACCTCCAGTTGCTGCTGCATTTGAACGTGAGTCATTCCCCTTTCATCCAAGTACCGTAGTTATGGGATATGTAGATGACTTCTTACAAGGTACACCTCCTCCTTTCCTTCTCTCGGTATTGTATCATATATATCGGACTGGATTTCACATGGTTCTTTTCACTTATTTTTCTATTTAGTTTTTATTTGAGACTGCGAAACAGACCTCTACTATCCGGCCTTTACTACACGACCACCCCCACCGCCAAGGATTTGTCAATCTATTCTTGGTAGGTGTGTACTTATGTAATACATCTTTTATTTAGGTGGCGAATATATTTTATATCACATGTCATTTTTCCTCTTACCTTTTAGTACTGTTTTGAGGATTGCTCTCCAACTTTTGTCTGTATGCTCAAATGTTTCTTAATGAATTTTATATGTGTATTTTTCTGTAATCATGATACTTCTAAAAGAATTAGTTTATATAACAGCCTGAAAGGTACCGGTCCCTCGGGATTTGCTGTGGGGAGGCCATACATTTACAGGCTTATAAATGTAGCAACCAGGACCGTTCTCCTTGTAATGTTTAATAGCAATGCTTTTCAAACTTGTGACTATTGTTGCTCGGCTGGGTTATACAATAGCTCATGATTTTAATTGTATGTTTTATGTGTTTTTTTGTAAATACAGCCCTGAAGAAGTCCCACCCGGGACGAAACGCGTCGGCTGTTCGTTTTCTTCAGTTGAAAAATAAATGAATCAAACAAACAAGACTTCTGGACATCACTATTTGCGCCTTTACAATAATTTTGTTGTTCTCGCACATTTGTAATATTTGGTGCACCTGTGCTTTTTTTCATTACATGTTAAAGTTCTGTTTAGGACTGTCATTGTGATGGCGGGTGTCTTATCGGTGTGCACATAATCCCCATTTAAATATCTAAAAAAAAGAGAAAAATTATTATAGAGGTTATTTTGGATCAGGTGCATTTCTTTGAAGGTTCCGCCATCTGCCACATTTTAGTATTAATTGGTAATTAATTAAAGTGTAATTGGTAATTAATTTTAATTAATTGATTAATTGGTAATTAATTAAAATAAAATGGGTAATTCATTGTTAATTAATTAATAATTGGTAAGTAATTAAAATATAATTGCTAATCAATTTTAAATAACTGATTAAATGTTAATCATGTTAATTGTATTAATTTATTTTCAATAGTGGGTTGTGGGTTTCTAGGGGAATAGGGTGGGAAGTAATTTAATTATAAATAATTAAATGTTTTAAATCATTTATTGGTTGTTTTTGTTGAAATTAATTAATTTATTATAAAAAACTAATTATTTTAAAAAATTTAATTGGTATTAATATTTAATTATTTTCATTCATATGTGAAGTATATACGTTCTCTACTGTTGCACTCTCTGGAGTGGTAATAGTAATTTTTACCCCTACGCTATCCAACGCTTTCCCTACTGTTGCCCTCATTGGAGTGGCAATAGTAATTTTTATCCTTATGCTATCCAATGCTTTCCCTACTGTTGCACTCTCTGGAGTGGGAATAGTAATTTTAACCCCTACGCTATCCAGCGCTTTCCCTACTGTTGCACTCACTGGAGTGGGAATAGTAATTTTTACCCCTACGCTATCCAACGTTTTCCCTACTGTTGCACTCACTGGAGTGGGAATAGTAATTTTTACCCCTACGCTATCCAACGTTTTCCCTACTGTTGCACTCACTGGAGTGGGAATAGTAATTTTTACCCCTACGGTATCCATGGTTTTCCCAACTGTTGCACTTTCTGGAGTGGGAATAGTAATGTTTACCACTACGCTATCAAGGTTTTCCCTACTGTTGCACTCATTGGAGTGGGAATAGTAATTTTTACTCTCCCACTATCCAACGCTTAACACTACTGTTGCACTCATTGGAGTGGGAATAGTAATTTTAAACTCTACGCTATCCAACGCTTTCTCTACTGTTGCACTTACTGGAGTAGGAATAGTAATTTTTACTCTCCCGCTATCCAACGCTTTCCCTACTGTTGCACTCTCTGGAGTGGGAATAGTAATTTTTACCCTCCCGCTATCCAACGTTTTCCCTACTGTTGCACTCACTGGAGTGGGAATAGTAATTTTTATGCCTACGCTATCCAACGCTTTCCCTACTGTTGCACTCTGTGGAGTGGGAATAGTAATTGTTATCCCTATGCTATCGAAACGCTTTCCCTACTGTTGCACTCTTTGGAGTGGGAATAGTAATTTTTACCTCTACGCTATCCAACGCTTTCCCTACTGTTGCACTCTCTGGAGTGGGAATAGTAATGTTTACAGCTACGCTATCCAATGTTTTTTCTACTGTTGCACTCACTGGAGTGGTAATAGTAAATTTAACCCTCTCGCTATCCTATGGTAAATATATTGTATATTTTATTATTATTACCATGTATATATATATATATATATATATATATATATATATATATATATATATATATATATATATATATATATATATATATACTTTTTAAAAAATTATATTAATTATCTATTAGTTTTAATGTTATTTAAGTATTTTAAGTATTTTTAAGTTAGTTATATTTATTATTTTATTAATTTTAAATTACTTTTAACTATTTTAAAAAGTCGATATTTTGACTATCTATATTTTTTACATCGATATTTTTGTACGTACCTGTTTGGAGATAGGAGGTCGATATTTTGGCATTCTATATTTTTAACTCGATATTTTTGACATCGATATTGTGTCAGTGATCCAGGCCCGACAGTAGTGTCAAACGAATTTAAGAGTTTTTCATTACCAGGACATGTAAAAGTTAAACATACATATCCAACTTTTTAAATATATTTCATTCTGCCCTGTGGGTTGTTTAGGGCTCACTCTAGGGGTCACTTATGTGTATTACAAAGGAAGGTTTAGGCCTGGCAACATGTTTAATTTGCCAGGTCGAAATGGCAGTTTAAAACAGTACACACAGGTTGCAATGGCAGGCCTGAGAAATTTTTAAAAGGCTACTTAAGTGGGCGGCACAATATGTGTCCTGAAAGCCAACAAAATCAGGTTCAGAAAACCGGAGGGGTGAAGACAAAATGTTTGGGGATCACCCTGCCAAGAGGGCCAGGTCCAATATACACCATCACCTGAACTGTGTTCCTTCAGGAATTTGTGGAGGTTTTTACAAACAGACAGATTTTTATTAGGTAAGATAGCCATAATTTAACTTGAACTCGGCCCAGACCCTGACGCTCCCCAACAAACTTCATACACTTCATTGGCTGTGCACAGCTAAATTGTTAGGTAATAATTCTGATGCAGCTGAACACAATAGTTGGCCATGCTAAACTGTCCCAATCCTTTAGCATCAGTTATGCTTTAGATGATGCAATAGATGCTGCCATACAAGATGACATCAGTGATGTCAAGTGTACTCTCATGAGAAGCGCATGGTGGGGAGTTAAAGTATGCCCAATTTACTCTAATTCAGGAATTTCATTGGCCAACTGTAGGTGTTTCATGAAACGTATGAGGGTTTGCTAAGCAAACCCCAATTTGGTATGAGCACAGGGGGTCTTGGCACAGGAATATCACCAGTATTGTAAACTGGCATGACCCTGCCCTCAGTGCTCCACTGATTGTGAAACCCAACATTAATTTTAGCCCTGGCATCACACTAATCTAGAATGTCCGCGGAGGCCTGTCAGTGACCTGGATGAGTGCTAAAAAGCGGAGCATGTCTCATAATGGTTGGAGGGCTACTGCTCCTGCTTTTGGTGAATCGCAAAAGTGTTAGTGGCAGTGTACGGTGTATTTTTGGGTCAATATTATGACTGGTCATTTTTCTCTGTAAGGAAGAGGAGAGTCTACTTACCCCTCTCAAGTAAATTTTGTTTATATGTCAATTTCAGAATCCTTGTGTTGACATTCCATGTGCGTGTCGAATGCATGTATGTGCAGTGAGTGTGTAATACATGTATGTTAGAAGTACTGGCACCAGTGGGCTCTTTTCTGCATGGCCTCAGGTTTAGCACAGCAAAGCAGAGGTTAATACAGCTTCCCCAGATAGTGGAAGTGTAGTGACTATAACTAGACTGTGGAAATCCAGAAAAGTATGGGATGGTGGAGACACTAAACATTCAGTAAGGGAGTTTATTAACAAAAGGCTGCTGATTAGTTCTTTCTGAGCACTGCTGTTTGGTATATGGTAGGGACACGGGGCGACACTGCAGTTTCTGTTGTTCAAGATGAGGACGTTTCTAGGTAGAGCCTGCCCTTTTGTATGCCCCTTATAAGTGATTTAGGAAGGCTGACAACAGCCAGGCCAGGTGCAGAGGTCTCACATTATACTGTGACATTGATTTGATTACTCCAGCTTTCAGCAAACCCCATTAATACCTTCTAGAAGAGCCATCCCCTTGCACAGAAGATGTATCTGAGGAACTGTTTATAAGAACGAGGACTTGCCCCTATACCTACTTGGACCAGGGTAATTAAACAAAATATGCAATAAGGGTCCCATGGGATTTATATGGCACCTGCACCTTTAAAATACATAACTAGTACTGGAATTATCCCGTTGTAAATTATCCAATAAACAAGAAATGTATAACACCATATTACCGAGAACATTTTCAATCACCTTTTATTCTCTTTGAACGAACAGATGTTATTATATAACATAACAGCCATATTTTTACACAGATTGATTAAATGAGAATTGTAGCTTGCCTTTTATAATTATGAGCAAGCACAATAAAGTGATAGATACTTTGGGGGTCATTAGGATGCCATCCCATTGTGAAATGGGACCACCCGCCATAATGGCGGGGGTCCCGTGGGGGCCATTATTATGCGCCCACCCAAGTGACGGGCGCATCCAGCATTCCTGACATTGCGGTGGGCGGTGCACTCAGCACATCCTGCCACAATGCCAGGAAGGCATGTTGTGCACTTCCATGCGGTGCCTGCCATGTTGTGCATGGAACTTCAGAGGGGTAAGTAGGTACCCCCTATGTGCACTCCCCACTCTTCAGAGTCCCTGGGGGCCCGCAATGGGCCCCCGCAAGCAATTCCCACATGCCTTTCCGTGGCGGCAATGTTGCCACAGAAAGGCATGTTTCCGCACCTATAGTAATATGGCTGGCGGTGTCTAACAGACACCGCCACCATATTAAACTCTTTTCCACCCGGTCAACTAGTTGACTGAGCGGAAAAGCAGCTGACAGTCTTTCCGTCCACCGCAGTCCCCCCCGCCATAGTAAAATGGCGGGGAAATGGGTGGTGGGTGGGGACAGATCACGGGCAGATCGCTACCGCCATGCGGGCGGTGGCGATCCACCCGAGATCCTAATGGGCACCTTTGTGTCTGATTTGTGTGAATGGATGCCCAACTTCTTGAACGCAGAGCGAGGGCCATACTGGGATAGATTATGTCAGCTGGCATCTTGACAGCATGATAATGTGTCCTGCACATAGCTAACTTACCATTGTGAGGCCAGTGGCTCTGCCTTCAGTATTCCTCCTCCAACTACCCAGCTCCAGGCCTTGCCCCTTTCTTCTCACCAACAGTCCATGGCTTTGAGTAAGCATAAAAGATGATCTTGCCTTTACACGAAACACACACACACACACACACATACATAATTACAACAATAAGAATAAATGTGCGACTTGCACATGTTGAGAAAAATGACACCAAAACTTCGAAAAAGTTATTAGCTAGCACCGTAAAAGCATTCTTGACTAGGTCGTAACAGTAGGATTAATCAATTTGTGAATTTAAGATGTTTAAGTAACCAAATACCTAATATTATTATCCGCTTAACCGCGACGGCAATTCCACCACAGTGCGGCGGTTTTTAATGAGTGGGTCGGGCTGCGTCGACCAACGGTCATGCACAGCACTACAGAGGTAGTGCTCGCGATGGGCGTCGGCCAACAGGCATATCGTAGGGGTTAACAAGAAATGTTATGAAAGTTGATGATAACCTTGCATTGCTATTTGACTTCATTGCAGACTATCCTAACAAACTCGACTTTGGTGCAAATCCTAAATGAATTACAGTAGATGTATGACATTTTCCATATACATGCTTAACAGTATAAGGTTCATTTCTGTAAAAAAAACGATTTTAATTTAATGACTTTTAGAATTAATTTACATGCTGTTACTTTTCTGAAATAATGGCAGTAGGCCATACTTGAAGTTGAACATTTCTATGGAACATTTACTGACAAAAAGCTTATATATGATATGTGTGATTTATTTCATTATGCTTAAATCTTATTAATAGTTTGTAATACTAAAAAATGAAATGTTGAATTTAAACGGGTTAAGCTGTTTTTCTATTTAGGCTGCATTATTCTACAGCCTTGTGCAATGGACTTGATATGTTCTCAAATGGAGCTTTATTTGTCTTGGTCAAGCAACATTCTTTATAATAACAAATACTGGGGCATATTATCAAGGGGGTTTATCTCCGCTTTTTTGGCTTTAAAAGCCAAGAAAGAGGAGATAAAATTATCTCCCTATTACCTAGCTGCCGCTAACACCAGTTAGCGACAGCTAGTAGGAGATAGCGACCATCCTGGGCCCCACTTTGCATGTCGGTGATATTTATCACTAATGAGATGCAAAGTGGGCGTGCCAAGGTGTTAGAGACTGAAAACAGTCGCTAACATCGCTATCTCCTATTACCAACTTTTGGAGATATTCACGCTAAGCGGGAATATCTCCAAAAGCTAACACCTGCCCTGAGCAGTTCTTAGCCATGTTATCCAATGGGAGGTGGATAACATGGCTAAGAGCATTAGGTCGCTAATGCATGAATATCGCTGACTTTTCAGCGATATTCATGCTTTGCGGCGATTTTTACCGCATTTGCGTTAAACCTTGGTAATACCAAGGTTTATTTGCGGTAAAAATCGCCGCAGCGCTGCGGTAAAGTTTTGTCTCTAACCAAGCAATAGCGATAATTATCGCTATTGCTTGGTAATATGCCCCACTGTTCTTTTGCCCTTGTGTGTGAGTGGTGAAAAGATAACTTTTTCCACATATCCATAAAGCGTAACAAGCTGAACAAGCCCTTTGTCTATTAACCTATGAGAATGCAAGGCCATTCGTTTTTCATGACTTATTCCTTGCCTCCAAACTGCCTGACAAACTACTTCTATTATGCCCCTTTGATTTTTGCCCTTGCTGATTAACTTGCTCATTGGATGATTTGGAGCAGTTTGGTGAGATATCAGACTTGAACTTTCCTGATTGATGCTCCATTTTCTTTGCCCCTTACCCATGAACTTTGCCCCTAGTGGACTTTAACGTGATCCCCTTACCCATGCTTAGAGAACTTTCGAGAACAAACTTCTTGCTTTGTTGTTGATAGAGATATTGCTGAATTTAAACCATCCTCTTATGGATTCTGTTATTTAGGGTTAGATTACTTTAACTAGATGTGTGATTTTATATTTTGAACTGTTTGATTTATGACTGAACGTCTTAAAATGTAACTTGTATGCATTGACTATGGATCTTTAATACAAAAAACAAATATTCTAAAGTTGTCTGAGGCTTATTCTGTCTACTGTTATTTTACAGAAAGGTTGCTAAACTCTAAATGTATAATACAGATAGTCATAGATTATTTTCAGAACATCAGGTTATGTTGCTCTTTTTCTGTGTAGTTACAGCAGAGCTCTTAGTTTGCATGATTCTTGTTAGACTAAACTTCTTCAGGACATTAGGTCTACCAATTGCCATACTTTATTTCTATAGCATGGTCTTGAGAGTGTGTTGGGTGTCGATTTAGATACCGTATTTAGGTTTCAAGATTCATGCCCTTATATAGGCACAATTTACATTGCCCTTATTTAGGGATAGAAATCCAACCCTTTTTAGGCATTATCCATGCTAACCAAATACAGGCATGGCCACCTACATCTGTCCCTCCACGTCACAACGAGTTCTTAGAAAACCAGATTCTTAAGCCTTTAGGACTTCCTCTTGCTTGGATTATTGATTTCTCCAAGAACTCATTTATTATGCATGAACATCTGTTCCTTAGGGATTCATTTATGACGTTCCTCTGCCCGACTTTTACGTCAATACTGGCATTCCTAAACACCTTCAAGGTATAAATACACCTTCACTTGCCTTGGCAAGTCACTGCTGCATACTTGCATGGCTCGCCACGGCAAGTTCGGAAGGAAGTCGAGTCCCCGCTTGACGCACTGACCAGACGCTGTCATCCTCCTCGCAGAGAATCCAGCTCCAGTGTTTTTGACTCCCCTTGTGGGATGTTAGAGATCGAGGCCCGGAAAGAGATTCCAACCTCTCTCATTCTAAAGTAGGGAGCAGACTAGAACCTAGATGGACTTTTGGCAAATCTTGGCAACACCAATCCTAACTATAGCTAAACTAGACTATAGAAAAACAGCACCTACTTCGTACCTCCTGCTACACTGGGGGAGTATTCAAATGTTAACCTGTGTTATTTATGTATGTATTTTTATGAATATATGTCATAGCTACAAACCATGCTATTGCAGTATTATTTTATCTTTCTGCTAACGCTGTACGTATTATACTTTGCATTCTGTCTTACGATTGTAGCAGTTCATATCTCTGGCACGAGAAATAAGACTGTTCAATAAACTCTTTTTATTGAAACGCCAGTCTACCTATTTCTGTGTAAACTCTGTAGAAACTAAGCATGCACGATTGACTGAGTGAAACTGTTATCTATTGTTTCCACGATTCTGAGACTGTTCCGATTCTAAGGGAAACAAAGTTGTCATGTTTATGCGGTTGTCAGAAACTAATCCCTTCTTATTTATTTGAGAAGTTTCTAGTGAACTCTGAGTTAGCTGGCACACACAAGTAATTAAGTTTGATGTACTCGATAGAGGCATACTGACCTCAGTCCTATGCCACAACTATAGTGTATATTTCAAGGATTCACAAAAACTCAGGCTGACATATCCCCCTGAGAAATTTGCCATAGACAAACAGGATGAGACATTTAAGCCATTCCTGTGTTTCACAGCTGAAACGAAGCTCAACAGGCGGTGATAAGAGCAGGTAGTTTATTAACAAGTCAGCTCAATGTCCGGGCAGCAACTGTGAACAGAAAGAACCCACCTCAAGTTCCACACAGAGAACCCTAGTATCCCCTACATTCCATCCCACTACACCCCCATTCCTTCACAAAAATGAAAAAAAAAATAAGAATAACCATATAATGAGTGAAAGTGCTGGAAATGAACATGCATTGAAAAATATGCAAAATGAACTGCAGAAACATATAACGTTAAATACTCAGAATTTAGTACAAGCTAATAAAAGTGCAAAATGCATGACATAAACATATAAAGTATTAACTTAATATCCAGTTAATACATTTCACAATCCTTAAACTTCACAGGACTTGACCTTGTTCTAACCGAAACCGTCATGTTGGAACATTGGCCATCAAACTTAACGTCTGTTTGTACTTCCATTTTCCTACCAACATACTCAGTTTAGGATTTGGGCACCACTGAAACAAAACACTTGTTCCAAGTTTTACAGTTTTCAAACCCTACTATGTGATCCATCACTTCCTTCACTCGGATAAGTGCAGAAAAACATGACAAACCCTTGAGGACAAAACTAGGGGCCCCATTAAGATGTCGGCGGATTGGCCCCGCCAGGCTGGCGATGGCTACATCCAGCCTGGCGGGGGCAATCCGCCCGACATCCACGCTCGTTTTCCCCCGACCATATTAGTATGGCGGGGAGGACCTCGGCGGACGGCAAGACCGTCTGCCGCTTTTCCGCCCCGGTCACCTTGCGGCCAGGGTGGAAAAGGAATAATATAGTGGCGGTGTCTATTAGACACCGCCAGCCATTTTACGATGGGCCTGGGCAGGTGCCTTTCCGTGACGACGATGCCGCCACGGAAAGGCATGCAGTCTTCACTTTGGGAGCCCCTGCGGGCCCCCAAACTCAAGGAGGGGTGGGAGTGAACACGGGGGTTACCTGTGGTACCCCCCTGCATTTGCATATACGATGCGGTAGGCACCGCGCGGTGCCTGCCGCATTGTGTATGCAAATGCATACATGCATTTATGGCATTGTGGCAGGCGGTGCAGAAAGCACCGCCCGCCACCATGTTATAAATGCAGGATGCGGCCGCCACTGTGGCTGCCTCATCCTAATTGCACCCACGGGACCCCCGCCCTTATGGCAGGTGGTCCCTAGTCCCGATAGGATGGCGGGCGGACTAAGTCCGCCCGTCATCCTAATGACCCCCTGGGTCTCTTGACCCTTACCCAGTCTCCAACCTCAATTGCCAAAGTCCTGTGTCGAACATTCTCAGAACTATATTTCTGCTGTACATCCACCCCTCCTGCCATTTTTACTGCATCCACAGTTTTCCTAAACATCCACTCTTTGTTTAGTTTGGACCCTGCAACTCTGCTTCTCAGCAACGTAAAAGGGGATATCCCTGTACTTATGAGGGGTAGTATAGAAAGCACACCACTCCAGATACTTATCCAGTAGTGTTTATTTCAAGTTGATGTCCTCAGCAGTTACAGTTTAGTCTCAACAGTACTAAAGCTTCACACAGAACATTACAAACCATGACAATCTAAGCTCTACCTGGACATTCTAATACAGGATTACATCATAGTATTATGTCATTAACACTACACATCTTTTCCCTTATAAGAAAACAAACGAAAAGAAAAGAATGCAAAATAATTTAATTAAGAACTCACCAATTACATGAATACAAATAAAACACAAATAATATAGTGTACAACAATAAACAAGTTTTTCCATAAGGTTTTCTTCCTTGAATGTTCAACAATCTTGGTTCTCTACCGTGAATTTTCAGCAACCTTGCAGATACTCCTTACACTCCTCATGGTCCCATTCTCCAAAACGACCGCATTACACTTTACCTTCACAACCTTCAGTGGGTTGTAGAATTTACTATCTCCTTTTGCCACAATTCCACTCTTCCTTGTGACAACCCGGTCACCCACCTCAATACGTGGTTCCTTCACACCTTTTCTCACGTTATAGTACACTTCCGAACACTTCTGTTTTACCGTAACACCAGCTTTTATAGCTTCATGATCCACCCACACTTTGATCCTTGGCAAACAACCATACAAGATTCTCCTTCCTTCCAGGTTCCCTTCCCTTCAAGAAAACAAAGAGAGCAACCCCAGTCACAGCATGAGGAGTAGTCGTGTAGGCCCACACCAATTTCTTCAATTCTTCCTTCCAGGACAACCCATTAGCCAATGACAATTGTATGTTGTCCATGATTAGCCGATTAATTGTTTCTACCATTCCATTCTCTTGTGGTCTAAACAAAGCCACATTTTCATGGACAATGCTCAATTTCTCCATAAACTCCTTAATCACACATGACACAAAGTGTACGTCGTTATCAGAAATAATAGTTTTTGGCACATCTTCCTCCAAGAAAACCTCTTCTAAAAAGTCCATCACATTCTTAGAATATTGATGATACACATAGGTTTGATCACAAACCAATTGGTTTAGTAGTCTGTTAGCACCATAATGAACCTACATTCAGTACCTAATTTATCGATGGCAGCAGGTCCAGAAGCTGCAGCACATGCCATTTTCACCCTCCTCAAGTACAGCCATGTCTCTAATCTCCTCCACCGCCTGTATTGACTGCCTCTTGAACATCGAGTAAGTTTCAAGGCGCTCTGTACCACGCACAAGATTCTGACAGGTATCGGTCCTGAAATCCTGAGCGATTTGTGCGCCCTCTATTCACCACCACAAGCACTGCGCTTGGCGAACTTGCTTTTTGCAAGAATTCCACGTATACGAAGGACCAGCTCCTTTAGGCGACTGGCCCTCGCCTTATACAATTCTCTTCCTCTACACATCCCCAGCATTTCTGACACCAGGTCTTCAGACGGCTTATGAAAACCTGGCTCTTCTCTCAACGCTAACTCCTCGCCTGCTTCCCACTCCATCTTGCTTCAGCGCTGGGACGCCTCATTGCCGAGGCAGCCATGCGCTCTACAAGTATTCTAATCTAATCTAATTCATGGGACCAAGAAAATCCATAGCTAATCTCTCCCAAGGTCTTGCAGGTATTTCAACACATTTCAACAAAGGTGGCCTCAATGTTTTCACGTTATCACTATTGGCACATGCAAAACAATGTCTCACTGCATCCTCCGCCAAGCTATCCAATGTTGGCCACCAATATGTTTATCTTATTCTTCTTTTGGTCATGTAGCTCCCAGGATTACCCTTGTGCGCCAAATTGAACTATCCGATCACGAAGTACTACAGGGGAATTAATACGATTCCTTCTCATCGCTTTGTTGCCCAAAATGCTCAATTCTTCTCTAACACTCCAATATTCCTACATCTGATCATCATGATGCACTTCATGAGGCCATCCTTGTCTAACATTTTCTTTCACCTTTTCCAACACCAAATCACCCTCCATGGCAATATCCCACTCCTCTTTTTTCAAGACCATGCCCTCTTGGATCTCACATACGTCATTCACTTCAATTTCTTCATCTTCTACAATACTCTTAGTAGGTAAACAGGAAAGGCAATCTGTTACTACATTCCTTAACCCTTTCAGATACTCCATTTCACAATTGAATTCCACGATGGATAATATCTATCTTGAAATTCTCGGTGTAACTCCTCCTTCCAATCCTCTGCCACCTTTAAACAAATGCACCAGCGCTTATAGTCAGTCCTGACTCTAAAAGGCATACCCCACAGGAAATGCTTGAAATGTTTGATGCCCCAAAACATGCCAAAGCCTCTCTAACAATCACAGAGAATGACCTCTCTGCAACCTGCAACCTCCTGGAAGCAAATCCTATAAATTTCTCTTGATCCGTCTCCACCTGGGTCAACACTGCTCCTAAGCCAACATTACTAGTATCAGTTGTCAAGTACGTTTTAGCTGTTACTTCAAAGTAACCAAGAGAAGGGGCTTGCATGATTCTTTCCTTGATCTGTTGGAATGCCTTTTCGCACACATCACTCCATTCAAACACAGCATTCTTCTTCATCAATACTCTTAAAAGCTCAACTATTTCAGTAAAATTATTTACGAATTTTGAACACTATTCCGCTAGCCCAAGAAAGATTTGAGTTGGGTTGATCCTTACATTCTGGACATGGTGCATCCTTTATACCCTGGCCAATACTTTCTTTCGGTTGTATCCCTTCACTTTATATCTCATGCCCAAGATATGCGACACATTTTTTCCTGAACTGACACTTTTCTCGCTTAACGGTTAACCCATGAATATGGATTAACGTTTCATCACTCTTTCAAGCAGTTCATCATGATGCAACTCATTCCTTCCAACTATCATTACATCATCTTGAAAATACCACACATTTTCTAAGCCTTCAAATATCTGCTTAATTAATCTCTGAAACACCACTGATGCCAGCCCAAATGGCATTCATAAATAACAGAATGCACCTAATAGAGTAACAAAGGATGTTAGATGCCTAGAGTCCCCTCAACGCTGCTGTGCTGAGAGGTCGCTCCCCAGTCTCCCTGCCGAGACCTGGTATCGTTTTGCTGCATTTAAATCCGAATTCCGCCTAAAAGCTTATTTGTATTGTACTGCCCTAGGCGCTGCTTCGCTTTTCTTCCGCTGCAATTACTTTAACTTTAGAGCGCGATTACCCCCGGCGCTGTGCTCTGCCCTCCCCTCCGCTGCCATTTTGTTGATATTGTTGTTGTCCTCGGTCTGCGTCCTCGTGAGCCCGCCCCGCCTCCCAGCTGAGCCGCCCTCGCCCCTCCCCCTTTCCGCTATCCATATATGACAGATGAGCTTACGCGCAGCGTTCACGCGCAGCGTTCGCGCCCCAGTCGCGCCAAAGGTAAGCCCGTCTACGCCCGTCCGGCGTGACTGGGGCGCGCCCAGCACCAGACCCCCTGGCCTTCGCAATGCCCAGCCCTCCCGCATTACTTACGACGCCTCCACCCTCCTAGCCCTTAACCCCGGCCGCTCCCCCTACTGCGTCCAAGCCGCTCCTGGTCTCACCCATGGACCCTTCTCTTGCAACTCCTGCAAGTTCGTCGGCACCAAAACCTGCTCCCCATCCACTAACACCAAACAGAGATCCGACACCAACCACCTAAAATGCATCCTGCTCAACACCCGCTCGGTCCACAGACACGCCATCGACCTCTGGAATCTACTCGACACCATCTCACCGGACGTCGCCTTCCTAACAGAAACATGGATGAATGCCTCTTCAGCCCCAGACATCACCATTGCCATCCCGGAAGGATACAAGATCATCCGTAAGGACCGCATCGAGCAAACAGGAGGAGGCATTGCTATCGTCCATAAGAACTCCATCCGCATCTCAACCAGCTCAGACGTCAACCTTGCCAGCGCCGAACACCTCCACTTCCAGATCCACACGACCCCAAGACCACACTCAGAGGCACCCTCCTCTATCGGCCTCCAGGACCCCGTGCACAATTCAGTGACGACATCACTGACTTTATCGCCCCACACGCCCTCCCCTCCGAGGACTACATTCTATTAGGAGACCTCAACTTTCACCTGGAAAAGAACAACGACAGCAGCGCCACCACCCTTCTGGACAATCTTGCCAACCTCGGTCTCAAACAACTGGTCACTACCCCCACCCACATTGCAGGTCACACACTCGACCCAATCTTCACTTCCAGCAAACATGTCTCCTTCAGTCACACCACAGCTCTTCACTGGACGGACCACAGCTGCGTACACTTCACATACAATAAGACCACAATCCACAACCATCCTCAACCCACCATGCGAAGAAACTGGAACAAAATCACCATCGACCAGATCTCCTCATCGCTTCTTCAAAACCCCCCTGTCCACTCCTCAAACCCCGACCAAGCAGCCATTAACCTCACCCAATGGATATCCAACAGCGCCGACAACCTAGCACCGTTGAAAAAACGTCAAAGCAAACCAGGCAACAAAAACGCCTCCTGGTTCAACGATGATCTTAAGAAATCGAAGAAACACTGTCGCTCCCTCGAGAAGGCCTGGAAAAAAGACCCAAACACCAGAACCAGGGACGCCTTCAAAAACGCCACCCGCATACACCACCAACTAATCCGGTCTGCCAAGAAAGCCGCATTCAAAGACCGTCTAGATAACAACGCCCACAACAGCAAGGAATTATTCAACATCATCAAAGAATTTACCAACCCATCAGCCAACTCCAACGACATCACTCCCTCTCAAGCCCTCTGCGACTCCCTAGCTTCCTTCTTCCACAACAAAATCGCAGACATCCACAACAGCTTCGACAACCGACCCGAAGTCCAACCCACCCAACCTTCTGCAGGACCTTCATCGCCCTTGAACATCCTCAATGACTGGAACCCAATCTCCACTGAGGACACCATCCTCCTGATGAACTCCATCCACTCAGGATCCCCAACTGACCCATGCCTTCACCACATCTTCAACAAAGCAGACTCCATCATAGCACCATACCTCCGTGATGTCATCAACCGCTCCCTCAACGCCGCCACCTTCCCGGAAAGCTGGAAACACGCAGAACTCAGCGCCCTTCTGAAAAAACCCACAGCTGACCGCACCGAACTCAAAAACTACCGCTCCATCTCGCTTCTCCCATTCCCGGCCAAAGTCATCAAGAAAGCCGTCAACAACCAACTCGCCTCCTTCCTCGAAACCAACAAATCCCTCGACCCCTCACAGTCCGGCTTCCGAGCCAAACACAGCACTGAGACCGCACTTATCGCAGCAACAGACGACATTCGAACTCTACTGGACAATGGAGACACAGTCGCCCTCATCCTCCTCGACCTCTCCGCTGCCTTCGACACAGTCTGCCATAGCACCCTTCTACAGCGCCTCAGAAACGTAGGAATCCAAGGAAAAGCACTGGAATGGCTCACCTCGTTCCTCACCGGAAGAACCCAGAGAGTCCGCCTCCCACCATTCAAGTCAGAGGCCTCTGAAGTCCTCTGCGGCGTGCCACAAGGATCGTCACTCAGCCCCACCCTCTTCAACGTATACATGAGCCCCCTTGCGGCCATCGCTCGCCAACACAATCTCAACATCATCTCCTACGCGGATGACACTCAACTGATCCTATCACTCACCAAAGACCCTAACACCGCCAAAACCAACTTACACGAAGGAATGAAAGAAGTAGCCGAGTGGATGAAGCACAGCCGTCTGAAACTGAACTCAGACAAAACAGAAGTCCTCATCCTAGGCACCTCCCCCTCCGCATGGGATGACTCTTGGTGGCCAGAAGCCCTTGGAAAAGCACCCATCCCGACGGACCACGCACGGAACCTGGGCGTCATCTTGGACTCCTCACTCTCGATGACCAGACAAGTCAACGCCGTTTCATCATCTTGCTTCAACATTCTTCGCATGCTCAAAAAAACATTTCGCTGGATCCCCACCGAAACTAGAAAAACGGTCACCCACGCACTGGTTACGAGCCGCCTGGACTACGGAAACACACTATACGCCGGTACCACCGCAAAACTCCAGAATAAACTCCAACGCATCCAGAACGCTTCAGCCAGGCTCATACTAGACATCCCGCGTAAAGAACACATCACTGGTCACCTGAAAAACCTCCACTGGCTCCCCGTAAATAAAAGGATTACCTTCCGCCTCCTAACCCATGCACACAAAGCACTTTACGAACTTGGACCCGAATGCCTCAACACACGACTGTCCTTCTACACCCCCTCCCGTCAGCTTTGATCCTCCAACCAAGCCCTTGCCACTGTACCTCGTAATCAACAAAACCACCATGGGAGGTAGATCCTTCTCCTACCTGGCAGCTAAAACCTGGAACTCACTTCCCACTCACCTTCACCTTACTCAGAACCACCTAGCATTCAGAAAACAACTTAAAACTTGCATATTCGACAAGTAATTCCCCCCTTCCTCTAGCGCCTTGAGACCCTATCGGTATTTAGCGCGCTATATAAATCTCTTGACTTGACTTGACTTGACTTGACTATGCAATTTGACCTGGTGATATTCCGCTGACATATCAACTACACTTCCCCCCCAGACATTGCTGACAGCATTTCTGAACTATTGGTAAGTGGTTGTCTATCAACCCAAATATTTCTATTGAGGTCCATTAAGTCTATGCATAACCCGATCCTACCACCCTCCTTAAGAGTACAACGATTGGAGCTAACCATTCCGATGACTCTATGGGATCAATTATCCCTTGATTTAACAACTTGTTTAATTATAATTGCAGAGGTTCCGTCATCAGAAGTGGGGCATTCCTTACTTTATGTATTACTGAAACTGCCCCATTCTTAAGAATTCTCTTGTGTGAGAAGCCTTTTAGTAATACCAAATCGTCCTTGTTTGTTTCAATGTCCTTAAAAAACCCTTGCATACTAGTAGCCAGTCCTGCCTCTCTGTCCCTCCTTTTTCCTCCAAAGAGCAGGGACTTATTACAGTATCATTACACTTTCTACTGTTGAGCTGCTCGTGGCGGGGACTATTTTATTATGTTTTCAACCTCTTGTTACACTGTGGGTGCTCAGACGTAACTGCTTACATTTTATTGCAGCATTCAAGTCTTGTCCTTCCTATCCGAAGCCAGCAGCAGCCAGCCATGCTTTCTAGCTACTGCAGCTCTAAATCAGGTAAAAAGTTAAATAAAAACTTAAATGCAGCTTGAAATGATACTTTAATATGCATGCTGTTTGTGTTTTTTCCTCCCCTCCAGGACTTGTGCTTGGCTGCTGGCTGAGGATTTGGAAGTTTCTCCTCATCGGTTTTGCGCTGAGGCCAAAATGGTTCCTCCTGAAAAAATGTCCCCTTTAAAATCTGCATTTGAAAGTATTACATTAAACAAAAGCAGAACAAGAACACGGGGCCAGCACAAGGGCTGTGCGATGGATGCACTGGATACTGACTTCAGAGGGGCAATGTTTCTGAGTTTATTTTACTTTTAAAAGCACTCCACACATTCCTGACCTCCTGCAATTTCCAGACAATAGAAATGTCAAGATAACTCCATTGATTGATGTTCTAGCTGGAGAGATCAGAGTTGTCTAGTGGGAGAATTTTTAACTCATTGCAAGGTAGCCAGAAGACAGTGTACCATTCAGATTACAAAGTGCATAAAATGTAAATAGGTCAATGGGTTGCTGCTCTTCCGGTACTTGCAGCTTACAAGTTGAAGAGTGAAGTAGTGTGGCTCACTGGTTAGAGGCGGCAGACCCAAGAGCAGAGCACGGCCCGGGACCAGGGTTCGATTCCCGGCGCGGCAGGTTTCTGGACCAGGGTCAGCGGACTCGATAATTCTCTCGCCTCGGTGCCCACTCTGATCAGCGATCACACTCGGCAACTCTGGGCATTAGCTTGCCTCATCTTCACTAACGGCCCCGCCGGGGATGCCTGGTCTCACCCTGGAGATACCCATTAAGGGACCATCTCTCAGGGAAACCAGGAAGGGTTTCGCAGCGGTCGAAGCGCCTTGGGACCCTCCAGGTAAGTAGTACGCTATATAAATGCCTATGCATACATATACATACATACATACATACATACAAGTTAAAATCCTAATAGTGAATTTATAACTGTTATCAAAGAGCTGCATGCACTGCAAAGTAAAGATTAGAGGAGATATTAAAGTTGAAAAAAGGCTTCATCTGGATGGAAATAGATTTTTTTTTATTTAAGAGAACCCCCAACTAAGGTGTTCGATTTTCAATTCTGAGTTTGTGCTTCTGGGGCCCAAGCACTCTTTAGCCATGCTGCCTACCAATATGCATGACTTGTGACTCCTACACCCTGTAGTCCCCTGTATTATGAAACATTTCCTTTACACTAATTTATACACTTATGGTTGATTGTCTCTGTGTAATTTGTGTGTGATGCAAAGTGCTCTGACACACTACACAAGTATGTGTGGTGCTTTATAACTAATTAAATGTATCTGAACATTAGTGGTTATGGAGCCTTAAGGAACACTGTTAAAGGGTGGTGGTGAGGGAATCTGCATCACTTAGCCTTACCTCAACATCACCTGAGCACCATCTCAGCATCAGCACAGCACCACCTCCTCATCAGTGCACCACCAGTGCAGCACCAACTCAACATCAGCGGAGCACCACCTTAAGATCAGCACTGCACAGCACTATCTCAGCATCAGTGTACCACCACCAATGCAGCCCCACCTCAGCATCAGCGCACCACCACCTCAGCACAGGACCAACTCAACATCACTCAGTATCACCTGATCACCAACTCAGCGCCACCTCAGAAACGGTGCAGCAGCATCACACAACATCAGCACATCAGCATCAACACAGCACCACCTCCTCATCAGTGAGCCACCACCAGTGCAGCACCAACTCAGAATGAGTGCAGCACCAGCGTAGCACCATCTCCTCATTAGCACAGCACCACCTGTACACCACCACCTCAGCACCAGCACAGCCCCATCTCAGCATCAGCACAGCACTACCTCCTCAGTGCACCAACAACTCGGCATCAGCCTACAACCATATTAACATAAGCACACCATCTCAGCATTAGCACATTATTGCGTCGAGAGTGCGCTTCAAAGTCCTCATTTTTGTCTCTAATGAGCGTAAGGATCTTCTCCCATGTGTTGAAGCTATTGCCATTGTAAATGGCAATGTATTTTACTTATGCGTTATGGAGTGTATGTATGTGATGTATAGTGGAACTATGTGGGTTGTATTGGATTAGTTAGTTGTGTGGTGTGGAGTGTAGTTGTGTGGTGTGGAGTGGATTTGTGTGGCATTATGTGGCATGGTGTGCTGTGGAAATATATGGCGAGCAATTTTGTGGCATGTGTAGTGGGAGTGTGTGGAGTGGTAACTTGTATAGTTTAATAATGTGTTGTACAGTTGAATTTTTCGGCACGATGTAGAATTGTGTGGTGTGGATTGGATGTATGTGGTGTTGTGTCATTGTGTTGTTGAGTTTTATTATGTGGTTTGGTGTTACATTATGTGGTGTGGGTTGGAAATGTGTGGAGCTGAATTGTGTGGCATGGAATTTTGTGTATAGCTTTGCGTTTGTGGTGACGGAAAAGAACAAATAGGTGGGAGCTAAGGATCAGATCTATGAGTTTTTGGGGAGTGGCCTGGCGCGAGGCGAGATGGCCGCACTGTAGTGTTGCTCCTCTGGCTGCAGTTTTCATCCTTCCATAATCTTGCTCTGCTCGCACAGCAATTTAGAATCTTCAGCCACTAGTTTCTCCAACTGGCCCAACATTTGGGCAAAAAAAGTCTGCCCTGGAAAAGGCAATTTAAGTAAGAAATTCCTCTGAGCTGTGAAACCCCACCCCACCCCCCGCCCCACACCCCCTTTCCTGGATCAAAAATCAATATTGCCACTATCCAGCCACTGCAGATCTATGAACAAAAGATGCTTTACGACCATCCACAACAATATCTGAAAAATCCCTATGTTGTGTCTTCCCATGGCCTGTATAATAGGACCACAATCTTTTTCAGTTTCCAAAGTACTAATTAAGTACTGGAAAAAAATGTCCAGCAGACCTAGGTTTTCCAGAATATGTTGTCTGCCCTATGTAAGCACTTCGACCCCAATATATGTCAGCACCACCATGTCAGGCACTAGAAGAGCAAGCAATCCCCCGTTTAAAGCAGCCTGCACAGCAGCTCCTATTAGGAGCTTCAGCTGTTTTCTGAAGAAATTGCAACTCCAGAAGGACCAGTAGGAGCAGCCACCAGAGAGTGGAACAGAAGAGTTCCAAACAGAATCATCTGTACCACATCTAGAGGGCACATTAAAAAGCAGAAAACCGTCTATACCTCTATTTTGTGTGCAATTCATATTATGGGAATTCTATGGCAGGACGGAGGCTCCGATTATGCTTTCTCTATTTCTTTACTGAAAAACACAGCAGCCAATCAGCACACAGTAAAGCAAAAATGAACTACAATACCCATGATACCTGGGGAACCATAGAGTACACAACAGTATATAAAGGGTCATAGAGGTCACAACTTCCTCTTTCTTTGCTGCTTCGCAGCCAGTTAAGTGCACTTTCTACTTATTTATTGGTGCACAGACAAAATATCGACTCCAAAATATCGAATGGACAAAATATCGAGTTAAAAATATTGACAACAATAAAATATCGATAACAAAAATATCGTTGGTCAAAATATCGAATAAAATAATGATAAAAAAATATCGAGTACAAAAATATCGACTCAAAAAAATTGACAAGACAAAATATTGATAAATAGTCAAAGTAAAAAATATAGATAATATGTAGAAAAAAGGTTAAAATTTTTTTTTTTTATTAATAGTAATATAAATTGTAGTTAATGTTTAGGAGCGGGATGTTGGGTTAATAGGGGATAAGGGTGGGGAGTAATTTAATAATAATTAATTAATTAATATATGTTTGTAAATATTTTTAATTAATAATTAATTGGTAATTAATTAATATTAATTAGTTAATTAATTAATATAATTTTGTACATATTTTTAATTAGTAATTAATTGGTAATTAAATAATATTAATTAGTTAATTACATTAATTGGAGTAATTTATTTATATATATAATTTTTAGTTATTGTTAATTAATTAATTGGGAAAAAATAATATTAATTATTAAATTAAATTAATTGCAGCTAATGTGCTAATATATTTACTTTATTGTTATTGTTAATTAATAATTAATTGGTAATTAAATAATATTAATTAATTTTGGGTAAATGAGTATTTTTAGGGTTCAGGGTCAGTTTTGGTTTTTTGGGTAAAGGGGTATTTTTAGGGTTCTGGGTCAGTTTTCAGTTTTTGGGTAAAGGGGTATTTTTAGGGTTCTGGGTCAGTTTTCAGTTTTTGGGTAAAGGGGTATTTTTAGGGTACAGGGTCAGTTTTCAGTTTTTGGGTAAAGGGGTATTTTTAGGGTTCTGGGTCAGTTTTCAGTTTTTGGGTAAAGGGGTATTTTTAGGGTTCAGGGTCAGTTTTCAGTTTTTGGGTAAAGGGGTATTTTTAGGGTTCAGGGTCAGTTTTCAGTTTTTGGGTAAAGGGGTATTTTTAGGGTTCAGGGTCAGTTTTCAGTTCTTGAGTAAAGGGGTATTTTTTGGGTTCAGGGTCAGTTTTCAGTTTTTGGGTAAAGGGATATTTTTAGGGTTCAGGGTCAGTTTTGGGTTTTTGGGTAAAGGGGTATTTTTAGGGTTAAGGGTCAGTTTTCAGGTCTTGGGTAAAGGGGTATTCTTTGGGTTCAGGGTCAGTTTTCCCTACTGTTGCACCCACTGGAGTGGGAATAGTAATTTTAACCCCTACGCTATCCAACGCTTTCCCTACGCTTGCACTCTTTGGAGTGGGAATAGTATTTTTTACACTTCTGGTATCGTACGGTAATATAATAGTATCTTATTTAATTATAGTATGTTACTATATATATATGTTTTAACAAATAAGATTGTAAACATTTTTTTTTATTATTTTCATTTTTTATTTAATTATTATAAGATAATTTAAGTATTTTTAAGTATATTTTAGTAATTAGATTTGAATATTAATTTAATTTAACACTGTTTTTAATAAAGTCGATATTTTTTACAACTATATTATTGTAAACGATATTTTGTACTCGATATTTTTGTACTTACCTGTTTGTAGATACAAACTCGATATTTTGACTGTCGATATTTTGTCCACTATATTTTTGCAAGTCGATATTTTGTCCCTCGATATTATTTCAGTGATCCTTATTTATTATTATTCTGTGCATGTTCTATTGATATTGTGTTTACTGTTTATATCGCCGCTGTGTCGGCTCATTGTTTGCGTTTCCTGCTTTCTAGCGCGTCAGCTGCTCATTTCCTTCGGAATTTCATTGCCAGTTTACTGTTCGTATCAGCATTGCTTTGGGGAGCGTGTGTCACCTTCCCTGTAAAAGCACGCTTTCTCTGCGCCTGTTTTTCTTGTGGAGCGGGAGTTTTGGGAAACGGGAGACGCGCGCTGAGCTCGCACGTCTCTCCTCTCAACAGGCGGCTGTTCGCGCATGCGCGAAGCCTTTATTTACTTTGCCTCACGGTTCAACGCTTCTCTTGGTCGGCGCCTTGCTACAGAGTGCAATTTTGACGGCTGTGTTACAGCTAGCGCCCAAAAGCCTGTTGCTGGTGTCCTGCTACGCCCTCTGACAGGATAGTTGGGGGGTTGTAAAATTGTGCATAGGCTTTGCCTAGAGTGGCTTATTTTGTTGAGCAAGCCTTCCCTCCACACTTGAATTATTTTTTATACTGTCAGGTTTTCTCCTGCATTGTGTTTGGCTTGCTTTGGGGTTCCACTCCCCCTGAATTGGCCTTGGCTGTTGATAAATCCCTTCTTCCTTGTGTGGGCATTTACATTGGCAGTTTCGTCGCCATGGGAGACTACTATGATGAGGAAGGATAATATTATGAAGATGAAGAGCCCTCTGCCTCCATTGATGATGTGATGGGTCAGGCCTTGTTCCAAGCCATTGCCCCTTTAAAGCGTCACTTGTCCGAATATGCTGCGCAACAAGGTCTGTTGCCGCAAGCTTCTGGACGCGCTAAGAAGTCTCCAAAGAACCCTCTTCATTCAGATTTTGTAAAACTGGCAAAGACACTTTCTTCTGCACCACCTCCCAAAAAATCCGCCAAGTCTGGCCACTCTTCTCCAGTTACTGATTCAGATGGGGACACTTCGTCCTCTTCATCCTCTGAGCCCTCGCATCCTCCTACTTCCAAGAAGGCGCATAAGGAACATTATGTTGATGCCCCTTCCACTCCTCAGTTGTTAACTTTTGACCCGACCGATATTGTCCACCCTAATTCTTCGTCCTGGTTGCCTTCCCCAGAGGTGGCAGACTACGTTTAATGTCACATACGCCAGCCCTTTGAGAAGGATGTGCGTGCTCGTTTGCGGTCAGAGTGTCCATGTCCGGACCTCGCTGACAAGCTTGCAGAGACCCCTGAGGTGGACCCCACCATGGTCACTTATATGAAAAAGTATTCTAAAGACCCCAAGAAGAGTTTAGATCGATCTTGGTGGTCCTGCCAGGACAAGGTGCTGGATCTTCTAGGTCCTCTAACAAAAATCCTTGACTTGGGCTATCGGGCCAAGGAGTCAGGCGCCCTCATTGATCCGGATGAATTGGTGGGTTGGTCGCAATGAGCTGTTTGCATCTTGGGGAATGCCAACTGTCCCCTTTCCTCTGAGCGCCGTCGCTCAATATTGCTGAAATTAGATCCCAAACTCACCGATTTGGCTTCTTCTGAGTCGGGGCCTCAGATGCAGGGCTTGTTGTTTGGTTCCCCATTCCTTAAGGAGCTCACCAAGTTTGTGTCCACCTTAAGTGGGTTGGACAAAGCCCTATCGAATCTGTGTCAGGCCTTTCACCCAGTTTTTGGCAGGACCGGACGACAGGGACGCTCGTTCGGCCGTGGTTCAGACCAACAGCCTCAGCAAGGTTCCAAGTCCCAAAAAGGTGGTCAGGATTTCAACTCCAACAAGTCCAATTTCTATCCCTCTTGGAAGGGCAGGGGACAGTACAGGAAAGGCGGTTACAACGGCAACCAGGGAGGATGTCAGGAATCCTCCAACTCAGGTAAGCTTGATTCTCGCATCAAATGTGGTTTTAGGGGGCAGGATACAGTTTTTTCTCCCAAATTGGCGTTTAATCTCAAACGATGCCTGGGTGTTGGAGACGGTGCAGGTTTACAAAATAGAATTTTACAGTCACCCTCACCAACATCATCGTCCTCTTCCTCTTGTTTTTTCCCAACAAAATCAGGACTTCATTTCCGAGGAGGTCGCTTCTCTTCTGGCAAAAGGAGTCATAGTCTCCACGACACCTCATCTGTAGGGATTTATCAGCAATATGTTTCTAGTCGAGAAAAAGGGAGGAGGTTCACGTTTGGTCCTCAACCTAAAGGAGTTCAACGGCGGAGTGGTGTACCGTCATTTCAAGATGGAAGGCATCCATCTTCTGAGAGACCTGTTTCAGGAGGGCGACTGGATGGTCCGCCCGGATCTGAAGGATGCTTATCAGTCGGTGCCAATTTACGTCGTTGCTACCTTCAGTTCCGATGGCTCAAAACCTGGTACGAGTACAAGGTTCTTCTGTTCGGCCTCTCATCAGCTCCGTGGTGCTTCACGAAGCTTCTTCGTCCAGGGATGGAGTCTTTACGGTCGCGCGGAGTTCGACTGATAGTTTACCTGGACGATGTTCTCCTTCTGGAGCAATGCCCTCTTCTTTTGTAGACTCATGTACGTTGGCCCATAGATCTGTTAAAATCTCTAGGGTTTCTGTGAACCCTCAGAAGTCCGACTTCACCCCGTCTCAATCAATGGACTTCCTTGGGTTTCGGATAGATTCGGTCTCATGTCAACTCTTCTTGCCCAGTCAGAAAATCAGGTCCATCAAGAGGGACTTGAGATTGGTCTTATCGCGACAGACCGTCTCCTTGAGATCAGTGGCTAAAATAGTAGGTCTTCTGTCCTCTTCGATTCAGGCGATCTTTCCAGGTCCGTTGCATTACCGTGCGCTTTAACGTCTGAAAATCAGACACCTGCAGAAGTGTCTGCGGTATTCGGATCACGTACCTCTGACGGCGGATGCCCGGGCGGAGATGTTGTGGTGGCTGGACCACATGGAATCTTGGAACGGCCGTGTGCTGTTCGGAAAAACACCGGATGTGGTGATCGAATCCGATGCCAGCCGTTGGGGTTGGGGAGCCCGGTGCGGTCCGATAGCCACGGGGGGCAGATGGTCCCAGGAGGAGTTGGCTCTTCGTATCAATTGTTTGGAGCTTCTAGCGGGCTCCTTTGCGATTCGTTGTCTGTCCCCTCAGCGGACGAATTGTTGCATTCTCTTACGAATGGACAACGTCTCGGCGGTGCGTTATGTCAACAAACTGGGGGGCACCAGATCCAAACTTCTGACGGAGATTGCGAAAGATTTCTGGCATCTTTGTCTGCAACGTCGGATCATAGTTATTGCAGAATACCTACCGGGCCGCGACAATCGGATTGCGGATAGGAACTCTCGTCATCTGAGGGATTACAGCGATTGGAGGCTTCACCCTCGAATATTTCGGCTGTTGTCCAAGATCTGGGGGCGTTGTCACCTCGACCTGTTTGCCTCTCGCCTCAATGCACAGGTTCCCCAGTTTTACAGTTGGCGTCCGGATCCGGATGCCTTGGCCACGGATGCGTTTCTCCAGTCTTGGCCTCCTCTCCTGTGCTATGCTTTTCCACCGTTCGTGATGATTCCCCGGGTTCTGGCCCGTGCGAGACAATTTCTCTCTGACTCATTCTGATCACCCCTCTTTGGAGGGCTCAGGCTTGGTTTCCGGTTCTTCTGGAGATGAGCTGCTCGATGCCGCTCCTTCTCGCCCACATGTGGAACCTGTTGCTGGATCCTCTTCACGAACCTCACCCCCTGGTTCTGTCGGGTCAGCTCCGTCTGGTAGCGTGGAGGATTTCGGGGGATGCTGGAAGGTCCCAGGCTTATCTGGAGAAGCTGCCCGATTTATCAGTGAAGCTTGGGCCCCCAACACACACAAGCGTTCTGCATAGGCTTGGAAACGATGGTGTGATTGGTGCTCACAGCGGTCGGTGGATCCCGCTACAGCAGATCTCGCTATGATTATCAATTTTCTGGCCTCCATGGCCTCCTCTGGACTTGCCTATAGAACGGTTTACAATGTTCGTTCTGCGATTTTCGCGGGTCATGTCCAAATCGATGGCAAACCCGCAGGGGAACATCCCTTGATATCTAAACTGTTGAGGGGCATCCAGATGGTTAAACCTCCTTGTCCTAAGTATGTTGCCTTGTGGGATGTTTCGGTTGTTTTGCGCTTCCTGGATTCCTGGCCTTCAAACTCTTTGCTTTCCTGCAAACAACTTTCGGCCAAGCTAACTATGTTATTATGTTTGGTTTCCTGCAAACGGACCTTGCTGGTCGTACCTTCTCTCCGGAAGGCGTCACTTTTGTTGTCTCGAGACAGACTAAATGTAATACGTCTACCGTTATCCTTCTTTTCCCCACAACCCTCAACTGTGTGTGGTCCAATGCATCAAGGATTACGAGGTAAGCACTGCACCTTTTCGACACGATTTACAAGGTCAATTGTTGATTGCTTTGCAAAAGCCTTTCAAGCCCGTCACTCCGGGCACTAGCCCGCTGGTTGCATTGGCTCATGCTGGAGGCTGGTATTGATGTTACCCTCTTTGGTGCCCATTCTACACGGGGGCCATGGCTTCCAAAGCTTTTTTCTTGGGTGTCGGTCTTCATGATATCATGAAGGCCGCTGACTGGTCTTCTGAACCTGTGTTCAAGACCTTCTATTTTAAACCAATTGTAGATGTTGCTTCAGTGGTGGTGGCTAAGCTTTGAACAAGCCTCCATCCTGCCATAGAATTAAAAATTTGCTAACATTCGTGCCAAGAATTTTCAATTTTATTAAGGACAGGAGGCGAGGATTATCCCACCCTTGTTTTTCTGACTGTTGATTGCATTTGTTTTGTACAGTTATGATATGCCATGTTTTCTACCTGTTCTATGCAATGCATCCCGCCCTATCATGGTTTCTGTGTTTTATTCAATTACAGGTTTGGGTATTACGACTCTGTTTTACTCCTTTCAGGCTCAGACCTTAAATGAAGTGTGGATTCGTCTTCTCCAGTTGCTGGTCTTGGTTCGTCCCAGAGGACTTCGGATGTTGCCTCTTCACTTCGGCCTGTGGACGACCTTTCAGCGTGACGTTTTTCATGGATCCTTTGGGTTTTTCTTCTATCACTTTTGACTTTTACCTGATTGACTGTTATGGACAAAGAAAGAGGAAGTTGTGACCTCTATGACCCCGATATACTATTGTGTACTCTATGGTTGCCCAGGTATCATGGGTATTGTAGTTCATTTTTTCTTTACTGTGTGCTGATTGGCTGCTGTGTTTTTCATTAAAGAAATAGAGAAAGCATAATCCTCGCCTCCTCTTCTTAATAGAATTGAAAATTCTTGGCACGAATGTTAGTAAATTTTTAATTCGACCGAAGATATTGGAGCGCTTCACATGAGCACCAGTTACTTTACTCAAGGTCACACTGCTTTTTTAGACAAGATAAGTGATTTGCCAAGAATCACAGAATGTTGTGTTGACGCCGAAACTCTAATCTGGCTCCCAAATTCCAAGGTCGGCTACTCTCGTCCTAAAGCCCTGAAAGAGCAACGTTTAGTTAGAGGAAGCAGAGTGGGAAACCTGCTCAAATCTGGTAGCGATGTGCATGCTCTTTTCTTCAAAGTCATGTCGTTTATCAAAAATTACATCAAGAAGCAGGAACAAACAAATGTTTCCAATCACTGAAAAAGCACATCAAATAAAGTAGACCTCCCAAACACTGGTATCGCCGTTTCCAAATGTGGTTGGGTGCAATAGTTGTTTTGGGAAGGCAGTAAAAGTAGTCTGTCAAGGGATGCAGTGCCATCTAATGTCGAATTTTTTGTTTGTTTTTGAAGCACTAACTGTTTCACTGTTTCACCTCACTAAACAGAAACCAAGCATAATTTACTAATAAAATGTGGATTTCATTTTTCATTTCTGTGTGACACAACTGTTTAAAAAATTGATAGTTTATATATTATTAACAACATGGCTAAACAAATTTCATTTAGTTTCCACCAGGTTTCAATCTGATGCGTGCATTATTTCACTGCTGTGCCAAAGTACCATGTGACGCAGTACTTTGAATTGGAAAAGAAAAGTGCAGGCACTCACCAAATGGAGCTATGCCCGAGGGGGTTTGGCGAGGAGGCGGGTTTAGGGGTGGGCCCAGTGGGTTGGGCTACTGGGAAACATGTACTAGGAATCAAGATTTTCTTGGCAATGATACAATTCTGCTGTCTTGATAAAAGCGGGTCTGGAATAATTTTCAGGGTGAGGGTGTTGCAATTAATGTTACATCTCTGAAGTCATAGGAAGTGTAAACAATCCTAGCATCACACAAAAAACAAGTGTAGCAAATGAGTCTTGCCCAGAATGAAAGGCGTAACGGTGTGGTATCTATCTAGCTGGTGGTGCATGGTGTTGTAGTGCACTGTCATTTAGAGACAGCACATTTTCCCCTGACATGAGTGACCTCAACATTTGCACAGACATGCAAGTTAACAGAGAAAACTGTGCAGCGCACCAAGGATAATGTGTGGAATCGGGTTCCAGCCAGTGGCGTAGTCAGTGTGTCACGGTCCTATAGGGTAGAAAGGAAACAGCCCCTGGCCCCTGTTTGATCTGTGAAATACAGCAATTATCTGGGTTCAGTGCCCTCCACCCAGGCCTGCTGCACCAATGGAAGCTAGCCCCCTGGTTTCAGAGAATATTTATCTTTTGCCACTATCGCCCAGTAAAGTATCATGCAACACTACAGAATTACAAAAGAACTGCTTCATTTGTCATTTCTTCTAATTGTGAAATATTTGTACAGTTGATTGAGAGGTTTTTACGTTTTGTTGTGGGTTGGCAAAAAAATGACATCCTCAGTGGCGCTACAAACAAAGGGTGGTGGAGGGAACGCGGGAGGGGTCCCGCGGGGGGTTAGTAATAATATATATATATTTTTTAATAACTTACCTGAAGCCACTGGCTGCCTCCCACGTCGTGCCTCCTCTCCTCTTCCTGGTCTCAGCAGCCCCTGTGGAAGACTCTGATCCAATCACCCTGCTGGAGCACCTTAGGGTTGGCCTCAGCGAGCTGAAAAGATGCTCCGCTCCGCTCAGGAAGACTGTGGAGTTTCTCCAGCCTGACTGCTCAATGTAGCTGGACTGAAACCTAAGCGCGCTTGTGTCTTTAGGTCGGCCTGAGGCGTCTGCCCAAAACACATATGCCCACTAAGGGAGTGCAGTTAGCACTCCTTTTCCCCCTCCCATTCCTCTGCCCAAGCCATCCCTAGAGTGCTGGATACGAGCTGGAAATTAAAATTAAAATGATACTTCAACATCATGGTATATTTCATTATCTGACTCTGAGCCAGGCAGTGGGGCAACGCTCCTCCTCCATTGCGGAGGAGCCGCTGCTGGACATCTTAAAGACTTAAAAAAATTATCTCACTCTGCAGTCAGAGAAATAAAAGTAAACATCAAACTCGAAGTTAAAAGAATAAGCAGCAATTTGTTAGACATATCGCCTGCCGGTGGACCTCTGTGGCAAGAGAAAACAAAACAAAATGTATAGTAATGTTTTTGCTCTTTCACCTTCTTCTCTCCCATACTTCTAGTGTATGTACTGCATTCTGGGAATTAACTGCTCGACACAAATGTAAAAACAAAAACAAAAATCAGCTCGACAATGATACAAGAGATTGTGCTCAGTGTGAAACAGCACTGGCCTCAATGAAACTGAAGAGCAGGCGCGGTGTGTCCATTGGGGCGTAGGGGTGTATCCCCACTAAGCCCCATGGACCCACCGCATCGTCACTAAAAGCCAAATACAAATATTTTAAAAAAACGTGCTACCTGCCGGCCGGGAAACCGGGAGACACCCGACTTTCCCAGAGTGCGCAGGGGGGCGGGGGGAGGATGGGCCTGCTGCAGCTGCGCAAGTGTATTTTTGGGCACAAACATGCCCGCGCATGCACAGATCGTTTTCCTGTGTATTCCCCCTCAGAGAGAGGACCAGGGGGCGGGCCTAAGCCCCCGGGGTTGCACAGGGCGACTGGGCGAGGAGTCATGTGCCCGCCCAGCTAATCCTGGCGCTGCATACAGCGCCAGGATTGGCTGGTCAATACATAGCCCTGGTACATAACCCCCTTTTTATGTGTTTTTCTGGATCATTTACACTCGTTTTGCAGCCCTTCTGAGACTCGTTTTGCTGTCCTTCTGCCCGTCATTTACACTCGTTTTGGTGCCCTTCTGAGACTCGTTTTGCTGCCCTTCTGCCCGCATTTAGACTCGTGATGTATCTTCTTTTGTTTCAAATACTGTGGCTCTGTGCTGCATTACATATACTGTGCCTCACAATAAATAGGATGGTAAAATTCCTCATTACAAATATGACGCTTTGTACCTCATTAAAATGTCACATCCCTGTGCCTCATTACAAACACTACAGTTCTTTAGCTTATTACAAATTACATAATGCAATACTTTATTTGTAAATAATGCAGTTCTGTACTCCCTTATGACTCAGTGGCTCATTACAAACGTCAACAAATGTTGTGACCGCAGTAGCAATCGCCAGTTAGGCAGCAATATGCAAATTAGCTTACGCCTCACCACTGTCAAATGTCACCAGCCGCCCCTGCTGAAGAGCCCAGCTGACCTTTTTTACCCCCTGAAGATCTCTGCAGCAGGCGCTTGCATGGGTGCAGGGTTCAGCAGCTGCAGGAATAGAGTTCTGAGTCCTCACTGACGCTGCATGGATGAGAGTCTCAGCTACAGGAATCCATCTGATCCTTGCTTTCTGCGTCCATGGTGGCGCTGGATGAAAGAATCCTGGTCTCGGTCCCTGGCTGGCACTGCTCAGTACCTGTGCTCCTGGCAGGCCCCTCGTTGAGGATCCTCGCTGCTGTGCGGCAAAGAAGGATGGGAATGCCATTCTAAACTACATTTTCAAAGGGAGCGACCTGGTGGTGACATCACAAGTCGTGGTGACGCCAACATGCTTCTCACTGCCAGTGTGAAATGGGAATCATATGAGCATGTGCCACAGATATGAAATGCTGTGTATGCTCACATGGTAAAATATTTCAACAAGGAAGACACAAGGATCACTGGGGTAAGAACTATAACAAAAAACACACTGGTCCCTAGTAACAAGACTTTAGGTGGAAAGAACTAATTGGCGAATAAAACGTATTCAACGGAGTTTATAAAAAACAATTAAAAGACACATAGTGACACGGTGAATATTGGTGCAACATAAATGTGCTCATTGCTCTCTTTAAAGGTGATACACTCAAGTGAAAAATTGTGATAAAAATCAACAGGTCTGTCAACAAACACAAAAATAGCACAGCCTTTTACAGCAAATTCTCAGCAATCATCTGGGGTTTGTGTTTCAATCCCAATAACAATGGCGGGATCATCATCAGGACTCAGGGAGATATAACGAGCCAGAGAGAGAGATTATGAAAGGTAATGAATGCTGTTGTTAAAGGAGGGGGTCCCTAGTGACATTCCTCAGGAACAGGATGGCTAGGAAAGGCCTGAGCTGGAAATATGCTGGATACCCATATGGGTCCTTTGAGAACTCATTGTCCCGATAGGACTCTATGCTGCCAGTCAGCGCTACCAACAAATCTCCATCTTTGGGCTGATTCGAGTCCAGTAAAGGAATCTGCCACTCAATCTTGAGACCCAGACCACATGCATGTTTTCCTTTGCGGGCTGCTTGGAGTCCCATACGGCTATCCACGGATCCTATATGATTGTTGAGAATTTGCTATAAAGGTCCATGCTGTTCTAGTGTTTGTTGTTACACTTGTTTTTATCATGATTTATCACTTGAGTATATCACCTCTAAAGAGAGCACCAAGCACGTTTATTGTGCTCCAATATTACCGGCGCAGCTATGTGTCTTAATTAATTTTATGAGAATTGTGGATTATGGATCTTGTGTGTCTGAATAAAGATTATTGAATTGAATTGAACTGAAATGGTTTTTCATAAACTGCTTTGAATAAATGTTATCCAACACTTTGTTCTTTGCATCTAAAGTATTGTTACTAGGGACAAGTGTGTTTTTTGTTACAGTTTATGCTCACATGATCACCATTTCTTTAGGAAATCTCAACATGCTGCAGGCAGTACTGGTACTACCAATGGGCATGGAGAAGTTCCAGTACTCAGGGGGCAATAAAGAAGTGCTGACACTCAGGACCGGTGAGTACCAGCCCATTTAAAGCACTGATGTGATGGCTATTAGTTTGGAGGATGTTTTCAAAATACTTTTTGCTTGATTACCTGTATCTTTCTTCTTTCACACTGTAGTTCATACCCTGCCATTAGTTCGACTAATTTTCACTTGAGTTTAAAACGAGAATTTAGAACATTAGCAGCAGAACTCACCATTCAACAGTATTTATTACTCAGCCTTTCAGGTTGGCCAATGGTTTTGCCTATGCTGTTTAAATTTTTTTAATAAAAATCTTGTTCGTAAATGCAAAAAAACGTCAGCAAAAAAGAAAAAAACAACGCTTTGAAGCATACTCCCAAGTATGCATCAGGATACTCTGAAGGATCCAGTGTCACCACTAATGTGCACGCATTCCTCATGATGTCAGCGATTTCCATTTTTAGGTCAAGCCTGTGCAGTGCATGAGCTGCTCTGCAAGGAATGCTGTATTCAGGTATGGACTTGAAGCCCTGCCCACTCTCCACCCATCTTTTCAATTGGCTCCTGTTACTGTCCTTTCTAAATAGTTGCTTCTGATTCTTTAATAGGCTTATTATTTCCTTCTTAGTAACGCCTTGTCTGCATTTGTAACCTCCCATGAGGACTGAACTTTTTACTTGTGTTGTGTCACGGTCTGCTTTATCTAGGATTTGAGCACTATTGGTATATTCATATAAGTACCCTAATATAGGCGCAGGTAACATTGCAACCTTTTACCTATATTCTTCCCTACATTACACACATAATGGTTTATAGGGACTGACCTTTTACCTAGATACAATACTGAATTCAGAACGCGGGTTTTCCCTAGTTCGAATCTCATACATTATGCATGAGGTTTCTTGGAAGCACAGCAGGACTACCATTTTCTGTATAATATCTCTGTATAAAGTTCAGACCCAACGTCATCCTTCAGGGTGACACAGTAACATAGCTAGGTAGGACCCCTGGGGAGACATACTGGTATATATACATCACTTCTTGCTGAGAAAGACAGAGGAGATCGAGACTTCCCAGCCGACACACTGACCAGAGATGCTGAGGTTCCTGCATGCAGATACTCCAGTTAGTAATAGTCTAACATTCCTCACTGGGTGTCCAACTCAAGACCAGGACAGGGTCCCCACAGTCTTCCACTACAGGTAATGGGGTTGACTAAATCTTAGAGGGATTCTTGGCTTAAACACCTACATACATGCTAGGTACATTTAGGTACATCTAGTTAGGAAGCATCGTAGGAGTACGTACCTTTTTACAGTCATGTATTTTATATATCTGTATGTATTCATGATAGCTACAAGATGGTAGAGCTATACCATGCCTTTACTTTCTTAGTACTGCTAATGATATATATGCTACTGTTTAATGGTTGTTGCAGCTCATTTATTCTACACTAGAATAACAACTGTGCAATACATCCTTATGGTAAAACTCCTGACTGTTTATTCTGTGTATCTCTCTGTGTATCTCTCTGAAACAAACTAAGTAAGCATGAGTGACTGAGTGAAAAGTAGTACAATGTTTCCACGATCCTGAGGGATCAGGGTTGTAATGTTCTGAGGTTGCCAGAAATAATTCTCTCCTTGGTAAGAGAAGATTATAGTGGCACTATGAGCTAGCTAATACAGAAAGACTAACATACCCGGTGGGGGTGTACGGAATCAGTCTGCCACCAGTCCCACAGTTTATGTTATCCAAACACGCAGATCCTTTATAGGTCATATAGGAACTACACAACACTGTTTTCATTAATGATTTTCCCCTATTCCACCCAATTTTTTAAAAAGCAGACAGACTCCACATTTCTTTTCCATTTATTTACTTTTGTAACAATCTCGCCACACACCACTTTAGCTTTAAACATCTAAAGCGGGGTGTGATGCGAATATGTGGGTATGACCACTCGGGCAGTTAAGACCAGGATAAACGAACATAAGAGCAACGTGAGGTGCAAAAAATCAACCACAAAGATGGCAGCTCATTTTCTTGTGGCGCAGCATTGTGTCAATGAACTACACTGGACAGTAATTGAACAGCTCCCCACTGATGTTGGCCTATTTGAGAAGGAGCAGAGATGGGTTTTCCGGTTGGGTACCGACACCAAGGGACTGAATTACTCCATTCCATGGGGCCAATTACGATGACTAATGGGCTCATAGGTCTCATATAGAATCATTTATACGTGATTCCAGAATTAAAAATGAAAATCAAGTAAAATGTTGGGGATTATGTACCCCTACATAAGAAATATGCAGAGGTGCATCTGCCAGTACCGCAACACAACATCTGATCCTAACGATGTCCCCACATAATGCAGCGACCCATTGTACATCAATAGGGGTCAGATGCTCGTTCATAAAACTATCCCCTAGGCATTATCAATCACTTTCTGCCTATATATAAAAAAGAACATCAGTTTCCCTACATTTCCTCGCATGTATGGTCATAGCGCGATTCACGCAGGCGCACTAACTTCCAGATCAGCGAGCAGCATCCCGCACTACTCCCTCGCGCATGCGCATTAGTATAAACGCCCGTCTTTACTTAGAATCAGGACCCTTCACCGCTGCACGCATGCGCTTTTGACGGATACACGCCCAGCTCAAACCGCGCACAACCGGCAAAGTAATCAGGGTTATTCTCCTTATTTAGGCACGATCCGCTTCTAATTAAGTAATGATTGTGAGCGTACCTGGCAGTATATATAGGGCTAGTCTTCAAACACACGGCAGAACGTCGGAGCCGCATTGAGGGGAAGATAGCCTATCGAGGCTTGCAGTAACCGTGAGTTTGATACCTAGAGAACCATGCCTACATTACCTGTGAGTAATACCAACAAAACCTGAATTAAGCTTCCTATGTCCTTTAGGTAGCTGCATTGAGCCGGAAGACTACCCCCAATACCACGCAGGGCTCATGAGGCCATCCTGTCTTATTATATAAGTAAGCATTGGACTAACCATTCTTTCTCCAGTAACACTACTATTTAGGAGAAACATATGACTTATTCATTGTGAAATATGTGTCCTTGTCTCTCTGTGTGTGTCCTTTGTCTTTTTTCTTTTCAGGGTTCTAGACCTCATCTGGTCTGATACCACCCTTAAAAAACTTTTTTGTACAGGTTATTTTCCTGGTGAGAATCTACGTCCTACTGTGATGATATGATTTACTATGCCTTTTTATCCCTACAGGTCTTGTTCTATTACCGCCAATTGGGCGCAACAGACTTTTATATCATAAACATATGTAGGAACATTACACCTAATATTTTGTAGATAGTTTTTTTCTAAATAAACACTTTGACATCTACATTTACATGTGAGTAAGGTAAGGAGTTGTGTGCACTCTCTCGTCCTGAAGAAGGAGTTTTTACACTCCGAAACATGTCGACGCACTCTCTGGGTTTGTTGTACCTAATAATACAGTAACAACCCTACCCTGCACCCTTTTAACAATACCAGCCGAGGGCTTAATAAAGTTTTTTACCCTACGAGACAGGTATTTTTTAACTATCACTTTTCACCACCTCACCACTCACACTTAACCTCTCACACACACCAACACATAGTACACTTGAAGTGCTCCTACGTAGTCGTGAGTCGTAGCACGCCGCATCCCGTAGAGGGGTGTGAAGTCCCCAATGATGAAGCATGACACCAACGGGCCTGTTGGTGTGTGAGGGGTATTTTACACAACACTGTGTGCTCCCCACCATTGTAGGGACCAGTCCCACAACCAGAGTGGATTCTATTTTGTTTATGTAAATTACCTGGGGAGACCAAATCCACTTTCTCTCTCCCTCCCTCCTTTGTTAAAAATTTCTCTTTAACTTTTGGCATTCTCTTTGGACCCTGCACAAATGTGATCTTCAGACACAGACTCCTCTCTCCTTTCCGTCTCCTTTCCCACCATTGTAAATGATTTGTCTTTAGCTTAATTCAATTGTAATAACATCAATGTTGTAAATAATGGTATGTGATGTGATAAACATATTGTTATATTTGTTTAGGGTTATATATCCTGCATAAAGTTATTTGTCCTGAGGATGGTCTAATGGACTGAAGCCACATAGACCGAAACTTCGACAGTCCCATCAACTTCAAGAAAAAATTGTTCTTTTTCAAGCAATATTTATTGATTTTGTGATAATATTTGCTTTATCATATTTAGGAGCTGACGTTTGGTTATGAACTGTATGCCCAAATTCATTTGTACATCTTTGTCATAACTGTACCTGCTGATATTTACTTTGTTCAATTGTACCCTTCTCAACTTTTTAAAAAATATGTAAAAATCAGATAAATCCATTTTCAACTATCCAGCCGCAAATGCCCTCAGACATTATCGGTACTTTCTCTGATGCAGTCACGAAGGAACTTATGGCAATGAGGCATAAGAAACGTGGAAGACCCAAAATACAGAATATAACTTATACAAATTCAAGCAGTTGAAGGGCTGAGAAATGATGATACAATTGTATGCAAGCCCTCGGATAAGGGCAGTAACGTAGTGATTCAAACTTACGAGGCATACAATATGGAAGCCCTGAGACAACTATCAGACGAGTCGTTCTATGAAAAAACTAATAAAAGTGTATATCTCACGAGCATCAATAACTGTCATGCGTTATTAAAAAACTGGTATGAAAAGGGCATGATAATAACAGAAGACTATTTGTTTCTAAGTACCTTAAATCCTATTGCACAATGTTTTTATCATTTACCCAAGGTGCACAAGGACGCAGTGTTGCCAACGGGGAGACCGATTGTTTCCTCACAATCAAGCCTCCTGGAACACATTTCTATTTATATTGATCATTTTTTGTTCGAATTTGTATTGTCACTAAAATCGTATGTGAAAAACACCAGGGACTTTCTTAAGACCATTGATTCCATACACTGGTGGGAGGGAGACTTGATGATTGTTATGGACATAACTAGTCTGTATACATGCATTGCACATTCGGATGGGATTAAGGCAGTGAGGTATTTCTTGCAGAATAGACCCGTGAAATTTACCACTCACAATGAAATGGTTGTGGAATTTTTGGAGTTCAGTCTCAATAACAACATCTTTTTGTATCAAGGGCAATATTATTGACAGGTCTCTGAGACCGCGATGGGCACCTGCTTCGCCCCCAGCTATGCAAATTTATTCGTTGGCTGGTGGGAGGAGCAGGTGGCCTGGGCGGAAAGCAACAGCAATTGGAACCAGAACATAGTCACCTGGCATTGTTACATAGACGATCTCTTTGTTATTTGGAGGGGATCTATGGAAACAGCTATGGAATATATCGATAGACTGAACCATAATTTGGTAAATCTGAAATTTACTGCAGATATCAGCCCTTCATCAGTACATTTCCTTGATTTAGAGGAGTGCATAATAGATGGCAACATTCATACCAAACTTTTTTGAAAACCCACTGCAGGCAATTCGATTTTGCATGCACGGAGCGGTCACCCCCAGATTGATAAGAAGTATTCCCTTTGGCTAACTTCTGCGTATTAAGAGGAACGACACCAGAGAAGTGGATTTTCTAATACATGCAGGTGAATGCATGGACAGATTCAGGGCACAAGGCTATTAACGTATCTTACAAGATGCCTTCAGAAGGGTTAATGGTATCCTGAGAGAACAGTCATTTAAAGAAAAAACCAAGAAAGCTGAGGGAGGTAAATTCCGAATGATTACAACGTTCTCTGAGGAGGCAGAGGACTTAAGACAGATCTTAAGAAAAACTGGAACCTTTCAAAGTTGGACCCAGTAATAGGAATGGATATTCCACCCCAACCATTACTTACCTTATCAAGAACATTAAAAGACACCCACGAGCAGTTATCAGGGTGCCAAGCCGCCTAACCAGTTGGCTACCAGGTTGCAGGGATTCTTTCCCTGCGGAAAATGCAAGGTGTGCTCAGGAAGTAAGAAGGTTTCATCATACAAGGTGACAGGAGTGGATAAACCTAGGAAGATCAAAAAGTTTTTAACATGCAGCACACCCTATACAGTATATTGTTTGATTTGTCCTTGTGGACTCCAATATATTGGGAGCACTATCCACGAGACAAAAAAGAGAGTCCTTGAACATACTAGGGCTATAAAAAACTGTGATATGACATATCCAGTAGCCCGCCATTTTCAACAGGAGCACAAGAGTGACAGGAGTCTACTTAGATTCTTTGCATTAGATCATGCCCCAGTACACCCAAGGGGAGGAGATAGATTGATGGTGCTGCGGAGACTGGAATCCTGTTACATTATCGATTTACAAACTAGGAATCCCGAAGGTCTAACTACACATGAGGAACTAGCGGTACATTTGAGAAAATAACAAGGAAATAACAGAAAATTACATGCAACTGATTAGAGAAGGTTTAAGGTTGATCAATAAAGGAGAGAATAATGAACAGCACACAAAATAGGAAAAAGTACAAAAGAAAAAGTAAATATAATAAGTGTGATGTATATATGTGGTCATATGTTTTGCTATTTACGATGAATTAATTGTGCAACTGACATTACCCATTCAGGGTGAGATTTAAGGACTGTGAAGTAGAGAGCACCCATAGAGGTTGTAGCCCATCCAGGGCGATATAGTTTGCGACATAATGTCTTTAATGTCTTTAATGTTGAACCGTTAATTTCCTGTCTATGAGACGTAGCAGGGAATTACCAGCCGATATGTATATACATATGGACTGTAATGCAAGAAAGCCTAGGTTAAGATGGCGCCCATGCTTTTGAAGGTTAGTCCTCTCTCTATGTTACACATTGTTGGTATTGTAATGATGAAATAAAAATGGCTGCCTCAGACGCGCACTTCTACCATCGAAGAAGGCAAACCCTGAAACGCGTCTGGTCGCTGTGGGTTCTAAAATAAACTTTGAACCCGCTCCTGAGAGTGCTTTTCTTTCCTTTAAAATATGAGGCAAGTCAGAGCTTTGATATAAACCACACAAAGTTGCCCATGTGAATAAAGCCGCCAGCCAAAGGTTCCATATCAGCTTTTTATTGAGGAGGAAAGCAGCAACTCGCATGCCAGAACAATGTTCTCACATTAACATCGCCCAACGCATGTCGTGCTCTCCTAAGCACTTGATCACGGGCTGGTTTCTAGCATAGCAGTCCCAAAAGTCAATTGCCATTACCTGTGTTTTAAAAACTCTCGCCCCCGAGGGCGTGGCAGCCCGAACTGGCTGCTGGTCTTTAAAACAATATAAAACCCCAGTGTGATGAAGATCACTGCCCTGGCAGCATCTTGAGGGCCAGAGGCGCGTGGATGCAAGCGCCACAAAGCAACTTCATAGCCCAGGGCAGTGATCTTCAACCCACTGGGGTTTTATATTGTTTTAATTTTTGCACCCCACGAGCCACTCACTTCGGGCTGCCACACCCTTGGGGCGAGAGTTATTAAAACAAAGGTGCTGGCAATTGACTTTTGGAACTGCTATGCTAGAAACCAGCCTGTGATCAAGTGCTTAGGAGAGCACGAAACGCGTTGGGCGATGTTAATGTGAGGATATTGTTCTGGCATGTGAGTTGCTGCGGTCGCCAGTAGGTAGTTATAGTTAGGACCTACTTTCCATAGGAAATCTGCAACATTCTATTGGGAATAACTTTGGCGCCGGTTGTTGAATCCTTGCGAATTTCTCAAAGAAGATGGGCCGCTCAGCTCCTTCCCTGAAAGTCTCGGGAAGATTTGTCAAGCGGGAGCCGAGAAAAAGGAGGGTCCCAAAACGTGTTTTCCCCATGTTAATTTCCATAGGACGATTAGACACGGCTACAGCCCGAACCGCTGAACTGAATAACACCAAATTTGGGAAAATGGTAGGGTCTGGTACGCAGGTCACGCTTTTGGTTAAATGGTGTAAATCCCTCCAGTAGTTCCTGAGAAAATCAAAAGAAAAAATATATATATATCTGGGCGGAGCCTAACAACAAATCTCATCGTGAGATCTGATTGGCTGTCAGCACTTCATCCAAGAAGTGTTTGCAGCCATCTTGGGACCAATATACATGATAGCCCTTCATTCAAAAGCATTGCAGTTAATAGAAGGTTTTGGGACTTTAGTTACATTATAAATCATTTGTTGATGGTACCATGCTCATTTTGGGAATTGTGGTGTGTTCTAAGGTGATTTTACCATGTGAAAAAGCCTTCCGCTGGGATATCATGAATCATGTTTGAAAGAAAACTATTATCTCATGCTTTTTCCACAGTGGTTTGGAAGGGGATCTATAAGCTAAACTGAAAGCATATTTTCTGTAAATTCACATTATCTTTCTCAGTCATGTGAGAAATGAAGTCTGACATTCTCAGTAAAACATGTACATCCAACAAGGACAGAGACTGTCAATTCATTCCTTTGTGTTCTACTGCAGCTTCCCAGAGTGTTCTAAAGAACAACTAGAGCGCTAGCAGTCCTACTTATTACAAAGGTATGGCACACCTGAAGCCACCTTGATTGGAATAAAGTGGTAAGTCTGAAAACATTTAATTTAAAAAGGAACAAAATGAGGGTGTTCATTTTGCAATAGAAAGTATGATTAGTGCTGCAGAAAGAAAAATTATGGCACATTTTGAGTGACTTCTCAAATCCTCTTCTATTTCATCAAAAAATTCTGACATGCAGACTGAAACATGCACTTTCAATACCAGCGACAGACTTCCCTGGTGAGCAGTAGCTTTACTACAGTGATCTAACAAGCAACTAGCGTGCTAACATTCCGAATATATATATATATATATATATATATATATATATATTCACTGAAAAAACCATAGGTTATAGACCATATATAGTTAGGAATTCGCATTTACAAAACCTTATTTTACTCACACAAAACCATTGAAATTCCATATATAGTTAGTTGCACTAACTATATATCGCGCACCCGCAATCCACTGCTGATGATGTCACATATTACATCATTCATGACATGGTCAGTGACATCACTGATGACATCACTGATGACATCTCAAATGACATCACTGATGACATCTCAAATGACATCACTGATGACATCACTGATGACATCTCATTTGACATTACTGATCACATCACTGATGATATCATTCATGTGATAATACGATGAACCTCTTCAGACTCTAATATAACCTTAGATACAATCAGTGTAAACAGACACTCACAGACTGTCACTCATCCATGGAGTTACTCACACACCTAGTCAGTCATGCAAAGAATCAATCACACCTCCATTTCCTCAACTATACAGTTATACAAACTTTACTTATTCAAACATATACTAACACATATTTACTCTCTTATACAATCCCTGATACAAGTTCACAATGATCCATACAGCCACTCACACATTCACTGGCTCTTATGCACAGTTATTTATATATGTCAACTCTCACATGTACTGTGTTTTACATATGTACTTACTTTGACATGTAGCACTGAGATATCCATTCACTCACCAATACACTCATGCACACAGTCAACCGCCCATACAGCTGTTTCTACATGCACTTTTGAAACCATACATCTAGTGAATCAACTGCTCACACATCTATGCACAGATTCATACACCTCCCAGCCACCCACACACACACTCAGTCTCCCATACAAATACTTGGGCAACCAATCAATAACCCATATAGTTACTCATATAGCTACTTATCAACACATGCAACATTTTACAGAACAACAGACATAATGATGCACAAATTAAGACAGTTTAGTCACTAACCCATGCACTCAGTGAGACACATTTAATCACTCACTCATACAGTCAGTCATGCACCTACTAAATCCTTCATCCAGACAGTTATACATCCACTCATTCTTCAATATGTAAGACATATTTTAACTTTACAGAAACATACAGTCACTGGATGTTGTCATCAGTGATGTCATCAGTGATGTCATTTGAGATGTCATCAGTGATGTCATCAGTGATGTCACTGACCATGTCATGAATGATGTAATATGTGACATCATCAGCAGTGGATTGCGGGTGCGCGATATATAGTTAGTGCAACTAACTATATATGGAATTTCAATGGTTTTGTGTGAGTAAAATAAGGTTTTGTAAATGCGAATTCCTAACTATATATGGTCTATAACCTATGGTTTTTTCAGTGAATTTTCAAGGTTTTGTAAATGCTAATTTCTAACTATATATGGTCTATAACCTATGTTTTTTTCAGTGAATTTTCAAGGTTTTGTAAATGCTAATTCCTAACTATATATGGTCTATAGCCTATGGTTTTTTCAGTGAATATATATATATACATACATATATAAACATATATCATCTGTATATCTATATAAATACAAACATAAATGCATGCATACATATACTTATATGCATACAGATGCATGTTATTTACATGAAAGTTGAAAAAACACTAATAAAAGCAAAGCTAAAAAGCCACCTCATTACATAAAGAATGGCTTTAACTTAAACGAGGGCGAGATCTATTGCATTTTCAATGCTTGTTTACTTTGGTTCCATCAAGAAGGCATTCAGATGTGTCACACATTTGCCATAAATTCTGAATGTTAGCACTCTAGTTGCACATTAGATCACTGTAGTAAAGCTACTGCTCACCAGGGACGTCTGCTGCTGGTATTCAAAGTGCATGTTTTAGTCTGCATGTCAGAATTTTTTTAATGAAATAGAAGAGGATTTGAGAAGTCACTCAAAATGATCCCTAATTTTTCTTTCTGAAGCACTAATCATACTTTCTATGGCAAAATTAACCCCCTCATGTTGTTCCTTTTTAAATTGAGTGTTTTCAGACTTACCACTTCATTCCAATCAAGATGGCTTCTGGTGTGCCATACTTTTGTCATAAGTAAGACTGTTAGCGCTCTAGTTGTTCTTTAGAACACTCTGGGACATTCTGTCATTGGGCTATACTTGGGGTACATCTGGGTGATATTTGGGCTACATTTAGGCTCTTTTGTCTCTGGTGGCCATCTTGGGAGACTGTATGTCAGAATTTTTTTATGAAATTGAAGAGGGTTTGAGAAGTCACTCAAAATGTGCCCTAATTTTTCTTTCTGCAGCACTAATCATAATTCATATGGCAAAATATACCCCCTCATTTTGTTCCTTTTTAAATTAAATGTTTTAAGAGTTACCACTTTATTCCAATCAAGATGGCTTCAGGTGTGCCATACCTTTGTAATAAGTAGGACTGTTAGCGCTCTAGTTGTTCTTTAGAACACTCTGGGACATTCTGTCATTGGGCTATACTTGGGCTACATCTGGGTGATATTTGGGCTACATTTGGGCTCTTTTGTCTCTGGTGGCCATTTTGGGAGACTGCATGTCAGAATTTTTTAATGAAATAGAAGAGGATTTGAAAAGTCACTCAAAATGTGCCCTAATTTTTCTTTCTGCAGCACTAATAATACCTTCTATTGCATAATATACCCCCTCATTTTGTTCCTTTTTAAATTAAATGTTTTAAGAGTTACCACTTTATTCCCATCACGATGGCTCCAGGTGTGCTATACCTTTGTAATAAGTAGGACTGTTAGCGCTCTAGTTGTTCTTTAGAACACTCTGGGACATTCTGTCATTGGGCTATACTTGGGCTACATCTGGGTGATATTTGGGCTACATTTGGGCTCTTTTGTCTTTGGTGGCCATTTTGGGAGACTGCATGTCAGAATGTTTTAATGAAATAGAAAAGGATTTGAGAAGTCACTCAAAATGTGCCCTAATTTTTCATTCTGCAGCACTAATCATACTTTCTATGGCAAAATATACCCCCTCATGTAGTTTCTTTTTAAATTAAATGTTTTAAGAGTTACCACTTTATTCCAATCAAGATGGCTTCAGGTGTGCCATACCTTTGTAATAAGTAGGACTGTTAGCGCTCTAGTTGTTCTTTAGAACACTCTAGGAGGCTGCAGTAGAACACAAAGGAATCAACTGACAGTCTCTGTCCTTGTTGGATGTACATGTTTTACTGAGAATGTCAGACTTCATTTTCACATGACTGAGAAAGATAATGTGAATTTACAGAAAATATGCTTTCAGTTTAGCTTATAGATCCCCTTCCAAACCACTGTGGGAAAATCATGAGATATTAGTTTTCTTTCAAACAATATTCATGATATCACAGCAGAAGGTTTTTTCACATGGTAAAATCACCTTAGAACCCACCACAATTCCTAAAACGAGTATGGTACCATCAACAAATGATTTATAGTGTAACTAAAGTCCTAAAACCCTCTATTAACTACAATGCTTTTTAATGAGGTGCTATCATGTATATTGGTCCCAAGATGGCTGCCAACACTTCTTGGATGAAGTGCTGACAGCCAATCAGATCAGATGTGTGGTTAGGCTCCGCCCAGATATATATCTTTTTTTGAACCTAAATTACTCAAAATCCACTGGAGCACATATATTGAGACCTAGCAAAGGCACATCGGGCTAACAGTCCCTACAATTTTGCCAAGTTTCGTGCAAATCCATTCAGCCGTTCGAGCTAAAAGTGAGGCCAACCGCCCTATGGAAATTAACATGGGAAAAACGCGTTTTGGGACCCCCCTTTTTTCTCGGCCCCCCCTTGATGAAACCCCCCCAAATTATCAGGGGCTGCTCAGAAACAAAATGTTCCATTTTCCTGAAAATTTCAGCCAATTCCGTCCACAAACGCCAAAGTTATTAGACATAGAATTTTCAAAAATCCCATAGAGAAAAAATCCTAACTATATATACCTACTGGCGACCGCCAGTAGGTAATATATATATATATATATATATATATATATATATATATATATATATATATATATATATATATATATATAATATATATATTACCTACTGGCGGTCGCCAGTAGGTATATATAGTTAGGATTTTTTTGAATAGGGATTTCTGAAAATTCTATGTTGAATAACTTTGTTGATGGACGGAATTGGCTGAAATTTTCAGGAAAATGGCACATTTTGTTTCTGAGCGTCCCCTGAAAGTTTGGGGGGGGGGGGTTTCGTCAAGCGGGGGCCGAGAAAAAAGGGGGGTCCCAAAACGTGTTTTTAACATTGAGTTTTCCATAGGGCAGTTGGACTCACTTTTAGCTCAAACGGCTGAATGGATTTCTATGAAACTTGGCAAAATTGTAGAGACTGTTTGCCCGATGTGCCTTTGCTAGGTCTCAAGATATGTGCTCCAGTGGATTTTGAGAAATTAACGTTAAAAAAAAAATATATATCTGTGACAGCGTCCCGGTTAGCGCCCCGGTTCGCGTACCAGACGCGTAACGGAACTTCGCGAGGAGAAGCGGATTGGCTCTCCGGTGACTCTCAACATTCTAAACAGTCCGGAGCGGTCGCCATCTTGTCTCTCAGTAGAATCGAGAGACAAGAGGTGGAAATAAACGAAGGGGGAAATGAATGAAAGGGGCAAGGCAGACCCCTCCTGGCCCCCTAGGATTGATGTGGGGGCTATTAAAGGGCCCCGCGGGGCAAAAAAATAAAATACATTTTTTTTCAATTTTTCGCGGTGGAAGCGCTACCCGGTACGCGAACCGGGTAGCTCACCGTTAGCGTAACGAGAGTCCGCCATCTTGTGTTTCGTACGAATTTAGTCACAAGATGGAGGATAAACAATGTTGGGAATGGGTATAAGGGGGCACGGGAGACATATCCTGACCCCCTAGGTTTTCTGAGGGTGGCTGGAGAGGCCCATATATGTAAAAAAAAAAAAACTTTTTTTTTCAAATTTTCGCACGGTTAGTGCCCGGTCCGCGCACCGGGTAGCGTCCCGGAAAGTGTAACAAGGGGAAAACCAAGGGAAATAGTAAAATAATATTTTAGAGTGCTTTGAGGTAGGGTAGCTCTGAATAGAGCTGTTGTGTTGTGTGGGTGATGTAAGTACCAATGAAGGTACCAATGAAGAGTCTAAAATTCAATGTACACCGTCTCCTCTGTAGATATTTTGTATGTTCTAATATGGGTTATTTAAATGTAAATGTGTGAAAAAGCACTTCATGCTTTAAAGCAATTGTATTTTTGAACTGATTGTTCTTTCCTCTTAGTCCTCCTCTTTGGTTTTTTTTCCCCACACTCTTCTTCAGCATGATAGTTGATAAATTCGTTCCCTCAAAAAATGTATATACATAAAAAAATTATATTAAATACATATAAAATATATTTTTCCTTTAAAAGAAGAATACATTTTACAGCTTTTGATATTTGCTATTAAAAAAACTATTGAAATTCACTGAAAAAAACATAGGTTATAGACCATATATAGTTAGGAATTAGCATTTACAAAACCTTGAAAATTCACTGAAAAAACCATAGGTTATAGATAGGCTGTCCTGTTTTCAGTTTCTATTTTTGGTAAATTCTGGTGGGGTTTTTTCAGTGTTTTCAATATCTTAAAAAACAGTTTTTATCAGTGGTTACACATTTTTATGCCACTAAAAACAACAGAAAAAGTGTTTTTCCGGTGTTTATGGAACGTTTTGCTTTTATCATTGCTTGCTTTCTGCACTGAAAAAAAATGGTATATAGACAGTGTACGTATAGCGTATATGAGGTCCAAAGAGATTTTTGCAAATTAATCTTATTCTAGTACACCATACAATACTTCTTCATTGAATCTTTGGTCATGGGCACTCGCGCTTTCCTTCCCATGTAAACTTCTGTGAAAAGGCCTTCTCAGCATTCATAGCCCCTTGGGCTGAGAACCGTCAGATAAGAGACACAGTTGGGATGACTCTTTCTTTGATGCCACATAAAGCACAAATTGATAAATATTTGCGTTTTAGTTCCTAGGCATAAGAAAACAGTGCACCAGAATGGACTAAAAAGTCAATAGCATCCCTCATTAACTCTGAAGATTGTAAAGATGCTTTCAGCAAACCATCTAACAAGTGGCAAGGATCACCTACAGGGAATCACTTCAGCTCGGGTATCAATTTTGACAGGTCATCACACAAATTTTTATATACGTAGCTGAATCATTACAAATACAAACAATATCACTCCAATCTTCGTTGAACTTGGAAAGAACCTTTTTTGCAGAGCATAACAAGTGACACTGCGTTCCATGTTTTCCAAAAGTCTGGTGTCACGTATTCACCACTATCATAGATGCTTGGTGATATATATACTTGTCACTATACCTTGCATTTAATGTTTAAAGCCTGAGGTGTTGGCAATTCACTTACTATCAATACTGTCCTATAAGAAACTATGGTCTGATGTATTAAAGGTTTTTACCCATTCTCTATGGGTAAATGTGATGACACATTAGGAAAGATTTTTATGAAACTAGCCGTTTTACCTATCAGTGAAAGAATCAAATGCAGCCAAAATATCAAATGTGAGTTTGATATGTCCTGATTCTCTACAGCTTATAAAATAATTATACTAAACCTATAACGTGAAACTACACCCTGCATCTTTTGACCAAAGGCCATAAAACTGAAAAAAGTAAAAGGAAGAAGAAACAATATTTTAGTGGCATTCCTAAAGAACAAAACTCAAGCGGAATAATGTTAGCCAGTCTTCCTTACTACTAGCTTGTATAACAAAGTTACATTTTATTGACCCCTTCAGAAAGAAAAAAATTACTCTTTCACTTTCTTTTTCCTTTCTTTAAATGGCATTTAGTTTGTGGTTTTGCAGGTGTTTTTTCAGTGTTTATATGTTTTCACCGGTGAGGGTTATTTTTCTTTCAGTGGGGTTTTATCAGTTATTATAGGTTTAAACCTAAAACCCCACAGCCTAGTTATAGACCATATATAGTTAGGAATTAGCATTTACAAAACCTTATTTTACTCACACAAAACCATTGAAATTCGCATATATAGTTAGTTGCACTAACTATATATTGCGCACCCGCAATCCACTGCTGATCATGTCACATATTACATCATTCATGACATGGTCAGTGACATCACTGATGACATCACTGATGACATCTCAAATGACATCACTGATGACATCACTGATGACAACATCCAGTGACTGTATGTTTCTGTAAAGTTAAAATATGTCTTACATATTGAAGAATGAGTGGATGTATAAGTGTCTGGATGAAGGATTTAGTAGGTGCATGACTGACTGTATGAGTGAGTGATTAAATGTGTCTCACTGAGTGCATGGGTTAGTGACTAAACTGTCTTAATTTGTGCATCATTATGTCTGTTGTTCTGTAAACTGCTGCATGTGTTGATCAGTAGCTATATGAGTAACTATATGGGTTATTGATTGGTTGCCCAAGTATTTGTATAGGAGACTGAGTGTGTGTGTGGGTGGCTGGGAGGTGTATGACTCTGTACACAGATGTGTGAGCAGTTGATTCACTAGATGTATGGGTTCAAAAGTGCATATGGAAACAGCTGTATGGGCGGTTGACTGTGTGCATGAGTGTATTGGTGAGTGAATGGTTATCTCAGTGCTACATGTCAAAGTAAGTACATATGTAAAACACAGTACATGTGAGAGTTGACATATGTAAATAACTGTGCATAAGAGCCAGTGAATGTGTGAGTGGCTGTATGGATCATTGTGAACTTGTATCAGGGATTGTATAAGAGAGTAAATATGTGTTAGTATATGTTTGAATAAGTAAGGTGTGTATAACTGTATAGTTTAGGAAATGGAGGTGTGATTGATTCTTTGCATGACTGACTAGCACTGTTCCCACTAACCTGCGCGCGTGGGCGCGCGCTCACGATGGTCTCCCAGAGCGCGCAGTGTCCTGAATTCAGCGCGCACTCTAAGAGACGTCCTTATGAGACCATTCCCGCTGCCGCTTTTAAAACGCGAGCGGCGCGAAATCCAGGCTGGAGGCAGAGTAAGAACATAGTGTTGCATACTCTCAAAGCCCTTCGTGGGCTTCAACCCCCCACACGCACACCCCCGTGTGTGGAACCCCGGGCTGAGATAGCTTCCCAGACATACAACAGCCGCACCCGAGTACTTCACTTCAAGACCATTTGCACGTTAATTAGGCTTTGATGGGTTTCACTCCTTCTTGGGCCCCTGCATATCAACACCTCCGGGCTCCGACTGCTGGAAGAATTAGCCCCCCATCCACGCCCTCTCATTGCTTGCTTGGTCAGCCTTTCTAGAAAGATCCTCTGCTGGCAGCATTAGGAAAATAGCTGAGAGGGGGTGAGGAGGTAAAATTTCCTGCACTCCGCACGTAACTCCAGCGGGTCATTTCATTGGGGCAAAAACGTTGTTTTTCCTTTGTTGCTCTCTCCCCTCCCATCACTCTCAATTCCTTACAGCTGTGGTTCCCAAACTGTGCGCCGCCATGATGTGCCAGGGGCGCTGCGCGCACGTTGTGGGAAAGTGAAGTTTTGTGATGTCTCAGATGTAAATTACGGGCCCCCTGCATATTCGGTGAACATCATTTGGCCCGAGAGAACTGGCGCAAAACGTGCATACATATACGTGCGTTGAACCTACGTGCAGCGTTGACCATTTCAAGTGGGTGCGTTGTTGCTGTCCGCTGTGCCTCGTGGGAGCCTCTCCGTCACATCTAAGGTTGGTAGTTGTTGCACTCAGTACTAGGTTTTCTTTTGTGTTTGACTTTAACTTCAAGTCGCTCCGTGGCGCCCACTTTTGTACTGTAACATTCATGTTTAAAAAACCGAGCAAAAGAACACAGTCATGGTCATGGATTCATTGTTCTCCACATGAGTAAAATTATTAATCAAACGTCATGCTGATGTTCGGCACAACCTCCGTTTCACACTTGTATCACCAGCATTATTTTTACAGAAAAAATAATGCTGGTGATAACTGGTGTAAAACAGAGGTTGTGCCGAACATCAGCATGACGTTTGATTAATAATTTTACTGAAACAAGGCGGGCTGCACAGAGTGCGTGTTAAAGTTTAACTCGTGCTCGCTGGTCATTTGGGCACATTTAGTTTAGAAAAGTAACTTGCTGTTTCTGAATCATCTGCTACTGAATGAATGAATAAATAAATAAATAAATTGAAATAATCGTGTTTAAGTATGATTTGCACCTAAACTTTGTGCAGTGTCTATCAGACTAATTCACGCAGTCATGCGTGAAGCATTGGCGTTAGCAAATTATGAAACAAGAATAGTAATAATATACAAAGCTCACTATATTATGAAAAAAACAATTAGATTAAAATTGTAGATCCTAGTTTATTTTGTCAGGTGATTTACTGCTCTGAAGAAAAGATGTATCAACGTGCTTTCATCAATTAAAAGCAGAGTCCAAAATAATGGGAAACTAACAGGGCAGGTAGCATCACATGAAAGTGTACAGTGAGTAAGGTTATTATGGGAAATGCTAGAGTGCAGGGAGAGTTATGGAAATGTTTGAGTGGATAGAGACAGGAAATGCTACAGTGGGCATGGGGACCTGGAAATGCTAGAGTGTGGAAGAGTCCGGAAATGAGGCACAGAATCATGGAAATGCTGGAATGTAGCATGAGTCAGGGAAGTTCTGGAGAGTAGGGAGAGTTTTGGAAATGCCGGTGAGTCCCAGAAATGCTGGAGTGTTGGGAAAGTCAGAGAAATGCTGGACTATATCGAGAGTCAAGGAAAGGCAGTGTAGCAAAAAATAGGGAGTTTTAATTTTCCAGCTTTCTGGGGAAACTCGTGCACACAAGCTGGAAAATTATGGCATGGCATGCTGTTGCATGGGATCAACACATGCAGGACTCTCTTGCGCATCATTGGCATGCTGTTGCCAACATTTATAAAACGCAGTCCAACGATGTAATGAGCTCAGTGGAGCCCGACTTTTTACTCATGCTTCACATGAGAACCAGACATTTTTATAAAAGTGCCAGACTACAGGCTGCTTTTTTAGGCATGGGGGGGGGGGTGGGGTTGTTAAGAGTGATTTATCCCAGCTCGGAATCACAGGGTGTTGAGAGTTGGCATCTTTAGCTATTAGGCCACATCTCTTCCTCCTCAATCATGAGGTTAGAAATGAAGGGTGAGGATAGTTTGTGAGAATTGGGGAGTTGGCCAGTTTTTACTTGACATGGTATCACAGAGATGTTTTATTAAACTGAAGTTTAATTTAACAATTGTGTGGTTAAAAAAAGGTGCATGCAAACAGATGGCTAATAATCTGTAGTATCGTTTCTCACTTAAACAACTGTTATCTTTTTATTTTGTTACAAATATGATTATAATGAGTGGCGGGGGTAGGGAGGCTGTTTGCTGATGATCCTGCACATAACTTCTCTTTTTTCACAGGAATACGTGCCTGTCTTCTAGAGGAAGGGACTGAGTTGCGCCTGAAAGGAAGCTACTTTTTACACTCTCATTCAATCCCTGGCCCCTGTGCTGCGACTTCTAGAACGTTTTTACTGTTGATAATGCGCTTAGAGAAGTGGTCATCTGTGTATACATTACTGTTAATATGCAGAGATCACATGTTTCCGCTGTGGGTATTAAATAAACGTTACCTGCGCTTTCCTGCCAGCCCTAAACATTGTTTTAATGGCAGACAGGAAACAGGGCATTAATGCAGTGAAAGAAAAGTGTGGAAGAAGTCAAGCCAGTGCAAGGCCCGTTTTCAGGACAGCTTTTGTTTATGTGATATTAATATCCTTGAACAAAGATGACTAGTTACTTACGTAAATGCTGCATTTTTGGCCGACTAGACACACCTCAGAGCAATTTCACCAGCATTTTAAAATCAGCATTTCATCTATGGGGGAGACTCACAAAAGCATTTATGAGTAAAAGTGCAGGGGTACTCTTGCGAGCTTCTGTGAATTGGCCCAATCTAAAATACGAGAATATTAGGACCGTGTTCATATACATTTAGGAACAATAGAAAAGGCGGTTCCTATTTTGTACTTTGGAGGGAAGGGATTTAGACGTTTCAGGGCAGAGTCACAAACACATGTAACAGTTCCTCAAAAAGTATTACACAACATCTTGCATCGCTTTACATGAATAGAGCACAAATTCACAACGCTCTCCCTGCCATCACCGTTTCTAAACGTGGACAAAAAATTCAGCTTCACAGAACCTGGTGGACACCACAGATAGATATAGCAACTTAAAGGTGGATGAAGTCATGGAATTGTGAAACATAAGGGCAGGATATTGGTTGGAAGGCTTAGATTGGTGATACATGGTATTTTAAGAAAGGTCAACTTATCTCCCATCTTGGACACATCACAGCCAGACCTAAGTTCTAAATGGTCTTTGCAGACAGAAGTGGCTAATATTGTGAAAACCTGAAATAAAAATTCAAAAAAATAAAACAATAAAGTATTGTGCGGTAATTGGGGAAGCATCAGGCCTATAATGTGTTCAGCTGCAGCAGTGACTCGCTTCATGGCCAGTTTGCTATTGCTGTCTTATTGCAACAACTGGGCAATAAAGGCGGAGATGTATGTTATGACAGAAAGTGAGTGATGCCCCCATCTATATGCCACACTTACTAAAGCCAAAAATGATCCATAAATAAGTGAACAAGAAGCACACACTCCATCCATGCAAGGTAAATGCCTAACCCCACAGCATACAAAGAAGGGAAGGGAGAGGCTGCTTGGCTACAGCGCCGGCTCTGCGAAGCAGAATTTTCAGCACAGACATCTCATCACTGTACCCCACCCAGCAGTTATTAAATATAATAGATTGATCAATCCAAATAACTGACTAACATAGAACCAGTCAAATTACATTCATATTTCACTATACTAATTCAAAATTAATCCTTATGGGTTCCAGAGTAGCATGCTACTCGCCAAAAAAAAGCGCTTCAAAACCCCATCAGGGGTAGCAAGCGCTATATAAATACAAACCTCTTTCCCTTTTCTATCCCGCCACCTACCCTTCTCTATCCAAATAACTGAACAACCTTTCCACCACTCAAATTATTTCATATTTCACTATACTAATTTTCAACAATAATACTTTATGGGTTCCGGAGTAGCGTGCTACTTGCCAGAAAAGCGCTTTAACATCCAGTAGGGGTAACAGGTGCTGTATGAATGCAAACCTTTCTTCCCCTTCTATCCCTCCGCTATCCTTCTCACTCCAAATAACTGACTAATATGTGTGGAAATGCACAGTCTTTTCAGTTTTTTAAGCAAAAGTTTGAAGGGATATTTGGCGCTGCACACACGCGCAATCTGGTTCCTGGTGCACATAGCCATGGCTGCAGCGCACAGAGACCCTACACTGCCGCACACAGAGGAAAAAAATTAGAGGGAACATTGCTGACTAGGTGTGTGAGTAACTCCATGGATGAGTGACAGTCTGTGAGTGTCTGTTTACACTGAGTGTATCTAAGGTTATATTAGAGTCTGAAGAGGTTCATCGTATTATCACATGAATTATGTCATCAGTGATGTGATCAGTAATGTCAAATGAGATGTCATCAGTGATGTCATTTGAGATGTCATCAGTGATGTAATCAGTGATGTCATTTGAGATGTCATCAGTGAGGTCATCAGTGATGTCATTTGAGATGTCATCAGTGATGTCATAATGATGTCACTGACCATATCATGAATGATGTAATATGTGACATGATCAGCAGTGGATTGCGGGTGCGCGATATATAGTTAGTGCAACTAACTATATATGCGAATTTCAATGGTTTTGTGTGAGTAAAATAAGGTTTTGTAAATGCTAATTCCTAACTATATATGGTCTATAACCTTTCGGTTTTTTCAGTGAATATATATATATATGAAACCAGGATCCCAGTGAAAGACCGCAGTGCGCCAAACAAGGGCACAGACTCCAGTTTAAGATATAATGAATCAGTTTATTGCTTTAGCATGTCAGGTTGACGCGTTTCAACCACAAGCCTGTATATATATATATATATATATATAATATGGTGTATATGTTTCTTTTTTATTTAATGAATTTTTATTTTAGATTATTTAACCCTATATCTTTTACACACACATATACATTCATTGAAAACAACAATGGATCAGGTAACATTATATGAATGTGAATATGGTGAATATGTCAGTGACAACATTAACGTTTTGACTTAAAAGAAAACACAGAAATTCAAAAGTTATAGTTAGCATCCCTAACTATAACAAGCCCCCCACCGTGTACTGCTTATGACCTCACATAATATATCACTCATGACATGTTCTGTGACATAATTATGAGTTCACTGATGGCATCTCAAATTATATCATTGATGGCATCACTGATGACATAACTGATGACATCATCCAACGAGTGTGTTAGTTTGTTTTATAGTTTACATTGTGGTGGGTAACCACTATAATGATTCTCTATCTAATTCTTGACTGCCTGTGTCCAGCTAATGGGTGTAAGTGTTTACAAAGTTAATGTGCTCCTTATGCATCATACGTGTGTAGAAGTATTGAGCACACTATAAATCTTTGTATTGAAGAGTAACTCTGTGTGCAGATGACAATTGACAACTTGTGTTCTTCATGTTCCACACAATGTTTTGGCTCTGCAGAAAAACTTTATGTTGGAAAGTCTTCCTTGTGCCCTGGGCACCCCCATTTTATTGCTGACTGGTACTGGTGGCAACTGACCTTGACTTTCCCTGGACTCTGCCTAACAAGGCCCAAGCCACTGTTATGCTGAAAACACACTTATCATACAGTGCAAACACCTACATACACAAGGGAACACTGTGGGTTAGGGTATCCCTATGTTTGGTATGACGTCCCCTATAAGGCCCGAATACATAATAGGGCAGGGGGATTAAAACTACCTTTAGATCCCTAGTATAGACTAGGGTGTGGCAGTTTAGAAGCCAACAACCCTTTCTGCACTTGCATGTGTGGCCTGCTAAGACCTGGGGTCAGTTTAAAAGCAGCCCTGTGTTGCAAGACTGCCTTTAAAATGTAAATTGTGCCCAAACTCGACCTTGGTGTTTGGAGCACTGAAAAATTTATAAGCTACAATACATTGGCATATTCTGTACCTCCAGGGTCAGGTAATAAGGAGGAGCCTTATAAAATAGGTTTTATAAACCCTGGGGATAGTGAAATTGCACATTTCACTTCCCTCACTGTAGTAAAGTTCGATCCAAAATCGACTTATGTGCTAGGAGTGAGGAGCTGCAATATTATTACATATTCAGAACCCCTAAAGTCTCCCCTAGGGGTTCCAGTGATGGGGTATCCTGTAGATATAGTTAGGGTCCTTATAAAAGATGTTTAATAAGCTCTGGTGTTGAAGAAATTGACCAGTTCAAATATTCCTATTGCAGATTTCCAGCCACATAGGTTAACCTGGCAAACAATTATTATTTAATAACTAACGCTAAGCTTTACAGAAAAATATAATTCAAGGACTTAGGAGAACGGTATTGATAAATCCAAAAATATGATGTTGTTGAATGTATCCTAAAATGTACAGACTAGAAGTTATAAGACGTTCTTGTCTGTAAGCCAAAATGTAGCCTTCCAGTGATCTGTCCTGGTTGGTCAGAGTTAAGTGGATTAGCCATGATGCTTTGATGAATTAATAAGTGCCACATGGGATGGAGAGCCATTCTGGGAGGAGAGGGTTCTGCTGCATGGGATGCCAGATCAAGGGGGAGGGTTCTTAAACCATGAGCTTCAAAGGCCCAAGGGGACAGTAAGAAAAAGCCAGGTCCATCTATGCCCAGCCCCTCTGAACCCAGCCAGATGGGAGGCTTAAGGAAGGAATTTGCAGATGTCAGGAAGGGAGACTATGGAGATGAGCCATCACGGAGGTTGGTTTAGCCCGCTCTTGCCTCTCTGCTGAGATTTCAGTCATATTTAATTTTAAAGAAATACTGCTTTCTGGGAGACCATTGTGCCACACTTTGGAGGAAATGGTCATGCTCTGGGATGTTGTCCTGCACCTCATTGGACAGGAGTGCCATCCTGTGCGACCCTAGAGCACACTGAATAAGCATCTGAGAGTATCTCTCAGATATGCTGCTTAAACCTACAGAAGAAGAAGGGTCCATGCTGGAAGTTTGATTGCCCCAACCAGGCCCTACACTCTGACTGACTGCACCTGCTGTATAATCTGGAACAACAGCCCTGTGGATTAAACCTGCTTCAAAAGGACTAAAGAGTGGATGCCCTGCAAGCTACATGTTAACAGAGCTCACCTGGTCCATCACCATCAGATCAGGAATCCCCAGCCCGGAGTGCTTCCAATTGATTTTTAAGGGTTTTGTCCAAGTAGATTGTAGGAATTGAAGTCCCAAACTTTCAAGGACCATCTTGGCGCTTCCAGATCTTTGGCGTATGTTTTGGACACTTTGGAACACTCAAAGGAACAATGTACAAAGAAATAATTCCCTTGAACAGAACTAGATAAACAAGGCACAAAGGTCAAAAGAACAATAAAAAGATTTGCTTATGTAAAAAGAATTCTTAACAATTTATACCTTTCGTAACCAGAGAAGCAGGCAGTCCCTGATGGAACAGCAGTGATATACGCCCATGCGCCACAGGGACATGACGAAAGCGCCTCTGGTACTTTTTTAAGAAAACCCCCTAGAACCAGGGAAGTAAGCAGTCTCTCTGCGCCACAGTGTGAAACATTAATTCACGACGCAAGGACACAACTTAAGCGCCTCTGGTCTTTTAATAAATAAAAGAAAATGCATCACAAGGCCTAAATACTAGACAACAGCTAAAGTCAACGCCTTCGAGTTCTAATATCAGGAGTCTATTGCATATGACTTTTTTAACCAAAGAGGGGAATACATAAAGCCCAAATCTTTACTCAAACACGCTCCGATGTGATTAATAACGAAAATTGGACCACATTCAAAAGAGAATCATAAGGGAGATCATATTGACCTACTCACTACGACAGATACCAAATGTTGTCTTGACAAAGGTGGATAAAAACGTGGAAATCCACCGAAACGCGTCGACGCACCATCGCAGTATAATTCATGACTCATACACCTTTGTTGATATGCGATTCTGTGGTGTGCACAACATAGGTGTTGGAAATAGAGTTGGAATATACATTTAGTACTGTACAAGTTTCATGTCTCACTGTGTTCTGTCTTTATGTTTCAATCTTGCTGGTCAATATTGAATGTTAAACAGTTTTATTGTTTTTTAAATTCTGCCATAGTGGTTCTTGTATGTCCACTTTTTTAACATTTGTATTTTCAATAAATTGTTAAGAATTCTTTTTACATAAGCGAATCATTTTATTGTTCTTTTGACCTTTGTGCCTTGTTTATCTAGTTCTGTTCAAGGGAATTATTTCTTTGTACATTGGTTGGTTGACCCTACTTCCCTTGACCTTGTTTAAGGGGTACCTCTCATACTCTTCCACGCTCAAAGGAACTCCAGGAAGAAGTTCCAGAAGTTTGGAGAACTTTGGAGCAACTTTGAAACAAAGCTCCAGAAGTGGACCAACTCGACCAGGCCAGCCAAGCGGTTGACTCTCAACTGCGAACCGACCAGCCCTCCAGTTTTGTCCCGCTGAAATGCTCTGGAGGTCTAACTTCCAGAGTTTGACCGGGAGCTGGTCTAAACCCAAGTCGGCAAACCCTTACCGAATCTTGCCTGGTGAAGAGCATTGAGGGACCCCCGAGAAAAAGCTAATTAAAAGTTTCTGATGTAGAAGAGGTGACCAGGACCAACAGCGAGAGTCAAGGTGCCCACCTTCAACTGCAAGCCAGCCTAGATCTCTGGTTCCTCCCGCTGGAAAGCTCTGGAGATCTGACTTCCATAAATATGAACGGGAGCAAGCCGGCAAACTCTCGCTGAATTCGGACTGGTAGAGAGCTTTGAGCAACCCTGGGAGAAAGATCTACAGAAAAGTTTCAAAGTCAAAAGGTAAAAACTTTGACCAAGGCCTACAGTGAGGGCTCCACCACGGTTGGCCTGAAAAATTGACTTTGTAGCGGTCTAGTGCGACCAGATGTCCCAATTGGCGCTATATTTTTCTATGTGCAATATGGTGCTAAATCTTTAAAAAATCATATCTCCCATTCCCTACATTGGATTTCTTTCATTTTTATGTCATTTTAAAGATATAAAATATTTCCTATTTCTAAAAATTGCTGTTTGATTTTTATTGGGTGTTGTGTCTTAATAATTTACGGGCTTGGTTGTTTACATACCTGTCTCTGAAGTTAAGCCTGCCTGCTCAAAGCGAAGCTGCCAAGGGTTGAGCATGGGAATACTTTTCTGAGATCTATTCTGAGCTCTAGAATCTTTAATGGCATTATTGCCAGTGGTAGATATATATTTACCACTAATACTAATCCACTTTCCAAAGCAGCCTTGAGTAATTGAACAGAATGATCTCAGCATGACAATTTCTACATAACATAGAAGACTGTGTGCACCAGGTACTAACCTATATACATGTGCTTATTTTTTTTCTTCGGAGTTTTATATAGCGTGAACTTGATCCGAAAGGTATCAGGTATCAGAGCCCTTTACATGAGCACCAGTTCCATTACACAAGGACACATTCATTTTAATTTTTTTTTGTAGGCACAGAGAGATTAATTGATTTACCCAGAATCACAGGATGTTGAGCGTCTTTGCCGAGACTCGAACCCGGTTCCCCAGATTTGAGATCGACATCCTCTCCCCTTATTCTTTAGCTTCAAAAGACAAGCTACTTGTAAAGTTTTCACCAGAGTATGAAAGCTGCAGATAGTATGACCATTAGCGCCTTCAGAGGTTGCTTTTTTTAATGAATAGTGTGTCTTTGGTCTAGTTTTGCATAGAGTGAACACTGTTCTTAGTAGATACTTTTTAATAGTCTGTGGTGTATTTTTCATGAGAATTTCACAGTCTGCAAGCAGTGTGGTACAGAGTAAAATTTCTTCATAATGTAAACACTGTTTTCAGTAACCACTTTTCTACTCATATCAACTTCCTTACTCAATGTGGGTTTGATACAGATAAAAGCTGTCCTTAGTGAGGCATTAGTTTTGGAGCAGATGTTGAGTATCTTATTGAACATGGTTTTCAATGAATACTTGTATACAGATTGAATATTGTGTGCAGTAAGGGTTTTCAAAATATCTGTGGTTGATTGTTAATGTGAACCAGGCCACCGTTGAAGTGTATGGTGTAGGGTCAATATTGCACATAACACATGCTTTTGATGCACCTAATGGAGTTGTATCTGTGATGGCATTAATGATGCTTTATATCATTCTGAGCTATTTGTACTTACTTTCATACCTCTAATGACATACTATATTATAGAGTAATGTGTACAAAAACCTTGGATGATGTCATCAGTGATATCAATGTCATTTGAGATGTCATCACTGATGTCATAAAATATGTCATAGAACATGTCATGAATGATGTAATATGTGTGTTCATAAATGGTGAATGTCTGTAGTTTTTTAGTTCAAAACGTTAATGTTGTCACTAACATAGTCACTGTAGAAAAGCAGGATCTTCTTCTATGGCTACCCCCATTTTTTGCTTGATGTAATGCTGTTTCCTGACTAGTCTGACTGGGATCCTGCTAATCAGGACCCCAGTCTCTGTGCTTTCTCCCCTAAATTGTTATGGTAAGTACTTAGTGTAGGAGAGTAGGGTCTGCTATCCTATGGTCACCCCACATTTTTGCTTTTTGCTTCACTGGTTTATGACTTAATGTGGCTGCGGGCCTGCTAATCAGACCCACAGCCTGCTGTTCTCTCTCTAAATTAATGCCAATACACTCTAGGTACATTACAAATTGGATCTGGTTCACCTTATAGGCCCCTGTAACAGTGTACCCCAGGTACCCATGGCATAGGTGTATCCAAGGCCTACCAGGGGCTGCAGCATGTATTATGCCACCCCTGGCCTGGCCTCCATATTTGACACAACTGGCTGATCAATCAGCTGGGGTAAGTTGGTGTAATCACCTCTTACTTAGGTATAGTATATCTATATCTAACACATCTGGACACATGTTAACCTATAAGCCACTCCTATGGAAGGCCTCAACAATCCTGGAGGCAAATTGCTTGGTTTCATGTGAGATGGTGCTCTGGCACGAGCTGAGCCTGTCTGCAGCTGTCGAGAACCACTCCCTTAGCTGTTACGGGATATTGCCATACCATATACTCTTAACTGCATTCTAATCCTCGCGGTTACTTGCTAACTTTGGTTTGGCTTTATCAAAACATGTCGAGTAAGGTGTCATACGAATTGGGATACTACCCCCTCGCCAATTCTGGCGACGGGGGTAGCATTCTACCCTTCGAGAGGGACACAACATGTACATAACCTGAACCCCGGTTAAAGTTAAACTCGAGCCTCAGCATCACAAAATGGATGCAGCCACCACAGCCACAATTCTGACCTCCTGCTGTTGGGAGTCCTTTCAGCGAGGGAGGCTTGGACAAAGAGTTTCCTGCCTTGGGAGGTGCTAGCACCACCCCAGACAGGATTTTGTGTATTGGGTAGGACAGGGCTTAATAGAATGAGACATGCCTGGGGCACACAAGGTGTCCCTGTGCATAAGCCAGTCCAAACTGGTGCTGGGGTTTTCCAGCCCCAGTCCTGGCGCGGAGCTGGACAAAGGAAAGGGGTGTAACCACCCCCTTCCTGGTACAACCTAGAGGAGGGACCTAGCAGGTGATCCGGCCCCTGATTTGGAATAAGAGTAGGAGCTGTGTCCCAAGACTTCAGATCATCCTGAACTCGACTTGAAACTAAGAAGAAAACTGGACTTTGACATTCTGCTGCACAGAAGACTGAAGAGCATCTCCCTTGTGGCCAAGGAGTGACCACCCTGTGAATACAGGCACCATCCAGCAACTCAACATCTGCTTTGCCGCCGCCTCCCGCCGGAGCCCGAGCCCAGAGCCCAACAAGACCTGGATTCCCAGACATCTCAGAGCCCGATTCACAGTCCCTGAAAAGAAGAGACCCGTGGAGGCACCGAGAGACGTGGGACCGGCCATCTTGAAAGACCCGCGAGGAGCTGACTGTGCAGCACCCGAGGCACCCACAATGCTGTGCTTTGGGGTTTGAGAAGCCCCACCACTGAGCAGCATCTGCACTGAAGATCAGCCCCCCCAGCATCTCCACGATCTGCGTGGGGCCCTTTTGCATTTTGCCACTCGACGCGTCATCCCGGTTACTGGCCCGTTGGCTAGTGGCCATCTTGGCGACGAAATCCAAAATCAACACCACTGGTCTGGTTGCTCCAGACTGGCCCTCGCTCCTGTAAAAAGGAGCAGCCCCTCTGACCTTGCTGGTCCGAGTGAGAAGCTTGCATTGTTTCCTGCGTGGCTTGCATTAGCCAAGGCCTGTTTGCTCCGATCAAGAAGCCGACACCGCCATCAACTAGAGCCTTCATGGGATAGCTCGTGACCGACGCCTGGACATCCTCGACCTCTTCGTGTCCACGTGGCTGCAGAGACAATCTTCACTTCTTCGCCTGCTTGCACCCGACATCGCCTGGTTCCACGGTAGTCACTGGCTAGTGGCTTTGAACATTGTCCCCTCTGCTTTCAGGTCTTTACCTCTTCAGATCCACCCTTGGATCCACCAGAACTTTCCTCGACGACCCGCCTGCAGCATCTTCATCTACAGGCTCCATAGACCAGCGCAACGAAACCCGACACACTTTGAGACATATGCACCCGCTTCCCTGGGTGAGGTAACCCTGGCACTCCGGTGCTCCTGTGTAGCAATACACCTCTAGTGTCTATGTTCCAAGTTGCTAGGTTCGAGGTCATCCGGAAGGTTCCCTTTTCAGTAACTTTGTAACTTTTACGCACCATTGACTTTGCATTGGTGCATGCATGTGCTTAAAGCGCTGCACCCGAGTCCCGCGGGCCTTTCCCGACTTCTTCACTGTTAGTCCCGAACAGCTCCAGCGATTCCCCAGGCCCTAGGCCTACTTCCTTTTCGATTAGTGATACTTATACCACTATTTTAGTATATGGTTTGAGTGGCCCCTAGGGCTTATCCATATTGTGCAGCTTTTGTACATTTAAACAGTGTTTTGTTTTATCGCATTTGCTTCTGTGCTCATAAAGAGTATAGGGGATACTTATAGTAAATAAATATGTATACATTTTCAATATATATCTGTGTGGTGTCCTTTCAATTGGTATTCAAGGGGATTGTGTATGGTAAAACAGCTTGCTTCACATGCCTTACAGAGTTTAGCCTAAGACTGCTTTGTCCACGCTACCTCTAGGATAGCTGGTCTATAAGGTTGACTTACAACCAATCATCATAAGGGTTGCTTGGCATGGTACAAGGTGATTACTAGAACTAGTGAGCATCATATACCAGGCCAACTTCTCACATTGGTGAGCAGCGGTTGGGATTTGAGCTTCAGGTTGTTTTACCAATACACTCTTTGAAAATATCATTTGAAAGATCCTACAGGTACCTGCTAGGTACATATTAAAACAAGATTATATACTTAAGTTCTACTGAACTTAGTTGTTGTAGAGGATAGGGAGTAGCACACCCTGACTACAGCTACTAGATAGGTTTAGTAGGTAAACACCAGTGTAGGTAGATTGCAACACACCCACCCACACTAGAGCAATGTCTGGAGCAGAGTGGTCCACTGGACCTGTCCCTGTTGAGAGTGACCCTCCAAGGGCACCATCCAAATTTGCTATGCTAAATTTTAAAGAATTGAGGCAGCTGTGTACCTTAAGAGCAGGCGCGGTGCGTCCATTGGGGCGTAGGGGCGTAGCCCCCCTAAGTCCCATGGACCCACCGCGTCGTCGCTAAAATAAAAATGCAAATATTTACTGATTGCGCTACCTGCCGGCCGGGAATGCGGGAGACACCCGACTTTTCCGTAGTGCGAAGGGGGGGGCTGGGCCTGCTGCAGCTTGAGTGACAGTCCACTCAGCTGCAGCAGTACTGCGCACGTGAATGTTTGGGCAGAAACTAGCCCGCGCATGCGCAGATAGGTTCTCAGCTCAAGTTCCCCTTAGAGAGAGGAGCAGGGGACGGGCCGCAGCCCCCGGGGTTGCAAAGGGGACTGGGCGAGCAGACATGGTGCCCCCCTAGCCAATCCTGGCGCTGGTTGCAGCGCCAGGATTGGCTGGTCCAGTGGTCCACGTGCAGGCCAATCACTCTGTGACTTCGGGATGGCCGCCGCTGTGACGTAGTAACTTCCACTCTTAAATTCTTCATCTAGCCTGGAGCTCGCTTCGTGCCAGGCTGCAGATCGTGTGTGATTCCCGCCACACCGTCACGGTACAGCCAGGTAAGGCCACAGAGCATTATGCGTTATGTTTTGCAATGTTACGTTTCCCGTTTTTCTTGCCCTCTGTTAATCCGTTTTTCATGCCCTCTTTGCATTCGTTTGCCTTGCCCTCTGAGTTTCTCCCGATTTCCTTGCCCTCTGTTCCGTGTGTGTGGGGGGGTGGGGTTCTTCCACTTCGTGCTTTGTGTGTGTGTGTGGGGGGTGCTTCGTGCTTTGTGTGTGTGTGTATTTATGTAGCGCTTGCTTCCCCTGATGAGGCATTAAAGCGCTTTGTTTTTCCAAGTTAAGTCCCAGTGGAACTGCCCGTTGCTTTCTTGCTTTGTGTGTGTGTGTGTGTGTGGGGGGGGGGGGGCTCTGTGGTTATTTTGAAATGTTATGTTTCCCGTTTTGCTTGCCCTCTTTTAATCCGTTTTTCTTGCCCTCTTTGCATTCGTTTGCCTAATTGCCTTGCCCTCAGAGTTTCTCCCGATTTCCTTGCCCTCTGTTCCGTGTGTGTGTGTGTGGGGGGGCTCTGTGTGTGTGTGTGGGGGGGGGGTGCTTCGTGCTTTGTGTGTGTGGGGGGCGGGGGGGGCGGGTTGCCAATACCTTGGAGAGTGCACAAGCTCAAGACGACCTGAACTCGGAAGCATGGGTCAATTCATTTTCAAGAACCTGCTTTTAATCACGAATGAAATCGAGTGGCACCCCATGAGTGGAAAGTGGGTTGCATTATTCTCTTTTGCTGTAATAACTGTTCTTGGGGGTTATTTTGAGAGATAATTATAAATATTCAAGTTGGGTGGATGGATGGGTGGATGCATGGATGGATGGGTGGATGCATGGATGCATGCATGATGGGTGGATGCATGCATGATGGGTGGATGCATGAATGAATGATGTATGGATGCAGGGTGGATGGGTGGATGCATGAATGAATGATATGTGGATGGAGGATGGGTGGGTGGATGGGTGGGTGGATGCATGAATGATGTATGGATGGATGCATGAATGCATGATGGTTGGATGCATGATGGATGGATGGGTGGATGTATGAATGAATGAATGATGTATGGATGTCGGATGGGTGGGTAGATGGATGGGTGGATGCTTGAATGAATGATGTATGGATGCAGGATGGGTGGGTGGATGGATGGGTGGATGCATAAATGATGTATGGATGGATGCAAGGTGGTTCGGGCTCGCTCGCTGCGCTCGCTCGCTGCGGTGCAATATGCAAATTAGTTTACGCCTCACCACTTTCAAATGTCACCAGCCGCCCCTGCTCAGGGCCTTTCTAAGGCTCGGGAAAGGGACGCCCCTTCTTTTATTAAACACATTGGGGCCGAGGGCCTAAAATGGCCTGGAGAGATGGTACTGGGGCTGAAAAGAGCCCGAAGAGGAGGCCATGTGCCCCCCCCCCAAATGGATTGTGCTCCAGCAAATGGGGGCTCCAGGCCCGAAAATGAATCAGGAAGGGGGCCACATGCCTCCCTTAAAAATAGAATACAACTCCAGGAGATGGGGTCCCCCAGAGCCCTAAATGGGGTGGGGAGGGGGGCCCTTTGACTCCTCCTCCCCATATATATATGATTATAGAGTGCCTTTTCTTTTATTCTTTTTTATGCTACTGTGATCCCACAGTACTCAGGCTGAAGTGTATCAAAATTTGCAGATTTTTTTTGTTTTGGTCCGGAGGGGGGTCCCTCTGGCTCCCCACATTGGCCCTAGGTGAGCCAGGGTATCCCTACACCCCTGCCCCCTTATATAATTTTTTGTAAAGTTCAGGACAGGGACTAGGGGCCAGATGTAGGTAACTTCCAGTTAGAGAGTCTTTAATAGCGATTATTACCGAATCGCTATTAAGGACTCGCTAAATGGAATGTAGGTGGGAATCGCTAAAATATTAGCGATTCCTTAACATTCCTTAATAACGAATCGGTAATTGAGATTTGTTATTAAGGAATACCTAGGAGGCCCATAGGAACCATGGTACCAGCGCATTGTCGAGTGGCGGGTGTGAGCAGCGCACGAAAAAAAGGTAATACACCCTTAAGAGGACAGAAGGGGCCATGTCTTCACCGTGAAGGAGTGATGACGAGAACATTCAAAAGGACCCCAGGTGGAACTGTTCTATCTTGAAACCGGAACTGGGGAAACCGGATACGCTGAAACGCGTCTGCCTGAACTTTCACCCATTAAGGACATTGCGCTTTGTATTTTGGTGAAGATTAAAGCACTGTGGATTTACCTTGGATGTGTCAGACCCTTTTCTAAGAAGGAAGGGGTAGTGGTTTTGATGTTATGGACGGTATGCTGACACCATTCTACTGACACCCCCTCCCGGTCTGGTGCACCGCGTCTGATCAGCAAGTTTTGATGGAGCAGGAAAGTGCAAACGCAGAGCCCCCCCTAGCCGTCTAACACCACAGTGTGAAATACTGCCTGCCAAGGGGAGGGAGTGAGAGGTATCTCCTAGTAAACTCACCATGGGGATAACATCGATCAAACACTGCTACTTTGTTCAATGTGCTGTGGGCTGGTTAACCTGTGTTGGGACACCACTGTGTGTCGGGCAATTACTGAATGGGTGCCCTTGCTGGTACCAGCGCATTGCAGAGTGGTGGGTGTGAGCAGCGCACGAAATGGAGGTGGCCTTGAGCCGCCGAAACGCGCGTCGACCAAGTGCGGGGTCTCACATTGATCTTTGAGACCTGTACTCATGATTTGACTTCCTTGTCTCAAATGGTGTGGTAGTGTATGGAGTTAGAGTGAGAATGTTGAGATTGTTATGAATGTGTGTAGATGTTATTATTCTCTTTTTCCACCAGGGGTTTAGTGAATCATGTAATAACTTGTAGTAATCTTATGCTGTTTCTATTTTTGGCCTATATGCACTTTAATATGCTTTTTCTGTTTACACTATTTAAAAAAATGTTTTGTCTTTACAAAATTGATAAATTTGCAATACAAATACATGTAAAACTGATATAGGAATGTTAATTGATGCAAACTAATGGAATTTATATTTATAAACATGAAATAAATTATATATATTTTTTGAAATAATGCAAATCATTGTTGAGCTTTTGTCACCAATATTCAATACATTTTTGGAAGTATTGCTATATTATAATCATGTGGTAGGTAAGGGAAATTCTCTGTCTCTATGATGTTAACCTGTGTTGGGACACCACTGTGTGTCGGGCATGCCAATTACTGAATGGGCGCCCTTGCTGGTACCAGCGCATTGCAGAGTTCAGAGAGAGATCAAAGGATCTGAAGTTCATCAGCACAAGGCTCAGGACCGACCTACGGAAGGGGTTTGTTTCAGAGAACTGCATTACTTGTCTACGGTAGCCCTAACCAGGTTGTGCTTAGAAGGCCACAGTCAACTAGCTGCATATGTGTTCATGGTTTAGTGGGTCAGACTCTATCTTTAAACACTTTTATGGCGTCTCTTCAGATTTCGATGCACCACAATTTATTCATTAGAAGAGCTAGTCACATTATCCTTCTAAATCATTCACAAGTTGGAATCATACATGGATGTAAACAATCTTTCTCATGGAGTGATTATGCATTTGGATTTGTTATTTGTTCTAACTTTTTTTTGATTGATTGATTGATTTGATTGATAGGCTTTATTTCGGTAAAAAAATACCATAAAAGCTTTACAGAAATACAATTTACAATAAATATCATATACAATCTATTTAAACACAATGGATAAAAACAGGGAAAAAATTGATTGAGAAGGTTAAAACAAGGATTAAATTGACAAGGAAAGCCTTCTATTACGAATCAACCAAGCCCATTTTAAAAATTTTGACACAGCACATACAATCACAGGGGATGTGTCAGTCATTAAAATATGCATTACCGCTATACACTGGAGGATGCCTAAGAGTCTGTAAAGTGGTTTTAGCCAACGAGTCCTCGGGGCAAGATAGTCCGGGCATTCAAAGAAGATGTGGGCTACAGACTCTACTCGAGAGGAACAGGATGCACAAAAAGGTGAAAGTTGATGAGGCCGCTTCCAGCGGGTGACTACCTCCCCTACTGGTAGAATCCCCACACGGAACTTGAAATACAGGGTGCGGTCAAACGGAATGGAGATAATGTCTAAATAGGGTTCGTATGCCACCACATCCTTAATCCTCACAAAAGCTACAGTTGCGTTGCAATGGTGTGAGTCTAGATGTCGTTTTGCAGAGACCCAGTTCCAATACAACTTTTTGATAGTAGCCTTTGGTGGGGCAGTTTTCGTAGACCAGGCATCAGGTAACCCTATCTCCATTAATAATCTTTTGACGTCCCTCAGCCAGTTGATCCTGGACCACCCTGCCATGTCCATAACCTCAGATAGTGCTTCCGCATAAGAAACTAATTCGGGCACCCGCCATAACCTTGCCCAAAGGAGCAGGGGACGAAGTTGTGCTTGGTCCCTGATAGGTCTGCAGCCTAAATCCAGTAGCACTGGCACTGTTGGTGTGCTCCATGGTAGAGCCATCAGATCTTTCAAGAATTTATTCTCTGATTTGGCTAGTGGATCCAGGTTGCAGGTGCCCCACAGTTCCTCCCCATATAGAGTGGCACTGACCCCTCTCGCTTTATATATTTCCACTACTGGGGCAAGGGGTTTACTGGATGAGGAGCGTTGTTTCTTAAGTAAAGTGCCTCCTACCCTTTTGTGGCCCAGTAGCATTTTATGGATATGTGAATTCCAGGAAAGGAAATCATTGAGGCGGATACCCAGGTAGTCAAATTCAGAAACTCTCTCCAATGGCCCGGAATTCAAAGTCGGAAGTCTGCCAAGTTTCCTGGGGGGGTTCATGACCAGGAACTTAGTTTTATCAGTGTTAATTACCAGCCCTCTCAACAGACAAAACTCCTGAAAACTATTTAAAAGGCTCTGCAGACTCATGGGGGACTTTGAGATAAGAAGAGTGCCATCTGCAAAAAGCAGTGTAGGGATCCGTTTACCCGCCAAGGAAGGAGCGTCCGAGGGATTTCTAAGCAGATGATCAACCACACCGTTTACATAAAGCGAAAACAGGGTGTGCGCCAGAACACATCCCTGTCGGACACCCCTTCCCACGGGGATCCTTTCTGTTTTTTCACTCCTTCGTACCCCAACGCATCTGTGCAAAATTGCCATTGTGTAGTTTTACCAGTAGGGAGAGAATGTACATGGGCAACCCTAAGTCTAACAAGACCTTCCATAGCTTCACCCTGGGAACCAGGTCGAAGTCAGTCTTTAAGTCTATAAAGGCCAAATATAGACTGCCCCCTCCCAGCACCACCACCTTCCAGTGGAGAAGAGTTAATCTAAAGGCCTGCTCGATGGTCCCAGTGCCAGAGCGGAACCCAGCTTGGCGGTCCGACAAGATGTTATTGTCGTCCATCCACTGGAGCATCCTTCTCAAGATCACCTTCCCTGCCACTTTTTGGGTGAAGTCAATTAGACTTATTGGCCTATAGTTCGCAGGGTTGTCCCGACACCCTTCTTGAATATCGGGACAACCTCTGCCCCCTTCCAGGATTCAGGAACGGGCGTGCCCTCACTGATGGTATTTAGCAGTGATGACACAAGATTCCCCCACTCCCTGGGGCTTGCCCGTAATAGATCTCCTGATATCCCATCAGGCCCTGCTGCTTTCAGCGGTACCAGGGTTTTAATTACATCCACCACCTCTCTAGCAGTAAAGGGAACGTACTCTAATCCCGTTATGCAAATTCCCAATAAAGGAGCGGTATTGGTAAGCGGCTCTATTGCAACATAGAGGGATGAGAAGTGATTGAACCAGCTCTGTGCAGGGATGTTGCACATCATCAATGTGCTATCTGGCCTGTCCCTAGATCTTATGAGGTTCCAAAAGCCTCTAGCATCCCTTTCCAAACTTGCTTTCCTCAGATCCGCCCAGAAGCTGTCCTCCCATTCTCTCTTTACTGCAATCACAGTCTGCGAGTAGTTTTTCCTTGCCAATCGTATATCGGCCAAGGACTTGCTCTTCACAGCGCAAATCAAGGAGCTTTTCATCTCCCTACATTTGTTCGTATACCAACCATATGGGTTCGGCCTAAATTTACGCTTATCTGCACGAGAGGCTGTTGTATTCCACATGCAATGATGTATGTATCTCTTTAAGTAAGTTCTGCCTATTGTTGCTTTACAAACCTTGCACTACAATCTGTTACTATGGGTCAAGAGTTCTAGATTCCAGTCTGCATAACTACTGGACCTGTCCTGCTGAGCAGATGCTGTACTGTGTTTCTCTACTGAAATAAATCTTCTTTAATCAACTATCCTGGAGTGGATTACTACAAAATTGGCGACGACTACATTGGTTTGCTACATTTGGAAACACAGGAGCAACCAAAGGATTTTACCTACGCTGCATTATATTCATCGTTTTTGGATTTGCCTGTTAAGTATACTTTATTTTCCTACAAAACGACTTTCACATTAAGTATACTCGTTTTCCTACTTACTACGCTAAATTGTTGATATCTACGAATTATTTTCAACAATTTCATTAATTTTGTTCGTTTCTTGGTCGAGAGAAACCTCTTTAGAAATTTTCTGCGCACCGTTTAAATTCTGCACGAGTGCCTCGCAGATTTCTATCTCCCAGAAACGATCCCTGTTTTCTAATTGACTTTCCGATATTTTAAACAACTTTGACATTGTTTTCTATGCAACTTTTAAAGCGCTTACTTTTAAAATCACTGCTCTGCTACTACAACGGCTTCGCCTCGCGCCTGGCGCCTGCACACCATTGTTGTCCTCACGCGCGACAGTCTCTCAAGCTCAACTCACTGGTACTACGTGTGCGTTCAACGTCATCACGCACACGCGGACACCATTTTTGTTTACCGGTTGCTTGGAAACGAAGTTCTGCATCGCGTGTAGCGCGTTTCTTTCGCGCAAGGAATAAAACTCTTCGTGTGTTGCACAGAAAGATCGTTTTTTCAAAGGAAAGTCAGTTTCTACAGGTTTGACATTTATTACAGTTATTTATTCGCAATTTTTTAACAAATACTATTTTATATGCCACATCCAAAATTAATTGAATTTACAAATATTTATTAACTCAAGTATTTTATCAAACATGCAGTTTGATCCCCCCCCTAAGTTTCTTCAAAACAAAGGAGAACCCCCTATTCCTTGGATTCGTTGGAAAGAGGAATTTTTGACATTCTTAAAAGCCATAGATGGGGAGAGATTTTCGCAAGAAAGGAAAAAGAACATCTTATTACATTCTTTGGGTTCTGAAGGTCAAGTGGTATTCAGAACACTTCCTTTACATGATGGGGGAGGAGACAGAAATGTGTTTGATGATGCTATGACTCGTCTTGAAGCTAGATTTAAACCTACTTTTAGTGTGGCTTTGAATCGCTATAAGTTTTATACTAGAGCTCAAGAAGAGTCTGAAACCTTTGATGATTTCTTAACAGCTTTACGTTATTTATCCACAAACTGTAATTTTGGTCCCATCTCTGATGAGATGATCAGAGATCAAATCATAGTCCATACCAAAAGCAAGAAAATCCAAGAAAAGTTATGGATTATGGGAGATCCGGATTTAAAAGATGTTATTGTTACAGCTAAAGCCATTGAACAATCAGACAAATGGATAAAATGTTTGGATAAAAAGGACAAAGACAGTTCCTCCGAAGTATGTGCTGTCAAACCTGACGCCTCTTCTGCGTCATCCGCCTCTTCTGCGTCATCTTCGAATAAAACTCAACGTGCCAGTTATTCTTTTCAACGTCCATACAAAAAGAATGACAAATCTTTTCATTGTTTCAGATGTGGTAGTCCTAGTCATGGTGCGTCCTTTCCCAAATGTCCTGCTATCGGAAAGGAATGCAACAGATGTGGTAGACAAGGACATTTTAGTAATTTATGCAAAACCACTACAGGAACCACTTCAGGAAATATTAATAGGAATAGAGTTTCTTTTGTTACTGATTCTTTGCAAGAAGTTGATGTTCCTGGGGAAGATAATGAGAATGTTTGTGAAAGAGGAATAGTTGTTTCAATTGTTGATGATAATGAACATGATAGTGAACAGGATTTGATTCATCTTAAACAACCTGAATGTATAGTACATGTTTTAGGTGTAGATCTTAAATTAATGGCTGACTCAGGTTCGCCTTGGACAATCATCACCAAGCAGTATTTCACTGAAATGTTTGAGGGCATTGTCAATCTTGAGGATCTTAGAGTTCCTGACATAATTGCCAGAACTTTCCTTGAGTCTGTTATCCCTATGGAAGGATATTTGGGAGCAGACATGCTTTTTAGAGGTCGAATGAGGTTCATTAAGATATACGTTGCTACAAAAGGAGTGAATGTGCTTGGATGGAGAGATCAATGGAGTTTTGGTATTACTCTCAATCCCAGGAAATTAGATCCCATTGTTATGATTGATGATTGTGTAAAAGAAACTCACTCTGTTAAAGCTATAACTGGTACTGAGACATGGATAAATGAGATCATTAAGTTGTTTCCCAAAGTTTTTTCAAAGACATTGGGAAAGTTACATAACTTTCAACACTTGATCAGACTTAAGAAAGGAACCATTCCTGTTACACAGAAATTAAGAAATGTTCCCATAAATGTCAGAGATGATCTTAAAATACTTTTGAAAAATTTAATTGATGATGACATTATTGAAGAAGTTGAATCTTCCGAATGGGTTTCGCCCATCGTTTTAGCCCGAAAATCTGATCAAAGTCTCAGGCTATGTGTAGATCTAAGAGCCCTCAACTCAAACATTATAGTGGACTGCCATCCCCTTCCTAACATAAACGAGGTTGTATGTATGTTGGAGGGAGCGAAAGTTTTTTCCACATTTGATTTGCGATCAGCATATCACCAAATTGTGTTAGCAGATGAATCCAAGCAGTTGACAGCTTTTCTCACTCCTGAGGGTTTATTTCAGTATAAAAGAATGCCTTTTGGTTTGGCCTCTGCGGCATCAGTTTTCCAACGCACTATGCATCATATTTTTAAAGATCTCTACAAGTTTGTGAGGTGTTTTCAAGACGACATTCTTGTGTTCTCTCCTGATAATGTGTCTCACAGAGATCATGTCATGGAGGTCTGTAAGAGGTTGGGAATGCATGGTCTCACACTAAAGGACAACAAGTGCAAAATGTTTTGTGAGTCTGTAGAATATCTCGGACACACCCTTACGGGCAATGGTGTTGTTCCGAAGAAATGCTTAGTTGAAGCTATTCTTAAAGCACCATGTCCTGACAACAAGGAAAAGTTACTCTCTTTCAATGGCTTGTGTGAATACTATAGCAAATTCATTAAAGGGTTTGCAACCAAGATGGAACTTTTGAGAGAGTTGACAAGACAGAAAGTAGAGTTTTACTGGGGTGAGAAACAAGAGTCTGCTTTTCAAGTCATCAAGCATGATATTGCCAATGCTCCTACATTGAAACCGTTCTGTGTCAATAAACTGTGCGTGGTCACTGTTGATGCTAGTGAGTATGGGTTAGGAGGGGTTTTATCACAAAAGTGTGGGAATGATGAGTGGTGTGTGGCGTTTGCTTCCCGTACTTTGAGTGAGACAGAAAGGAAGTATTCTGTCATTGAGAAAGAACTTTTAGGATGTGTCTGGGGAGTAGAACATTTTCGGAATTTTCTATGGGGTAGTCGTTTTCTATTGAAAACGGACCATAAACCGCTGGTTTCCATACTTTCCCCTGGTGGTGGTCGGAACGCCACAGCACGGATTGCTAGACTGATGTCTCGTTTACAAGAGTACAATTTTGAGGTAGAGTATTTTCCTGGAAGGAGCAATGTTACGGCCGACTGTCTTTCTAGGCTTCCTTGTGAATCTGATTCTATTGCAGATGACAAAGGACAAGAGGATGTTGAGTTTGTTGCCTCTTTAAGGGATTTTTTAGGAGATGAATTTTCTTCCATTTCAGAATCTGTTTGGGATAATGCTGTCACATGTGACAAGAATTGGGGTACTCTTAAAGAGTATATCTTGAAGGGTTGGCCTAATAGCAACATGGTACCTCCAGAATTGAAGTCTTTTCATCAAGTGCTTAGTGAATTGGAAGTTGACAATGATTTGGTTTTCAAAAACGGAAAGTGTGTACCTCCTGAGGATATGCAAGAGGAAATTATTAGGCTTGCTCATGAGTGCCATCTAGGCATGTCCTCCATGAAGAGATTAGTGAGAACTAGTTTTTGGTGGCCAGGAATGGATAAGATGATTGACAGAGTGGTTCGTGAATGCTCTATATGTGTCAGCAGTGACAAAATGTTGAAGACCTACCCTGCTCCACTCATACCTATTTCCTGGCCAGAGAATCCTTGGAGGAAGCTGGCACTAGATATATCCGGTCCTTTCAATTGTCTACCTCAAGATGCCCGTTTTGCATTGGTGTTAATAGACTACCATTCCAAATGGCCTGAAGTTAGGTTTGTGTCTTCTGCTTCCTCGCAGGTCATTGTTGAATTCCTCAGAGAAGTTTTTGCAAGAGAAGGTAGCCCTGAGGTTTTGATTACCGATAATGGGGTGCAATTGATTTCTTCTGAAGTAGAGGATTATCTCAAGTCTTGTGGGATTAAACATATCACTACACCCCTTTACGAACCACAAGGTAATGGACAGGTAGAAAGGTTTAATCGCGTCTTGAAAGATGCTGTTGAATGGGCAAGGAAGACTCCTAATGTGTGGAAAAAGATTATCAGAGAAAGGTTATGGCTGTATAGAATAACTCCCCACTCAGTTACTGAGCTTAGTCCTTTCCGTTTATTGAGAGGAAGGGAACCCGTGTCAAAGTTGTGTCCATGGTGGATGAAAGAGAAGTTTAGCTCTTCTGCTGTTTCTTCTCCTGCTGACGTGCGTAGCACTTCTTTGAGAGTCAAACATCATCAGGAGAAGATGAAGGAATATCATGATTCTAAGTACAATGTAAGAGTTCCTGATTTTGTTGTGGGAGATCTTGTCAGGATACGCAAACCTGGGTTTCTGATTAAAGGGTCTTCCAAGTTTGGGCCTATTCGAAAGGTTGTAAAAGTTAACACCCACAGCGTTATAACTAATGATGGCAAAGTCTGGAATGTCAGACGTGTGGTTAAGTGTTCTAATCTTCACACTCCTGCTTTTGACAATGTTAAGCCTCCTGTTAAAAATGATTCTGTTTCTTCTAGGGTCAAAATTAACAAGAGAAGTGTTAATGTACCACTTAGGTTTAGAAATTGATTCAGTTCTCTATCTTTTTCACATTTTTATTGTTCTACAAAAATGTTTGCTTTTCCTTTTGTAAAAATGCTTGCCCTTTCCATTATAGGCCTAATTTCTTCATGCTTCTTCTGTTCTCTTCTTTCTTCTATCCTTTTCCTTCCGCTTCCTTTTCTCTGAACTGTTTTCTTCTTTTCTTTTCCTTCTTTTCTTTTCTTTTTAGGGATAAGATGTGTTGTATTCCACATGCAATGATGTATGTATCTCTTTAAGTAAGTTCTGCCTATTGTTGCTTTACAAACCTTGCACTACAATCTGTTACTATGGGTCAAGAGTTCTAGATTCCAGTCTGCATAACTACTGGACCTGTCCTGCTGAGCAGATGCTGTACTGTGTTTCTCTACTGAAATAAATCTTCTTTAATCAACTATCCTGGAGTGGATTACTACAGAGGCCTTGTTGGGAAGATAAAAGAGTTCGCTCAGAGCCTTGGTGGTAACACAAAAGAGCGATGATACTTCCTCAGGATGTAACGTAGGTACAACTAACTTGGACTGGGCAGTAGCCAGAAGTGTTGAAATGGATAGGACTTTCTCTTCGTCCATAATAATATTACTCCATTTTAAGCGCCTACCGCAAGTGGAGGGATGAAGCTCCTGGTGGGCAAGCATTGAAAGGGACGTATGTACCCCGAGTACTCCGTTCAAAAAGGACGAAGAACAAGGTAGAGCAGGTTGTGGTCACTCTCTACTGAGGGGAGTACCTCCATATCCAGCAAGTGGCCCCAGGAGTTTACGTTGAGGAGGATGTAATCTATTCTAGACGTATGATCCACCCTATTATAGGTATGCGCTCCAGATGGGTCCAGAGACGTCCTACCATTCACTGCCCTAAGATCGAATTCCAAGGTTAGGGAGTAGATTTGAACCGCCACTTGAGACCACCTTCTAATCGGAGGTAAGGTCAAAGCTGGTATACCTCACCTGTTGTCATCGTCAACAGTCCCCAAAGAGTCTTCCAATCCAAGAGGCTCAAACGTACAGTTAAAGTCACCTGCGACTCGAACATGGGAACTATCGGAGCCCCTCCTTAACAGGGATTCTAACTCTGAAACTGTAGGCGAGAGTAGACCTCCCTTTGTGCCCCTAACATAGATATTAAAAATGTCTAGGGCTAGCCCTTTCTTGGGTCCTTTGAGAGATATACTCAAAAGATCAAGTGAATCAGTCACACGCTGGATAACCTGACAGCCGGGTGAGATAGCGACCCATATGAGAAGACCTCCAGAGGGGCGGCCTTTCCCAGAAGGGGATGGTACTGCTGGCAGGAAAAAGGATGAGTATCCTACCTTGTGGCAAGGCTCCCTACTCCAAGTTTCTTTGAAGATACAGATGGAGTAACCCTCCACTAGGGTGTTCCAGTCCAGAACAGCCAACTTCCTTGTAATCCCAGAAACATTCCAGCTAAGAATCTTTATGACAGGATCGGCCAGAGTTGGCTCTACGTGGGGTACAAGGTTAGGAGCCCGCTCCCCCTCGGGAAGTGAGCAAAGGGCACTGATTCCCTGCTTAGACCCATTGCCAGGATTATCACCCTGTGTCTGGGGACCACACTCAATAGGGGTATTGTTTCAATAACCTGGGGTCCTTCCGTATGTCCCCAGCCATGGGGTTTGCTGATAGGGCACACAGAAGGGGTCATATCCGAGGAGGGCAAAGTTATGCCAACCTCTGTCATCCGGAACGGTGCCAAGATGATTGCCAACTGATCTTGGGTAGAAAAATGTCAAATCAACTACTCTAATGCCAGCACTACTAGTACCTAGTGTCATATAGCTACTTCTTTTCTACATATTGTGTTAAGTTAGCATGAGTTTATTAAATGTTTGCACGCCGTTTTTCATTCTTGCTTCACTTTTGCACACAACACATAATTGTTGTTTTAGCTTTCAACCCAGAAGAGCTTCGTGATTTACTAGAGAAATAATATGTTATTGCTCTGATATCAGTTTTGTTCTGCACTCTGTCTGCACACCGAGTGCTGAAGGCTACACGGATAACTTAACCCAGTGTTGTTGTAAGGTCTGATCTTCGCACCCTTATAGACATAATACACATGCTGCTGCCAAAATCGGGCTCTAGGCGAGTTTTATATTGTGATACTGAACGCACAAAAACACACTTGATATGCTTCGCATGCAGAGAGCTGGTGGGAGGTGATGTGATCGTCCTGCCACTGAGATTTTAAGGTATGGACCCGCCCTGCTAAAACCCAAATGAGACCTTCATAGATATAATATACTATGCTAAATAGGGAGAGTGTGAATTAGACATTGTTAATTTCTATTCATTTCAGCATATTAGTATGCTCTCACCATTCGCCTTTTATGGACTGATAACTATGCTGATAACTTTGTTGCTTATAATATGTTTGTTAGTATTATACAAGATACTGCGTTTGAGAACCTTGCATTAGTAAATAAATATTTCAAACGTGCACGTGTCCTCTTTTACTCCTCGTTCTGGTTTGTGATGATTATATAACGAAAGAGTGTTCATGTGTTCTACGATTCCTGAGGTACTCTAAGTTCATGTTCTGGTCTGTCTAAGCATTGGGAGTTTGTTATGACCAATGAGACACTGTAGCTAGCTCGGTAAGGGGATTTTGGGTACTGAGGTGAGTTTTGGGCCATCCTAATTCACCGAGGTTCCAGGTCTCTATGCACAGTTCTGTAGGAGAACGGAATTCCCGCTACATGGCGCCCATACGTTGTTGGCATTATATCATGACACTCGAGTAGTATATCATTCAAACCTTAACCCCTTCACTGATATTTCCGGTAAACGGTGGTGTCAGAAAAACCTACCTATTTTTGAAATAGGTCTTTTCCAGCTTGATTCTTACTAAAACGGTTTCCGTGAATTACGACCCAGTTGTGCTACAAAGTTTACTTTGTTTTTTCTCTTTCCTGTGCTTTCATGGCTGCCGTGGACATTCCGCTGCATAGTCGCATTGCGGTGCGAGATCATTTGCGGGCTTACAATGTTCCACTTGAAGGCTTGGCTGTGATTATGGTGGTGAGTGCGGAATATGCTTACCCTTACAAACTCTTTTATTCATGGGTGACATTTCCGGCAGTGGACGCAAATTCAGGCGTATTCCACACGTACACTCCCACTGTTGTACCTAATGTGTATATTCCGTACAGAGCACAGGAAGACCCTATTGATGTTTGGCAGCATGGAGTTTAGTTTGGTGGCGCCCTACCCCACTCTTTAACCGCTCCGAGTTTGGGTCCTTTGTCCATTCCAGGCGCTAGTTGGCCTGTTTTGGCTGGATTTACTCCTCATCCTCTACACGGCAATTGTAATTTGGCTGAAATACAACGACTACATGTAGTCACGATTGCCGTGATTAGAGCATTAGTGCATTACATGGGCCGTAATCTTCCAGGTGGAGCCCCGGGGGGTGCGGCGTTTCCGGCAGGGCAGGGTAGGGTGGTTTGAAAATTAGCCCCATCATGGTCAATGCTGTAATGGGCAAGAAGCCCCAGGAAGAGGATGATTTTCCTTTCTGGCTTGCCGAGAAATTTGACCAGCTGGAAGCTGTATTTCCTAATACGACTCCTGGTGAAAAACACTGGATTCTTACGCTTAGTTTGCCGAAGGTATTGGCTCCTGAACTTGTTGTCTGTGAGACATGGGGAAAGACTTTTGCAGCGAACTACGCACGGTGCTACGGCACCCCGTCTATGTTTGTGCTGTCTTCGGTCCTTAAACGTGTTCAAGATGATCACGGACCGGAATCTGCGGTCGAGTTGGGTATGTGCCTGTGTGGCACCTTTGTCGTAGTTTGCGATCTAATCCTTGCTAATGTCAAGGGAGATGCAGTGAACTTTCAGGTTGCTAACGCGTTAGCGGCGCTTGCTGAGGCCGAGAAGCCCCGTCAGTTAGCGAGAATTATTGTTGCGGCTTATAAGACCGTTGGTCGCAATAGGAGGGGCGTTAAGCCTTTTTCTGCTAAAGATAAAAAGCAGCCCCAGGGACAAACTTCGGAGACTGAGGTTCAGCCCAAGTCCAATAAACAAAATTGGCCTAAAAAACAGGAACAGGGAAGGCAACCGCAACAACAACAAACACAGGTTTCTCGCCCTGCATCTCCGTTACCTACGCAGTTGGAACATGTTTATGACTTGCGCGACCGCGCGACGATTAAGACTCCTGATAGATTTAAGGCTTCTGACCAACGCTCTCCTCGTTCCTTTCAGGACTCATCGGCTCCAACGACCGGTGGTGGAGGGGGCGGCAGGGGTCGGGGTGGTCAGCAAGGACGTGACCAGCCCCGCCCGAGGAACGGTGCAGAAAAGCAGGAGGGCTCTACGCCTAGGATACCACAGTTTGCAAAGAAGAAAGTCGCAGCCTTAACAGCCCATCAATATGCCCCATATAGTGAGAATGCGGCTTCGGAATCTGACGTGGGCTCTGACCTTGCTGGACAGCGCGGCGGAGATAACCATAGTGAGAGAGGCGCTCCGTCCACTACTGAAGGTGACAGCGACTGATACATATGTTGTCATTGAAACAGCTGACACAAGAGTTGCTCCCCCTGATAGACTTTTTGAAATTGTCCTGTTAATTGAAGGTGACATACAGCGAACCATAAAAGGGGTATTTTGTGAAAATCTTTCGTCTACATATGACATTTTGCTTTCGGAGGCTGACTGGCCCCCACCTTTTGTGCTCGCAGCTCCGCGAGGGGAGGAGGTAATCCTCCCCAGTTTCGCTAACACAGTCTCGAAGGAGAATGCGCAGCATTTTGCAGAAGAGTGGGCTCTAAATCTGGCGCCGGCTGTGTACCGGAATCAATGTGGGTGGGATAAATTGTCCCCGCGCCACAAGATACCTTTACGGTCTCAGCCACAGCCTCAACCTCAATATCCCATAAGACGTGAAGCGAAAGCTTCCGTCGCGGCAATCCTTGAACAATTGGAATATCAAGGTGTAATTGAAATGTGTTTGTCACCGATGATTAACCCTCTTTTTACTGTAAACAAGCCTGACGGTTCGTTTCGTTTGGTTTTGGATTACCGGCATTTAAACTCGCATTGCCGTGACTGTGCAGTACAGAATACTCACGGCTCTGCTCTTGTGAATAGTCTTGTGCGTAAGCGGTTTAAGACCACGCTTGACATTTCTAATGGTTTCTATGCCCACCAATTGGATGCTATGAGTTCCCAATGGACCAGTTTTACATGCGGCGGTGTCAAAAAACACTTTCGGCGTCTCCCTATGGGCTATAAGAATAGTCCTGGGGTTTTTTCCGCCCGCATAGTCTCCCTTTTGGAGAGAATCGACCCGGATGCTTGTTCATATGTGGATCATATATATCTCACAGACGACAAACTTTGGGAGCATCTGTGTTGAGTAAACGGAATTATTTGTACCTTTGCAAACTTAGGTTACAAATTCAACTTTGCAAAATCGCACATTGCAGAGTGCACAGTGTTGTTTCTGGGCTACGAGCTTAACAATGAAGGAAAGGGATTGGCTCCTCACTTCCTGGAGAAATGCGCACAATTGCGCGCTCCGACAACACTGAAAAAATTACAATCTTTACTGGGCTTTTTGAATTTCGGGAGAACTTACATTCCGGAATATGCCCAGCGTATCAAGCCTTTGTATGCTTTGATACAACCATCTTTTTCCAAGTCATGCTGGCTGCCTGAGCATTCGGCTATACTGCAGTCTTTGCAGGCTGATCTGCTCGCTTCTAAATTCTTACTGACTCGTGATAATCGGCCCAACCTGGTGATAAGAATTATCCCTGGGACGGTAGGTTTCACGTACCTGACTTTTAATGAAGGAGACACAGTACCTATTGCTTACAAGTCACACTTGTACACTTCGGCTGAATTGCGCTTTTCCACTGTGGAGAAAGTTTTGACGGCTGTGCAGATGGCAATTCTTAAAGAACGTGCCCTGTCACAGGGAAAACGCATGTTGGTTGTTACCCCGTGTCCTGCCTTGGAGGCAGTCACAAAAGCCAGTGTACCTAATTCTAAAGCTTTGCACCCTCGGTGATTCAATGGGCAGCGTCCTTGTCATCTCAGGATGTCATGTTTATTTTTGACGCCACATTAAGGTCGCAGGAGTACTTACAGTATGAATTCGTTCATCCCGCTCCTTTAGCAATGCGACCCCTGGAGGATTTCCATTGCATCATTTACACCGATGGTTCAGCGCAGGTTGCGCATGGCTCTAAACATGCCTACGTTTCCGCATGTGCCATTGTGGTCGGTGCCATGGTGAACGATGAGTTCAAGTCCAGTGTCGTGCACACGCAGACACTTGGGGACTGCACTGCACAATTGGCAGAGCTTTGTGCTTTGATGCTTGCATTGGAGTACGCAGATCCTAGGGTGACTACTCTTATCGTAAGTGATTTGCCTGTGGTACCTTCCATTCGGATCAGGGTCCGGCTTTCGCCTCTAAGGCGTATAAGGATGCTATGGTTTTGTTGGGGGTCCAAGTCAAGTTTTCGTCTCCGTACAGACCTGAGGATAACAGTGTAGTGGAACGAATGAACCGTGACTTAAAGCAATCTTTGACAGCTCGAGTTATAGGCACTGGCAGAAACTGGCTGGCCCACCTCAATGGCGTGCAGCGTGCTCCTAATAATCTCCCTAGAAGGTCTCTGGGTGGGCAGACCCCGTACGAAATGCTCTTTGGTATCAAGATGTACGTCCCTGACCTCGACGGTCTAGACTGCTTGGCTCAAGCCACGGCCTTTGACGTAGATGAACATTGTGCTGTTTCACAGGACATACAAAAGACCAGAGACAGTCTTGCAAAAGAACATTTGCCCTCCACATCGGATGATGCCTTGCAGATCCCGGTAGTTGGCTGGCTACCCAAAGTTGGAGAACTGGTTAGAGAGAAGATCGACAACAAGAAAGAATTTGGTCCTTCCTATCGAGCACCGGTCCCCGTTCTTGGAGTGAAGGGCACGAGAACAGTCATTTTACCACCACTTCCAGGTCGTAAGGAAAACAGGTTTATCTCAATTTGACAATGTCAAGATACACAGGGTGGCCGATTCTTCATAGTATGACACCGGCAGTCTCATGTCCTTCGATTGTGAGAAATTCTGTTTTGGCCATTACTGCAGCTGCTGAGCCAGAAGTGGCCTTAGAGATGCCTGTCATTTCCAATCCTTTGCTAAACAATTTCCCAGTTAATAACAATGATGACCTCCATTATTCCTTTCCTGCTGATTTATCGATGCCTGATTTACAAACACGTTTGGCCACAGACTCTAGATTCTCATTTGACTCTGCTTCAGTGACTTCGACAAAACCCTCCAGTTGTGCAATCTATGCCTCTTTATTCAAAAAACATTTTTTGGTTCCCCCTTGGACATATATTTGGCCAATGCTTTTTTCAGTATACCTTTTTATGTCATTTGGTTTTGTGTTTTATTTTTTTCGACTCATGGATGGACACTATGTCGAGGAGAGAACATGCATTCGGCATCTTAATGGAACTTTGGCCCCCTTATCCTTTTCCCATTCTGCACACAGGCTGAAAAGAGACTTGAACTTTGTTAACATCACAGCATGGCCGGTTCTTGATGGGATTGTGTGGGATGCAGTGAAATTCAAATTCATGGCCCAACTGAAGTGGTTAATGTCCCAAATGTACTTAGAGTGAACATGGGGGATGTGGTTAAACAAAACATACGTTCTGATGATTGGAATGTTCAGGCTGTAGAATCATTATTTACTGATTTAAAATATTATGCTGCCTTTGATGCTAAGGATTTATATTTAGAATCTGCTAAGTATGGTGACTTATTTTGCTTTCAACATTATGGTAATCATTTCCTGCATAAAACAAGTTCCAGAAGGAGTACTGTAAATTACACACAGTGGGAACATTGCCCAGCACCATTACAAGGCAGCTCCAGTACATTTTTGAAGAAGTACACTTACTTTACCGACTTTAATCAATCAAGTCCTGAGTCCTTTTATTTTAAGATGACACAGAAGCCCATGTCCAAAGTTAGACTTACCGATACTAAATTGTTGTATTCGAAGTCCTTCCTAGACAAGTTAGCTATAGAAGGCTATGAGCTGTGGAAGGAAACCATTGACCTTAAATCGGTTTGGGGTTCTAAAAGTTGGCAGGTACAAGGCACTGAGGCTTTGCACCGTGCATGTCTCATCCCGAATCATATGTTGTTTTTGAATTCTACTATTTCTCAGACAACGTGCTTTGGATTGTCTACTTCAAAAAAGTTAAATACTCCTACTGTCCCTGATTTGGAAGAATATCCTGGTTGGGATAATTACACAACATTTTCCATTAGAGAATTGCAGACATTACTAGGTAATGCATCATTTAATGTGTCCGTTTTGATCCAAAGGGTTGGCTGCTATGGCACAGAAGCTCTGACTCTTGCCAGCATCGGTTTCTGGGTTTAACTGAAGGTTTTACACGAATCAGGCCTGATCCACGTTTTGATCCTGACCACACTGTTACAACATATTCTGTTGCCAAATTATGTCAAAATTGGTTACAACATTCTACATTAGCTGCTGTTAAATTACATCTATCTAAGCTGACTGATGAGGTGGATATTAATGATTTCATTAATAGGCCCGGCAAGTGGTAGATCTAAACGTTGGATTTATGCTGCTTACAATGAAATTTGGAAGCTATCACAGATTGAAGCTGCAAGCGCCTGAGAGCAATTGATCAAGCAAATTTAGAAAAGGTGCTTGCAGTTGTCGATAACAGTATTAACATGCTTTCTTCCCGCATATACACGTTGAATAACATTGTTTCTTCTGTAGTTGATATTGTAAATGATGAGGTGTCTGTTTTATACCATGGCCAAAATCAACTGCGTTCTGTGATGCAGTTTGCATGGACTCTACAGACTCTCAAATCTGGCCGTGCGCCATGGAATTACATGAACGTTTCCTCCCTCTTTTCCCCATTTAATTTGACTGACAAACAGCGCATACTTTCAATGCGAGATGCATCATTTTCCATGTTACACATTGAGAGGTTGGAATCTTTACCATTCTCTGTTGCTGAGGCCGCTGATGCAACGTGGCTTATCCACGGATTAATTACATTACCATTCGCGTTGTACAAATTCACTAGTTGTATGCGACATGTGGCAATAGGACGTTATGAACCGTTAGGAGGTGCCTTCCTCCATGAAGCATGGTCTCTTCCCTTCACATATAGGTGCCTGAAAGACGACAGAGAAGTTTATCTGAATGGAGAAGAATGCACAGAGTCCCCTGACCATTCATTAATATGCAGACACATTCAATTGCATGGTTCCTGCAACCAGGAGCGGCCTAATCTGGCCTGTGTTTTGAAAGGGACTCCTGTACCCGCAATAGTTCCCACGTTTACACTTTTGGCAAATGGTAGTTATTTGCTGTTGAATAACGAGGAGTTGTTGTGGTCTTATTGTCGATATCGCTTATGTGGTAACTGTATCTGAGCGTGTGGTGTGCTGCAAAAATGTAATGTATCCCCCTACGCATGGGAATTCAGATGTTTCCATCTGGCCGTGCATCCCAACCTTGAAAGCAGAGTTCAATGGTATGACTAGAATAAGAGCCCTTTTTGTCTCAGAAAGAGGTGGCCCTGAGTTTGGCCCGAGAAACATTTGTCCTTCACATAGCTAACATACGCACAGAAGTGCAAGCGCTTTTAAATACTGATTTACTGTTACATTTCAGCGAGTTGGTTCATCAAATCTTTAATGCCTCCTCCACTTCCGGCCTGGCTCACTTTTTTAAATTAGTTTGAAGTGGTCTCGTGACTTCATTTGAAAAAATATTTGGGGTCATCCCTGCCTTTTTTCATTCTATTTTTTCGAGCTTGTTCTGAGGATTCCCTGTCTTGCTGGCTTTAGCTGCAGGTGTTTTGGTGATATTTTGCTTCATTACAAATGGCTGCCCATCCTGCATTAGGATTTACAAAAAGGGGGTGGTGATGAACAGAGTGTCTGAGTTAAACAGACCACTCTTACCCAGTCCAAAGATCAGGACTTGATCCATCACTATTATTTATCTCACTGCCCCATCCCAGCTCAGAACCTGGCTATATGCAAATCAGTCTGTCCCTGGCCCAGTGCATCATGGGAACAGGGCAGACTAAACTACCAAGCCAATTCTTCACCAGAAAGGAGACAAGCTACCGGGGACCGGTTTCTGGCATTTCAGCCTTCTTCGACCCGGCTTGCTTGAATCCTGATGGAGCAGTGAGAAAGGGACTCATGTCTGAGTATACCCTGCCACACCTATAGTGGCCAAAAACGATTTACAAAAAGGGGGTGGTGATGAACAGAGTGTCTGAGTTAAACAGACCACTCTTACCCAGTCCAAAGATCAGGGCTTGATCCATCACTATTATTTATCTCACTGCCCCATCCCAGCTCAGAACCTGGCTATATGCAAATCAGTCTGTCCCTGGCCCAGTGCATCATGGGAACAGGGCAGACTAAACTACCAAGCCAATTCTTCACCAGAAAGGAGACAAGCTACCGGGGACCGGTTTCTGGCATTTCAGCCTTCTTCGGCCCGGCTTGCTTGAATCCTGATGGAGCAGTGAGAAAGGGACTCATGTCTGAGTATACCCTGCCACACCTATAGTGGCCAAAAACGATTTACAAAAAGGGGGTGGTGATGAACAGAGTGTCTGAGTTAAACAGACCACTCTTACCCAGTCCAAAGATCAGGGCTTGATCCATCACTATTATTTATCTCACTGCCCCATCCCAGCTCAGAACCTGGCTATATGCAAATCAGTCTGTCCCTGGCCCAGTGCATCATGGGAACATGGGAGCATTAGGAGCAGAAGAGCCCCTCCTGTCACTGCTGCGCAACGGGATGCTTGATTACTATGGCACCCTGCCGCTTGCGACCTTAAGCACGGCGTTTGGATTATCGTTTCGATTTTCCTATTTCTCATGTGTCCAGCCTGTGTTTCATTGCCTGAGCTGCGATTTCCACTGGGCCCTTGATTTGTGTCTCTGTTTGGCGGTGTCTCCTGAAGTCGACTTTAATCATCTGATGAGCCCCGTAGTTGCTCACGAGTTGGTTTGTACTGGCGAAAGGATTATGGCCTTGGCAGCGATGCATGGACTAATGGGTCGTTGGGATATAATCGCAGCAGCGCATGAGTTCTTGGCAAGGAGCTTTCTTGAGAACCCACTGAGTTGTCCTCTGATGTTAATAGAGGATCCAGTGACGGAGCAGCACATATGTTCCTTCCCACTAATTAATTGGAGGGCTGAACTGTTTTCGGATGATGACAGTGATTTCTTATTGGAGGCTGTGGCTGCATATTTTCCATATTCGATTCTATCGTAAGATGCCATGGAGTTTATTTTACTTATTTCGGCATGTGCTTTTTATATTTTTGGACAGTGCCCCTTTTTCATGTGTGAACAATTTTTATATACGTCCCAGACCTATTGACTTATATTTTCAAAGGTTGGATCAATTACATTTGGCCACTATAGGCCTGCATATATACGTTTGGAGAATAGATTAGTTCATTATTATTGAACTCTGTTTTCAGGTTAAGCCCCTTCAATGTTCTGCCTTTAGATGTTTTTTTTGACAGTGCTCTGATCATTGGGGGGGTGTCATATAGCTACTTCTTTTCTACATATTGTGTTAAGTTAGCATGAGTTTATTAAATGTTTGCACGCCGTTTTTCATTCTTGCTTCACTTTTGCACACGACACATAATTGTTGTTTTAGCTTTCAACCCAGAAGAGCTTCGTGATTTACTAGAGAAATAATATGTTATTGCTCTGATATCAGTTTTGTTCTGCACTCTGTCTGCACACCGAGTGCTGAAGGCTACACGGATAACTTAACCCAGTGTTGTTGTAAGGTCTGATCTCCGTACCCATATAGACATAATACACATGCTGCTACCAAAATCGGGCTCTAGGCGAGTTTTATATTGTGATGCTGAACGCACAAAAACACACTTGATATGCTTTGCATGCAGAGAGCTGGTGGGAGGTGATGTGATCGTCCTGCCACTGAGATTTTAAGGTATGGGCCCGCCCTGCTAAAACCCAAATGAGACCTTCATAGATATAATATACTATGCTAAATAGGGAGAGTGTGAATAAGACATTGTTAATTTCTATTCATTTCAGCATATTAGTATGCTCTCACCCTTCGCCTTTTATGGACTGATAACTATGCTGATAACTTTGTTGCTTATAATATGTTTGTTAGTATTATACAAGATACTGCGTTTGAGAACCTTGCATTAGTAAATAAATATTTCAAACGTGCACGTGTCCTCTTTTACTCCTCGTTCTGGTTTGTGATGATTATATAACGAAAGAGTGTTCATGTGTTCCACGATTCCTGAGGTACTCTAAGTTCATGTTCTGGTCTGTCTAAGCATTGGGAGTTTGTTATGACCAATGAAACACTGTAGCTAGCTCGGTAAGGGGATTTGGGTACTGAGGTGAGTTTTGGGCCATCCTAATTCACCGAGGTTCCAGGTCTCTATGCACAGTTCTGTAGGAGAACGGAATTCCCGCTACACTAGATTCAGGTTAGAAATTAGCTGAGCTACCCTGGGGTCCTTGAAATTAACCACCACACAGTCCCCCTCAAAGCGCTTATGACCACAACCTACCCATCCTTCCTTTCTGACACCCAGAATCAGCCCATCTAGTTCCCTGGGCAGTGGTCTATTAATCCTTAACCAGAGCATGGTTTTATTTTTTAACGTCTGGTAGGATTCTTGCAGCCCAACCAACAAAGGTGGTACGTTGGTAAGGATGGCAACAAAGGGATGGCAGTCTGGGTGGCAGATTCATAGGAGGTATTCTACGGGCCACTTTGGAAGGAAATGTATTGGGCTGGCTAGTGAGGGGAGGAATAGGGCTGGTCATTCTAGTTTGGGCTAGCTCATGACAATTACTAGTTCCAGGGTTCCTCGGTTTAGAAGTATTATTAGTACCAGTGGCCTCGGCGCCTACGTGCTTCTTGTGTTGGGTTTTATTTGCCCTTGGTTGGTCTGATAGATGGGATGTATTCTTATGGATTTGTCCTGGATTACGAGGCCCCCCTTTAGCAGTAACAACAGGAGAAGGAAGGGACTCTGGCACAGGCACCCCACTTACCATTCCACTTACATTGGATGAATCATGAGGAATGGTAGAGGTCGCCCTAGCCACTTGATCCCCCCATGTCACTATCCCCAGTTCTAGAGTGTAATTTGATTAAGGATTTGGTTGAGAAAAAGTTATCTAATGTTGCTTGTTCAAAGCTGTCCAAACGATCCGCTAGCCTTTTGACTCGTTCTACAATAGGGGTCAATAGAGCTTTCATCAATTTCTCTATCTGGGTGATTAATGGTATATCTGGGGATATGATCACGGCAGAAGCCGTCGCCGGAGTGTCACATGGTTTAACTAGTGTCTCTCTAGGAGACACCCCCCGTGTTAGCCTGAACACAACCTAAACCCGCCCCTTTGGACTTTTGAGATGCTCCCACTCTTAATCCAAGTTTCCTTATTTTCTTGAGGGGTTTAGGATTACAACCGTTTCGGGGGCTAGTGATCCTTTTCCTTTTAGTTTGGAGGATTTTAGAAGCTGCATGGGATAACACGACTGGTAAAGCAGTAAGTTCCTTGTTAGTAGAAGTGGTATTTTATGTAAGCATGGGGGGAGGAATGTTAGTAGAGTCTAGGACCAAGAGCTCATTTCCGCTCGGGGGATCTAGATCTAACGTACTCTCCACCCTGACAGGACTGAGCGACAGGGATCTTTTGTGGGGCTTTTCCAAGGGTAGGCAAACAATCAAGTCAGGCTCGGTTAAGGGTGGGGAAGAGGGAACCGACACCAGAGAGCCCAGGGATGCCCGCTTCTCTAAGGGGAGTTTGAGAAGTTCGATAGATTGCCTGCGCTCAGCACGTCTCTCAGCTAAGGCAATCTCTCTGTCGATCTCACGAGTAGCCCTAGAGAAGTACTTGTCTAGAGGACCCAAGATTGCAACCCCTACCGTAGGCGGAAGGGGATTCAGTGGGGGAGTAGATTGAAGTGAAGACATATTTTTGCGGTCTTACTGCACGAGGATGGGACAAGGTCGCTGTATACCGCAACTGGAGCACATAGGAAACAGATAGATACTTGTAATACAATCCATGTAGAATGCTCCTCAAGATAACAGCTCACTATACCTTTACACAATCTAGTCCGATAGTTTGAAGCTGGATATCAGAGAGTGGGCCCAGCCCAGCCTCCTTCATCCCCTGATGGCCACAGATGGCCCTCCCGGGCTTCTCCCGGTACGCTCCTGCGCAGCGGTGGTAGGTTGTAGTCCTATTGGATAAGGTCTGCCCAGGGTGCAGGGCTAGCAGGGAGAGCGGGCCAGGTGTTTCCAATTGGCCAAGCAGGGACTCCTGGGAGATGGAGTCCCCGCGCTATCGCTCGCAGCCCTGCACTGCCCCTAGGCTCCCCGGTAGGGTCAGCAAGTCCCTCACAAACCTCCTCCATGACGTGGGACCCGCGAAGCGGTTTCCGCGAGTTGTTGGCTGAAAGTGAACAGAGCAGCCCAGCAGGATAATCCACGGCACAAACACGATGCAAAGAGAGTCCCGCCGGTCGGTGATCTGGGAGAGTTTTTCAGGTAACCGGTGCTCAGGGGGCGGGGCTAGCAGGGAGAGCGGGCCAGGTGTTTCCAATTGGCCAAGCAGGGACTCCTGGGAGATGGAGTCCCCGCGCTATCGCTCGCAGCCCTGCACTGCCCCTAGGCTCCCTGGTAGTGTCAGCAAGTCCCTCACAAACCTCCTCCATGACGCGGGACCCGCAAAGCGGGTTCCGCGAGTTGTTGGCTGAAAGTGAACAGAGCAGCCCAGCAGGATAATCCACGGCACAAACACGATGCAGAGAGAGTCCCGCCGGGCGGTGATCTGGGAGAGTTTTTCAGGTGACCGGTGCTCAGGGGGCGGGGCTAGCAGGGAGAGCGGGCCAGGTGTTTCCAATTGGCCAAGCAGGGACTCCTGGGAGATGGAGTCCCTGCGCTATCGCTCGCAGCCCTGCACTGCCCCTAGGCTCCCCGGTAGTGTCAGCAAGTCCCTCACAAACCTCCTCCACGACACGGGACCCACGAAGCGGGTTCCACGAGTTGTTGGCTGAAAGTGGACAGAGCAGCCCAGCAGGATAATCCACGGCACAAACACGATGCAAAGAGATTTGTTCTAACTACAGATGCCAGTCACCTGTGCTGGGATGCAACATTGAACCAGAAATCATGCCAGGTCAAGTGGTCTCCAGTGGAAAGTCAGAGATCATTGAACTGTAAGGAGTTGACTGCTATCGTCAGGGCTATTCAAAACTTCCAGGATATAGTAAGGCAAAAGAATGTCATTCAGAACCCTCAATCAAGTCACAACACAATTAAATTTGTGGGCAGGGAAGAACTTGTCGAGTCTAGCAGGAATCCACATCACAGGAACAGACAATACCCAAGAAAATCTATTGAGCAGGACATTTCCAACATCTCAGAACCTGTTCTTATTGAAGGTGATTTTCAGAAAGATTTAAAGGAGATTCAGAACGCCAAATCTGGATCTGTTTGTCTGAGAAGGCAATGCCTTTCTGCTCAGGTTCTGCTCCAGATACCCAGAAAAGGGGGGTGGATGCTCTCCTTTTGAAGTGGCACAGGAGGTTTACTTTAAGTATTCCCACCATTTTATCTGATCCCAAAAGTACTGTTCAAAATCCAGGAAGAGAAATGTGGTCCCCTGAAATCCACAATTGAGGTTCCCTGATCTAAAGGCTCTAACATCTCACCCTCCTTGGGTTCTTCCTCTGTTTTAATCTCCTCTCAGACCATTATTTCTAACTCTATCCCTGAACCTAAATCTTTCAGTTTGGAGGTTGAATCTATATATCAGAAAATAATACAAACCTCAAATTGTACAAACGACGCTGACCTCCCCTCCCCCAGGAAACTAGAGCGTGAAAGCAGTGGATTTACAATCATTCCGGAAGTCAGCCTGCCTGAGATCACAGCTCTGTATAGTAATATTAAATCAGGATCTCCAGATGATCTCCTGCCCGTGAAGATGATAGTTTCTTTAGGGAGCCTGCTTATGCAAAGCTTTTGTACACTAATCAATCTCTCCCTTAAGGAAGGACAAGTGCCTAGTGTCTGGAAAAAGGCGATTGTGAACCCTATTCGTAAAAACGCTGCAATGCCATGGTCAGACCTGAAAAATCTCCGCCCGATTTCCCTCCTACCCCATCTGAGTAAGATGACTGAGAAACATGTTAACACCCACCTGTCTAAATACATAGAGGCAGCAGATGGTCAGGACCCTTCCCAATCTGGGTTCAGACCAAACCACAGCACCGAATCAGCTCTCCTCTCTGTGACTGATACCATCCGGATGTCACAGGATAGAGGAGGATCCATGATTCTGGTGCTGTTGTATTTGTCTGCTGCCTTCGACACGGTGTCTCATGATATTCTTATCAGTCGTCTGAAGAGGGTAGGGATAGGAGGAACTGCGTTAGCTTGGCTAGAAAGTTTCATCACTGGCCACTCACAAAGTGTTCGTTTGGGCTCCCATCTTTCCATCTCCAGGGAGCTCACCAAGGGGGTTCCACAGGGCTCATGCCTAAGCCCCACATTGTTCAATGTGTATGTGGCCCCTTTGGCTGAAATTGTGAGAGAATTTGGGTTCACACCAATATCATACGCAGATGATACTCAGCTGCTGTTTCCCTTTCAGACACTAACGCCAGCAGTTAAAAATACCTTTGCTGCTGGGATGAGAGCTATATCCCATTGGATGACCTCTAACTGCCTGCAATGTAACGTAGGTAAGACAGAGGTCATGCTCTTCGGAGAGGCTCCGCTCCTATGGTCACCTGAGTGGTGGCCTCCCGAACTAGGCCCTGTCCCCATCCCCAAAGAGGTAGTAAAAAACCTGGGGGTCCGACTTGACCAGTCACTGACACTTAAACACCAGGTTAATCAGGTGACTGGATCCTGCTTTGGGGTCATTGGACTTCTGAGAAGGGTTTTCCCCTATCTAGCGTACTGTCATCGGAAAACTTTAGTCCAGGCACTGGTAATCAGTAGACTGGACTACAAGTTCAAGTTCAAGTTCAGAAATTTGTATAACGCACTACTCACCCATAGGGTCTCAAGGCGCTTGTGGGAGGGGGTGCATTATTTATCGAATAGCCAGGTTTTAAGTTCCTTTCTGAAGGAAATGTGGTTCTGTGTGAGGCGGAGGTGAGTGGGGAGAGAGTTCCAGGTCTTGGCCGCCAGGTAGGAGAGGATCTTCCTCCCATGGTGGATCTGTGGATGCGCGGAACTGCGGCAAGCGCTTGGTTGGAGGATCTTAGTTGGCGGGTGGGTGTGTAGAAGGACAGACGTGTGTTGAGGCATTCGGGTCCTAGTTTGTAGAGGGCCTTGTGAGCGTGGGTGAGGAGACGCAACGTTATTCTCTTGTTGACGGGAAGCCAGTGGAGGTCTTTCAGGTGGCCGGTAATGTGAGCTTGGCGAGGGATGTCCAATATGAGTCTGGCCGATGCATTTTGGATGTGTTGGAGTTTTTTCTGTAATTTGGCTGTGATTCCGCGTAGAGGGTGTTTCCATAGTCCAGTCGGCTAGTGACCAGTGCGTGGGTGACCATCTTTCTTGTTTCGGTGGGGCTCCAACAGAAGATTTTTTTTAGCATACGGAGTACGTTGAAGCAAGAGGATGAAACGGCGTTAACTTGTCTGGTCATCGAGAGGGAGGAGTCTAGGATGAATCCCAGGTTGCGTGCGTGGTCTGTGGGTATGGGTGCTGTGCCCAGGGCCGATGGCCACCAAGAGTCGTCCCAGGCAGAGGGTGAAGATCCTAGGATGAGAACTTCCGTTTTGTCTGAGTTAAGTTTTAGGCGGCTGTTTTTCATCCATTCGGCTACTTCTTTCATGCCTTCATGAAGATTGGTTTTGGCGGTGTTTTTTTAGGGGTGCTAATTCGTCAGCGCTGTGAGTGATCCATTGTTTGAGTTTGGTGGCAGCTTCGTTTGGGTCCGATGAGAGGGCTGGAGGGTTTTGGTTGAGCGATGTGGAACAACTAAGCAGACTACAGGTAGCCCAAAACACAGCGGACAGACTAATCTTGAATGTTCCACCCAGAACCCCCTCACGCCCTTTATTGAACAAACTTCATTGGCTGCCTATTCGCCAGAGGGTGAAGTTCAAGATATGCTGTATAATCCATAAATGCCTGTCGGGCACTGGCCCCAAGTATTTATCTGAAATTTTCAGACCCTATGAGCCTGGTCGCTCTTTGCGTTCTCAGACCCAATCCTTGCTTTAAGTACCACGGATCAAGAAGGAAAGACAGGGAGGCTGAGCCCTCTCGTCCAGAGGCCCCACTCTCTGGAACTCCCTGCCCCTTACCCTTAGGCAAAATCCTATTTTAGCTGCCTTTAGGAAATGTTTAAAGACACACCTGTTCTTGACCATGTAGACATCCTTCACTGCCTGATGATCTTTTCTCTAGATATAGCTTTGGTAAGAACAAAAGCGCGGAGATACCCCTTTGGGGGTCGAATTCCTGCGCTATACAAGCATATAAATAAATAAATAAATAAATAAATAAATAAAGAGGTTAAATCTTTTAAGCAAAGGTCTTTCTATTCCGTTTTTAAGACCATTTGGAAATCTAGATGTCCATCTTCTTTAAAAGCTAACTCTAAACACTCTGTGTCTTTTTCTAGATGGTTCTCTACTCATGATCTTCTCACTCTATCTTGTTCTGATTCATCTGTTACAATTCTTTTGTTATCTATTTAAAAATAACGTTGGTTTTCAATAAATATATTCAGAGAGATTTCTGAGCCTTTAATTGATGTTGAATGTTTGATTTCAAAGCCCTTCAATAGTTTTTTAGGTCTTGCCTAGGCAGCGCATACACTGTCTGTGCAAGACATGCTGTATATATGATACAGGCTTGAAAACAACGCCCATCTTTTTCATTGGTTCCTGTTGCTGTCCTTAAGAAATGCTGGCTTTTTGCTGGTGAATTGGAATTTTGTATCCTCCCAGGAGGACTGCCTCTCTTACATGTGTTCTTAATGTTTGGGTTATTTATACTTAGAGAGAACTCCTTTTTTTTGGTGGCCTATCTCTTTGCTCCTTAACTGCTCTGTTTACTTGTACAGTGAAACTTCTGTTGCATCATTTGCTTTCTGTCGCTTTGACTCCTGAGGTCCCCCTCTTCCCTCCCACAACACTGCTTTGGTTGCTTCCTATCCCTTAATCTCCCCGTGCCTCCCCCTCATTCCTTCCACAACACAGCTCGCAGGCGCCCCACCACCCCTCTGAGGCCACTGCGGTTTGGCTTGTTTTTTTACTTAACAAAGGCTTTTATTTATATAGCGCCTCTAGCCATGGGCTCTGGAAATGAAACCATCAGCCCATTATCTCACGCGACTCAAACCAGGATCCCCAGCTTGCCAGGTGGCAGCTCTCACTGCTGCATCATATTCTTTACCTAGCCAAGTTGCAAGCTGCAGTACCAAATGTGGCCAAAAGAGGTCCCAAGGGACACCTAGTGTGGTACTGCACCCTCACAACACTGCTTGTTTTCTGCGGTTTGCCTTTACATTTTCCCTGCAGACAGTGATGCCTTTAAAGTGCTTTGTATAGTTTGTATGACGCTGTGTCTGTGAGGTGTTTGGGTGGAGATTCTATGAAAGGTAACGTAGCTGCAATTTGCGTATGATATTAACGTGTCTCTGAAGTGCTTCGCAGTTACTTTTTCATAAAAAGTCTGTTATAGGTCTAAAATACTTAAAGAAACACCAGTTGGGTACTTTAAATCTTACAGTTCTTTACATAGTTTGTATTGAAGGTATTGTAGCTTTGGACACATTTGTGTGAAAGATGCTTGAACTCTAAAGTACTCTGCAGACAGTTTGTGTCAATGCATTTCTAAACTGTCCAGGGGAAAATAGCTGTGTTAAAAGTGCTTTATTCGGTTTCATGTTAGGTGTGTCTTCAGAGCGCTTCAAAGTCAGTACTTCTGTGAACGATGCTCTGTCTCTCAAGTTCTTTGCACACAGTTGGGCTGAAAGAATGTGGCTGCCCGCGACCCCCGGAGGGGGCCACCTCGGAGGGCGGCCACCCTTAGTGCAATTTAGGCGCCTCCCCACTCGTTTCTCTGGACTCCAGGAGGAGTCCCCTTACAGGGCGCACTGGACACGTCATGTCCGGCGCGCCGAGGGTTGGGGAGGGGTATTTAGGCCTCGCCCGCCATCGTTGGGCCTCTTTGTGCCTGACACGCCGTCTTTGCCCATCGTTCATCGTCGCTCCACCTCGGGACTGTTGGTGCCGTCTACGCTCGTAGCGTCATCCGTTCCGTGAGGGTAGCTCCCTGCTGCCCGACTCACCGTCTCCCATGCTACCGCATACCCGGCTTGGGGCAGGCAAGGGGGGTTTGAGGATGTTGCAATGTTTTCTTTGTTGTTGCAGGCGGAGTTACAGGGTGATCTGGAAGCAGTCTGGGTACAGAAGGATACCTCTGCAAGAGCGCAATAGGGGTGCAAGAGCCAAATCACAGAACAATGACGTCGGCGCCCCGTTAGTCCTTCGGGCAGTTGCGGGCCTGGACAACCGGGGGCTTGCCTTGCTACGCTCCGCCCTGAAAGGGGCGCGAGTAATAAGGGACCAATGTGTCACGTGATCCAGTAAGGCACAGCTTTCCAAACTTTTCATGTTGGGGACACACTTTTTGGAGATGCATCATTTTGGGACACAGTAAGGCAGTGTAGCGAGCAAGCGTAGCGTAGTGAACCCGAACCACCTAAAGGTGGTTCGGGGGGGTTCTCACTCACTCTGTCTGTCTCTCTCTCTCTCTCTCTCTATCTAACTGTCTCCCTCTCTTTGTCTCTGTTCCTCTGTCTCCCTCCCTCTGTCTCCCTCCCTCTCCCTCCATCCCTCTCTCCCTCTCCCTCTGTCTGTCTCCCTCTGTCTGTCTCCCTCCCTCTGTCTCCATCTCTTTGTCTCCCTCTCCTTCCCTCTGTCTCCCCCTGAATGTCTCCCTCTACCTCCCTCCCTCTGTTTCCCTCTCTCTGTCTCCCTCTCGCTCTGCCTCCCTCCCTCTCCCTCCCTGTCACCCTCAGTCTCCCTCTCTCTCTCTCCCTTCCTCTGTCTCCATCTCTGTCTGTCTAAGTCTCTGTCTGTACCTGTCTCTGCCTCTATCTGTCTGTCTGTCCCTGTCTCCCTCCCTCTGTCTCCCTCTCCATCCCTGTCTGTCTCTGCCTCTGTCTGTCTGCCCTTGTCCCTGTCTCTGCCTCTATTTGTCTCTGTCTGTCCCTGTCTCTATCTCTGTCTGTCTCTCCCTCCCTCCCTCTCTCGCTGTCTCCTTCCCTCTTTCGCTGTCTCCATCCCTATCTCGCTGTCTCCCTTCCTTTCTCCATCCCTCTTCCTCTCTCTCCCTCCCTTTCGATCCCTCTGTCTCACTCCCTCTGTCTGTCTGTCTCCCTCTCTATCTCACTGCCTACCTCTCTCTGTCTCCCTCCCTCTCTCTATCTCTGTCTACCTCCCTCTTGTCTGTCTCCCTCCCTCGGCCTTCTTCCCTTGGTCTCCCTCCTTTGGTCTCCCTCTATCTGTCTCCCTCTGTCTGTCTCACTCCCTCTGTCTGTCCCCCTCCTTCTGTCTGTCTCTCCTTCTGTCTGTCTCCCTCCTTCTGTCTGTCTCCCTCCTACTGTCTGACTCCCTCCCTATGTCTCCCTCTCTCTGTCTCCGTCCCTCTGTCTCTGTCCCTCTGTCTCTGTTCCTCTGTCTCCCTCCCACTGTCTCCCTCCCTCTGTCTCCTTCTCTCTGTCTCCTTCCCTCTGTCTCTCTCCCCCTCTCTCTCCCTCTGTCTCCCTCCCTCTGTCTCCCTCCCTCTGTCTCCTTCCCTCTGTCTCTCTTCCCCTCTCTCTCCCTCTGTCTGTCTCCCCCTCCCTCTGTCTCCCTCCCTCTGCCTCCCTCCCTCTGTCTCCCTCTCTCAGTCTCCCTCTCCCTCCCTCTGTCTACGCCAGACTCCCTCTCTCTGTCTCCCCTGTCTCCCACGGTTTCCCCCTCTGTCTGTCTCCCTCTGTCTGTCTCCCTCTGTCTCCCTCCCTCTGTCTCCCTCCCTCTGTCTCCCTCACTCTGTCTCCCTCACTCTGTCTCCCTCTGTCTCCTTCCCTCTGTCTCCCTCCCTCTTTGTGTCTCCCTCTCTCTGTCTCCCTCTCTCTCCCTCTTCCTCCCGCCCTCTATCTCCCTCTGTCTCCCTCCCTCTGCCTGTCACCCTCTGCCTGTCACTCTCAGCCTGTCACTCTCAGCCTGTCACTCTTAGCCTGTCACCTCACCCCAGCTTACAGGGCACACACACAGCAGCACCCGAGTACTTTGCAGGTCTTTAAAAGACTATTTACTTGTTAATGGGGCTTTGTTGTGAATCACCCAGCCCCCATAGAACAGAGTGTCTCAGAGTCCGCACTGCTGTGGCAGACTCCAAGACACTCTTTCAAAGGAATGCCTCTTAATTAGCAGCAGTTATGTGCTAAGTGCCCTTGATACAGGTGTCATCCTGTGACACACCCACCATTTTCAGGTGACACAGTAAGGTGTCGGGACACACAGTTTGGAAAGCTCTGCAGTAAGGGGATCACCCCTATAAGGGTATCGCTGATTGGGTTTCCACAGTGCTTGGCTCATCAGGCGGGCAGGGTAGCATAGGTTAGTACCGCTACCTGCCCTTGATCGCCCATAAGATAACCCACCATAATTTGCATACTGTTGTATGTAATAAACCTGCCGCCGAATTTTCTCCAAACAAAAAAGTTGTGTTGTGTATTTATTTATGCATGCCTTTTCTACTTTGGTGCGGGTAGGGATCTTCCTGCGCCAATAATGGAACTAAGACACTGCATCGATAACATTAGTTGAAGATGGTGATGGTTTGCATTACAAACATGTTGACTGTAAAATGTTTTATAAATGACTCTCATAAAACCGCTGGGTCATTAAGTGTTTTAAAGCTCATTTCCAATAAGTGCATCTTTGCCAGAGATGTTTTTGAGGTGTTAGACATATGTCTCGGGGACAAGAGTCAGCAGTGGGTGCTAGACATTTGTCTCCTGTACTTTACAAGCAAGCCGGCCGCTGCAGCCTCCTGTGCCAACACGTTCTGTGACAGCAGTGAAAGGGGGTGGGTGAGACAGACAACGAGACAAAAGATAACGATGGGTGTTAGGTCATCATCGCATTTTTTGATCTCTTTTTCATTTCATTACAAGTTTTTTGTTTTTTTTTTTTTTTTTTTATAAGTGTAAAAAAATTGAATATCAATTTTCAGCAAAACGGTGAGACCCTCCGTACTTTTCCTTCTTATTGTCCCAACCCAAACCCTGTTTCCTCCCCCTCTCTCCATTCTCCACCCCATCCCACAGTTCTGTTTAAAATTCATGCATGAGGTCACGCCCACCCTTTGCCCCCATCTCCTCAACAATACCACCTGTTTAGCTTGTGAGCTTCATCACATGGCCGTCTTTGCCCATTCTAAGTCACATGTCGGAGACTTTTCTTCCACATGGGGGTCCTCCTGCTCATGTGAAAGGGTGGGCGCGGGAGCAGCAATGCCTCCTTCCAGTTGTGAAAGCCGCCTTGCCTCACTGTTACAGAAGGAACCGCCCCCACCAGCCATTTGATTTTGGGCTCCTCAGACATGATTGAAACAACGGCCTCGGAGAGTCTCTTGGCTACAGCAGGGCATGTCAGTATACAGAAAACCGTACATATCAAAGTACATTAAAAAAAGCTAGATACTACTTCACTTTTGTTTTTGTAGGGCTTAGTTTATTATCATAACTTTTTCAATACACATAATTACACACAACAAAATTCAACTCTGCAGGCCGCCCGACACGTCGCCGCAGGTGACCCTCATAAGAGGGCGGTCACCGTAGTGCCACAAGATGGCAAGCGCACCAGCCTTCTGGTGTCCAGCGGCTGGTGGCCGCTGCGATGACGTCAGCGCATTTCCGTTGGGAGGTGGGGGGGACGGGGTATTTAGGTCTCCCTCCTCCCTCCGAGCAGCCTTGCAGATATCTCTACAAACCCATTTGACCGCTACCCGCGTCCCATTGAAGCGCTAACCCTGCGAACCTGAAACAGCAACGCAGCATCCAAAAACTCTACTGCCTGAAGGCAAACGCCGGCAGATACGCAAAACTCACTGCTGCCCTGATGGCATAATAGCCTCGGCAAGCACCTAAAACCCGCTCACTGCCGGCTGGCATTATAGCCGCGGCAGGCACCCAAACCTCAACACTAACAGAAGGATCTACACGGACAAAGGCAAGACTCTCGAAGGAAACATGCTGACAAGTCTGCAAACACTACTGACCGCTACCCGCGGCCCATCACTGAGCTGACCATGTGATGCAACCTCAACTGTGACAAAGCGTCACACACCAATAAGACAACCGAAACAGCGACTACAAAATTCCAAACGAATATGGAGTAATGAGGCTATTGCCTCGGTATCCAAAAACTCACCACTGTCAGAAGGTATCTGACAGGAGAAGACAAGAATCAGGCCGAGCAGCCTCTTTGTGCTCGTGCTGCCCTCGATGTTGTTGGTGCCCAGGATTAGCAGGTTTTAAGGTGAGAGGCTTCCTCCCCATTCGTGCTCGCTCCCCCCATTAGGGGGTTTGAGATGGGCCGGGTGGCCTGCTTAGTTTCGGGCCGCTGAAGCTGGGGCTTGTTGATGTCGATACTGTGGTTGCTATATTATTTTCGCATTTCTGTTTCTCGGGGGGGGGGGGGCTGGGCACTGGTGGGGGGGCGGGTTCTCTTGACGTGGGGTATCCATCTGTTTTGAGATATCAGTTTTCCTTGTGGTATTTAGGTGGCCTTGTTTTGTCTCGTTTCACTCTGTGGGTACAGTAATTTATCTGGGAGTATCTTTGTTGTTGCATTTTTATGTATGTTGTTTCACTTTATCTTCCCATTGCGGGGCGGGTTCTAGGGGAACCGTTGCGTATCTGTGTAATTTCTCTGGGAGTATCATCGTTGTTACATTTTTATGTATGTGGTTTATTTATTCTTCCCTATTGCGGGGCGGGTTCAAGGGGAACTGTTTTGTAACTGTACATAGAGTGGCTCTATCAGCTGCGCGTTCGCCTCCGGGCCTGGGGGGGCCAGGGTCCTTCCTGAACGTCTGCTGTGGTGGCTCCCATGACCTCTTCCTCCTTGTGAGTTGGGCCACCCGGGGTTTTCGACTGGGGGGGTGGGGGGTTGCTGGCATCCGGCTTAGTCTCTGGGGTCGGGGAGTTTTCTGTCCGTTGTGTCTTCCCTGGATCTCGCCCGGGCCCGGAGTCTTTTTGTGCTGCTCCAGTACTTCTCTACCTGCTCTGTCCTCCTTACAGCGGGTCCTCAGTGGCCCCCCTTTTTCCCTACTAGTTCTGATAGTTAGCAAGCGTGCACCCCGATCAGGGCAGGCAGCCCACTCGATTTCCCAGGTGCCTCTCTCCTCGATCCCCCGGGGCTTGTAGTTATGTAGCCCATGAGTCGCCTGCTTTGCCTTTCTCGTGGTCTCTGTCCCTCCGTGGGGTTCTTTTCAGGGAAGGTAGGCTTGAGGTGCCCCTGGTCCTCCGACTAGTGAAGGTGGACATTTTGAGGGGTCGCCATTGTCCGGCCACGAGGGTCAGGTCGCCCAAGCGACCATCTTCTAGGGTAACGGTCCCTTCGGTCTAGGGGGAGGGGCGGGGTGTGCGGCCCTCTTGGGTCACCTTTTCCTCATGCCTTCCCCGTAGTGCAGGGGCCTAAGTGTATGGGGGGCTTTGCTGCTTGCCCCTTGGCCTTGGCACTCATCCTTCCACCTTGTTGTGGAGTGTCTCTTCGGCAGTATGGGGCTCTGCGGGCCCAGCTGGTGCCCCGTGTAGGTAGCGCAGGCCAGCAGGTCACTGGATTTTTGTTTTTCCCCGTTTTTTCCCTTGTCGAGCCTGCACGGGGGCATGTCTATGCCTTTGCGGGTGCTTGCGTTTACTGCGACTGCTCCTCCTTGGGTGCACCTTGCGCGATCCTTTTGTTTATGTGGCCTACCGAGGGTTTCGGGGCCCGACTCTCGTCGTACAGAGGGAGTCGACCTTGCGGCTAGCCTCGGCTGGCCCTTGCCCTGTGTGGCGCACCGCATCTTGCCCTGCTTGTCCCTGCCCGCCTGCTTTCCCTCGAATCCCGTGGGGATCCGGGGGGTCCAATATGTGTTTTCTAGCAGCTGCTCCGGCCCTTGGGGCTTGCGGGACCCCCCCCCCTGCCCTGTCTCTTGTGGTTCCAGGGCTGTTAGAAATGGGATCCCTGGCTGGCCAGGGCTTTCGCCAAAGTCAGTCAGAGACCACCACTCCTAAGTCAGGGCAAGGGAGTTACACACCAAGATAACCCCTACTCACCCTCTAGGTAACGTGGCGCGAGCAGCAAGGCTAAACTTGGAGGCGATATGAGTTAAGTATTTGCGCACGCACCCCAGCAACAACACCCAAGGCCCACCACAAAGGAAACTCCACACAAGGTTATATATAAAAATAGCCTTTGTATTACACCAAAACACATTAGATAAAACACACACTTTACATTGTGCCAGGGGCACGGGCAGAATTTACAGGGGATATTTACAAGACAGGGCCACCTGGACCACTGTCAGGAATCAGCACTTTTAGAACTTAGAATACAATACTTGTAGGCCTAGAACTTATAACATAGAGCCTAACGGATAGTACCTCCCGACCTGGTTGCAGGGATAATGCGAGTGACCTCCTTAGTAAACTTGAGCGGGCGGCCCAGCGAAGCGGCACGACTCAGGGGAGAGTGGTGCGGCTCGAGGCTTGATCGGGCCACCGGCAAGGTACAAGCGTTTCTCTGGGGCGACCAATGTGTGCTGCTCAGAAGAGGAGGGGAAGGCAGGATGCAGGCGACCCAGCGAAGCGGCGCGGCTCAGGGGAGAGCGGTGCTGCTCGAGGCTTGGACGGGCTGCCGTGCACGAGCTGCCGAGGGGAATGAGCAAGGCACGTTTCAGCGAGGCCCCAGGGGCCCAAGAGAGATCAGACAAGTCCCAGCAATTTGTCAGGGCAGGCACAATAGAGTCCACTGGTCCTGGGACTCTGGTCAGGGGGCGAGCTCAGTATCAAGCCCTTGGAATATCACTTAGAACATAACAGACAATCACTGTAGCACAAAACAAGTAACTACTGGTAATCAGGTAAGTACTCCCTACGTAATCCTAACCACCTTAGGAACAGGTCACGCAGGGAACCAGGACCTCACTAGCATCACCTGTACTAGCAAGAACAACCAACTAAATATCACCATACATTTAGGGGTATAGACCTGGGGACAAAACACATGATGTATCAACAACACATTCAGCGGTGTAAGGAACACATGACGCATCAACACACGTTCAGCGGTGTAAGGAACAAGGCACATGATGCATCAACAACACATTCAGCGGTGCAGGACAACACAATAGCGCAAACATCACATTAGCCACCACCAATGGCAGTCCCTAGGCCAACTGGCCTCTCTAGGGCTAGGACGCCCTGTGTCCAAAGTCAGGGGCCTAAACGTGGCAGTTGCCCACAAAGTGCTGGGCAACTGGTGCAAGCAAGGATGGGCCAACGTGGGAGCCTCGCAGGCTCTGCATAAACAAATGGCCCCTGAGCCTCTCTGGGCTCTCAAAGGTACTTGTGGCGCCTGAGCCACTCGTGGGCTCTCAGTAAATCAAAAATGCCCCCTTGAGCCTTTCTCAGGCTCGAAACAGATTGTGGCCTTGTCAGAGCCTCGGGGCTCACGAACAACTCTGGTGGGGTAAGCTGGTCCCCCTCCTGGGGACTCCTGAGGGCAATGGTGCGCTCTGAGCCTCTCGGGGCTCAACAAACAAATGCCACCTGGGATCGGGGAGCCTCAACAGGCTCCGGCAGCAACTGCGGCGTGGTGGGATCCCCCTCCCTCTGGGGGACCCAACTCGAACTTGGCCCCACGAGCCTCGGGGCTCGAAATCACAATGCACCAGCGGGGGGGCGGGCACCGGCAATGTGCCCCGACACCTCCCCCTCTTCCCATTGTAGCACAGGGCCCTCCACTCACCGGGTCTGTGGCGGCTCCTCTCTGGTGGCGGGCATTGCTGGCGGCCCCGGGGCCCTCCCTCACTCCTGGGAGCCCCGGGGCGCGGGAGGCCACGACTTGGCCGGATTCTCTTCTTTCCCTTTCCCGGCGGCAGCGGCAGCCAATCGTGGCGCGGCGGCGGGCGGGACTTCCCTCCAAAACCGGAAGTCCTGCCCTGCGTCAGGCACCGTAGTGCCTGGCTTCCTGTTTTGCGGCGCTCAGGCCGCGGCGGTGAACACTTGGGCATAACTGAGGGGTGGCACCCTCGAAGTGAAAACTAAACGTAGAGGCGAGGTGGGCACTCGCTAGGGCAGCCATAAGCAGGGTGGCACCTGCAAAGCAAAATAAAGCGCTCCGAGCGCTAGGGAACAACACAGCGCTTTCAAGCGCTAGAGGCAGAATAAAGCGCTCCCATGCGCTATAAGGCAAGTAAAGCGCTCCTTGCGCTAGGAGGGGAAAGAAAGGACTTTCAGGCGCTTGGAGGGTAAATACAGCGCTCCCAAGCGCTATGGCAAACAAAGCCTTCCCCTGGGCCCAAGCAGCAGATTCAAGCAGCAAACAAGAGCATTTTCATGGGGTCACAGCCCCTCTTTTATACACCTTTTCTTTTGTCTGTAGGTGCAGGGTGGGGGCAGAACCAGTCGCAGCTGGTCTGTGAGCACTGTTGATGGGCTCAACCACCCTCTCTATTCACTGGCAGGGCTTGGGTCATTAGACGCACCACAGGGGGCGGAGCCAGCATTGTGTGGGGGAAACCCAGCCTCATTCAGGACACAGGCGCAGCCCCTCCCTCACATCAGCATGCTAATCTCTCCATTCCCCACCAAGACAGATCCACACAGACTCCTGGAGCCTGGCATCCCAGCCAGCTCCAGCCAATCACACGCCAGCACCTTCACAGCACATACTCAGCCATATCTAGAAGTGGCGCTTCCGCACAAGACACATACACGCCGCACATACCATTGCGCAGCATTCACTCTCACGAGTTCGCACATACCAAACTTGACCATGCACGCCTCACGCATCAGGAACTACCAGGGACACAGACATTCCCCATGCATTCCTATGGGAGAGCAGGCCAATCTCACACACGCACTCAGGGAGAGCACGCACTTTACACTGCGCCACAGTGTCAAAGTGCGCAAAGACCAGAAATCACTAGGCAAAAAGTTCAGGGGTGAACCTGCCAGAAGGGCCAAGTCCAACAAAGGCCAGCGGGGGGTTTTGGGATGTTGCGTAGCTTCTTCTTCCTTTGGCGTGGGGGAGGGGAGTTGCTACCCTGTGCTTGGGGGGATGCTTCCTCGCCACCCTGCCCTGCCCATTCCCCAGTGTGTTACGCCGCCACTTGTTCTCGCTTTGGTCTTATTAAGCACCGGTAGCTTTCGGCTGTGCTTCGCCAGCCTCACTCTTTCCTCGATATGCTGCAGGCCCCGCCTTATTTTCTTTCAGTGTTCATCGTTTTTTAACCATTTTGGCAGCGTTTCCCCGGGGTCTCTTTTTGCACTTTCGGTGACAGCTCGTCTTTTATGGGGCGGCCTGGCTGTGGCGTTCTCCGACGAGTGCAAGGGGACCTCGCCACTGGGCTGCCTGGGGAAGGCAGACAGTGCTTTCATTTCGCTCCCCCGGTATGGCTCCTTTCCCATCAAGCATTGGCAACAGCATTAGGTTTCGCATTAGTCAACTGAGCTTTTGGTAACCTTGTTTGGTGGGTAGCTTGTTTAAGGAGTGCTATGAGAGCTCTTAAGGACTGATATATGGTACATATAAGGTGGCACTAACATCCGTATCTTGCAGGATTCAATGTGTACGACTAGCGAGGAATGGATGAGAAGGAGAGGAAATACAGTGGCATGACGCCAGAAGTGGAAGGAGCACAACAGATGATGGAGCCCATTTAAATTAATGGTAAGAAACGTTGTGACACTGTTCTTTATTTTTCAGATTACAAAGTAAAGTCATCGGCGGAAGGTCAACGAAGCAGAACAGGTGGACACTAGTGGGCCGGAGACAGGTATACGGGAAGGACCAGTCTTTTGGGGTGGACATGGAAGGGGGAACATATGCACGCAGAAAGGGAGAGGGAACAAGTCGGTGCATGGTCTATAGAAATTGCCACCTACAAGTGCGACAACTAACGTTCACCTTTTCCCTCCATAGCCCCTTCTCACTCTCACTCGCGGAGTTTCTCCAAATAGATCGAAATTTTCGTTCCGCTTGTCGCACCACTGGGATGTAAGTATGGAGGGGTCTGGGACAGGCACCTGTTGATTCTCACGAAGGCCAGGTTTTTTCTCCATGTGTGTGCTGTGGCTGATCCTAATTTTTATCCCCAGATTCCGTGCGAACATTTTGAAGCGAGAATGGACAGCCAAGGTTCCCCTCCCCTCTTCCAAGAAAATACCCAGGTGGAGGGCTCGTTGCCGGGCATCTCCCAAGACGCAATGTGGGCTGACTTTTTGGAACTGGCAAAGCTGAGGGGCCTTGCTTGGGCACAGAACTTGTTGAACACGCCTGAGCCAGAGGATTCTGGTTTCCCGGCTGAATCCCCTTCGCCCGATACCCTGAACAATACCGATGCCGCTCCATCCAGGCCCAAGCGGATCAGAAAGCCCACTGTTAGGGATTTCCCCTTGGAATCTTTGCCGCTGACAAGAAGCAAATCGGTGGTGAACCCTCGTGAGGTCCCGTCACTGGGGGCAAGTGCTACGCCACCTCCTCCGGTCCTCCCCAAGGACAATCAGGCGACCCAAGGTAATTTTGCAACCAAAGACGATCTGACCAAAGTATTGGACTCTTTGAACAATTTTATGGAACGCTTCCAAAGGGGGTTACCTGTTACTAGCTCTCCGCAAGCTGGGGGTAGTGGCGGGGTTAGCGGGAGTCCTGTTCTGGCAGCCTCCACTGTTTGGTCATCGGTGCAGGCTGCGAAGCAGGGGGATTCAGTACATGTTGCAACACCACCTGTGGCTCCCACAACCTCGAATGGGGCGTTTAGTGGGTCGCCGCTGGTGAGCTCCCCCGCCGCTCCTCCCGCGGCCACTGCTATAGTTTCTATCTCACCCTCCACTTCCTCAAGCGCTTCCTCAGGGGTGCCTCCTGCCACCAGCCCTTTGCCTATTCCCGTGCCTACACCTGTCCCCGCGATCTCCACTGCACCGCTCCTCTCTGGCGATGCTCCCTGGCTTGGCAGGTACCCCAAGCTGCCAAAGAGGTCATTTGGAGAAGGGAGTTTATCGACATTTTTACCCTTCTCATGTTAGGTCAGGAAGGCATGGATGCTAGAAAGTTTGGGGTAAAGGAAGATGATAAAAAGGTTAAGTACCAGCCATGGCCTGAAAAGAACATTGCTAATTGGCTAGAAGCTTTCTCCATTTTAGCAGCTGTCACTGTGGAACGTTTCCCGGAACAGGGCCCAGGCCTGGTTCAATACTCCAGGACCATCCACAATGAGGCCTTGAAATGGGGTGGTAACAGATGGATCAACTATGATAGGGAGTTCCGTAGAAAAATGTCTCAGTGCCCAGAGATGAACTGGGATCAAAAGGAGGTGCAGCTCTGGATGAAGCACATGGGAGCACGGGGCCAGCTTGTAGTTGGTTCAGCTAGCAGCATTCCCAGTGGGCAGGCTTCTTCCGGGGGATCTTCCTATTTTTGGGGCAAGGGTAAACATTCCTTTCGAGGGGGCCGCAGAGGAGGTGGAGCCAGAGGTGGCTTCAAGCGTTCTCCCCCTGGCACCTGTCACCTGTTCAACAATGGGTCTTGCTCCTGGGGGAAGACATGTAAGTTTGTCCACGCCTGTAACACCTGTGGGGGCCCCACCCCGCAACCTCAGCCTCTTGCCAATCCAAACAGAGCTCCCAGCCAGCTAGCATGGGGGGACAGTAAGTTGGGGTCAGGCTGCAGGTCTCCGGGTTTGGCTTCTCCTTGCACGCTCTCTAGTCCTCCCCCGTTGCATTTTAGTGAGCTTTCTGGGCGCCCTACTTCTTCTGTCTCACCCCTCCTCCTCCAAGTTCACCCCAGCTAGTGCCTCTGGGAGGGTCCCCTGTGATCCTTGACAACATCACTCCTTTGCTCAGGCATTACCCCTTAGAGGCAGACAGTCGCTTGCTTTTATTTGGTTTCCACAAAGGTTTTAGGATCCCTTTCACGGGTGCTCTGGGAAGCAGGGATGCTGACAACCTTAAATCTGCCAAGGAACAACCAGAAGTGGTGAGGGCGAAGGTTGAAAAAGAGAGAGCGCTGAACAGGATAGGAGGTCCTTTCCTACACCCACCTCTAGAGAATTTTGTTGTATCTCCCTTGGGGGTCGTGCCCAAAAAGGAACCAGGTGCCTTTAGACTGATACACCACCTTTCCTACCCTAAAGGGACTTCGGTCAATGACGGGCTAGATGTGGGAGCATGCTCTGTGTCTTATGCCACGCTGGATGTAGCATTGGACCTAGTCAGGAGAGCGGGCAGAGGGGCCTGGTTAGCCAAAGCTGACATCGAATCAGGTGTCAGGTAACTACCAGTCCACCCGAGCAGCTATCACCTGCTAGGTTTCAAGCTCGACGGCATGTTTTACTTTGACAAATGCATGCCCATGGGTTGTGCTGTGTCCTGTGCGTACTTCGAAGCTTTCAGTTGTTTCCTGCAATGGGCACTCCAAGACACATACGGTGTAGAAGGGGTGACTCATTACTTGGATGACTTTTTGTTTGTCGGGAGTGACGGGACACAGCTGTGCTCACAGGCCCTGGCAGATTTTGTCCTCCTTACAGACCACCTGGTGGTCCCCCTTGCCCCTGGTAAGACAGTGGGGCCGGCTCAAATCCTGACCTTTTTGGGAATAGAGATCGACACACTTGCAGGGGAGTCCAGATTTCCAGAGGATAAGGTGCGCGACCTGTCTTGCAAGATTCATGCACTGGTAGGGCTTGACAAAGCTTCCCTGGGCTGTATCCAGGTCATCCTAGGCCTGCTCAACTTAGTTGCTAGAATAATTCCAGCAGGCAGGGTCTTTGCCAGGAGACTTGCCAGGGCCACTGCTAACATTTCCAAAAAACACCACATGGTGAAACTGAGCAAAGGTATTCAGCATGATTTGGCCATGTGGGCTGAGTTCCTGCGCAATTTCAATGGGACACTGATTTGGAGGGCTCCCTGGGCTGGCAGCCCTGACCTTGCTCTGTTCACGGACTCTTCAGGCAGGCACGGTTTTCGGGCCATTTTAGACAGGGAATGGTGCACAGAGAAGTGGCCCAACGCCTGTGTCAAGAAAAAGGTGACTACCAAGATCACAGTACTTGAGCTTTTCCCCATCGTGGTGGCTTTCCACCTATGGCCTACCATCCTGTCCGCCAAAAGGGTTATGCTGTGGTCAGATAACTTAGCAGCGTTTCAGGCCATCAACTCTCACTCTGCTTCTTGCCCTCTGGTTCTTTGCCTGCTGCGCGAGCTGGTGCGTACTTGCCTTTATAACAATGTTGAATGCAGGGCGCGTCACATTCAGGGCATCAAGAACATCACTGCTGACGCTCTCTCTCGTTTTCAGTGGCAACGGTTCCGAGAAGCTTGGCCGAGAGCAAGAGAGGGGAAGCCACCCCTTTCCCTGCGCACCTCTGGTACCTGCTGAAGTGGAGAACAGGATGAGGGCCCTGGGGGAGATCTCCCTGTCACAGAACACTATCAATAGATACAAGGCTTGTGCTAAAAAAATTTGTGCCACTGTCGGGCCTTGGGAAATTGCGGGGGATGCGGCAGAATTGAAAGTCCAGGCCTTCATCCTGTGGGCAAAAGAGAACAATAAGAGCCACTCTTGGATCTCAGGCCACATAGCAGCTATCAGTCACAAGGCCAAGTTGATAGGACAGGCGGACCCTACCAGGGCATTTGTCACCAGGGCAGCGTTAAAAGGATGGGCTAGAGGGGAACCGAGAGTGCCCGATAACAGATCGCCTATTGATTTTTCTACTCTCCAGAGTATGATCCTGTGCTTACCTCAGATCACTTCATCCGCTCACGAGTCTGCCTTGTTTGCATCTGCTTTCAGTCTAGCCTTCTTTGGCGTGTTCAGGATCTCTGAGCTGGTTGCAAAGTCCAAGCATGACATGTCAGGTGTAGCTTTGTCCCTGTAGGACGTGTTGGTTTTGGGAGACACGCTCAAGATTACCCTGCGCCAATCCAAGACTGATCAGAGGGGCAGGGGGATAGAACTCTGGTTACAAAGCCTTGGCTCGCCCAATTTTTGCCCCGTGAGCCTCCTGACGGCCTACCTTGCCATCCGTCCTCCCGGTAGGAGATATCTCCTCTTGCATGTAGATGGCACGCCTTTGACTAAATTCCAAGTAGAACATGTCATGCACGCATGCCTGTTTGCAGCAGGTGCCTCAACGCTGGGCAAAAAGTACAGCTCCCACTCTTTCCGCATAGGCGCAGCCACAACTGCATCCTCAGAAGGGGTACATGTAGAGGGCATCAAACAACTGGGGAGATGGTCATCAGACTGTTACAAAAGGTACATCAGACCAGACAGTAGCAGGTAGTGCTCAGTGAGCACAAGAGATGTGTTCTGTGTTGTCCTGGGACTTGAAACAGTATCTGTGTAGATTGGGCCCCCTTGGCCCTGTCCCATGTACAGTGTTTTTGCTGTGTTCTTGCATGTTTAATAAATAAGTTACATACAACACTTCTCTTTATTTACCAGGAACAACGGTCTGGGTGCTGGGACACGAGGGGGTTTCCAAGTTGGCCCGGTGGGCAGAAAGCAGAAAATGGAATCATGGGTTTAGCAAAACTCAGTTTGTGTGGCGTGGAATCACTGGCTTGCGTTGGAGCGGGGTGCTGGGCTTGCTAACACGAGAATTACAAGGGAACGCCCACCCTCCAGACATGCTCATCTTGCACGTGGGAGGGAACGACTTGCCTATCCTGGGGAAAAGGTTTCTCCTAAGGGACATGAAAGTGAACATTACCAAAATCAGCAATTTATTGGGTCCTTGCAATCTTTGGTGGTCTGAGATCATGCCACGCCGGGTTTAGCTAGGTGCTCGCTCGGGGCAAGCAATAGAAGTGGCGCAAAGGAAAGTAAACTGCGCTATGCGTAAGTTCGCAGAGCTGATGGGCTTCGGCTTTATTCGGCATGGGGAACTTCACGCCAAAGCCTCTGGTTGCCTTGACAAAGAAGGAGTCCACCTGTCCAAAATAGGCATGGATTTATTTCTGTTGGACATTCAGGAAGCGCTAATCTCTGCAGGCTGCGTCTAGGAGGTAGCTCTGGTGGGGGGCCCTGCCTGTGACGGTCGCCACATCCAGGGCTGTGGAGGAGTTACAGGATGATCCAGAGGCAAATGGTACTCAGGAGTACCCTATGCAGAAGCACAAAGGGTGCTGAGGCCTAATATTCCTGGGAGATCCGTGCGGTGGACCCTGGGGGTGCGACGGCGCCCCGTTATCCTAAGGGCGGTTGGTTACCTGGACAACCGGGGGTTGCTTGAACGCTCCGCCCCTCGTAAGGGGGGGGGGTGTGAGCTAGAGGGTGGACCAATGGTTCACCGGACAGGTGAGGGGCTATCCTCTCACCACACCACAACCGCTAAGCACCGTATGGCCAAGGCCGCGGGCTACTTGGCCTATCAGGTGGCAAGCTGCGAGGGGCGGCTTGCCTTTGGATCATCTGTAAGTTAATCCACCATGTGTTGGCAATGTTATGCTAATAAACCTGCGACTACTTTTTCCCAACAACAAGTTGTCTTGTCCACTTATTTATGATGGGGATCATGACTTTGGGGGATGGTGTTGCGGCCGATATTGGCACTATGCAGGCCGCCCGACACGTCGCCGCAGATGACCCTCATAAGAGGGCGGTCACCGTAGTGCCACAAGATGGCAAGCGCAGCAGCCTTCTGGTGTCCAGCGGCTGGTGGCCGCTGCGATGACGTCAGCGCACTTCCGCTGGGGGGTGGGGGGAACGGGGTATTTAGGTCTCCCCCCTCCCTCCGAGCAGCCTCTTTGTGCTCGTGCTGCCCTCGATGTTGCCCTCCCTGCCGCTTACCTTACATCTCAGTTGGCGGGGGGGTGCTATGCTTTTAATATTTGTTATTTGTGTTGCAGGAGGAGTTACAGGATGATCCAGAGGCGAAAGGAACTCAGGAGTACCCTATGCAGAAGCACAAAGGGTGCTGAGGCCTAATATTCCTGGGAGATCCGTGCGGTGGACCCTGGGGGTGCGACGGCGCCCCGTTATCCTAAGGGCGGTTGGTTACCTGGACAACCGGGGGTTGCTTGAACGCTCCGCCCCTCGTAAGGGGGGGGGTGTGAGCTAGAGGGTGGACCAATGGTTCACCGGACAGGTGAGGGGCTATCCTCTCACCACAAACGCTAGGCACCGTAAGGCCAAGGCCGCGGTCTACTTGGCCTATCAGGTGGCAAGCTGCGAGTGGCGGCTTGCCTTTGGATCATCTGTAAGTTAACCCACCATTTGTTGGCAATGTTATGCTAATAAACCTGCGACTACTTTTTCCCAACAACAAGTTGTCGTGTCCACTTATTTATGATGGGGATCATGACTTTGAGGGGATGGTGTGCGGGCCGATATTGGCACTATGCAATGTGCCCCTTATTTACACTCCACACAATTCCACACCCTGCCACACAACTCCACACAATGCCACATCATACAATTTTCAACGCCACACAATTCCATTGGTGAACTTTCTACTTTGATGTATTATGCTGCTTTCTAAGATTTCTTTTCAGGAAAGAGTTGTGTTGAGATCTGACCTTCTTTTAGACATAAAGTCAATTCTTCTTTTCATTTGACACATGGGGTGGTGGGGGTTCTTTCCTCTTTCCATCCATCTCCTTCCTCAGTGGAGTAAAAAGTGTTGCATACTTTGGATGCTGAAAGAGCACTATTGATTTATCGTGACAGGTCACATAAGTAAAATCAGATCACTAGTTTGTGACATATGGACAATCGGGAATAGGAAATAGAGTTACAAAATGATTCTGAGCAGATGAAACTGTTAAGGTTCAGTTCAGGGAAGGTCTACAAGGGGGATAGCAAGGTCTGGGGCAAAGTTGTATGGAGTTTCTATTCAGGACATCCATAGAGCTGCAACCTGGTCATTTGACCATACCTTTGTGAAAAATTCATGTTTAAACAATCTCATAGTCTCAGCAACTAATTTTTATGTTGGGGTCCTTATATCTGCTATAGTTTCGTTACTTGACTTTATTGTTTGTCATACAGTTGTGATTTGTGATAATCCTCCACTGGTATGAATAAATGTTTGGGTATTACATACTTAACTGTTTAAGTATAGCCCAAAAGTAAGTATTGGAAAGAGTGGTTTAGAGATAATGCCCCAATTGCTTACTGGTAATCTTCATTACACTTAGTCCTACTTGGCATAGTCATTAGATCTGTTAGAAATAGGGTTCTCTCGTTGATATTGGTTTGCACTATTGTCCCAGTAGGGACCCTTCTTCCTAGTCAGGGTAAGGGGGATACACTTCTAAAATAACCCCTGCTCACCCCCTTGATAACTTGGCATGAGCATAGGGGGTGTGTAAAGCATTTGTGCAAACAGTCACTCAGTGAAAACACTACAAATATACACCACATCAGTTTATAAAAATAAGCAATCTTCATCTAAACCAAACAAGACCAAAAATGACAAAAAAACACAATACAGTATTAAAAATATGACTTTTAAACCAACCAACATGCCCTCAGGTTGGTGTCTTGGCAAGCGCTAGTTCTAGGACAGCTGCAGACAGCCAGTAGCAGTCCCTCGGCATGCAGATCCTTCAGTGTCCCTACAGTGTAACCCTGCTGGTCTCCTTTCCCTGGGCCCACCATTCACTCTTTCCTTCTGGGGCCAGGGAGTCTGATCAGTTAAGGTCCAGCAGAACTCTCTGTGTGCTGTGCCTCCCCTCCCACTAGGCTCAACACCCCGCTTACTTCGAAGCGTGAGGCTCTGACAGACGAACAGCCGATCCCGGAAATCCGAGGGATTAAGGTTCCTCGATGACTGCTGTTACCTGAATCAATGGAGGCAGGCCCCCGGAGGCTGGAACTACACCGGGGACAGGTCGCGCTTTGATTACAGCCTCTCCGGCTGTCTCCGCGCTATTCCCCCACACGCCCACACCGGAGGTAAACTCCTCCCTCGGCCTCCTCCAACCCCGCCTTACACCTTCCGACGCTCTTCTTGTCAACGCAGGGCAGGGCTCAATTCAGGCCTCAGTAACACTCACCCCAAATGCCAGTTCAAGTGCCCTCAGCACACCCGAGGTAGTCCCTGATCCCCCTATCAAAGGAGGCACAAGGAATGATGTGGTCCCAGACGTCTGGTGTTAGCAGGGCTTGGTCAACGTGTAGGGGGTTGCGTCAGCAGAAAGGGGCAGCAACCTCAAAGGGTGAAAGAATTGGCTTTTGTAGTTTGGTTTGCCCTGTTCCCATCATGCACTGGGACAGGAACAGACTAATTTGCATACAGCCAGGTTCTGAAACTGGGATGGTGCAGTGAGCTAAAAAACGGTGTTGGATCTAGCCCTGATCTCTTGACTGGGTGAGAGTATTCTGTTTAATTCAGAGACTCTGTCCCTCACCACCCCTTGTTGTAAATATTTTTGTCCACCCTAAGCGTGGAAGGGTATACTCAGATGTGAGTCCCTTGCTCATTGCACCATCAGGATTCAAGCAAGCCGGGCCGAAGAGGCTGAAATGCCAGAAACCGGTCCCCGGTAGCTTGTTTCCTTCCCAGTGAAAGAATTGGCTTTTGTAGTTTGGTTTGCCCTGTTCCCATCATGCACTGGGACAGGAACAGACTAATTTGCATACAGCCAGGTTCTGAAACTGGGATGGTGCAGTGAGCTAAAAAACGGTGTTGGATCTAGCCCTGATCTCTTGACTGGGTGAGAGTATTCTGTTTAATTCAGAGACTCTGTCCCTCACCACCCCTTGTTGTAAATATTTTTGTCCACCCTAAGCGTGGAAGGGTATACTCAGATGTGAGTCCCTTGCTCATTGCACCATCAGGATTCAAGCAAGCCGGGCCGAAGAGGCTGAAATGCCAGAAACCGGTCCCCGGTAGCTTGTTTCCTTCCCAGTGAAAGAATTGGCTTTTGTAGTTTGGTTTGCCCTGTTCCCATCATGCACTGGGACAGGAACAGACTAATTTGCATACAGCCAGGTTCTGAAACTGGGATGGTGCAGTGAGCTAAAAAACGGTGTTGGATCTAGCCCTGATCTCTTGACTGGGTGAGAGTATTCTGTTTAATTCAGAGACTCTGTCCCTCACCACCCCTTGTTGTAAATATTTTTGTCCACCCTAAGCGTGGAAGGGTATACTCAGATGTGAGTCCCTTGCTCATTGCACCATCAGGATTCAAGCAAGCCGGGCCGAAGAGGCTGAAATGCCAGAAACCGGTCCCCGGTAGCTTGTTTCCTTCCCAGTGAAAGAATTGGCTTTTGTAGTTTGGTTTGCCCTGTTCCCATCATGCACTGGGACAGGAACAGACTAATTTGCATACAGCCAGGTTCTGAAACTGGGATGGTGCAGTGAGCTAAAAAACGGTGTTGGATCTAGCCCTGATCTCTTGACTGGGTGAGAGTATTCTGTTTAATTCAGAGACTCTGTCCCTCACCACCCCTTGTTGTAAATATTTTTGTCCACCCTAAGCGTGGAAGGGTATACTCAGATGTGAGTCCCTTGCTCATTGCACCATCAGGATTCAAGCAAGCCGGGCCGAAGAGGCTGAAATGCCAGAAACCGGTCCCCGGTAGCTTGTTTCCTTCCCAGTGAAAGAATTGGCTTTTGTAGTTTGGTTTGCCCTGTTCCCATCATGCACTGGGACAGGAACAGACTAATTTGCATACAGCCAGGTTCTGAAACTGGGATGGTGCAGTGAGCTAAAAAACGGTGTTGGATCTAGCCCCGATCTCTTGACTGGGTGAGAGTATTCTGTTTAATTCAGAGACTCTGTCCCTCACCACCCCTTGTTGTAAATATTTTTGTCCACCCTAAGCGTGGAAGGGTATACTCAGATGTGAGTCCCTTGCTCATTGCACCATCAGGATTCAAGCAAGCCGGGCCGAAGAGGCTGAAATGCCAGAAACCGGTCCCCGGTAGCTTGTTTCCTTCCCAGTGAAAGAATTGGCTTTTGTAGTTTGGTTTGCCCTGTTCCCATCATGCACTGGGACAGGAACAGACTAATTTGCATACAGCCAGGTTCTGAAACTGGGATGGTGCAGTGAGCTAAAAAACGGTGTTGGATCTAGCCCTGATCTCTTGACTGGGTGAGAGTATTCTGTTTAATTCAGAGACTCTGTCCCTCACCACCCCTTGTTGTAAATATTTTTGTCCACCCTAAGCGTGGAAGGGTATACTCAGATGTGAGTCCCTTGCTCATTGCACCATCAGGATTCAAGCAAGCCGGGCCGAAGAGGCTGAAATGCCAGAAACCGGTCCCCGGTAGCTTGTTTCCTTCCCAGTGAAAGAATTGGCTTTTGTAGTTTGGTTTGCCCTGTTCCCATCATGCACTGGGACAGGAACAGACTAATTTGCATACAGCCAGGTTCTGAAACTGGGATGGTGCAGTGAGCTAAAAAACGGTGTTGGATCTAGCCCTGATCTCTTGACTGGGTGAGAGTATTCTGTTTAATTCAGAGACTCTGTCCCTCACCACCCCTTGTTGTAAATATTTTTGTCCACCCTAAGCGTGGAAGGGTATACTCAGATGTGAGTCCCTTGCTCATTGCACCATCAGGATTCAAGCAAGCCGGGCCGAAGAGGCTGAAATGCCAGAAACCGGTCCCCGGTAGCTTGTTTCCTTCCCAGTGAAAGAATTGGCTTTTGTAGTTTGGTTTGCCCTGTTCCCATCATGCACTGGGACAGGAACAGACTAATTTGCATACAGCCAGGTTCTGAAACTGGGATGGTGCAGTGAGCTAAAAAACGGTGTTGGATCTAGCCCTGATCTCTTGACTGGGTGAGAGTATTCTGTTTAATTCAGAGACTCTGTCCCTCACCACCCCTTGTTGTAAATATTTTTGTCCACCCTAAGCGTGGAAGGGTATACTCAGATGTGAGTCCCTTGCTCATTGCACCATCAGGATTCAAGCAAGCCGGGCCGAAGAGGCTGAAATGCCAGAAACCGGTCCCCGGTAGCTTGTTTCCTTCCCAGTGAAAGAATTGGCTTTTGTAGTTTGGTTTGCCCTGTTCCCATCATGCACTGGGACAGGAACAGACTAATTTGCATACAGCCAGGTTCTGAAACTGGGATGGTGCAGTGAGCTAAAAAACGGTGTTGGATCTAGCCCTGATCTCTTGACTGGGTGAGAGTATTCTGTTTAATTCAGAGACTCTGTCCCTCACCACCCCTTGTTGTAAATATTTTTGTCCACCCTAAGCGTGGAAGGATATACTCAGATGTGAGTCCCTTGCTCATTGCACCATCAGGATTCAAGCAAGCCGGGCCGAAGAGGCTGAAATGCCAGAAACCGGTCCCCGGTAGCTTGTTTCCTTCCCAGTGAAAGAATTGGCTTTTGTAGTTTGGTTTGCCCTGTTCCCATCATGCACTGGGACAGGAACAGACTAATTTGCATACAGCCAGGTTCTGAAACTGGGATGGTGCAGTGAGCTAAAAAACGGTGTTGGATCTAGCCCTGATCTCTTGACTGGGTGAGAGTATTCTGTTTAATTCAGAGACTCTGTCCCTCACCACCCCTTGTTGTAAATATTTTTGTCCACCCTAAGCGTGGAAGGGTATACTCAGATGTGAGTCCCTTGCTCATTGCACCATCAGGATTCAAGCAAGCCGGGCCGAAGAGGCTGAAATGCCAGAAACCGGTCCCCGGTAGCTTGTTTCCTTCCCAGTGAAAGAATTGGCTTTTGTAGTTTGGTTTGCCCTGTTCCCATCATGCACTGGGACAGGAACAGACTAATTTGCATACAGCCAGGTTCTGAAACTGGGATGGTGCAGTGAGCTAAAAAACGGTGTTGGATCTAGCCCTGATCTCTTGACTGGGTGAGAGTATTCTGTTAAATTCAGAGACTCTGTCCCTCACCACCCCTTGTTGTAAATATTTTTGTCCACCCTAAGCGTGGAAGGGTATACTCAGATGTGATTCCCTTGCTCATTGCACCATCAGGATTCAAGCAAGCCGGGCCGAAGAGGCTGAAATGCCAGAAACCGGTCCCCGGTAGCTTGTTTCCTTCCCAGTGAAAGAATTGGCTTTTGTAGTTTGGTTTGCCCTGTTCCCATCATGCACTGGGACAGGAACAGACTAATTTGCATACAGCCAGGTTCTGAAACTGGGATGGTGCAGTGAGCTAAAAAACGGTGTTGGATCTAGCCCTGATCTCTTGACTGGGTGAGAGTATTCTGTTTAATTCAGAGACTCTGTCCCTCACCACCCCTTGTTGTAAATATTTTTGTCCACCCTAAGCGTGGAAGGGTATACTCAGATGTGAGTCCCTTGCTCATTGCACCATCAGGATTCAATCAAGCCGGGCCGAAGAGGCTGAAATGCCAGAAACCGGTCCCCGGTAGCTTGTTTCCTTCCCAGTGAAAGAATTGGCTTTTGTAGTTTGGTTTGCCCTGTTCCCATCATGCACTGGGACAGGAACAGACTAATTTGCATACAGCCAGGTTCTGAAACTGGGATGGTGCAGTGAGCTAAAAAACGGTGTTGGATCTAGCCCTGATCTCTTGACTGGGTGAGAGTATTCTGTTTAATTCAGAGACTCTGTCCCTCACCACCCCTTGTTGTAAATATTTTTGTCCACCCTAAGCGTGGAAGGGTATACTCAGATGTGAGTCCCTTGCTCATTGCACTATCAGGATTCAAGCAAGCCGGGCCGAAGAGGCTGAAATGCCAGAAACCGGTCCCCGGTAGCTTGTTTCCTTCCCAGTGAAAGAATTGGCTTTTGTAGTTTGGTTTGCCCTGTTCCCATCATGCACTGGGACAGGAACAGACTAATTTGCATACAGCCAGGTTCTGAAACTGGGATGGTGCAGTGAGCTAAAAAACGGTGTTGGATCTAGCCCTGATCTCTTGACTGGGTGAGAGTATTCTGTTTAATTCAGAGACTCTGTCCCTCACCACCCCTTGTTGTAAATATTTTTGTCCACCCTAAGCGTGGAAGGGTATACTCAGATGTGAGTCCCTTGCTCATTGCACCATCAGGATTCAAGCAAGCCGGGCCGAAGAGGCTGAAATGCCAGAAACCGGTCCCCGGTAGCTTGTTTCCTTCCCAGTGAAAGAATTGGCTTTTGTAGTTTGGTTTGCCCTGTTCCCATCATGCACTGGGACAGGAACAGACTAATTTGCATACAGCCAGGTTCTGAAACTGGGATGGTGCAGTGAGCTAAAAAACGGTGTTGGATCTAGCCCTGATCTCTTGACTGGGTGAGAGTATTCTGTTTAATTCAGAGACTCTGTCCCTCACCACCCCTTGTTGTAAATATTTTTGTCCACCCTAAGCGTGGAAGGGTATACTCAGATGTGAGTCCCTTGCTCATTGCACCATCAGGATTCAAGCAAGCCGGGCCGAAGAGGCTGAAATGCCAGAAACCGGTCCCCGGTAGCTTGTTTCCTTCCCAGTGAAAGAATTGGCTTTTGTAGTTTGGTTTGCCCTGTTCCCATCATGCACTGGGACAGGAACAGACTAATTTGCATACAGCCAGGTTCTGAAACTGGGATGGTGCAGTGAGCTAAAAAACGGTGTTGGATCTAGCCCTGATCTCTTGACTGGGTGAGAGTATTCTGTTTAATTCAGAGACTCTGTCCCTCACCACCCCTTGTTGTAAATATTTTTGTCCACCCTAAGCGTGGAAGGGTATACTCAGATGTGAGTCCCTTGCTCATTGCACCATCAGGATTCAAGCAAGCCGGGCCGAAGAGGCTGAAATGCCAGAAACCGGTCCCCGGTAGCTTGTTTCCTTCCCAGTGAAAGAATTGGCTTTTGTAGTTTGGTTTGCCCTGTTCCCATCATGCACTGGGACAGGAACAGACTAATTTGCATACAGCCAGGTTCTGAAACTGGGATGGTGCAGTGAGCTAAAAAACGGTGTTCGATCTAGCGCTGATCTCTTGACTGGGTGAGAGTATTCTGTTTAATTCAGAGACTCTGTCCCTCACCACCCCTTGTTGTAAATATTTTTGTCCACCCTAAGCGTGGAAGGGTATACTCAGATGTGAGTCCCTTGCTCATTGCACCATCAGGATTCAAGCAAGCCGGGCCGAAGAGGCTGAAATGCCAGAAACCGGTCCCCGGTAGCTTGTTTCCTTCCCAGTGAAAGAATTGGCTTTTGTAGTTTGGTTTGCCCTGTTCCCATCATGCACTGGGACAGGAACAGACTAATTTGCATACAGCCAGGTTCTGAAACTGGGATGGTGCAGTGAGCTAAAAAACGGTGTTGGATCTAGCCCTGATCTCTTGACTGGGTGAGAGTATTCTGTTTAATTCAGAGACTCTGTCCCTCACCACCCCTTGTTGTAAATATTTTTGTCCACCCTAAGCGTGGAAGGGTATACTCAGATGTGAGTCCCTTGCTCATTGCACCATCAGGATTCAAGCAAGCCGGGCCGAAGAGGCTGAAATGCCAGAAACCGGTCCCCGGTAGCTTGTTTCCTTCCCAGTGAAAGAATTGGCTTTTGTAGTTTGGTTTGCCCTGTTCCCATCATGCACTGGGACAGGAACAGACTAATTTGCATACAGCCAGGTTCTGAAACTGGGATGGTGCAGTGAGCTAAAAAACGGTGTTGGATCTAGCCCTGATCTCTTGACTGGGTGAGAGTATTCTGTTTAATTCAGAGACTCTGTCCCTCACCACCCCTTGTTGTAAATATATCCCCTATCAAAGGAGGCACAAGGAATGATGTGGTCCCAGACGTCTGGTGTTAGCAGGGCTTGGTCAACGTGTAGGGGGTTGCGTCAGCAGAAAGGGGCAGCAACCTCTAAGGGCAATCAAACCCCCCCTCAGTGCACTAACCACCCCACTCAGTAGCCTGAACTCCCGCCTAGTCATTCTCCACACAAAATGGCCGTCGAACATTCCAGCTATATATAGCCTGGGCCCTGAGTGACTAGAGTGGACCAGAAGGTTCTGGAACCCCTCATGTCATCCTATGGCCCAAGGCTCTGAGGTGACAGTTGACAGGCCACCATTTTGTAGAAGTGCACCTATTCTTTCCCCATTTTAAAAGAGCACCTGCGCCTTATTACTAATTGGTAATAATAAGGCACCCATAGACCTAAAGTCAACACCCAAAAACACAGTGGATGTGATGTAAATAATTAATTTACTCTCTTAATTTCTATGCAGGTAAGTACTTAATCAATAATAACTCAATCGGAAAGAAGGAAAACAGAGTCCGTGGTGTAAGAGTTTCTAAGGGTTTTATTCCTCATAAAGGAATCAGGATATCATGTTCTGACCACCACACAGGGTGTCAGAAGGGATAGATGAGCGCGCCGTCGTTTATTGACAATACATAGCTTATATACTTGATTTACATCATAATGTTCAATGTAAGAGGCGTAACAGCTGAGAGAAGACAAGATAACAGTATACACGTGGTGCTAGTACATCATCAAGAGGCGTAAACTAGGCGTGTGTGCTAGAAACGTCACTGATAGGTGACGCAAGTGGGTGGCACCAAGGGGTGGTGCTAACAGAATGTTGCAATGTCAGCAGAAATCGGAAGCTTGGATGCGCGCGCAGCTGCATGACGTGTGATAGACGGGGTGCAGGGGACTTGACATTTACACTGACGGAAAGAGACAGAAGTCTGGCATGTCAGATCAACTTGTGCTTCTATCATATCTGATATCTGATGTTTAGGAACTAAGCTATCTGGGCAGAAAGGTCTCTAGAGCAGAAGCTATTCTATACTTGCTGTGAGTGCGTGTATAAGCGCCTGAGTGTCTGTATGAGAAGCGTGGGGCACGGGGCCTTCCATGGAAGCATGGCAACAGAGGCTATGAATTACTTGCATAAAGACAGGTCGGCCCTTTAGCCCTGTAGCTGAGGAAGGATGTTTACTGAAGCTAGCAGGCCGGAATGTATCTTCGGGGAGGAAAACAGATAACTCGAAGGTTATAGTCAATCTTGGCAGGCAGCAGGCTGAGCTGAGCACGGAGGGCCGCGCTAGAAGTAAGTCAGAGTTCACGGGTACGGGGGCTGCTTGGGCAGAGGCCCTCGCAGTCAGAAGCCAGAAAAGAGGCTCGGTGGCAGAGATTCAGGGCCTACTTTCAGCCAGGCTGAAAAACGTAGGAGTACACTTCAAAAAGACGTTGGCATAGCATACTTAGGAACGGACCATCAAACCCATTCATGGTGGGTCTGAAAGAGGACAAGTTAACGTTGGACGCAAATGTATTTGCGTCTTCATAGCTGGTACAGGAGGGAAGTTACATGCACTTTTAACTCGTACATGGAGTCGGTGGGGTACTCGCTAGGGAACACAACATGACCATAGAATTTATATTACCTCATTCCCTCCTTGTTCCCTACGGACCCTTCATGATATATCGATCCTCATAAATCGATCAGTTTGTTCTTGTAACATTATATGCTCGTCTTTCTTTCTTTGACTGTTTGAGAGGCAACTGGAATGCTCAATGCAGGATGTGGCACACAGTCCACATATCGCTGGCCCACACTGCAGGCACAGGCAACAACTGAATACTATAACAAGGCCAATGCCTAGGAACGATAAGATCTTCCATCCCCAAGCTGTCAACGTAGTCCAGAACCAACCGGACCAAGTCCAGGTGCCTGGATTCTGATGTATCTGATTTGCAATTTTATGTAAACGGGTGATAGCTTGATAGACAGATGGTGCGTTTTGTGGAATGAAAACACAGCAACTTGACCCGATGACCTTACAGGCTCCACCTCTATCTGCCAAGATGACGTCAATCACAAGACGATTTTGAAGGACAACAGTCCGTATAGCAGACTGCTCCTCTGTTAAGTTACCTAGAGCGGAGGCAGTTTCGTTCACTACTGTTTCAAGTGTTCTCGTTAATCTGCGTATTAATTTACTGTTTTGGACAGGTCCTAGGAAGAAAAAGAATCCTTTATTGAAATCAGTGTACTGTTCCCATGCCGTTTCTGTGTAGTCGACAAGGGGAATATCTCTTTTGGGTCTGTTCGGTGCTAGATTCGTATTTCTATGGTAATCAGGAGGAGCTAGGAAAACAGGTGGCAGAAGGAAGGCAATGTAACAGGTACCATCCCAATCTGGAGGCAAACGTATGTATGCGGTATGACCACAAACAAAATAGGAATGACTGGTAGCTTTAAAAGACGATTTACCATGGTCACTGAACTCGACCACAGTAGTGCATTTACTATGACCTACGTGTACTGAACCTTTCTTGCTAACACATAATTCACCTGTGACTGGTAATACTAACATATGGGGCAAAACTGGAGCAGTTTCAGATTCAACAGTGAGGATCATAAGGCTAATTGTGTAATTACCTAATCCATATACTTCATTTTCTAGATCAGTTCCTATTCGAGTGGGAAGTCCTTCTTGATCAGGATAACAGACGTTGAGCAGGACTAAGTTCAAGTTTCCCCAAACCCAGCCCCCATCGAAAACAGCAATATCAGGATCTAAAGAATTAATTATTTTAAACCATGCTCCACAGGAGCCATTGTGAGTGAATGGGTACGGAAAGAGGGGCAGAGCTCCCTTGTAATTCTGGTAGGGAGGGAGTCGGCCACATATCCAACAGTCTGTAGCATTATTTGTCTGATGGGAATGGTGTAACATACTAATAAATGTATTGTTGCGCAGCGCAAGTCTGTAAGATAGTTCATGTGCGGGAAGTTCACTAAAAGTGTGTTCAGCAGAGACATTGTAAGCAGATTGTTCACGCCTGAAAATAGGCCAGTACATAGGAAGCAGAATGCTGGCAATAATAATTAGAATACTCAGAATAAACATGATTATTAGTGTCACTATGCAGTGACTACGAAGTGATTTGCAATATGTTCTTCTCTTTTCCTCTCTCTCTCTAACTCGATCTAGGGGATACATGTCAGAAACTATTTAACCGATTCACCTAAGGGAGGACTTAAACAATTAAACTGTCTGACTTGCTAGATCGAAGCTTCATTCGGTAAAGTTCTTGAGGAGTCTTTTCTCTTTTAGGCACAGTAACGTCTTGTGCTTCGACACAGTCTTTGGTGGGGGTGGACGAGTCAGAGTCCTGTTTCAGTCCGTTTTTTAGTTCATTGCATAGCTTGATGTGACTCGTGTGGACCCACCCCTTTCTCCCCTCGATTTTCACGGCGGTCCTGGTGGTAAGCAGAACGGTCTTCGGAGACTTCCAGCGGGGTTCCAGCGGACTTTTCCGGTCGAAATTCCGGACGACTACCAGGTCACCTGGGCGGACCTCATGCGCCTTTACATCGGTGTTGTCAGGGAAGGCTGCGGCAACCTGTGAACGACATGATTGGAGTGCAGACATCAAGGAGGCAAGGTAATCTGTCAACATGTTACAATCAATATCAGTGATCTTTTTCGGAACGGGCGTCCCCCACATATTCGGCGGTCTTCCGAAGACCACTTCGTACGGAGATAGCCCTGATCTCGAGTGGGCAACCATTCTCATGTAGAATAGTGCCACGGGCAGGGCGACTATCCAGTCGACCCCTTTTTCCTGACAGATCTTGGCAAGACGGATTTTTAGTGTCTGATTATGCCTTTCTACAAGGCCAGCTGCTTCGGGATGTCGGACACAGTGGAACCTCCACTGATATCCTAGCAAGAGGGAAACTTGTCTCATCAGCTCGGACGAGAACGGCTGTCCGTTATCTGAGTACACGACACGGGGCAAACCGTACCGTGGGAAGAATTCACGAACCAACTGTCTGGCAGTGGTCGGAGCAGTGTAGTCTGGGACTGGGTATGCTTCGGTCCAGCGGGACAGAGCACAAACAATTACAAGGACATACTTAAATCCTCTACAGCTATTCATCTGGATATAATCCATCTGGAGGACTTCAAAAGGGTGATCGGGAGGATGAAATCCACCTTGCTCAACAGGGACGCTTTTACCTGGATTGAACTGACAACAGATCATGCAAGTACGCACTTTCTGTTTTGCTGCTGCTCGTAAGTGTTTGTTGTACCAGAGATTCTGTAAACTGTCTAACATGGCTTTCTCTCCAAGATGGGCAGGACTATGTGCTGTATTTATCATGACTTGAACCATTGAGTCGGGGAGAAACCATATAGATTTTCCCTTCGTCACCCAACCTTGATCTGTCTGAATCCCTCCTAGTTCAGTCCATTTCTTTATCTCCTCTGGAGTAGCATGTGTCTGGATATCGATTACATCTAGGGCGGGATCTCTAACTGCCATACACTGGGTCTGGACTATTGTCTTTGTCACATCAGTAGTCTGGGTGTAAGTCAATGCTGTATGTTTTGCTGTCTGGTCTGCCAGGTCGTTACCCTGGGAAACGGAATCTGTGACTTTAGTATGTGCCTTACACTTCATGACTGATATGCCCGAGGGCAAATGTATTGCTTCTAACAGTGCTTGAATGAGGGGGCCATGTTGTATCTTGGCCCCATGGGAAGTCAGAAAACCTCGTTCTTGCCAGAGGACTCCGAAGTCGTGTACAACTCCGAAGGCATAGCGGGAATCTGTGTATATGTTAACATTTCTGTTCTTGGCTAGAATACAGGCTCGGGTCAGAGCGATGAGCTCTGCTGCTTGAGCAGACAGGGTGTCAATACGATGTGTTTCTTTAATTTCAGTTTCAGTGGTCACGGCGTACGCGGCCACTAATTCTCCTGTACTTGTTCTCATGCATGAACCGTCCACATAAAGTGTCAGGTCTGGATTTGTCAATGGGACATCTGTTAAGTCTCGTCTAGGCTTAGTTACTGCATTAATTATTTCTATACAATCATGCGGAGCTGGATCTGCCATAACTGTAGGTAACAGTGTTGCGGGGTTCAGGATGCTGCAACGTCTGATTTCTATGTGTGGCTGGAATAGTGTTAATTCATAACCTGTCAGTCGTGCTATAGTTAAGTGTTGAGTCTGGGTTCTGTTTAACAAAACCTCTACAGAATGTGGTACTTGAACTGTTAACTGATGACCTAAAACAATTGAATCACTTTGTCTTATTGCTAACGCTGTTGCTGCTACTGACTTTAAGCACGCAGGGAGTGCTTGAGCTACCGAATCCAATGTACTAGAAAAATAAGCACAAGGCTTATGTGAACCTGCTTGGTCTTGAGTGAGGACAGATAACGCTGTGCCATCACGTTCTGTAACAAAAAGTGTAAACGGTTTGCTGTAACATGGTGTCGCTAAAACTGGTGCTTGGCATAAAACTTTCTTTAATTCTTCAAAAGCTTGTGTGTGTTCCTGAGTCCAAGGGAGGACAGTCGAAGTCGCTGCCTCCTGTGTCGTTAACTGGATGAGTGGTTTAGCTAGAAATGCATACTGGGGAATCCATTGTCTGCAGTACGAGGTGAGGCCTATGAAGGCCCGTACTTCCTTTTGTGTCTTGGGTTGCGGCATGTTCACAATTAACTGAATGCGATCGGGAGTGAGCTGTCTCCCCACTTTGGACAGTAAGTGACCCAAGTACACAACTTGCTGAGCACAGAATTGTAGCTTCGAAGGAGACACCTTGTGTCCCTTGTCGGCCAGGAAATGTAAAACTGTCAGTGATGCTTTTTCACATTCGGGCTCACTTCGTGCGGTGATCAGCAGATCATCGACGTATTGTAGTAAAGCGGTGTTAACTGGCATTTGAATACAATCTAGTTGTCTTTTCAGTGCTTGACTATAGATGCTGGGGCTTTCTGTGAATCCTTGAGGTGCGCGCGAAAATTTGAAACTGCGTCCATTTAAACAGAATCCGAAGAGATATTGGCTCTCTGGATCAATAGGCACGCTGAAGAAGGCGTTCTTGAGATCAATTACAGTAAAGAACGTTGCTTCTGAATCAATAGCAGTCAAGAGAGATGATATATCGGGGACCACAGGATACTGTGGGATAATGCATTTATTCAATTCTCGAAGATCAATCACCAGCCGATATACTGGCGGTGCATTGGGATCAGTACGTTTAAGAATCGGAATGATGGGTGAGTTACAGATATTGGAGTCGGTCTCGACGACCACTCCTTGGGCAATGAGCTCTTCAATGATTTTCAGTAAAGCCGCTACAGCATCGGGTGGTAACTTGTATTGTCTGATTCTGGGTAATACAACACCTGCCTTGAGGGTAACGCGGTATGGTGTAATGTGCATACATCCTACATCAGTTGGGCCTTTTGCCCACAAGTAATCAGGTACATTTTTCAATCTGACGTCAAACTCACGAAGGACGTAATGACCCTTGAAATCCCGCAGAAAGAGTCTAACCCCCTCCGGGGAGCAGCATATTATAGCTCCTAGAGCCTTCAGTGTTTTAATTCCTAACAGATTTTCCGGACATGATTTTGTTAGTAACAGGTCTGTAACCCGTGATAATGGACCCACAGCCAGGGGAACTGGTTCTGATACTTCATTTACAATAGGTTGTCCTGAAAAACCAAGGGAAACATTTTGTGAGCCTGAGAGGGGTGCCCCTGGAACTTCGTCATGACTTATTGTAGTGCGACTTGCCCCTGTGTCAATTAAAAACTTTCTATCTTTCCCCAATACTTGACTGTGTACATAAGGACCTTCTTGATCTACAGGAATCTCGATAAGAGGCAAGCCACCTTCCCTCTCTAGGCTGTTTCATGTATATCGGGAATATTCGGGGTAAGCAGACTGGGCATACTGGTACATCTGTTGTGAGACTTGCTGAGTTGCAGCAATGGGCTGTGGCTGTGGTACTGCTACGGTCTGTGCTGTCTGTGCGGATGCATGCATGGGCTGTGTATTCTGTGTAGACTGATGCTGGTTATGGTCTTGTCTAGGCGGATGCGGTCTCTCTTTAGTTTTACCTGTCGCTATGTTATGTTTCAGAACTGCACATTCGTGTACGTAGTGACCTGGCTGCTTGCAATAATTGCATGTCCCTTTAACAGGAGCTGCAGTGTGACTTGTCTGGGTCGTACCTTTTCTGTGACTGTCGGATGGAACCGTCTGGGCTACTAACATTTTCATTTTCGTGTCTTTCATACGCTTCTGTTCCTGATCTTGTTCTTCCCTAATTCTATTCTGGTGATATTGTAACATTTGTAACATCTGGGATGGCGTATTTGCTTGCCATGTACTCTCGACTTTATACACTCTATTTTTAACTAACGGTAGGGAATTCTCTACTAACTTTGATACAAAAAGATGTGGGTACGACTCGCTACTTGGCTGGAGGCCACTATTGATAATAAAACATTTCTCGAATCTTGAATAAAAGTCGCTAGTATCTTCATCATGTTTCTGTTTACAGGACGAGATTGCATCCCAATCCTCCTTTCTAGTTGTCAATAATCTGGGCAGGACCTGTACTATTAAACCTGGTAATGCTTTAGTTTTGTCCCCAAGGCCTAACCCTGGAACCCGTTTTTTCTCTTCGTCCTCTATTTCTGCCCAGGCAATCTTTGCGTCTCCCACCTCCCAGTCCTTTTCCTTTAATTTCTCGAATATACCCGTAGGCAATAATACTTTCAACATTTTCATGATATCATCATATGTGTAGTCCCCCATCAGTAACATGTCTTTGAGCTCTCTATGAAAACCTGCAGGGTCTTTATCATGGCACGGTACTAATTTCTTCATTTCTAACAGTTCTAATTTAGTCAGAGGCGTGTGTACATACACGCGTTTCAAAATTTTATCCTCACCCATAACAGGGTGCACTTCCCGTAAGGGGTTCTGACTTTCAATACCACTCCCGCACTGCATATGGTACATTTTCCTTTCTGGAGGTGGGGCGGGGACATATTCAGGACTTACAAAGGTGTCATATCTGCGTCGTTGTTCTAGAATTATTTGAACTAATTTAGTGCTTAGGCCTCTCCATCTATCCATCAGTAGCGCTTCTAGTGTCTCATGTAAGGGACCTGGATCGGAATAATGTTTTCTGTACTTAATGAGAAGGTGCTGAATCATATATACCCCTGCTAATTTCTGTTCGTCGGGGGAGAGGTTCAGAAATGTCTGTGCTACGGTGTCATCATTATATATGTCTGCATTTTCGGCCCATGATACCGCTGATCGGGCTAATTCTTGTTCATCCATAGAATTGAGTACATGGTACCCAACTCGATCTCGAAGCCGTTTATCAGTTTCCTGGAACTGATGTTCAGCAGAATTCGGATTCGTTAAGGCAGAGAAGAAAACTCTCTTGCTTTCTGGACGGATACCCTTCCTAAGATAAGTTCCCTTACCTACATATGCTATAGTGCTTGTAGTCGGTTCTAGTTCTTCAGATTCTTCTTCCTCCTCGGAGGGAGCCTTTTCTTTCTCTTTCTCGTGTACTGCTATCACTGCTTTCTTAATCTTTTTATACATGGCCTCTATGCAATTTTGTCTGTCATGTTTTCCGTCGGCTATATTTTGACCCCACTTGTTCAATGCATCTAATTCACTCTGCTCTGTTCCGGGCCTGTCTCGTTCTCTTATTAGACAATTTATGAAAAATCGTAGTATCAGTGCTTGCATGGTAACTTTCTGTTTCTCCAGGGCATCCTTAATACTGTCGGGGTCCTTTCCCGTTTGAACGAACTCATATATTCTATCTAGGTGCTCCTTCATTCCTGCATAACATAACAAACTATCAGTAGCAGATCTTAACCGTAAAGATGCTAATACCATTAAGTCGTCCTGTCCAGGTTCTGGATCGTATCTACAAACTGACATATTTTCTTTTAGTGCATCAAGACGGGATGAATTAGAAGAACGGGGGGATCTGTACGTAAGAGGACTCTGCAGACCTCTGAGATTTAATCTGTGAGTCGGTGGCGGGGTCTGGAGACCCGCGGTCGCACCTCCTGAAGCGGAAACTTGGGCATTATCTCTGTGTGTAGTCAGTATCTGAATTTGTCTTTTAGTAGGGTCTGATTGAAGTGGTTTCGGTAGATCAGTTTTAGGTGAGGGAAGTGGCGGAGCTGGCGGAACGGGACTAGTCTTTTTCGGTGTCGGCTGAGAGTGATCTTGGGGGGCAGTACCACCCCCGGCCCTGTCAGTAGGCAGGGCACGAACAGGCAGATTGGTGTAAGCTGGCGCTACATCTTCGAGATATGAATTTAGGAATATGTCTTTAGTAGTCTTATGCATTACTTTAGTTGGAACTAATGGTGACGGCAAATTTTTCGGTATTTCTGAAATGGCGTCAGGGGTACCATCGGCCAAAAGATACATGTTGTTCACTTTGCCATTTAGGATACGATCTATTTGTTCTACTTTTACTCGAATTCCCTCAGTAACTAGTTCGTTTTCTTGGGCCTTTTCTGATTCTTTAAGCCTGTCTTCTCTACGGAGTGCTCTATCAGCACGCTTACGTGATTCCTTACGCCAAAATTCTATGGCGTCTTTCTGAGATTGTCTAGCTTTCTTTTTCCGTAATATTTCTTCTACCTTTATGATGCACTCGGCATCCCATGTTCCGTTAACTGGCCATCGGTATCTTTCCTCTAAGTGCTTGGTATAATCGGTCCATAACTCTAGATACAAGATGGCGTCTATGCCATGCTTATTATACATGAAATTACCTGGAGTGTCCCTAGGGGGGATTGGAATCTCTTCCTCTAACATCCCTTTCCTAGTTCCTATCTGCTTTAATTTGTTGAAAAACGGCATTGTGCCTACTTGATACTGGAATGCTTGATCCTAAATACTTAATTAGCATGTAACTATTTAAACAAAAAAACACAATAATACACAAGAACAATCACATTCATACCACGACATTAATCACATGAAACATTTAAAGACATAGCTAACTTCCCCCTACTCTGAATGTACCGCTCAACGATACAGATACACTGCTGTAACAGTGCAGAAATTCGGAATACTTTATATACTGCTAAACAGTACAGATACACTGCCTAAAAACAGTGCAGACCGGACTTGCGTACCCAAACCCGTCTAGATACGACCCAGCAATGGTACTCACCGGGAAGCACGGAAAACAGAAGGCCTCGGAAAACTCGACTGGACTCGACTCGGAACTTCGGAAAACTTCGGAAAACTTCGGAAAACTTCGGAAAACTGGTGGGCCTCTTCACACCTCGGACCTTGCTTCCTTCGGCTGGGCTCTGGTCGGGATCCTCCGCACTCCTCACCGCCTCGTCTGGGCACTGATCGCAGTCTTCGTCACCTCCGTGTGTCAGAGGGGGATGCAGGAAATCCTGCCAGTACACGTGTTGTCCGTCTAACTGATGGCAGGGGACACGGATTGCAACGCACCTTCCGGCGCGTGAGGTGGGGGAGGGGTCCCTATTCGGGCGCCAAAATGATGTAAATAATTAATTTACTCTCTTAATTTCTATGCAGGTAAGTACTTAATCAATAATAACTCAATCGGAAAGAAGGAAAACAGAGTCCGTGGTGTAAGAGTTTCTAAGGGTTTTATTCCTCATAAAGGAATCAGGATATCATGTTCTGACCACCACACAGGGTGTCAGAAGGGATAGATGAGCGCGCCGTCGTTTATTGACAATACATAGCTTATATACTTGATTTACATCATAATGTTCAATGTAAGAGGCGTAACAGCTGAGAGAAGACAAGATAACAGTATACACGTGGTGCTAGTACATCATCAAGAGGCGTAAACTAGGCGTGTGTGCTAGAAACGTCACTGATAGGTGACGCAAGTGGGTGGCACCAAGGGGTGGTGCTAACAGAATGTTGCAATGTCAGCAGAAATCGGAAGCTTGGATGCGCGCGCAGCTGCATGACGTGTGATAGACGGGGTGCAGGGGACTTGACATTTACACTGACGGAAAGAGACAGAAGTCTGGCATGTCAGATCAACTTGTGCTTCTATCATATCTGATATCTGATGTTTAGGAACTAAGCTATCTGGGCAGAAAGGTCTCTAGAGCAGAAGCTATTCTATACTTGCTGTGAGTGCGTGTATAAGCGCCTGAGTGTCTGTATGAGAAGCGTGGGGCACGGGGCCTTCCATGGAAGCATGGCAACAGAGGCTATGAATTACTTGCATAAAGACAGGTCGGCCCTTTAGCCCTGTAGCTGAGGAAGGATGTTTACTGAAGCTAGCAGGCCGGAATGTATCTTCGGGGAGGAAAACAGATAACTCGAAGGTTATAGTCAATCTTGGCAGGCAGCAGGCTGAGCTGAGCACGGAGGGCCGCGCTAGAAGTAAGTCAGAGTTCACGGGTACGGGGGCTGCTTGGGCAGAGGCCCTCGCAGTCAGAAGCCAGAAAAGAGGCTCGGTGGCAGAGATTCAGGGCCTACTTTCAGCCAGGCTGAAAAACGTAGGAGTACACTTCAAAAAGACGTTGGCATAGCATACTTAGGAACGGACCATCAAACCCATTCATGGTGGGTCTGAAAGAGGACAAGTTAACGTTGGACGCAAATGTATTTGCGTCTTCATAGCTGGTACAGGAGGGAAGTTACATGCACTTTTAACTCGTACATGGAGTCGGTGGGGTACTCGCTAGGGAACACAACATGACCATAGAATTTATATTACCTCAGATGCAAAAATGGGAGGCAGAAAGGGAGAAAAAATAAGGAGGGACCACCCAAAGGGCTGACAGGTCTAACAGACACCTCATCAGTTTATAAAAATAAGCAATCTTTATCTAAACCAAACAAGACCAAAAATGACAAAAAAACACAATACAGTAATAAAAATATGACTTTTAAAAGGTAAAAACAGTTCTGTCTATAGCAAATAATAGATGCGACACTTTCAACACAAAGTACCTTGGATGTGTCAAAATCAAAAGCAAGAACAGCCGCAGGGAAGGTGATGTGTCAGTTCCTTAGCGCAGGGAGGGTGATGCGTTGGTTCCTTACTGCCACGCAGGAGAGGTGATGTGTAGCTTCCTTACTGAAGGGGAGGTGATGCGACGGTTCTTACTACGTGGAGAGGTGATGTGTCGCGTTCTTACTGTAGCACCATTGTCTTTGTAGACTTGGCACCCCGGTGTGATGTGTGAGAATCGGGATGTGGCGGCAGCAATGGCGCTGGATTGATTTCTTCAGCCCTGTCCCACGATGCGTTGGTTCTTGCAGCCGCACAGCAGGGCCTGTGTCAGAATCGGTGCTGTGATCTCAGCCTTCATAGATCGGTGCACTTGATGCGGCGTTCGGCGATTTCTCGACCTGCGGGCAGGCGCTGTGTCGGTTTCTTCCACAATGCATTGGAAACAGGTACAGATGCTTCGCGCTTCTCCTCGTTGCGTTACTTTTCCATCTCCCAACAGCGGGAACAACCTCCAGAGGCCCAGAACAGCAGCAGGCACGCTTCCCGGTGGAGCATCGCCAACAGCGAAAGGGGAGATTGGCCTCGCCGGCGCCTACCACCTGTCTTTGGTTTCTAGCCTTCTGATCTCCTCCTGATCCTCACTCTTCTCTGGCGGAGCCCTAAACGCATACATGGCCGCTTCCCGGTGGAGCTGCACTGACAGCTAAAGGGGAGATTGGCCCTGGCACACCGCTATGGCCGTCACCTACCCAGCCGGATTATGGACATTTGCCTCGTTTTCTTCCCCGCTGCTGTCTCCTCCCTGTGGATTACCTGCTGTCCCTGGTCTTTCCTACCCTACCTTTCGTGTTCGCTAATTTACTCCTGCATTGTTTATTTATCCATTATGTACCTACTGTGAAACTTTTCTAACTCACTGTGTCCTTATGTACAGCGATCTGATACCTCCGGGTCTAGCCAGCGCTATATAAAACTCAAGTAAATAAACCTCCTGGTGGGTCAGAACTCTCAGCAAGGGAGTTCAGGGGAGCTGGGGTGAAGTCTTTGTATCCCTGAGACTTCAAAAACTGGAGGCAAGCTCTATTTCAAGCCCTTGGAAATATTCCTAAAGCAGGGGACACAGCAAAGTCATTGTCCTTTCCTTGGCAGAAACAGCCACTGCAGGTCAACCCCAGACAGCACACAAGCAAAGGGCAGTACTTCTCCTAAGTTTCTTCAGCTCTTCTCTTTGGCAAAAGTTCCTCTTGAATTCCAGAAGTAATTTAAAGTTCAGGGGTCTGGACCCCACTTTTTATAGCACAAATTCCTTTGTTCTCTAGTGGCAGAGAAGCTCTTTGCCCAGCTAAAACCAGTTATGTCCTCTCTGGTGCACCATCTTGGCAGGAGGTGGAGACAGCATTGTCCAAGGCAGACCAGGTCCATTCAGGTGTGAATGGACCGCGTCTGAATGCCGCCTAGGTCTATTCAGCCCAGCCCTGACTCACCCTGGAAAGGCAGGACACACCTCATGCCCCCCAAGTGGCTGTCTGAACAGCATGAACATCTCCAGTCCCTGTCACTCCAAAGCCAGGCAGTCAATGCACAATCCTTTGCGATGGCTAAGCAAGAAAATACCTACTTTCTAAAAGTGTTTTTTTTTAAACACAGAATGTAAAAATCATCCTCACTAAAATATGCATCTTTATATCCTGAGTTCAGGCATATAAACTTTAACTTTCGATCTTGTCCTAACGGGAAGTTATATTTATAAGATGTTATAAATGAACTCCCATTCTATCCTATGGGACAGATAGACTTTCAATAGTGGAAAAACGAAATTGGCAGTATTTCACTATCAGGACATACCACACAGATCAGGGCATGTCCTACCTTTCATATACACTGCACCCTACCCAGAAGGGTACCTTGGGCCTACCTTGGGGGTGACTCACATGTAAGAAAAGGGAAGGTTAGGGTCTGGCCAGTGGGTGCATTTGTCAGATCCACATGGCTGTACCAAACTGTGCACAGACACTGCAGTGGCAGGTCTGAATAACATTTACAGGCTGCTTATGTGGTTGGCACAATCAGTGCTGCAGGCCGACTAGCAACATTTGATTTACAGGCCCTGGGCACACATAGTGTATTGTACTAAGGACTGACTAGTAAATCAGATATGGCAATCATGGAATCACCAATCCATAACAACAATTCACTGAGGGAGCACTGGCACTTTGGCACTGAACAGCAATGGCAAAGTGCCCAAAGCATCCAGACCAGCAAAAACGAAGTCCAACACACAGTAGAAATACAGGAGGAAAAGGCAAAAATACAGGAAAAACCCACGCCAAGGATGCCAGGTCTAACAACATCCTATCTATTCTCCTTCCTTTAAGCCTTTGACAGAGCTTGGTAATAGGAAGAATCTGGGATATTTCAGCACCTTTACAGCATCCAGAAAGGGTGGATGGGGTTTGCCTTTTCAGATTTTATTGGCTTGGTTCAGTCACTGTGGTGGTAGACACCTCAAAGGTAATGAGTGGGATGAGAACGAGTAGGACTAAAAGTAATGAAGATTACCAGTGAATAATTGGAACATTACCAATGCCCAAGATGCTCAAGAGCCCATCTGGTTCAGAAATCTAGTGTAAACCCTGGAAAAATTGATACATCACTACACTGGGAAGAGCAGCAGGAGAAGAACAATATGCTTGTCTGGCACTTATTCCTTCAACTGAACTGCATCCCATCAGAATAATGTATCACTGTAAAGTATACACAACATAGACACCAGGTTCAGGCTCAGTGACCAACAATTGGACACCCAAACTGGTCAATGCAAACATTTGTGGAACTGGAGAAGTTAGAATGTCCACCCAGTAGTAGTGGAGAAACACATACTGAAGTGTGCCCTTCTGTTATAGGGCAGGTGGTTACCTACTTTACATTGGCAATGTTTCCATATTTACATTTGTAGCGTCTTAAGGCTATGAGTGTCAGGACACCGTGGTTCTGGGCAGACTCAATGAGAGAATTCCGTAATTATTTAGGGAGGTGTTAAAGTGTGGTCATTAACCATTGGAGATAATGAGAAGAGCAGTTGAATGTTGTATTCTGGTGAATAAAGACATCAGTTATGAGTTCCGTGTGTTGAATTTTCATTTTGCATGCTACTGGACTGGGGAGGACGCTACAACTAGCGACAAGTGCAGGATGTGTGCCATGATGAAACGAGACTCCTCTCCCTGAGGGTTAGCAATGCTACAGCAAACTACTCATGGGTGCCACATGCGCCTCCTCAATGAGAAGCAGTTTGAAGTTTGTGTGAATGAAATCGAAGCCCAGCTCCAGCCCATATACGGCCCTCGAAGAAGCCAAAGGCCCTGCAGAGGAGTATCCGCAAAAGCCTGCAAGGAACTCACTGGTAATGCTGGAAGAAGAGATACTGAGCCACAGCTTAATACAGAGCCATCATCAATACAGAGTGAAAACGCCGGATTGAGTGAAGGAAGTTCCACACTACCTCGAATTGGGTGAAGTAACCCAAATGAAAGTACAGGGGTTGTGTTTGCAGAAGATACAGATCCTGTAGACGCTGAGAAGGCCTTTGGGACTGTTAAATCTTTCAGTGGCTGCTGACGGGAGCGTGAAGTATGACGCAGCTGAGTTCCTGAATCTCCCACTGTCATTCGACACCACCAAAAACCAGCATATTGGCGTCAGATGGACCACATGGATTCAGATGTTTGATTATTTCACAGATGTCCTGGAAGAAGTAGATGATAAGAAAATTATTAAGTACATTAAGAACTTTGCCAGTGACAGAGTAAAAGAAGTGATAAAGAAAATCTCACAGACTGAGACTATCTCATACCATCAAATCAAAGAAGCATTAGTAGCCAAGTTCAATCTAATGCCAAACGTCGACTATGAAAAGTAAATTTTCATACAAGTGAAACAATAAGCTGGTAAAACGATGGATGAGTATGTTGAGAGACTTGATGTCATTATCAAACATTGTAAATTTTGTGAATTTAATCATGAAGAAGCCATGCGCCTCAGAGTCATTGATGGCTGCCTTTCAGACTCCTTCAGAAGACATATACTGAGATCGGCACTCAGTTTAGAAAAAGTGCTAATGGCTGCAAGATCTGAGGAAAGAGCAGATTGGCAAGCTGCTGACATGGAAGCTGGAATCGCAAAGAGTGAAACAGCACTAATCATGAAGAGCAAACACAAGCACAAAGTAGTAGACGTAAGTCAACATCCTCAAAAATAGGAACGCTTTGTTTCCGAAGTGGATTTTCATTTCCACATGAGAGCAAAGGTACAGCCATCAGACAGACGTGCAAAGGTAGCGGAAAGGAAAACCAATTCATAACAGCTTGCAGAGCAAAAGAGAATCCATGTGCATCATGGTGAGATGAGAAAATGGATGCTAGAAAGTTCCAGAAGCATTCTCGCCACGGTCACATAGACGAAAAGAAACCTCAATTGCAACAGGTGGAAACTAAACAAAGTTGATCGCCATCAAGTTCATCCAACAAAAGTTCTCTGACCTCAAAATCAAGCGACAATGAAGAGAGTGAATGTGAGATGACCATATCCGCCAAAAAACTACATGCTTGCAAAGAAGAAGAACAAATGACAAAACCAAGAGGGTCAATGAAATAAAATAATTCATATGGGCACGGCCCAAGATCACACTAAAGGACAACGGTTGCCCCATAACCTTTGTATTTAACAGCGATGCATCGATCAACATCAATTTGTCAACCGTACCGCAACTCAACAAGTCAAACATGAAGGAGTACACATGAACTGTTTCAAATCTGTTGCAGAGTCAAGGATCATTCACGGCAACCTCATGACATAAAAAGATGTCTGTGCAAGCCCCAAGTCACGTTCTACAAGATACTTTGTCCAGTGCATGTCTAGTCAGTTTTGCAACTCCTGCTGACATGGGATCAGTATCTATCAATTATAACCTACATGCACAATCTGAAATTTTGAGTCAGTTCCCATCATTATTTCATGGCCTAGGAAAGCTCAAGACAATGAAGGTGCAACTTCACATTAACAAAGACATCTGGCCTGTGGCACAGCGACACAGAAGAACAGCATTTCAGCTGCAGGAAGGGGTAGAAAAGGAACTAGAAACATTGTTGAAACACAACATCATTGAGGGCTCTACTGGTCCCACACAATGAGTAATGTTCATTGAGGTAGTGCCCAAAAAGGACAGTGGAGATGAAGTGTGCATTTGTGTGGATATGCGCCAGGCCAACAAAACAATTGAGAAAAAGAGACATCCGGGTCCACACATTGCAGAAATGATCATGCAGCTGAACAGAGCCAAAGTTTTCTCCCCCCTTTACCTGAACAAGGAATACCATCAACTCGAATTGGAAGAAAACTGTAAGTACATTACCACTTGTTTGACTCACATTGGTTTGTTCAGATACAAAAGGTTGAGTTTTTGAGTGTCATCTGCAGCAGAAATATTCCAAGATGCCATACGTAGAATAATTCAACCTGCTACACATACTTTTGCTTGCAGTGGTGACATATTTGTATTTGGGACAACACAGAAGGAGCCTGATAAGGCTCTCAAACAAGTGTGACAGTTACAGATGCAAGTGCCACTCTAACTGCAGAAAAGTATGAAATTCACAAAACTAAACTCAAGTTCTTTATTCACATATTCTTTGATGGGGGAATGACTCCTGACCCAGATAAAGTAAAAGCACTGTCAGCCACCCCAACCCCCACAAGATGTCACCATGCTATGATCCTTCTTGGGCATGGTCAGCTATTGTTCAAGGTACATTCGTGACATTGCCACAGTAAGTGCCCTATTGAGAGACCTGACTATATGAAACGCCTAGTTCTGATGGTCCTCTGAGTACAACCAAAGCTTAAAAAGGATAAAACATGCTGTTGAAAATGCCACTGAGATGGCTTACTTTGGTCCTAAATTGCACGCTGAGATTACTTTTGATGCAAGCCCGGGAGGGTTGAGAACAATCATTGCCCAGCATAATAGACATTTAAATGCTTAAAGACAAATTGTGGCGTATGCTAGCCAAAGTCTGTCTTACACAGCATGTGTCTATTCCCAGCCAGAAAAGGAGAGTCTGGCTGTGGTGTGGACCTGCGAAAACTTTCATGTGTTTCTTTACGGAAAGCATTTCACAGTTGTAACAGGTCACCAAGCACTGCTCACCATATTCGAAAACCCAAAAGCGAATGTGTCCCCTCACATTAAAAGGCGAGGTTTGCGTTTACAGGGGTACGACTATACAACTGTGCATAAACCAGGCGAGAACCAAAACCATGCAGATTACTTCTCACAAGTACCCTTACAATGGCGCGGCTCAATATCGAAAACAGCTGAAGAGTACACCAACTTTATTGTAAGGTCCAGCATGCCAACGGCCTTATCAATTGAACAGATCATTGCTGCTATAAATGCCGCTAAAGATATGCTTACCATTAAAGACATTATTTCAGTGCAGTCATGAAGACAAAGTGTTTGGCCTCTAAGTGATTATGTTGAATTTCAAAATTCAAGAATTTACAGGATGAACTGTTTGTCACTAAAGAAGGCATTATGTTGAGAGGCTCATGGATCGTCATACCTGAGAGTCTCCGACAGCAAGTCATTGAACTCGCTCACAAAGGACATTGTGACAATGTCACCACCAAAAGAGCCCTGAGAGATCAAGTGTGGTTCCTGCACTTGGATGAGCGAGTTGACAGGGAACTAAAGGAGTGCCACCTATGTAATTGCCTTTCCCCTAAAGTGACCCAGCTTCCACTGACCATGTCTGATCTTCCTGTGTGTGCGTGGGAAAGAGTAGCTATTGAATTCTTTGGACTCTTGTGAATGGACATCATCTCATGGTAGTCATTGACAAGTATTCCCGTTTTCTTCTAGTGGAGGAAATATCATCAACAACACACAACACGTTTATTGAGTGGTTAGACAACATATTTGCAACATGGGGTGTCCCAGACATCCTTAAATCTGACAATAGCCCACAGTTCCATAGCAAGGAGCTTAATGAGTTTCTAATTAGACTCAATGTCAAGCACCAAAAGAGTGTACTCTTGTGGCCCCAAGCCAATGGTGTTGTGGAACGATTTATGGGCACCCTAAAGAGAGTGATCCAAGGTGCATCAATGGAGGGAATCGAATCGAGTTAGGTATTATGTCAAGCTCTCCGTGCCTATAGTTCAGCTCCGCAGCTCACCACTGATGAGAGTCCTGCCACCTTGCTGTTTGGGAGAGCTGTAAGTACCAAGCTACCACATAGGACCACTGAATGAACTCGGAGTGCTGACAAAGTTCATGCCACTGACACTTCTCAAAAAAGTAAAATGAAAGCATATGTCGGAAAACTCAGGACTGGGTTCTTGTCAAACAAAAACAGAAGTGGAAAACAATCCTCCATTTGCTGCTGAGCCCCTGAGAGTTGTGACACGCAAATAACATATGATAAGAGTGCAACGTACCAGAAAATCCATCACAAGGGATTCATCACATTTCAGATATCTATCTTGACATTCATCATACCCTGTAGTCCCAGATAGGGCTGCCCCACCTGACTGCCCAGATCCAACATCAGCTCCCGGACCATTGGTGTCCTCTCAGGGTGCATCTCAACTACCTCAGACCACATGATCTGGCTGAACAGCTTGAGCCCCTATAAGACTTAGCGAAGAAATATAAAATGCTGCTATTGTTTACACCTTTTTATTTAAAAAGGGGGAGATGGAGTGTCTTAAGACTATGAGCGCCAGGGCCCCATCAGTTCTGGACAGACTCAATGAGAGAAATACATAACCATTTGGGGGAGGTGTTAAGGTTGTGAAGGTCCAAGAACTCTCTCAGTTAATTAATGCCTTCTGATTTTAGTAAGCGCAATATGAAATAACTCGAGGGTGCAACCTTCCTTTCCCCTGTTATTGTTGATTATGTAGAATGTTGAGTACGTACTGATACTGTATTTGTAATCAGCTTCCTCATTTTATGGCAGCTCCTCGCTGTAGTACTAATAAGGCGCATTGTTTCATGTTTTAAGTGGGTCATTGCTTTTTAAATTGCAGCATCATTATCTTCAAATATTTTCTTTATCTACATGAAGGTGTAAGTTTGTAACAGCCGACACGTGTTTCGCCCACTGTAGGCCATATTGCCAGTGGCTTTCTCAAGGCTCATAATAAACATTTAATACATATCAGTTCCTTGAAGTCAAGTACTGCATCACAGGTACATATTTTGACATAGAAAATCAGGGTGAAGTTTTTGTTACTAATCGGTCAGTCTAGTTTTTCTTGTCCTGAGGCTAATCCATGCACTCGTGGTCCATGCTGATGCTAAACCAGAAGCGGAAAACAGATCTTCTGTTTGATGCTGAGCCTCTGCGAGTTGTGACGCGCAAAGGACATATGATAACGGCGCAACGTCCCGGAACATCCATCATAAGGGATTTATCACATTTCAGATATCTATCTGGACATTCATCATCCCCTGTAGCCCCAGATGGGGCTGCCCCACCTGACTACCCAGATCCAGCATTAGCCCCCATACCGTCTGTGTTCTCTCAGGGTGCATCTCAACTACCTCAGACCACAGAAGCTGGCTGAACAGCTTGAGCAACTAAATGACTTATCGAAGAAATATAAAATGCTGCTATTGTTTACACCTTTTTATTTAGCAAGGGGGAAGATGGAGTGTCTTAAGACTGTGAGTGCCAAGACCCTGCGGTTCTGGACGGACTCAATGAGAGAACTACATACCATTTGGGGGAGGTGTCAAGGTGAGGTCATTAATGGTTAGCAGATAATGAGAATTTCAGTTGAATGTTGTACGCTGGTGAATAAAGACGTAATTTACAAGCTCTGTGTGTGGAGTGTTCATGGTGCATTTTATCAGGCTGGGGAGGACGCTACACCATGCACCGTAATTTTTAGGTCTTATGGGCGTGGCAGTGCAGAGTCCTGCTCTGCCTCTGCAAGAGATCTTGTAAATACGAGATTTCTAAAAGGGACTCCAAGCCCCGCCCCTCTTTTCCACTGGGTAGCATCAGCGTTTATGGTAAATGCTGGCTTCCTAATGGAAAGGAGTGTTTTTAGGTGCCACCCTGTCCGTTTTTCGTACAGCCCTCCGGACACCATGGCCTGGTTTGCGGCTGTCGTGAAGACTTTTCTTATTTGCTTGTTTATTTTAACAAGCAGATGAGAAAATTCTTCAGTACAGCCCTGAAGCAGGCACAGAGCGCGGAGGCGCACGGGGACATGGAGAGGACAGGGGGATCCCAGCAGACTCTGTGTTTTCCTGCCCAGGCAGAAGTGTGTTCGTTTTTGCATCCCGCTTTCGCTTTAAAGCATAATGCAAAAATAAACACGCTGAAGTTTGTGCCTCGGGCGCGCTTGTTTTTTTTAAGTATCCAAACATACCGAGCATGAAATAACATCTTGCAAGTAGTAAATGGAAAATCTGGGATTTCCAGGCTGTGTTTAACTGCTTGGATTTCAGCAATTGCTGGAAGAGGATTACCTGAAAACCACGTGGTTAATGTAAAACGATGCCAATAAAACAACAGTGGAAAAATAAACCTGCTCCAACAATTGATGGTACACTTACTGCTTGTTGTCCTGCCCTTTCTTTAGCAGCACATGTTTATTTCATCAGCTGTTTGTCATTAGGTGGCCACCCATGACTCGTTTATTGTTATTTACCAGCTAAGAATACATTACTCTTTATGACCGGTATTGTACATACATCACGTGTTACTCAGTTGTGCAAAACTCAGGACATAATCCAGCTTGTGCAAAAGCCGTGATTTAAAAACACGTTGACTTTTAAGCTTAGTGAGACTAGCAGAACGAGGCCGTACATATAACAAATGTAGAATTACAGGGTGGGTCGCGCCCCTTGCACTGCCTGGTAAAGAGGCGAAGAAAGTAGCTTGAGGACATGTGTTAGTTGCAATGGAGGTTGAGGGAGGTTTATAGAGAGGAATGGTTCAATACCTACTTTCAGACAAAGCAGGATTTGTTCTGCCCTGCATGGACCTGTGTATTAAATAAGCTAGTATAAAATTTCCCACATTTTTGTTACTGGTTTCTACTGATAAGATTATTTGTATCACTCGTTATTCTTACACTGCCCAACTCTTCAAAATATTATCTTCATCATCATCATCCGAAAGGACCGCATCAACCAAACAGGAGGAGGCATCGCCATCGTCCATAAGAACACCATCCGCATCACAACCAGTTCCGACGATGACCTCGCAGCCGCGGAACACCTTCACTTCCAGATCCACACCGACCCCAAGACCACACTCAGAGGCATCCTCATCTACAGGCCACCAGGTCCCCGCACACAATTCAGCGAAGACATCACTGACTTCATCAGCCCACACGCCCTCCCCTCCGAGGACTACATTCTACTGGGAGACCTCAACTTCCACCTGGAAAAGAACAACGATAGCAACACCACCACCCTTCTGGACAACCTCGCCAATATCGGACTCAAACAACTTGTTGACACCCCCACCCATTATGCCGGGCACACGCTCGACCCAATCTTCACCTCCAGCAAGCACATCTCCTTTAATCACACCACAGCTCTCCATTGGACGGACCACAGCTGCGTTCACTTCAACTACAAAAAGACTACAACCCACAACCACCCACAACCAATTCCCCGCAGAAACTGGAACAAAATTACCACCGACCAGCTCTTCACATCACTTCACCAAAACCCTCCTGCCAAATCATCGGACCCAAACCAAGCAGCCACCAACCTCACACAATGGATCACCCACAGCGCTGACGAATTAGCACCCTTTAAAAACCATCAAATCAAGCAAGGCAGCAAAAAAGCCCCCTGGTTCAATGAAGACCTTAAGAAATCCAAGAAGATCTGTCGCACCCTCGAGAAAGCCTGGCGAAAAAACACTACCACTGACAACCTGCCCACCTTCAAGAACGCCACCCGCAAACACCACCAACTGAGAAATCTGCATTCAAGGATCGACTCGACAACAACGCCCACAACAGCAAGGAACTATTCAACATCGTCAAAGAGTTTATCAACCCCACCGCCGGCACCAACGACATCACTCCCTCCCAAGACCTCTGCGACTCTCTAGCCTCGTTCTTCCACAACAAAATCGCTGACATACAAAACAGCTTTGGAGACCAGTCCACCCCACCCACCTCCGAACTTAAACCCCCCTCCATCAACCTTTGCGCCTGGAACCCAAGCACCACCATCCGCCTGATGAACACCATCCACTCAGGATCGCCAACCGACCCATGTCCCCACCACATTTTCAACAAAGCAGACTCCATTATCGCACCCCATCTCCGAGACGTCATCAACTGCTCCATCAACTCTGTTACCTTCCCGGAAAGCTGGAAACATGCCGAACTCAGCGCCCTCTTGAAGAAACCCACAGCAGACCCACTGAACTTAAGAACTACCGCCCCATTTCGCTCCTCCCATTCCCTGCCAACGTCATTGAGAAAGCCGTCAACAGTCAGCTCGCCGCCTTCCTCGAATCCAACAAATCCCTCGACCCTTCACAGTCCGGCTTCCGAGCCAAACACAGCACCGAGACCGCCCTCATCGCAGCAACAGATGACATTCGAACTCTACTGGACAACGGAGAAACAGTTGCCCTCATCCTTCTTGACCTCTCCGCAGCCTTCGACACAGTCTGTCATAGCACCCTCATACAATGCCTCAGCAACGTCGGAATACAAGGAAAAGCACTGGACTGGATCATCTAGTTCCTCACCGGAAGAACCCAGAGAGTCCGCCTCCCCCCTTTTAGATCAGAGGCCACCGAAGTCATCTGCGGCGTACCACAAGGATCATCACTCAGTCCCACCCTCTTCAACGTATACATGAGTCCCCTCGCATCCATTGTGCGCCAACACAACCTCAACATCATCTCCTATGCTGACGACACCCAGCTGATCCTCTCCCTCACCAAAGACCCAAACACCGCCAAAACCAACCTACACGAAGGAATGAAAGAAGTAGTCGAGTGGATGAAGAACAGCCATTTAAAACTGAACTCGGACAAAACGGAAGTACTCATCTTAGGATCATCCCCCTCCGCCTGGGACAACTCATGGTGGCCACCGGCCCTGGGAACCGCACCCATACCAACAGACCACGCATGTAACCTGGGCTTCATCCTGGACTCCTCCCTCTCGATGACCAGACAAGTCAACGCCGTCTCATCATCATGCTTCAACATCCTACGTATGCTCAAAAAAAACTTCCGTTGGATCCCCACCGAAACAAGAAAGACGGTCACCCATGCACTGGTCACAAGTCGACTGGACTACGGAAACACCCTTTACGCCGGAACCACAGCCAAACTACAGAAAAAACTCCAACGCATCCAAAACGCCTCAGCCAGACTCATCCTAGACATCCCCCGTCAAGCTCACATTTCCGGTCACCTGAAAGATCTCCACTGGCTCCCCATCAACAAGAGAATAACGTTCCGTCTCCTCACCCACGCACACAAAGCCCTCTACGACCTAGGACCCGAATACCTCAACACACGCCTGTCCTTTTACACCCCCACCCGCCAACTACGATCGTCCAATCAAGCCCTCGCCGCAATTCCACGCATCCAAAGATCCACCATGGGGGAAGATCCTTCTCCTACTTAGCGGCCAAAACCTAGAATTCTCTCCCCACCCACCTCCGCCTTACACAGAACCACCTCTCCTTCAGAAAACAACTAAAAACTTGGATATTCGATAAGTAAAGTACCCCCCCTCCCTCAAGCGCCTTGAGACCCTCTGGGTGAGTAGTGCGCTATACAAATTTCAAACTTGAACTTGAAACTTGAACCATACATATTTAACTGATAACATGTTTTTTTTCTTGCTGTAATTGTTTGTGTTTCTCCAATCACAACCTTTGGGAACTTATACATTGTATTGCTCAAACAATGGGTACACAGAGGGTCTCCTTAACCGTGCAGCATTCAGACTTCACATACACTGGCTTTCTGAACCTTAGCAAGTACAAGCCACGGGAATTTAATAAAAGTGTCTGTTTGCTCTTGTACTGCAAAAAACGCTCTGGGAGAGAATATAGAGTGATACAACAATTCATATACCTGTGTACATGAACTTGAATGCTGATGGGCAGAGTCTCTGAAGTCCAGTACCAGCAGCCTGCTAGAAGGCATGAAGGACAGTTGCACAAGTGATGAAAGCCCTCCTGATTCCAGCAGTGATAAACATGCATTCCATTGGCTGTGTTGATTTTATTGAATAACTGCGCCACTCCCTTAGATGCCATGGGCGTGAGGCTTTTGCAAGACAGGCAGCCAGGCCACACTCCAGGGCTTACGCGAGGCAGGTGTTCTTGGAACAGAAGGCTGGGATCCCTCATCTTGGGTCGGGCTGGATTTTATTTTCATAGTGAGCAGATGTGTGGAATGCTGAGATGCCCCTCCCCTCCTCTTGTCAGCTGTCGAGGCCGGCATTGAGGTGGTCAGTCAGCGTACGACTCTGTCAGTCCCCTGGGCTGCTCCAGGCAGACTCTTGTGGAAAAGGCACGGAGGCAGTCAGGAAAAGGCCTTACCCAATGGAGAACGGGCAGGAAGGCCTTACCCAACCGAGAAGGGGCAGGGAGGCCTTACCCATCTCAAAACGGGCATGGAAAGTCTCCCGGATACTCTGAGGATGCAAAGAGACGCCCAACGCTGGATTCGGAGGCATTGTTGCTGTAAGTCACACTCCCTTCTCTTTCCTTTGATTCTTCTAAATTTAAGACAGGCAAATGAACACCTACACCCCCCTCTCCCTCCACACACACACACTTCTGCTCCTCTTCCTCTGTCACCCTAACCTCAGGCAGGTGGTTTGTTACACGAACTTGAGTGTATATATTATTGCGACTGGGGAGTGCTCAACTCAATATTTATTTAAATGGAAAATGTTTATACTGTGACATGGACCAACAGTGAAACAAAAAAAATCAACAACAAAAATGGACACAACAGACAACCAATAAATCTGCACACAAATCAATCACTGATTCTGAATACAACCCTCACTAACTTATTTAGTAAATTAATTTTTTTCTCAAAACAATCCTTCTTTTCTCAGACTAGGCCATTTTAAAGTGTAATTCTCTATGTCCAAATGCAATAACCTGTTGAAAGTTATTCATAAATTTGTTCCTAATACTAAATCACATGTGTTCTGAACAACTGCATTATACTTGAGTCTAAACCAGTAGCAGTTTGCACTCATAATTATGCAGACTCGCTCCAAATTCACAATTCACATAGCTCCAACTGTGTAACTCTGCCTGTCTGTGCCAAGAGCTGAGCCTCCTAGCCCCCACAATCTGCTGCCTGTGCTCTGCGAACCCATTGGAATGCTCTTATCACACCAAGGTTACATCTGCTCTGCATCCATTTTCCCTTTTCTAATTAACCCTTCCAGAACGGAATAACATTTCACACACTGTTATTCTAAACCTTACCAGCCCAGAGTTCTACAACCTTTTTTTTATTGTGAACTGAAACACATCCACTCAACAGGTCATTCTTAAGACTAACTAAACAACTCCTGGTCTCCCCCCCCTTTTGAGGCCCGCTTTTGCCGTTCAGAAATGCATTTCACTCTCACAGTCTTCCAAGAGCTAAGAATTCTGGGCTGCTAGCCAGCAGCCTTCCTGGCCCCCACCACCTTACAGACCTCAAGGCCAAAATCTGCCTCGCGCTCTGCGCTCCTCGTTCTAAAGCTGTCAAAGACAATAAGTCTTCCTAACTCTTTCTAACTTGCAATAATTAACCCTATTTTAACATATACATTTCTCTTTTTCCCTCCTTTTTTCCTTTTCCATAGAGCACAGCCCTGCATGCACTTTTAAACTACATGAAAAATACACGGCAACAAATTCAAATTATCTGTGCATTCCTTTTTTTCACTTCTTCCAAACTTTACACTCTTTCTATATTCTATTAATATACATTCTAATACTTGTAATCAAATCGTTTTTGTTTTTTTCATCTTCTACTGTTCATAAATTAAGGGGGATGATAGGGAGAAAAGAAACCAAATTAAATAAGTTCCAAACACATTTTGTTTTTAAAAAAAGGCCACAGTTTTTTTTTCTTTTTTTTTTTCTTCTCATTCTTTTCTTTTCTAAGAGCCAGGCATAACCATCTCAGGTAGCTCACAAGGACCAGACAATCTAATTCATGCAACAAGACGCACTCACTTCATTCAAACAAACATTTACACAAACAAAAGGCAGCCCACAGACTGCTCTCTAACCAAACCAATTATAACCAAATCAAACATATTACATGAACTACATACCCCATCCTCTTAATCACTGCTCACATTGGCTCACTGAGCCATTAAAAGCAACTTTAAATGGGAACAACCTGCAAATTCCGAATGTACACGTTTTGTCTTCTTTTAAAACTAAACTTTTGATCTGTCCATATTCTGGGCTATCCTCTCATCTGTCTTTACTGAACCTCTTTCTGCCACAACCTTAGGGAATTAAACATGCTCTGACAGCTGTGCCTAGCAAACGATCTCTCCTGCAAGTAATCTATCTTAGCTGCATCAAAAATATTAAACAAAATCGGTATAAATCCATATTCACATACATCTCAAAAATTAAAAGAGTCTTCTACAGAAGCGGGTTGGCTCTCAGCCAATCTGACATCAGTTGAACTGCAGCAACACCCAAAACATTGCAACTTACTGAAACGCGGCATCTTGCACACTCAATCAAACACCACCAAACTCACCCAATCAGACACCACCAAAGAACCCACACATACCCGGACACAAAAGAACCAAGCAACTATCTCTACACACAACCACTTACATTCGCCCACGCACATACATCCTATGCATTAAGTCCCTGCCAAACACGTGTTACCATAATGGGACAAGGCCCGTCGACCAAGTCCTGGGGAATCTGGACCCTACCGCAGACTGAACAGTACACTAACTGTTCTGAGGTTGGAGGACACATCCGCCACCCGGGCGGCACTACAGACCGTTGCGCACTTTACCCCGGAAGATCTGGGACTCTTTCAGCAAACCACTCACACTAGGGGTTTGGGTCCTTTCCCAGTATTCAACCGTGATGAGCCATACTCCAGCCCAAGTACCACCCGGTCGGATGCCCTAAAACAGACATCCATCCAATACCCCCATCACCAATAGTCTGTCAGAGCGCCACTTGCACTCTGAGTTCCCCGGAGCGCACTAGCCCCAGGAGCACACTAGCTCCTTTAACCACTGGGGACACACTAGTCCCGGAGCACACTAGCTCCTTCAATCACCAGTCGGACCACTCACCTCCTGCTCGCAGAACCGACATCCACCGTTCTCCACCGCCGGTTGCTGGGACCAACACGGTCAGCTCCAAAGTCCCGCCTTCCGGACCCCGGTGCAGGATCATGAACCGGGACCTCTCCCGATCAGCAGGGTGGGGCAGCGCTGCGAGAACCAAGCTCGGTATCAAAGTGGGTACCCAGACCCACCGTGCCGACCAGAGGGTCCCCGGCCTTCTGCTACCCACTTACGGGTGAGAAAGATCCTTATCGCGGGGTACCTGTTTGGGCGCCATCTGATAAGCGTGGCTCAAATCCACCTGAGCGACTAACCTCACTCATCTATCATTCTCATATAATAAGCCAGCCGGACAGTGGAGAAGAATTAGTAATATATTTATTTGGCCATAAGATTCATCTGCAGATGGGCCCCGTCAGGTCTACACCCCAGGGAGTGCGCCGAGAGGACTGACCCATCCCATCATGACAATACATTATAACATAGCATGGTAGGGTAAAGCTACGCCTAGACTGGAAAAGTACTGGGCTCAGCAGAGGGCGAACAATAGCCTCACACAAGAAGCATCTGCACCTGCAAAAGCAACATTTTCTCTCAAGGCCACGGAGCCGAGACTCGGCTTCTCCAGAGTATGGAAACATTTCTGCAAGAAAAATACCCAAGGCAAGAAATGCTGAAACTAGGGATTTTCTGCTCATAAGGGAGGGGGAAAACTGTACCATGAGAAAATGGAGCTGCAGAGTAAATGTCAGCATCAGAAGTCTCTCTGCCATTGACAAGCTTCTCTCTCTTATAGAAGAGTGTACAGAAATGTCTACTCTGTAAACTTAACCAAGGGAAAGCAATGTACTACAACAGGTCTTCTAACTTAGAAGGCAAAAATAAGATAAAAGCTTACACATTACAGAAACAATTCTATCCAGCTGAAGCTTGCAAATTACAAAAATAGCTCAGTGGGTTCCGCACATGAATAATAAGCTGTAACTGCATATTGGTTAGACACATTAGGCTAACATATCCACAATATCATTAGAACATTCTGCAACAGGAAGATTACGATCTATCAGTCACGTCATAACATCACGTGACCAGGCCTGCACTCACTGTCTGACTATGACTACTATGTTACTACTACGGCTGGGCCTGGCCTGGCCTGGCACAGTGCGCACTGCGCATGTGGGGTTTGTCCGACTGCCCTTTCTGCAACTAGCAACCCTATGTGATTGTAAAAGCAAGCATGGGTGAGTACGGGATTTGCGCACCTCCATGGACCCCAATGGTTCTGAAAGGAGCGGCATTTTTTTTGTGCTCAATCCAATCCTGACGCTGCTCTCTTCAGAGGAGAGCTGCTCTCTTCAGAGAGCAGCTCTCCTCTGAAGAGAGCAGCATCATGATTGGCTCTGCAGCATGTAGTGCGGTTGGCAGTCTAGTTTGTCTTGACTTGTACAGCGGGGGTGGGAGCATCCAACGTGGGGCAATGTCCAATCACTGTAATGGCTTAGTGTTAAGCCATTACATGATTGGACATTGCTGCCTGCTGGGCAAATCGGGCCGGCCAGTCACCTCCTCTCTGCACGAGACGAGAGCACGTGCAGACAGTTGACTAGCGTGAGTGACAGAGATTGTTCGAGAAGACTGTGTATGTGTTACTGTCACTCTGTCGACCACACACATAACGACAACGACTAACGACGCGTAGAAGAGTGACTGTTAGCACAACAAGGTGTGTAAACTTCTCTGGTATATGCAGTGTGCAGCCCCGCGAGCGCGGTGACTTTGGCTGCTGACGCCAGTGGGCTTTCATCCCATCTACGTCATCCCTGGGAGCAGGTTGGACATATACAGGCCTTTACTGGGTCCAATCCTTGGCCGGTACTGCTGCAGGGAATGAGTGATGTGACAGGAGCAGGTCCCCTCACACCTCTGTGTTTAGCACCTGCAAAAGCCCCTGGCACACCCCTTAACATGGAATGCATGCAGTGGCGGTGCGTCCATTGGGGGCGTTGGGGCGTTGCCCCACTAGCCTGGACGACCGCCGACTGGACTGCATATTAAAACGTTATTTCCAGCAAACCAAATTCCATTTCAATTAAAAATCGGAGCGCCGAGCGCACCAAGGCCCCGGGAGAAGCCCGACAGGATCGGGCATCCATAAGGAAGTGGGCCGGCCCGTGGGGGGGTGGGGCTGCGCAAAGTGACAGGCAGGCAGCACACAGGGAAGGCAGGTGGTGACTCACTAACGTACTGCACGTGCCGTGCGCATGTAAAAGGCCGGAGTTGTCGAGATTTCGACTGGCCCGCGCATGCGCACACTTCAGACCTCCTACCCCCACCCCCCCTCTCTATCACTATAGATAGGCATGGACCCGGGACCCCGGGTCTCAAAATGGGCAGATTTCAGTCTGCTCTTTAGCCAATCCTGGCGCAATTGGCGCTGCTAACTCTGCGCCAGGATTGGCTGGACTGTTGTGGGACTGAGTGAGTCCGTCGTCGTCTTGACTGCCTGCGTGTGTGTGTGGACTCACTCAGACCTCCTGCTGCCTGGACGGGCCTGCTTAAGCAGCTTTGCGATTGCGTGCATGTGCACTGCTGCAGCAGCGTAAGTCGTGTGATCTGCACTGCAGTGACTGTCTGGTGATCTGATCATCTGACTACATTCGATCCGGACCATCGATGATCGATTAGCACGACCGGACTGGCGTTCAGATGGCGGATGCGAAGTGACTGCTGAACGCAGGGACACTGCCAATGAAGGGTGTCGTGGTAACTGGTAAGTCGAATTAAAACCCATTCAAGCGGGGCTATAATTTTAGACCCCTCAGCAGTCTGTGTGCTGCAGATACCGCGAGGCAGTGAAACAAACCACACGACACGGGCCTGGCTTCAGGTCCCGTTAGCTGCCAATTGTCAATGATTTTCAACAGATGTGCAATTAGGGGGGATTAAATACGGGAACACACGTGGGAGCCCAGTGCACAATCAGCCAGGCAGTTGTAATCAATACGGCAACGTTTGTTTCTGGCTAGGACAAAAACAAAAGGGAACTTTTGCAGTAGTATGCAAGTGTTTGCTTCCCCCTCCACACCTTGTGACAGAACGTGCACATCTGCACTATGCACACAGGTCTCGGCCCTCGGCTCTTCTACAGTAGACCAGTGCTGCCAGTGCCATCAGTCTGCTTCTGGGGCGAGCAGGGGCCTCTGGCATCCACAGCTGTGCATAGCTGGGGGTCCGGTTGGGGTTCGGTGGTCAGGCAGGCTGTGCGATGAAAACGCAGGCTTTCGAAGCAATATCTTCACACGTTCCTTTCCCGCGAAAAAAGAAACTATGGCCATGTCATGTGGTCTTGTTTAGCGATTCTGGAAGGGATAGGAGAGACTCCTTTCTATGTATTCCATTTACTTCTGACTCTGCTATTGTAGTCATTTTGGAATGTTTTAGACAGCTGCCAACCACTTGTGAATTGCTTTGTTCTTATATTTGCCCTTATAGTTGTGGATTTTCAACCAATAGTTGGGCTTTGCTTACTCGTCCTTTCTCTAGGCAGCGCCAAGACATCGGGCATTCGAGCACTACATAAAACTCAATATCATATCATAACATTTTAAATAGGAAAAATTCTGTCTTTTTGCTTTTTTTTCCAATTCTTTTTTAGTCACCTTTACATAGGAAAACAGAGTAGAGTATTAAAGTACTGGTTAGGTGGCAGGCAAGCCGATTGATAAACCCTCTTTCAGTTTCCCAAATGTGCCTGCATGGTTGAAGAATAAAAACATGCAATCCTTTCTTTGGGTATTCACTCCCACTGCAACTGAACCATCCCACAGTATTTGAAATACCATCCACCCACCTACCCCGCCCCTTTTGAATGGCTTTTTACAACTAGAATGAACAGTTCACAGCTGAATGCACAAGTTCTCTGGTTCCAGATTGTTCTTCCATACACAATTTTCAATTCTTTGATCAAATGGTTTTGATAATCCTTAATTCCACTAAGCCGGAGGTATTCAATGCGTCATACGCACTGTTTTGCCATTACTGAAATCTACTGGGCCCACAGTTACCATAATACTTTAGCATAGAAGGTATCAATTTTAGGCTTTGTGAAGTGTGTGTCCTTCACCTCCACACACTGTGGCAGAACGTACGGTACACCTCTGCACTATGCACTCGAGCTTTGGTGCTTCCACAATGGACATGTCCCGTAAGCAGCACTGGAAATGGATGAATTATTCAGAAATTGACACTTCATGCTTTTGTTTTAAAACATTGCTACCGTGGACAAATCTAACAGTACATCTGTTCTGGTTTGTTTACAGACGTTTAAAAAAAAAATCTTATGAGGGTAATGCTCCTGCTGCAGCGAACACTGTATATCCAAAAAGTTCCAGTAGAATAGCAACACATTGACTGTTGGTACGTGAACTTGCTGAGGTGATTTGTGTGCAATGTGCAGTATGGCCACAGGCTTGACTCGTCAATGTGCCCACTGCAAAACATAGCACATAACATGCAGGTCACAGATTGGCCCCAAGGACAAATGTGATAGCAAGTCTGTTTTGGCTTTCTTTGTTATAAAGACAGTCTGCATTGTAAAATTACTTTTGAGGGTAAAGAGATTGTTGCATAGAATGTTAATATGCCTATTACAAAGCATGGGGAATAACATACAGGTCACAAATGTGATAACTTTATTTTATTACTGATAGCTTGGTGGGTTACTGCTTTGGTTGCAGATAACCTTCTGTTTGTGCAGGGGTGGGCTTCTGATTTCTGAAAAGTTTAAAACAGCTGGTAATTGCCAGAAGTGCTAAAGTCTGTGGCGATGTTAGATTTTAGCACGTCGTCACACCTGGCAGAATCTAATAGAGCAAAAGGGAATTATAGTGGCATACGGATGGATGTGGGTGCACTATCTTACAGCATAAGAAGGATGAGTTGAATACCACTGAGGATCTAGCCTTCCTCAGAATATTGAGGAATAATGTAAATGAATGACTAAGTGGAAAACCAGTTCGTTGGCTTTCTATTGCAGAATGACCTTACTTGCCGGGGGTCTTATTTAAGCACAAGCATTCAGAGAGATTGTGTAAAGCTTTTGGGGGGTTGTATAAGCTAGCTAGTTGGAACAGTGGTTTGATTTTGCATCAGTTACCATCATTAGTGGTATGTGGGCAGAACCTATTTACAACTGTTCCTTATTCCGGCTGTCAAATGTTGCTTTGTGTGTGTACATCTGCCAGTTGTTTTAATCTTTAAGTAAGCCCAGTTAAATATGAATGTTTGCTCAGTACTGCTACGTATTATACAAACCAAAGAACACAAACCTATGTTAACCTGTATTCGTGTTGATCATCCATTCACTTACGTTTATGTAATTGCTCGACCTCCTGGTTATACTGAATAAGCAGCTACCTATGTTATATGACAGCTCTTTAATAATGTAATCCCTGTACTTTCACAATTGCTTTATTAACCTTAAATCTCCTCAAACCCTCCTTGGGGGGTTCAGGATCGCTCGCTGCGCGAGCTCGCTACGCGAGCAGTATTATCAGTTTCCGCCCCACGACTTTCAAATGTCACCAGCCGCCACTGAATGCATGCATGTGCAAATGCCCTTCATGCGTCTCGTGTGCGCAAGCTTTTCAATCCTTTCCTAATTGTTGCATGTGCAGCCCACTTTGATACATGTTAACATGGCGCTTGTTTTCGCACTGAATCGATCTAAGCGCTTTCTCTATTTATTCAGTACAAATGTCCCCGGCCCAGAGTTCAGGTTTCTATTAATGTAGGTTTGTTAGTTCCAATTATTTTTCAGCATAACAAAGCTTCTATGCGCTGAATGGTGATGTGTTTTCTGTTGTCCATGTGGCAATAGTTGACGAAGGATATTTCACTTCTCTTGAATATTTCACAGTGGCTAGAGCCTACCTAGGGCAGTATTTAGGGTAGTATTGGGTCTGTCCAGAGGCGGGCGGGGGGAGGTTTACAAGCAGAGGTGTGCATTCTATAATAGAATCTTTGAGCAAGATATATGTAGCCCATTAATATGAATAATAAAGTTTGATATGAAAAGACCTACTGGAAGTTTCTCGGTTACAACTGACAGTCTTTGTTTAAATAAGCAAAGAACGTGGTCGGAACTAGATATTCTGTTACGTCACCTCAGGAGCTGACAGAGACCGACTGTTTTCCTTTTCCAACTCTTCTTCCTAATTTGATTAAATGGCAGGTCAGAAACACGCAATACCCCCCTGAATAGAATTAAAACATTCCTGAGAAATACCATGATTCAGGAAAGGCTGAATGCCTTAGCGATGCTTTCTATAGAGAGTGACTTAGTTAAAAGAATACCAGACTTCTATGTTCAAGTCATTGAGAAGTTTGCTTCCATGAAAAACAGACGTGCTGATTTTAATTACAAAAAAGTGAACACTCTATTTAAATGCTGCTAGTTTGTGTCCTGTTTGTTAGTTATTAAAATACATCTGTGAGGTACTCAGCAATGCATTGTGTTTCAAAGTCTGTTATGAAGCTCTGTGGTTATGATGAAGATGAATAAGCAGCTACCTATGTTATATGACACCACTTTATTAATGTAATACCTGCACTTTCACAATTGCTTTATTAACCTTCCTGCTTTTACAAATTTGCTTGAAAATGCACCATTTGTCCACTCTTTTTTCAAAATTTTCTCGGGGGGAATTCCCCCCGAACCCTCCTTAGGAGGTTCGGGCTCGCTCGCTACGCTCCATCGCTACGGTGAAGTGTGATTATCTTTTTACGCTCACCACTTTCAAATGTAATCAGCCGCCACTGTGTGCGCCACACAATTGACGTTTGTGAGTGAAAATATGACCCACACTATTTAAATACATGTGGCTGTGTGTGATATAAGTATGTATGTCTGAGGGAAGCACGGGTCAGGTGTCCAAGGCAAACCTCATGATTTCACACGTTAGCTTACTTAATCATTTAAGCATATAGGATCCTAGAAAACACTTACAACAAGAGACCTATAATCAGATCACTATCCGAATATCCGCACAATAACAACACTAGACAGAAAAACACACACTTCATTCACTCTCTCTCGCGCACATATAGGGACATATATAAGGTACAATTTTCTATGTTTAGGTACAGTAAATATATAGTTTTCAGTTAACTACTGGGTATTTTAACGTTTTTACGATTCTACCAAACGAGCAGCATTTGGCAAACCTATACATGTTTGATTCTATGTCTGCACTCTGTAAACCAAGGGGATGTGAACATCTGGATCCACCTTCACCACTAACTTATTCGAGAGTCAAAACAAAAATGTTCCTGTTGACGCAAAAAATAAGCATTTGCAATGCAGTAGGTCTCGCATTAGGAAAGTTTGAGCTATTGGTTTTGTAAATGACACATTTTTTATTTATGTGCTGGTTTTGAAAATAGTGAAATTAATAGCTTTGTCATTTACAATGCCAATAGTAACTTTCGCAAATGTGACACCTATAGCATTTGTAATGCAATATGTGTTGTATTTACGTGATTTAGATGTATTGATATTACAAATAACAATGGCTTTTTTCTGCCAGTCCCCCTCCCGGAATTCAGTCCGCTGGAGGCTCAGGTGATGATGGGGAACTTGGGGAGGGGAGGGGTGTCCCGCATCTATCGCTACCTGGTTAATAATGGCCCTGCGTCCCTGGATGCGCTGCGCGCTCGCTGGGAGGTATGGTGGGTCCCCTGGAGGAGGCGGACTGGAGGGATGCCCTTATGGCGCCTAGAACTCTCACCACGTCTGCCAAGCTAGGTCTGGTCCAAATTTAATATCTGCATGTGGCCTACCTCTCCCCTGAACGCCTCTTCCGAGCCCGCCTGCGACCCTCCCCAGACTGATCGAGGTGCGGCTTGGTGCCCGCAGATTTCTATCATATGATGTGGCTCTGCCCCGGGTTGGGAAGGTTCAGGAGGGGAGTGGAGCGGAAGCTCACACGAGCCCTGGGCTGGGAGGTTCCCCACGAGCCATTGCGGCTGCTGGTGGGGGTCTTTGACGGTCTGGATGGTTCCAGGTCGGACAAACACCTGCTGGGGACGGTGACAGCGGTGGCCAAAAGGGATATAGCTAGATACTGGTCCTGAGCCACGTCGCCTTCCGTGGGGGGATGGAGAAGGGGGGTTGATTGGTGCGGGACCCAGGAGGAGGCCCTCTTTGAAGCCAGAGGGGCAACAGAACAGTTTCAGAGGATTTGGGGGAAATGGTTCAATCTACTTCCACTGTGATTGGGGATGTATTGTGTTGGACTTGGCCCGTCTGGTAGGTCCGCCCCTGAAGTTTGGTGCTTAGTATATGTGTCCGGGGAATGGTGATTCCCCTTCTGAGTGTGTGTGTGGTGAGAGAGACCTGCCTCCCATAGGAATGCATGGGGAATGTATGTGGCTCTGGTAGTTCCTGATGCGTGGGGGCGTGCCGGGTCGTGTTTGGTATGTGTGCGCTCGTGAGGTTGAATGCTACAAGATGATGTATGCAGCATGTGTGTGACTAGAAGGGAAGTGCCACTTCTAGACTTTGGTGCCTGTGTGCAGTAGGTGTGCTGGTGTATGATTGGCTGAAGCCGGCTGGGCCTTCCCCACCAGGCTGGCTCCACCCCCTAGGGTGCGTCCAGTGCCCCTGGCCTGGCCAGCAGCATGAAATTCCTTATAACCAGTTCTGGCTGGTTCTCTCCCTGCCTGCCCCTTTTGGAGACAAAGGGAGCTCCTGTATAAAAGGGGGGTGGGCCCTCTTCTCTCTCTCTTCTTCTTCCTGCTTGGGACCCTGCCAGGGTCGTGCTGCTGCTTGGGGCTCAGGGAAGGGCGTGCCTCCCTGGGCCCTGCTCTGCTCCTGAACTACCTACTTCATGGACTTTCTATAGACCCGGTTGTCTACTCTTCTAGCGCTTGGGGAGCGCTTTTCTGCAGTCCCAGCGCCTGGGGCGCTTCACCTATGCTCCTAGCGCTCAGGAGCACTCTCTTGCTGACCTAGCGCCTTGGGGCGCTTCATTCATGCCCTCGCGCTATATCCAACCAGACCGGTGCCCACCCGGTGTCTGCCTCGTGCTACGAAGATACTATCACCCCAGCGAGAGCCTACCTCGCTTTATCGCCTGCCCTGGTGCCTTACGAGGAAGCCTACTCCTCGTCAATTTCCCCCCGTGGTCACCGCCGCCGCCCGGGACCCTGGTGATGTCATCCCCGGGCCGCGCTGGGATTGGCTGCCGGCCCGGGATTCCCCCCAGTGTCATCCCCCAGGCCGCGCCGTGATTGGCTGCCGGCCCGAGAGAAGGAGAGAGGCCGGCCGAAGAAGGACGCCGAAGCAGGAGCGGCGGGAGCCCACTCCGCGCTCCTGCCAGACCCCCGCGAAGCTGCTGATTCCCCCCCCGGGGCCCCCGCGAGGGAGGGAGCCCCGGAGCACCCGACGAAGGCGCAACAGACCCGGTGAGTGCAACGGAGAGGAGGGGGCGTCGGGGCTCATTGTCGGAGCTCGCCCCGCCCCTCCAGTAACCCGCCGGTTGTGCCTCAAGGCCCGAAGGGCCCACAGTGATGCCGGGTCCCCCGAGGGGGGCCCCGCCTGCCCACAGTTCTGGTCCCGAGCCCGCGAGGCTCCGTCACGGCCCCTGGGGCCCCCATTGATGCCGGGTCCCCCGAGGGGGGGCCCCGCCTGCCCACAGATTTGTCCTTGAGCCCCAAGATGGCTCCCACGTGGCCCTGACTTCCCGAGCCCAGAGAGGCTCCTCCATTCGGCCGATTCCCCCTGAGCCTGGGAGGCTCCACCCTCACCCATTGCTCCGAGCCTGAGGAGGCTCCCACGTGTCCCTGACCCCCGAGCCTGCAAGGCTACATCCAAACCCCTCAGCGGCCCAGCACTTCGTGGGCCGTTGCCACGTTTAGGTTTGCCCCGGGCCCCTTGCAGCCCATTATGGACATCGAGACTTTAAGGCGCCCTTGCCTCAGGAAGGCCATCTGGCCTAGGGGGCGCTACTGACTATCATCAAAGTGTTGCTAGGAATTCTTATGTGTTGCCCTGCTGATGGGGGCCTCTGTGGTGTGCTGTACCTTGCCATTCCTTCCCTCCTGTATAACCTTGCCTCATGTATGTCTATACTGGTTAGAGTGAGTTCTATTGCTGGTTCTATGAGACCCCGGGGCGGGACGTATTCTATGCTAAGCTCCTGGTGATTGTGTTCTAGTCCTAGTCCGAGGAAGCTCCCAGTGAATATGTGTTCTAATGCTAGATCGATCATGTGCCTACCCCTGGCAGGGCCCCTTGGCCCTGCCCTGTTCTTTCCCCTTGTAACCCCTGCCGTACCTCGAGCCCCTTGTAAGGTGTATGTTCCTATGTGTCCTTCGTAATACAAAGACTATTTTCATATATATATACTTGGTGTGGAGTTCCTTTTGTGGGGGGGCCCGGGAGGTTGTTGTTGGTGGGTGCGTGCGCAAATGCTTCACACATGTCCTCCGAGATAGGCCTGACTGCCCGCGCCGCGTTACCTAGAGGGCGAGCAGGGGTCGACTTTATATAGGAGTGGTGGTCTCTGACTGGCTGTGGCGCAAGCCCTGGCCGGCCGGGGGTCCCATTTCCTACACTGGTGGCTAGCGGTGGGATCCGGACTTGTGTTTGCGCAGTACCACAACGATAACTGGCCTCCCTACAAAACTCTGCATTGTAAATGGTCGCAAAGAAAGGAGATTATTGCTTTTAAGAGGTTACTTAAATGTCTGTTCTGTGAAAAATGTATTCTGGTACGCTATGGGTTAGGTGGCCCTAGCTCGGGAGGGTAGACCAACTCCCTAGTGCAATGGGTTTTTCTGGATTCACCAGAAGGGTGGGATCCAGTGGTGGCAGCGTAATTGTGTTCAATGTGCATGGTCCCTGTCCCTTCCCTGGAGTAATGATACCTGTGCCACATGGGTCGGGTCAGGTTGCTAAAAATGTCTGTTCTGTGGAAATGTTTAATGATTAATAGAAATACCCGTTCTGTGGAGAGTTTTTTAAGGTTACTTAAATGTCCGTTCTGTGGAAAAATGTGTGCGTATGCACTGTGAGTTAGGTGCGGGTCCCATTTCCTACATATTGTGCAAATCCTGCCTTTATATCTGGTGAGACCAGATCTCTACATGGACTGGAGAAGGATGACCCGACCTGCATTACTGAATGATTATGAGCTACTGTATGTGTTGAATGAGCTGCACCCAATGAATTTCCTTTGCTGTTTTAAATGCATAATAAAGTTGATTATCAAAAATAAAAACAATGGCTTTTAATTTTTTAAAATAATTAATACTTAAATAAAAGTTATTGTAATTTATAATGGCAATAGCTTAAACTTTTGTAAATAACTTTTGTGAAGATTATGTTCAGTGTATTTTATAGTGACGAAAATCCAAGAACAGAAGTGAAATATTAACATCTTTTTGTGACATTTGTAATAAAGCTTGAAACATTGAGAGAACATATTTGAACCAGTTGTTGTTGAATGGTTGCACAGATTGATGCTGTGGTAGCGCATAGTGATGTTGTGGTGCCCCTGAGTGATGCTGTGGTGGTGCTGAGTGATGCGTTGGTGATGCAATAGATAGAGTGAGTGTGATAGATAACTAGAGGGAGGGCGATAGAAAGATAGAGTGAGGGAGATAGATAGATAGAGGGAGGGCAATAGATAGATAGAGTGAGGACGATAGACAGATAGACAGATAGATAGAGTGAGGGCGATAGATAGATTGATAGACAGATACAAAGAGTGAGGGCGATAGATAGAGTGATGGCGATAGTTAGAGTGAGGGCGTTGTGTGTATGTGGTTGTGTGTGGGGTTGTGTGTGTGTGTGTGGGGTTGTGTGTGTGTGGGGTTGGGTGTGTGTGCGGTTGTGTGTGTGGGGTGGTTGTGTGTGTGGGGGGGGTTTTGTGTGTGGGTGTTGTGTGTGTGTGTGTGTGTGGGCATTGTGTGTGGGGTTGTGTGTGTGGGGGGGTTGTGTGGGTGTTGTGTGTGTGTGTGCGGTTTTGTGTGTGTGGGGTTGTGTGTTTGGGGGTGTTGTGTGTGTGGGGTGTTGTATGTGTGTGGGGGTGTTGTGTGTGTAGGGGGGTGTTGTGTGTGTGGGGTGGTTGTGTGTGGGGGGTTGTGTGTGTGTGGGATTGTGTGTGTGTGTGGGGTTGTGTGTGTGCGCACATTTCTTGTGTCCTGACATCTCAGATGTCTCCAGCAGCTGGTGGTCCATGTATGTTTTACAGGGGTCGAACCCAGGGCAGATGAAATAGTAAAGCTCCTTCTTCTGCATGCTCTCCTTGTATTTGCATGGCGGGTGAGGAGCTCACAACATTTTGGATAGCTTTGTCAGATTTGATTGAGTTATTTTTCAAGTTGGATGCATAAGAGAATGTAGCATGTGAAACCAAACTAACGCTGAATTGTAATTAGCACATTAGTACTGTTTGCTTTTGTCCTGCTATGTGGCACTCGGAGATTGACCAAAGCTGGGAGCAAAGGACACACTCTGATATCTAGATTTATTCTAAATATTTAAATCATATTTATTTGTTTGTTTAAATCATTAAGGTTTGCTGTGCAAGTCATTAGGCTAAAGTTGCTTTTGGTAATCACAGAGTATTATGCAGGGCTCCTGAATGGGTACTATTAATAGGGTCTGTTGTTCGTAGAGTGGGTGAATGTATGCAGACATAGCAAACACAAATTAGGCACTTAAAATGATGGTCGTCTAAAAAAAATGTTCACTATAAGATACTTTGCCACTTTTTATGTTTATATACTTTTGCTGTTTAATATAGTGCATACAATGTCCGAATGTGCAGCAGAGTGTTTTACATGGATAAGGATAGAAATGGTCAAATTAAGGTTGTGAATGTGTAATGCAGAAGTACAAGTCTGTATACATATACCAAAAAGTTTAGATGAAAGAAAAATAAAACAATTTAAAGAGATACAATACAATTTCAATGTATAAAATAATGAAACTGACTAGAGTGATTTAGTATTAAGGAATAGATATGTTCGAGAACGTGCACATAAAAGAGACGTCAAGGTCTATATCTATTGAACTATAGGGAAAGTTATCTAGAGACACACTGGTGACATTATTGTAAAAGCCAAGATGACGTCAGAGCCCAAACAAGAGAATAAAAACTGATGTGTCTGGACTGTATTATGCACCTAATTGGGCAGAAAGGGAAAGTATCTCAAACTGGGAAGCCAGGGAGGAGAAATTTTGAAGAATGTGAGATTTGGTCTCTTAATTAAGTCTGGATTTTGTTTGCTCTGTTGTGAGGAGTGAGCCTAATGGCAAGTGCACTGTGAAATATTGACCACACGTGCAGCTATGCATCAAAATCTAGAGGCTTGCTTGAAAATGGATTTCTCACAGTCGGCGTATGGCAGAGTTCCTTACAGAACTGTGGCTAGAGTATTTATCATTGCCCTTGCACGTACCGGTCAAAGAACAAACCATAAACAAATATAATTGCTTGCAAAGAAGAGACTGCTTAGATTTTTATTGGGTTACATAAAGTAGAATTTGGTCTTCATAAAAAATACAAAAAAAGTCTGTGTTAATTGGCACTTGGATGCTAGGCATCTTGATTACCTAAGGCATATCCTCCCCATGAGGATTTCCTGGCTCAGCATCAAAGGTTTAATTTTTGCTTTCCCACTCTTGAGCGGCATGTTTTGTGTGTATGTTTTTTAATATCCGTTCACAATAACAGCTACATACTATAGTACGAGGTGACTGCACAGATGTGGGTTCCTGCCCTTCTTGAGTATTTTTGGTTCTTGGCAGTGCTAAGCTCTGGGATTGAAAGTGCCCTCTGATATGCTGCACCACATTTCTTTAAGTTCAGAATAAAGTTTATTGAACAGAAAGAGGTGTCAATACAATAAAACAAATGATATAAAAAAGGAGCAAAATAAATTGGAGAATCTTTGCATAAATATACATACAAGAAGTACAATGAATCTGTCAATCAGGTGAAAATCAGGTGAGAGCATATATTGAAAAAGAGAAAAGGAAAATAATAATATATCTGTTATACATAAGAATAATTAGGAACGAGAAGGTCATTCAAGGAGGTTTGGGAACTTCTTGCTGAGTTGGGAGCAAATGAAATGACTTTTTAGCCGAGGCATCAAGGTATACTGTTATAGGAAGCCATAAAATAGTGCGCTTCATTGCTAACTGAGGAGGAAAAACAAAAGCAGTATCCAACCTATGGTTGCACCACATTTCTTGCACAGGCGGAGTGACACATTCGCTGGGGGGAGTCCGGCCGCTGGAGGTCGGATCCCCGGGTGTCACTGTTGGCGCAGCCGATGTGCAAGGAGGAAAGATGCTCTCAGCCTTCTTACGGAGGCTTCTTGTTCCTTCGGTGCCCAAGTCCCCTGACAGACATTGGGGTGCAAAAAGGGAAGAGATTCGATAGATTAAAGGGAGACTGTTCAGGAATAGATGCCATGGGCAAGGGAGGGGGGGGGGGTAAAGGCGGGAATTGGGGCCATAAGGAAAGAAGAAGGGTCTGGAAAAGTATCACACGAGATGCGCCATGGAATTGTAAACAGCCTCAATGCTATGTCAACCCTCTTTTCTGTTGCTAAAAGTTATACAGTGCTGCCATCTGCTGGACTTGTGGCAGCATGAGATAGAGGGACTGAAAACAAGAGATGTGGGATAAGGGAGGGGGTGACAAATGGTGAGCATTTTGCGGCCGCTTTGATGTTCTCAGTGGCCACGCGGCTCACTGAGAACATCAAAGCGGCTGCAAAAATGCTCCCAAAGCCTGCAGGCGGACAGATGGTGTGCGCGCGCCCGGCGCACATGCACTGTGTCCGATCTGCAGACTTTGGGAGCATTTTTGAAAGCCCTACTATACTCTTGCAGAACAACGCATGCGCGTTGGTTAAGCAAGACATAAAAATGTCTGAGGGCATGGAAGAACGAGAGTATCGGCAGCATTGGGATGAAGTAATAAAACTTTCAGGTAGCTATCAACGATAAAGTGCTTTATGACAGAGGAAATTAGGCATAATGTGTCAAAATTCTTAGAAGATTTCCATAGCAGCGAGATTGGGCATGACCCAAATAAAGTATATGTAGTGGTTGTCCAAAAAATTATTTTCATTCTATGGCAACAAAATTCAAATGTTATATTGCAAAGTGCTAGACAAAGTTCAGATAAAGTGCATAGTCGTACACATGGTAAACACTAGCAGCGGCTAGCCAGGCCCAGCTTTCAGCGGATGGATTTGATTCTTTCCAGATTTAAGTTTGGGCAGTCTTGTCGAGGTCTTTAAGGAAGTTGTGTACCACTCTAATGTATTTACCAAATCAAGCCAATTCAGTTGGCTCTGTCACAGTGAAGGCACAGTTCCTCGCCTCATTACAGGTTCTTATGCTGTGGCTTTGGAAGAGTGGACAGCAGCATAAGTGGTTAAAAGGTTCTCTTTTGTATCCGCACAGCCTGCACTTCACAATCTTGGAACGGGAGGGCCAGTTTGGGTTGGTTTCTTTAATTTGAAGGCCATCAACTTTGCAGCCAATGATGGTTTAAGACCGGCTTGCCCAGTTGAGCACGGAAGGTATAGTTGTGGCTTCAAAGAGGTGGGTCGTTATTAGCATACAAAGTTGTCATTGCTTCTACTATCGGTGTGTTCTTTAGTCCGGGACAGTGCGTTCCGACCCGACAGGCCACAAGTAACCACAGGCCTGTGTTGTCCTTGTTGGGTCTGATCAGTGTGAGACAATATGAGCATGTGTATAGTGCCTAATACTACTGGTGAAGCGTTGAGGCACTTCTATACAGCATGCTCTTCCATGGGAGTGTGCTTCTAGCTGACAGAGGTAGGGCTGTTACTTCTCTGCAGGTCTCAGAGTACCATTAGAATAAATATTCATAAAGCTAATTGCACTTGTAAGTTTGGCTCAAACATGCACATATTAAGGCGTCTAAAATCACTTTGACAGTAGCAAAGGGTGATTTTGCACTCCTAGGCTCACAGAGCAATTTTTGAGTGAGTAAATCAACGGCCAGGGGCATGAAAGGGCCATCCACAGGAGGGAATGCACTGGAATTTTCTGCACGCCCACAAAACTTCTTGTTTGTCGGTATTCACATACATGTTCCTCGCCCATTTCCCATTTGAAAATGGTCAAATATTTATTCCTCTCAAGGGTAGGAGTAAAATTGCTTTTCTAAGTGGGAATAAAATAGGAAATCTCCCAGATAATTCCTGGTTGAGCTTCAGAGGGGATACATATTTTCCTCAGGAAGACGGAAAATAAAGCAATTAACAAATGCATTTTTACTGATGCAAGACATTTTCGCATGCCATTATGTTCAATTACGCAGACAGTAATGCCTTTGTGGCAATGAAAATGGGGACTCTAAAAAGATTTCTCCTGTAAACCTTTGAGAATTCCAGAAATCAGAAATTTTACATCCAAAATCTTTTATTGTAGATTTTCAACTTTGCAACTGGGGCTTTGGTTGTGCAATGCTATTGCCCTGGGAGTTTGCTTTAAGAGTAGGGCCTTGAAAAATTCCAGTCGCTGGCCCTTTCTGTGCTCTTAAACTCAAACAATTACATAACGAAAATGAAATATGAAGGCCAGATCCCTCAATGTAGATCTGCAGTTATTCACTCCCTGGAGATCTCCCCTCTCAGAGCCAGCCTCAGCTGTCTGCAGATGATTACAAGCATTTGCAATGCAATAGGTCTCGCATTAGGAAAATGTGAGCTATTGGTATTGTAAATAACAATTTTTTTTAATATGTGTTGGCTTTGCAAATATATAAATTAATAGCATCGTTATTCACAAAGCCAATAGCTTACACTTTCCTAATGCGAGTCCTATTGGCTATGGCAATGCTTGTTGGTAGCAAGCAAGGATGTGGTGGTGTCCCAGAGTGATGTGGTGGTGTTCCTGAGTGATGTGGTGGTGTCCCCGAGTGATGTGTTGGTGTTCTCGAGTGATGTGGTGGTGTCCCGGAGTCATGTGGCGGTGTCCCTGAGTGATGTGGTGGTGTTCCCGAGTGATGTGGTTGTGTCCCCGAGTGATGTGGTGGTGCCCCTGAGTGGTTCCCCTGAGCGATGTGGTGGTGCACCTGAGTGATGTGGTGGTGTTCCCGAGTGATGTGGTGGTGTTCCCGAGTGATGTGGTGGTGTTCCCGAGTGATGTGGTGGTGTCCCTGAGTGATGTGGTGGTGCCCCTGAGTGGTGCCCCTGAGTGATCTGGTGGTGCCCCTGAGTGATATGGTGGTGTTCCTGAGTGATGGAGGGTGTAGTTGAAGGGTGGAGTTGGAGGGTGGAGTTGGAGGTTGGAGTTGGAGGATGGAGTTGGAGGGTGGAGTTGGAGGTTGGAGTTGGAGGGTGGAGTTAGAGTCGGAGGGTGGAGTTGAGGGTGGAGTTGGAGTTGGATGGTGTTCACCCCTAAACATTTTGCTTTTTTTTTTTAAAACATCTTTTTATTGAAAAAACTAAGAAAACCAATAACAGATGACTTACAGCGCGGAAGGAAAGGATGAGCAATATACAGACAGAGTATAATGGATGGAGAATCATCAATAAAGCCTACTCACAAGCTACATCGGGTAACCGGCCGCACGACATTCAGGATAATCAAACAGATGCCAACCACCAACCCCACCTCCCCTGGAAACAGGATAAACATTGAGCAGCAGTCCAGAGTAGAAGGGAGGGGGGGGCGCAGCAGTAAAAGGTTATGAGACTACAGCCGCATCCCGAATACAATAACGGATGACGCAACAGTTGGCTAATTCATGCTAATAATACCCCTACCAGAGCCCAGTAAGACCAGGATTCGAAAGGATTTCTAACATAAAAACTACAATGGCTTGCGCCTGTCCCCAACTAGCAGTGTGCCTGTTGCCCCATCTAACTAGGTACTAAAAGTAGAAAAAGTGGAGGAGGACACCTCAGTACGGGCCCCCGGTTCCCCCTCCCCCTCGCCAGAACCAAGAATCCCCCAGGATAAAACCCACAACTATTAGAGCGATATAAAACAAAACAGGGGAAACAGTAAGCACCACCCGACCTCCCGTAAATACAATGGTAGCGAATCTCACTTCAGCAAGTCCACGGTGCCAAGCCCCAACAATCAGTCTCATCCTTGACCCTTCCGATCAGTCGTGCAAGCCCCTTCCGGACAGACTGTCGCCTCCGCAGGATAGTCAAAATGCCAAAACAGTTCAGTAAAGTTCCTTTCGAGGCGAGGCAAAGTTTTAAAATCACTGGGAACTCCATCGACATCGACAATGTCCCTCACCGCCATGAGCTCCCAACGTCATTGTCTCTGCGATCGTAATGAAGGTGTCGGAGAGGGGGAAAACGCTGTGTCATCCCGTAGACAGTTTCACCAAGAGCATCCGGATAGGAAGCACCTAATAATCCACACACAATAGGCAATGATGGTGGGCTTGACAATCCATAGAAAGCACCGAGTTCACGGTCATCGGCCATCACACTGTCATGAAGCTCCGACACCCCTCCTGGCACAGGGCCCACTGCCGTTACAAGGACCTCCATGGGCGATATAGGCCGATCAGGATATTGCACCGGATCAGGGTCCGGTCCCTCATGCCCATGTCCATATGTGACCGCTATCGTTTTCTGGACAATGGACTCCAGATGGGAATGTAGTGCCCCGATAGCTACCAGTACAGTCCGCATCGACGGTTCAGACTCAGTCCGTCCCACCACATTTCGTTCCGAGTCGACCATAATCGCATCCCCCAGGGGCACCGGACTTCCCCGGGGGAGCCGGCAAAATTGGGACGAACTGTCACGGAGGGAGACTCCGGGCGTGCCAAGGCCACAAACCACGCTCTGCTACCGCAAGTGAAGACCCCGACCCATCGAACACCTGCAGCGGCAAACCGGGACTCCGGGTCAGGGACCTCCACCCACAGCCACAGTCGTGCCTCGTCAACCCTCCGTCGATATTTAGGCCAGAGCAACAACCGCCGTCGAAATCGGGCTTAGAAAGTTCTCCACATCCAAGGACCGGACCCTGTCGATCACCCTCGGCCGATGTTATTCAACTGAAACCCGGCTGGGCCAGTACTCGAGTCCGCGGCTCACAAGCTGGTGTAGACCCCAAACTGAAACTCGACATAACTCCATCCACCAAGCTGGCAAAAGTCCCGGGATCGCTGCAAAGTACAGCACAGCAGTTCACACGCCCGGAGGCAGGGTGTAAATTCAGGATTAGTAGCAGGATCATCTGGCGGGGGACGGAGGTCGGCGGAGCCGGGAGCCTAAGCGGCCATCTTAGTTGCTAGCGTAGCTCCTCCTCCCTAACTTTTTGCTTTTTAATGGTGACCTAGCGATGGTGATTTTTGGTTTCTGCGCACTTTCACTGTGTCCCAGTAGAAAGTGCATGTGGTGAGATAGGCCTGCCCTCCCATAGGAATGCATGGGGAATGTATGTGTCCCTGGTAGTTCCTGATGCGTAGGGTGTGCAGGCTCGAGTCTGGTATGTGCGGACTCGTGTGAATGAATGCTGCGAAATGATGTACGCGGCGTGTATGTGTCTAGTGTGGAAGTGCCACTTCTAGACATGACTGTGCGTGTGCTATAGAGGTGCTGGCGTGTGATTGGCTGGAGTTGGCTGGGATGCCAGGCTCCATGAGTCATGATGGGTCTGCCCGGTGGTGAGTGTGGAGATTAGCATGCTGATGGCTGGGGAGGAGTGCACCTGGGTCCTGAATAGGGCTGGGCTTTTCCCACACAATGCTGGCTCCGCCCCCTGTGGTGCGACTGATGACCCTAGCCCTGCCAGTGAATAAAGTGAGGGGCTGGGAACATCAAGGGTGCTCCAAAACCAGCTGCGTCTGGTTTCTCCCCTCACCCTGTGACAAAGACAAAGGATTTATTGGTATAAAAAGGGGCTGTGTCCCCATAGAAAATGTTCTGTTCCTGGATCCTACTTGAGGGGGGCTGCTGCTACTGGGCGCCAGGAGAGACCGTCACTTGGGACTGCCTTTCTGCCTGGAGGGCCCAGTGAGCTGGCCCCTGGGCCCAGCCTTGCCCCCCCTACCTTGCTCTGCTGAGGGACCTTTTCCTGGACTTGTGCTGTCCTTAAGCGCTGGGAGCGTGTTTACTGGACTCTGGCGCCTGGGAGTGTTTAATTGCTAAAGCCGGTGCCCACCCGGCATTTCCCTCGCCCAAAATTGCTGTTTTTCGGTCCCTGGAAGGTGCCCACCCCTCCAGGGACCCTGTGCCTCCCAGCGGCTGCCCACGCCGCATGCGTATCTTTATTTTATTTACTTAATTGGGAGACAACCCCGAGATTGTCCCCACCGCCGCCCGGCCCACAGCAGGAAGTCAGGCAGGCCGGGGGCGGGACCGAGGGATGACCAGAAGTGACCGTACTTCCTCCGGGGCTCCCAGGAGGAGGGAGAGCCCCGGAGTGCTGCAGGGAGCGAGGCTCCCGGGTAAAGTCCCCGGCGTCCAGGAAAATGCTGTGCCCAGGGACACCCCAGCCGGGAGGATTCCGGGCGAAGGTGAGGTGCAGCCGCTGCGAGGCTCCGGGGAGGGCGAGCCCCGCCCGCTGCACCACTGAGCCCCCGAGCCCCAGCCGTCTGAGGAGACCGGTCCGAGGAGCCCCGCAGAGGAAGCCTGCAACCTGGTGCGTGGGGCCCAGAATCACCTAGGTGGAGCGGGAGATCGGGTGCACACAAGGAGAGGTGTGCAAGGCTCTGGTGGACGTTGCTGATTCTGAGTCCCCCGAGCGGGACTCCAACGTCGGGCGATTTGGTTCTCGAGCTCAGAGAGGCTCCAGGGCCCCACGGTTGTTTTAGAGCCCACAAGGCTCTTGGGGCCATTTCCACGATCCTGAGTCCCCAGAGAGAGGGGGACTCCAACAAAGGCGGCATCTTGGCATTTCCGAGTCCCCAGAGGGGGGACTCCCACAGAAGGGCTCCGGGGGCATAAGTGTATTTCGGGTCCCCAGGAGGGGGACTCCCACGGCCTGGGGCATTCTTCGTTAGAGCCCAGAGAGGCTCACAGCCCCCATTGTTGTTTGCTTGAGCCCGGAGAGGCTCAGGGGTCCATTCTGTTGTTCAGAGCCTGGGAGGCTCCAACGTTGTCCCCCACTATTGTCACACAACTGCCCAGCACTTAGTAGGCAGCTGCCACGTTTAGGCCCCTGACTTTGGGACACAGGGCGTCCTAGCCCCCCACAAGGCCAGTTGGCCTAGGGACTGCCACAGGTTGTGGCTAATGTGATTTCTGCGCAATTGTTCCTTGCTACACCGCTGAATGTATGTTTATGCATCATGTGTTTTCCTTCCCTACACCTCTGAATGTGTTGTGATGCATCATGTGTAAAGTGCTTATACCCCTACAGGTATTCTAATACTTAGGTGGTTGTTCTTGCTAGTACAGGTGTTGCTAGTGAGGTCCTGGTTCCATGCGTGACATTTTCCTAAGGTGGTTAGGGTTGCGTAGGTGGTACTTACCTGTTACCAGTGGTTACTGGTTGTGTGCTACATTTTCTATTTTGTGCTACAGTGATTTATATTCTATGTTCTAAGTGCTAATTCTACCCAGTGCTAAGTTCAAAAAGTGCCTATTCCTGACAGTGGTCCATGTGGCCCTGTCTTGTACATATCCCCTGTAAATTCCGCCCGTGCCTGTTGGCACATTGTAAAGTGTGTGTTTTTATCTAATGTGTTTTGATATAATACAAAGACTAATTTTTATATATAACCTTGTGTGGAGTTTCCTATGTGGTGGGACTTGGGTGTTGTTGCTGGGTGCGCGCGCAAACACTTAACCTACATAGCCTCCAAGTTTAGCCTTGCTGCTCGCGTCACGTTACCTAGAAGTTGAGCAGGGGTTATCTTGGCGTGTAACTCCCTTGCCCTGACTTAGGAGTGGTGGTCTCTGACTGACTTTGGCGCAAGCACTGGCCAGCCAGGGATCCCATTTCTAACAAGGGTGGAGTTGGAAGGTGGAGTTGGAGGGCGGGGTTGGAGTTCGCAGGTGGAGTTGGAGGGCGGAGTTGGAGTTGAAGGGTGGAGTTGGAGTTGGAGGGTGGAGTTGGAGTTGGAGGGTGGAGTGGGAGGGTGGAGTTGGAGGGTGGAGTTGGAGTTCAAAGACAGCTCCTGAGGCGGAAGCCGGGAGATACGATCGAGAAAAAACCTAAGCACTGTAATTTTAAAATTGTAATTTTACCTGTGTTATTCACATTGCCCAGAGCACTCCCCCTCCTCTCAATCGCCGACTCTGTACAGCGCAGCCGATATTAACGCTGCCGAGGGTCTTAGCAAAGTTTCTGCTGCCATTACAGAGGGAAGCGAGGCCACGCCCACCTTCCTGAGGCCACGCCCCCCACCGCTACTTAAGCCGCGCTGCTGACCCAGCACCCATTAGCCACAGACAGCTCCTGAGACGGAAGCCGGGAGATACGATCGACAAAAAACCTAAGCACTGTAATTTTAAAATTGTAATTTTACCTGTGTTATTCACATTGCCCAGAGCACTCCCCCTCCTCTCAATCACCGACTCTGTACCGCACAGCCGATATTAACGCTGCCGCGGGTCTTAGCAAAGTTTCTGCCGCCATTACCGAGGGAAGCGAGGCCACGCCCACCTTCCTGAGGCCACGCCCCCCGACCGCTACTTAAGCCGCGCTGCTGACCCAGCAAGGATTAGCCACAGACAGCTCCTGAGGCGGAAGCCGGGAGATACGATCGACAAAAAACCTAAGCACTGTAATTTTAAAATTTTAATTTTACCTGTGTTATTCACATTGCCCAGAGCACTCCCCCTCCTCTCAATCGCCGACTCTGTACAGTGCAGCCGATATTAACGCTGCCGCGGGTCTTAGCAAAGTTTCTGCCGCCATTACCGAGGGAAGCGAGGCCACGCCCACCTTCCTGAGGCCACGCCCCCGACCGCTACTTAAGCCGCGCTGCTGACCCAGCACGCATTAGCCAAAGACAGCTCCTGAGGCGGAAGCCGGGAGGTACGATCGACAAAAAACCTAAGCACTGTAATTTTAAAATTGTAATTTTACCTGTGTTATTCACATAGCCCAGAGCATTCCCCCTCCTCTCAATCGCCGACTCTGTACCGCGCAGCCGATATTAACGCTGCCGCGGGTCTTAGCAAAGTTTCTGCTGCCATTACCGAGGGAAGCGAGGCCACACCCACCTTCCTGAGGCCACGCCCCCGACCGCTACTTAAGCCGCGCTGCTGACCCAGCACGCATTAGCCACAGACAGCTCCTGAGGCGGAAGCCGGGAGATACGATCGACAAAAAACCTAAGCACTGTAATTTTAAAATTGTAATTTTACCTGTGTTATTCACATTGCCCAGAGCACTCCCCCTCCTCTCAATCGCCGACTCTGTACCGCGCAGTCGATATTAACGCTGCCGCGGGTCTTAGCAAAGTTTCTGCCGCCATTACCGAGGGAAGCGAGGCCACGCCCACCTTCCTGAGGGCACGCCCCCCCCCGACCGCTACTTAAGCCGCGCTGCTGACCCAGCACGCATTAGCCACAGACAGCTCCTGAGGCGGAAGCCGGGAGATACGATCGACAAAAAACCTAAGCACTGTAATTTTAAAATTGTAATTTTACCTGTGTTATTCACATTGCCCAGAGCATTCCCCCTCCTCTCAATCGCCGACTCTGTACCGCGCAGCCGATATTAACGCTGCCGCGGGTCTTAGCAAAGTTTCTGCTGCCATTACCGAGGGAAGCGAGGCCACATCCACCTTCCTGAGGCCACGCCCCCGACCGCTACTTAAGCCGCGCTGCTGACCCAGCACGCATTAGCCACAGACAGCTCCTGAGGCGGAAGCCGGGAGATACGATCGACAAAAAACCTAAGCACTGTAATTTTAAAATTGTAATTTTACCTGTGTTATTCACATTGCCCAGAGCATTCCCTCTCCTCTCAATCGCCGACTCTGTACCGCGCAGCAGATATTAACGCTGCCGCGTGTCTTAGCAAAGTTTCTGCCGCCATTACCGAGGGAAGCGAGGCCACGCCCACCTTCCTGAGGCCACGCCCCCGACCGCTACTTAAGCCGCGCTGCTGACCCAGCATGTATTAGCCACAGACAGCTCCTGAGGCGGAAGCCGGGAGATACAATCGACAAAAAACCTAAGCACTGTAATTTTAAAATTGTAATTTTACCTGTGTTATTCACATTGCCCAGAGCACTCCCCCTCCTCTCAAACGCCGACTCTGTACCGCGCATCCGATATTAAGGCTGCCGCGGGTCTTAGCAAAGTTTCTGCCGCCATTACCGAGGGAAGTGAGGCCACGCCCACCTTCCTGAGGCCACGCCCCCCGACCGCTACTTAAGCCGCGCTGCTGACCCAGCACGCATTAGCCACAGACAGCTCCTGAGGCGGAAGCCGGGAGATACGATCGACAAAAAACCTAAGCACTGTAATTTTAAAATTGTAATTTTACCTGTGTTATTCACATTGCCCAGAGCACTCTCCCTCCTCTCAATCGCCGACTCTGTACCGCGCAGCCGATATTAACGCTGCCGCGAGTCTTAGCAAAGTTTCTGCCGCCATTACCGAGGGACGCGAGGCCACGCCCACCTTCCTGAGGCCACACCCCACCTCTCCCCTCTTTAAAATGTGCCAGAACCAGACGCGCGCGCCGCCAGCGCGCCAAAGGCGCGCCAAAGGTAAGCCCGTCTGTGCCCGTCCTGGCCCAGCCGGCCCTAGGCCCAGAACCTATGCCGGACTCCACATGGGATCGTTACAGCTATACCCAAAGAGACCTCTTGTCACTCAAACCCACTAAAAACTCTAACTGTCACTATATTCATAAAGGGGAAAAGACCTTCCTCAACTGCGACCTATGTAGCTCACCTCCCACCACTGATGGACACTACGCCCTTCAAATGGCCCTCCTGAACTGTAGATCCCTCCCGAATCACTCCCTAGAGATTAATCTCCTAATCCAGGACCACAAGCTAGATATCCTGTTCCTTACGGAAACGTAGCTGACACTCAATTCTGAAGCCGATATCGTAAGTGCCCTCCCCCAAGGATTTCTAATCCATTTCCAGAACAGACCCCTTGGTAGAGGAGGTGGTCTTGCCATATCATATAGGGATAATTTTGTATGCAGAGCAAAAGATAGCGGCATCGAAGACTGTGAGAGCTGCCATTTCTCTATACAAATATCACCCACAGTCTCCCTCTCCGGCCTACTGGTATACCGCCCACCGGGATGCCCCAACCGGTTCCCTAGTGCCCTAATAGAAACCGTTACTATACTAGCAGCCTCCACCCCCAACTTCGCGATTCTTGGAGATCTCAATCTCCATTTTAATGACCCCCAGGACTCGGTGGCGTCCGATCTCCTCCTCGACCTTACCTCATATGAATTGAAACTGGTCAATTCTGAGGCGACACACAACAAAGGTCACCTGCTTGACCCGATTTTCACCAACATCCACGTGCTGAAAACAAACACCTCCCCATCCTCTCCCATGGACTGACCACTTTTTGGTCCCTCTCTTCTGGCAAATCAGAACCATGCCACCTCAACCCCCCAAGACGCGTCTCATGGACAGAGCCTGGTCCAAACTCTCTGTTGAAGAATGGACCTCCATAATAGAACAGTCCTACCCCCCCTGCTCTCGACCCGGTGATTGCAGATACGAACCTTGAAAACTGGCTCACCCACTCACTCGACTCTATTCTTCCCAAAAGAAGCACTCAGAAAAAGGAGAAGAGAGCTAACCCCGCCCCTTGGTACACACCCGAGCTTAAATTATTAAGGAAAGGATGTAAAAAACTGGAGCGCTCCTGGAGGAAAGACGGGACAAGATCCAGAAAAGATGAATATCGTATCGCCATGAGAAAATACAAAACGGCCCTGCGTAATACTAAGAGTCAGTTCTTCGACGAAAGAATAAAAAATTCCTCCAACTCCTCTAGATTAACCTTCCACATCATTAAGGAATTGCTCCAGGTGCCGGACCCCCCTTTGGCACAAGACACCTCTGAGGACAAATGTAACAAATTGGCAAACTACTTTGATGCTAAAATTCAGAATATCTTAACCACCCTGCCCCAAGTCAATAACGGAATAGACTTAAGCAGTCAGCCAGCTAACCCAGCCATTCAGCTGGATACTTTTGGTCCTGTGTCAGTGGACGAGGTACTCAAAACTTTGGCCATCATCAAAAGTGGCTCCCCTAGCGACCCGGTACCCATGCGTATCCTAAAAATGATTGCACCCACCATCGCTACCCCTGTTACTGACCTTATTAACACCTCGCTTCTTCAGGGAGTGGTTCCTCCTGGTTGGAAGAGAGCCATTGTCAAAGCCCTTCTTAAAAAGCCGCTCCTAGACCCAGCGGAATTGGCCAATTATAGGCCAATCTCCCTACTCCCCGGACTTAGCAAGGTCACGGAAAGGCTAGTCAATAAAAAACTTTCACACTACCTGGAATCCAACGGCCTTCTCCGGAACTCGCAGACTGGCTTTCGCCCTGGACAGGGTACGGACACCGCCCTTCTGGCAGTAGTTGAGGAGGCCAGATGCATTTTAGACTCAGTGGCAGTGATCCTCCTGGATCTAAGTGCGGCCTTCGATACTGTTAACCACCAGGTCCTCATTCAGCGACTGACTGACATAGGGGTGGCAGGAACGCCCTTGTCCTGGCTCACATCATTTCTGAGCAATCACACCTTCCAGGTTTGGGAGAGCAGCGGCAATTCCCCTCCAGTGCGGGGTACCACAAGGCTCCTCCTTAAGCCCCACATTATTCAATGTGTACATGTCCCCACTGGAGGAGGTGTTCGTCCCGTTCGGAGTCAAAATCGTGAGCTACGCTGACGACACCCAATTGTTGTCTCCCTATCTCAACCTGACCAGGGACCGGGCACCCTCCACACCTGCCTGTCAAAAACACTCACTTAGATGTGTGAATCCTCCCTAAAACTGAACGGGTCTAAGACCGAGATCATGCTACAAGGGCATAAAGGATCCACCCTTCCTCCGAACATCTGGCCCACTTGTCTGGGGGAGCCCCCACCCCCTAAAAAGGAGATCAAAAGTCTGGGGGTCTGGATGGAAAAGGACCTATCCTTTAAGACCCAAGCCAAAAAAATAGCGGGAGCCTGCTTCGGCCTCCTCTGATCGGCTCGGAAAATCCTTCGCCTCCTTCCGCAGCCCTCTCGGAAGCTGCTTATCCAAGGACTGATCCTGTCCAGATTGGATCACAGCAATGCCATCTTCCTTGGGGCACCGGAAACCACCTTCAATAAGCTCCAACAGATCCAGAACACCGCAGCGCGGCTTCTCGCGGACACCCCAGCTAGATCATCAGCTAAACCAGCACTTAAACTTCTGCACTGGCTCCCAATACGCAAAAGGGTAAAATTTAAATCCCTATGTTTGGCACACAAACTGCTACAGGATAAGGGACCCCCCATCCTAAAGAACCTAGTCGTGCCCTACAAAACCAACAGGACACTCCGCTCAGATCACAAACGCCTAGTAACAGTGCCCAGAGTAAAAAAGGCACGTACAGGAGGACGATGATTCTCGGTTAACACAGTCAAACTTTGGAATTCCCTTCCCTTCAAACTCAGGATTGAACCCTGCCATCTCCGATTTCGGAAACTCCTGAAAACCCACCTCTTCCCTTGACCCTTTCCTATCTTTTCGGTCACCCCCACCCCGGTCTCTCTGTTTTGGTTTAGCGCTGGGATGCTTCCGGGTTACTATGCGCTCTATATATCCGCATTCCATTCAATTCAATTCAGTTGGAGGGTGGAGTTAGAGTTGGAGGGTGGAGTTGGAGTTGGAGGGTTGAGTTGGAGGGTGGAGTTGGAGGGTGGAGTTGGAGTTGGAGGGTGAAGTTGGAGGGTGGAGCTGGAGGGTGGAGTTGGAGGGTGGAGTTGGAGTTGGAGGGTGGAGTTGGAGTTGGAGGGTGGAGTTGGAGTTGAAGGGTGGAGTTGGAGTTGGAGGGTGGAGCTGGAGTTGGAGGGTGGAACTGGAGGGTGGAGTTGGAGGGTGGAGCTGGAGTTGGATGGTGGAGCTGGAGTTGGAGGGTGGAGTTGGAGGGTGGAGTTGGAGTTGGAGGGTGGAGCTGGAAGGTGGAGCTGGAGGGTGGAGTTGGAGTTGGAGGGTGGAGTTGGAGGGTGGGGTTGGAGTTGGATGGTTGCGTTGGAGTTGGAGGGTGGCATTGGAGTTGGAGGGTGGAGTTGGAGTTGGAGGGTTAAGTTGGAATTGGAGGGTGGAGTTGGACGGTGAAGTTGGAGGATGGAGTTGGAGGGTGAGTTGGAGAGTGGAGTTGGAGAGTGGAATTGGAGTTGGAGGGTGGAGTTGGAGAGTGGAGTTGGAGAGTGGAGTTGGAGGGTGGAGCTGGAGTTGGAGGGTGGAGCTGGAGTTGGAGGGTGGAGTTGGAGTTGGAGGGTGGAGTTGGAGTTGGAGGGTGGAGTTGGAGGGCAGAGCTGGAGTTGGAGGGTGGAGCTGGAGTTGGAGGGTGGAGCTGGAGTTGGAGGGTGGAGCTGGAGGGTGAAGTTGGAGGGTGGAGTTGGAGGGTGGAGTTGGAGGGTGGAGTTGGAGTTGGAGGGTGGACTTGGAGGGTGGAGTTGGTGTTGGAGTTGGAGGGTGGAGTTGGAGGGTGGAGCTGGAGGGTGGAGCTGGAGGGTGGAGTTGGAGGGTGGAGTTGGAGTTGGAGGGAGGAGTTGGAGGGTGGAGTTGGAGTTGGAGGGAAGAGTTGGAGTTGGAGGGTGGAGTTGGAGGGTGGAGTTGAAGGATTGAGTTGGAGGGAGGAGTTGGAGGGTGGAGATGGAGGGTGGAGTTGGAGTTGGAGGGTGGAGTTCGAGTAGGAGGTTGGAGTTGGAGGGTGGAGTTGGAGTTGGAGGGTGGAGTTGGAGCTGGAGTTGGAGGGTGGTGGGTGGAGTTGGAGGGTGGAGCTGGAGTTGGAGGGTGGAGTTGGAGGGTGGAGTTGTAGTTGGAGGGTGGAGCTGGAAGGTGGTGCTGGAGGGTAGAGTTGGAGTTGGAGGGTGGAGTTGGAGTTGGAGGGTGGGGTTGGAGTTGGAGGGTGGCTTTGGAGTTGGCGGGTAGAGTTGGAGTTGGAGGGTGGAGTTGGAATTGGAGGGTGGAGTTTGAGGGTGGAGTTGGAGGGTGGAGTTGGAGAGTGGAGTTGGAGAGTGGAGTTGGAGGGTGGAGTTGGAGGGTGGAGCTGGAGTTGGAGGGTGGAGTTGGAGTTGGAGGGTGGAGTTGGAGTTGGAGGGTGGAGTTGGAGGGCAGAACTGGAGTTGGAGGGTGGAGCTGGAGTTGGAGTGTGGAGCTGGAGTTGGAGGGTGGAGCTGGAGGGTGGAGTTGGAGGGTGGAGTTGGAGTAGGAGGGTGGAGTTGGAGTTGGAGGGTGGAGTTGGAGGGTGGAGTTGGAGGCTGGAGGATGGAGGTGGAGGGTGGAGTTGGAGTTGGAGGGTGGAGCTGGAGTTGGAGAGTGGAGTTAGAGTTGGAGTTGGAGGGTGGAGTTGCAGTTGGAGGGTGGAGTTGGAGGGTGGAGGGTGGAGTTGGAGTTATGTTGTGTTATTCTTAACTTTTTAAGCGCACGGGCACCCAGGGGTTTCATGGCGCTAGCAGTGAGGAAAGATTAAAAAGCAGTGGAGTGGAGGGTGGAGTTGGAGGGTGGAGTTGTAGTTGGAGGGAGGAGTTGGAAGGTGGTGTTGGAGTTGGAGGTTGGAGGGTGGAGTTGGAGGGTGGAGTTGGAGTTAGAGGGTGGAGTTGGAGGGTGGAGTTAAAACAAAAGCTATTGTGCAATTATAAAGGAGACAGCAGGCAAATGAAATGCATAGTGGTTTCACAATGGGGTCTACAACTTGGTGCAAAATGCTCTGAAGGAATAAACACATGCGCGATAGGGAATAGGGACGGGAAGCCTGGCAAGTGAACTGTGCTTATTAAAAAAAATGGTATATAGGGGAGTTGTAGGAAAGAAGGGAAGTGGACTGGTGATTTGGTGGGGGGAGTAGGTGTTTTACTAGTGAAGGTAACAAGGTAGGAAAAAAATGGAAAAGAAGAATGAAAAGAGCATTTATGTGCTACCCAGACACCCCCTTTGATGGACACCACAATAATTCAGCTGCAGCTGACAGAGCTCAGACATGGTGCAGTGCGGCTAGTGCAGTGCAGCCCCTGTGTGACACTGAAGGGTGAAAGAAAAGAGTCAACAGTGAAATAAGGAGGTAATCCATAGAGGGCAAGCTGCTTGCCTCAAAAAGTGAATGTGGATGTTTGCAGACCCACTGAATTTGCTTTACTTAACTTATTTTCACGAATGGTGGCGGTTGCGTGTTTCCATCAAAATGCAACTACCAGGCTCTGCGCATGTGAAATTTGTCTGCTTCTGTGGAGTATTTACTTGCAGTGGGGCAGTTTGCTTCTATTACAGCAGACTTACTTAGCAGCCCCCCCCGAGCGCCATCGTGAGAGATGGGGCTGTGATTTGAGAATGTCAGCTGAGTTAAAGAACGCACTGCACATAGCTTGCATTTTTGTGTGAAATGAATTGAACACTGACTTTCTATACTTGCATATCGGACCTGCTTAACTTTGCCTTTTTAGAAGTTTTACCTACCTGGATATTGTTCTGGGCATGGTAGGGCTCTCCCAACAAAAAGCATCTGCGGGCTTGCAGAGAGACAGCTCGGAACTAGTATGAGGACGCCATGCTACAGTTTTGGAGCTCAGAGGCAGTCAGCAGAAAACGGAAGAAACAAAGTGGACAGAAACTGAGGCAAGGTTCACAGCAGGACTGTTGACAAACAGGCTCACTCCGTGTGTGCTGAGAGTTCAGCGCGTCACAACACAGCAATTGTGACGGGCCTATCTAATAAGTAAAAGCTGTGTGTTTATGTAGGAGGGTGGTGGCCGGGCGGAAGCAGAGACGGTGGAAAGCAACCAGGGAAATACTGCTATTGTGTGGGAGAGCAATTTTAAACAAGGAAGCAAGAGAAGAAACAGGGAGCTAGGAAGACATTTTCAGGAGGGAAGTGGGCAGGGTGGGCAGAAGAGATGGGAGGGTCAGGGCAGAGGAAGGGGTGAGGTGAAGCTCAGCTAAGGATGTGACAGAGTGTGAAGGAAAGGGATGTAGCGAGTAAGAACATCTGATGGGGGGAGCGGGGGAGTGGCAGCCTTTGAAGTCTGATGCGAGGCACAGACAAATGGTGGTTTGTGATGTGGCTGGTTTGTGCAGGCGCATACATCACATGAACTGTGTCTAATCCGCCATTTTGGCAGACTTTTCGGACCGCTTACTAGAAATCTCGACAACCATGCATTGCTAAAGCAATGCTTTAGGTCGAGACCTAAAAAAGGAATTGGATTACTGCTGAAGGACAATTGGCAAATGGAAGGGCTTGTACCCAACAATAGACTAATCGGTAGTGTCAGTCATATTTAATTGTATTACCTTGTTTACAGTTCTGTGCTTGCTTTACATCCTTTTGTGTTTAATATGTGCCTTCAGGTGACAGTAAATCCATGCCTATAGTAACTTTTCTTTTCCCCAATAAGGTTTTTTTAGGTCTCGCCTGCCAATGCGCTTGCGCATTGCTGGCGAGAGATATAGAGGGCAAATCAAGGTCTGAAACCATGCGTATTTCGGACAGTTCGTGTGGTGCACTGGGGCGGAACGCGCGTCCACATCAAAGCCATCTGCCTCCTTCCCACAGGCATTTGAAGCTTCCCCCAGCATGCGCTCGGCCTTAGGCATTTCTCCTCCCCCCTAATTATTCACCCCTGCTGTTGCTGCCCACGGCCGGCGGTACTTTCACTTTCACGGCCGCCAGACCGTTTCTCGCATTTTCCTTATTTAAAGTCAACACAAGCCACTGTTCAGAACAGTTTCTCTTTCATGCGCCCAGAGACATATCGATGCTCAGAGACATATCCTGTGCAACACGTGCTGTTTCCAGTTTTCTTTTTTGTGTAAGTACATCTTAACTTATTAAATATAGCTAGTGTGCCAGTGCGTCATTTGTATTCTATTTACCATTAACACAATGATTTGTTTTTACTATTTAGACAGAGAATACAGTTCTTTTCAGAACACTTCGTCTAACATTGCATGCTCCACGCCAGTGGAAATAAAGCACGAAATATCCAGACAGTTTAATAGTTGCAGCTTCTTTCACCTGGATCTGTCTGCAAGTAAAAGCACAGGCCCGCGGGACGCCTATGCCTGCACCCCTGCAGCCAATGAGACCCCCACCAGTGCCACTCACGACAGGCATCTCAGATGTCAGGGTTATGGCACTTCACCTTCCTCTTTCTCCCTCTTGCCCCACATTCCCCCCTCTCCTTGTCTCTCTGTTATGCGAATCTCTCACACTATGCCTCCACTCTGTACTCCTCTCTTTCTTGCCATGTTGCTTGTCACTCTCTCCCTGAATATTATTAAAATTCTTACACTGCGGTCGGGCTGGCGCTTCAACACGCATCGTTTTTATGGTTATTAATTTAAACGTGATTCAATGCTTCTCACTCTCTCCCTCTCTAGACCATTAAAATTTTAGAAGAGTGATTGCCTGTCAGCCAGTTTTTACTCGTATATTTTTATTGCCGTTTGTACAACATGTTTATTTTCATTTTGGACAATTAGTGGATCGAAGGCAAAGCTGCAAACACGGGCTGATATTTGCTTCTGCTGGGTAAAATATGGTTTCATAAAAAGGACATTGCCTGTTTTCTTAGCATTTTTGCTGTGAAGGGAGGGTTTCCGTTTGCGTGGGAGATTTTAAAATATTCACTCTTTCTCGGTGCATAATAACATCTCATCAGCGTGCAAGGGTCAGCTCAGTTTTCTGGAACTGTGGGAGGATCTGAAAGGCAACAAGTGTATTTTTATGTAAAAACCTGACGGGCGAGTCTCGCGTTTGTATGCACCAAATAGAACACCATGCTATATACAATAGCGTAGCACGGGTGCCCGTGAGTCCTGTTGCAGGCAGGGTGAATGGCCCCATTCAATGCTGTAAATCTAGTAGAGTACAACATTGTCGGTGTCCAGTCGACTCTTTACGGCTCTATACGCCCGGTGCTACTGCACCTGCTGCACTAATAGGTTGTAGTTGTGGTGTATAGTGCGTTAAGTCAATTGTTCTGGTGCAGGCAGTGAGCCCTTCCACTGGTGAAGCTGCATCATTGGACCGTTACCTCTGTTGGGGGCCTTGGTGCCACTATGACTGTTGCACAATTGTCCCCACAACAACCCTCCTTGACGCTATACTTGGCAGACGTTCCCATGCAGACCCCTTCATTTCCATTTTCCCTTTCGCTACACATCTAGATTTTTTTTTTAAACCTTTATTGTACAGTTCAATAATATTACACGCACGGGCCAACAACCCCAGGGGCCGGCCTCAACACAAGAATAAGACCCACTATATTATCAAATGACACAGCTCTTCAGCCGAAAACCCTGAGGCCCGGCAGCGAATCAGGATAAACATTGTATTGAACTCGCAAGACGTTGCAGGATAAGACGAAGGTTTCATTTTATGTTTAACCCCCTCAATCCAAAAAGCAAGGAAAAAGAAAGAGACATATCTGATGCCATACATTTAAACACTATAAGAAAGTGAGAAGGTACAAAAATAGAATAATCACATATCAATTTAAAGGGAACGACCGAAACGGCTGCGCTAGCAAGCACAAAACAGGATGTACGACAAGGCAATCTATAACCCAACGCAGTAGCCCGCACCCAGACCCCGCCCACCCATTGACGCCAGGATAGAAAAAGAAGTACGGTCACCAGATACTGGAATACATACGAGATCAGGATAATACCACAACGTTATGAAAAGAGAGCGAAAGGAAATCGTGAGATAAAGAAACCATAAAGACTAAACTAACTAACAAAACGATAGACCCATCCCCCACCCTGAACCCCTGCATGTGGCTTTCGCCTAGCCCCAACTAGCAGCGTGCCTGTCGCCCCGACTAACTAAACGTCGAAGAATGGAGGAGGAGAATGTCATACAGATTCCTGGACACCTTTTCCCCAGCCTGAAACGAACAACCCCTGTCCGAAGACCACCAAGTACTGAATAATATTATAGACAGAACCGGACATGAGAGATGTTGAACACCGCCCAACCTCCCGCAAGTATTACATTAGTGAATCCCTAGTCCTCTAAAGCCCCGAGATCAGACTCAGACCAACAGTCTCATCCTTGACCCCTCCGATCTTCCATGAGGACTCTGTCCGGTAACACCATCACCGCCCCAGGAGAGTCAAAGTTCGTAGGAAGTTCAATTAAGATTAATATGAGACCAATCGAACACATTGAGTCTCTGCAAGCATCCAACACCGGTAAGATCTCCCTCACCGACATGCAGTCCAGATATCCTTTCCTCCGTAGATGTAAAGAAACCACACAGGCGGGAAGGGACAGTAGTGACTTTCGGTTTTTACTAGTCGCAGTCTCAAGGAGTGAAGAACCAGGTAGCGCCACAATAATCGGCTGTAATGGTGAATGCAGCGATATCCCCAGAGAGACAATTCCGCGAGTATTCTGCAAACAGGTCAATGGCGTCAAAACTTTATCGCACACGGGGTCTCCATCCTCCTTTACTAAGGGCATCGTGGGAGAATCAGTTTGTTGAGAGTCCTGCAATAGAACATAGCCCAGACTCGGTCGCCCAGTTTCGATGTCACCAGCGATCAGTTTATGAACAATGGTCTCCAGATGCAATTGAAGTGCCCCGATGGCGGCCATTATGGTCTTCAAGGGCGGCTCACAGATCGTCCGATCCGCCTCCACTCGCTTGGTTCCAAGCATGGGCTGGTTCCTCAAAGAGCCGGGTCTCTCCGGGAGAAGAGGCAAGAGCGGAGCAGACGGCAACGGAGGGTGCATTACCGGTCAGCAGTAAACCACTGTGAGCAAGGGCCAGCATACCCGGCAGTCCCCATCGCCGGCGACCCGCCGGCGATGGGGACTCCCCCCCAAAGCCACAGACGAAGCCTATCACCGCTCCGTCAGTATAAAACAGACCAGACACTCGCCACCAAAAACAGGACAGGATAACCTCCACTGTAAGAGACCGGACCCTATCTGTGTTCCACGGCCGATGTTATTCAACCGCAACCCGGCTGGGTAAGTACTCGAGGCCCCGGCTCAGAAGCTGGATTAGGCAGAGAGCTTAAACACGACACAACTCCGACAATCTCGGCGATAAAAGTCTTGGGACCGCACCGTCAGATTCAGCAACAGTTCATCCACACAGGGGTTGGGTGTGAAATCAGGATATCTGGCAGGATCATCAAGCAGCAGGCGGGGGTCGGTGGAGCCGGGAGCCTATGCGGCCATCTTGGTTGCTGCGTAGCTCCTCCTCTAAACATCTAGATTTATATATTTTTTTTACTAAGGTTTCCTTTTCCAACTATTGCAGTCTTTCGTCCTGTCCATTTGTTTAAACTGACCATAATAAAGACTATCACTACGCAATTTTAACAGGAATATCTTCAATAAAGGTATTTGCTCGCAAGTGCGTTTGTTTTTGTTTTTTTCATGGCGGTGAAATAAAGCAAAAGTGTGTGAAGCTTTTACAGTTTTTAGCGCGCACGTTTTTTTAAAAAATGGGTACAGTTATTCCAGTCCTTGCTTTGTACCAGTGCCACAGTGTTGGAAGTAAAAAAAGGCGAAACAACCATAACAAAGCGCTTTATATTTTGAGTTGAAAGAACGTTAAGAAAGCGCTTTATGTGTTTAGTTGAATAAATGTTTCAAACATGGATTACATTAATATTTATAACATGGCATTTCAACCTCAGAAATATAACACCAAACATTTAAATTTGCATTATTGTTACTGCCCCCCACATCAACAGCATACCTTATCTTAAACATAGGTCGTGTTAATGCCCCCTCCTGTCTCCCCTCCCCCTGTTGCCTCCTCCTTTAGCTATTTAGCATTGCTTTTACTGCTAACACCCCACACCCACCACCTTAAACTGCAGACAAAGTCTTAAACACACGTCGCGATTCCTGCAGAGCGATTCCAAGTGGCGCCACCTACATTTACATATTAAAGTGGAGGAAAGGATGCAAGAATTCACTGGATCAACTGTCACTGCCTTCCCCTTGCCTGCAGCCACATGTACCAGCCGCTCAGTGACTGCCACATGCAGGATTTTTTAACCCCAAAAATGTACGAGGGAAGTGTGCAGTGCGGCTAGCCTCTTAACTTCACTATGTGTGTGGCCTAACTTTGTGTTCCTGCCAGCGCTCACACAGTTATTCAGGGGCTTTATTTGTACCGGTGCCACACCGTTTAAAACAAATCTAGACTCCACATTTTAATTGAATACCTTCAATAAATGTATTGCTATGACAACATCTTTTACATGAACACCTAGAATAAATTTCTTTATTTGTAGAGAGAAAACTCGAACATGAACGTAAATGTGTGAAATATTTTAATACTCACTGAACCACGTGTCTGTGGGCAGCAGCTTGCGGTATTGGGGGCATTTTTGTGCCTTTCTGCCCTCTGTTAGACTCGTTTTTTTTGTGCCTTTCTGTCCCCTGTTAGACTCGTTTTTTGTGGCCTTCTGTCCTCTGTTAGACTCGTTTTCCCTTGTTTTTCTGCCCTTCTGCCCTCTGTTAGACTCGTTTTTTTGTGCCTTTCTGCACCCTGCATCACCACATCACCACTCAGCACCACCACAGCATCTCTCAGCACCACCACAGCACTGTCCAGCGCCACCCCAGCATCACTCAGCGCCACCCCAGCATCACTCAGTGCCACCAAAGCATCACTCAGCGCCACCCCAGCATCACTCAGCGCCACCCAGCATCACTCAGCACCACCACAGCATCACTCAGCACCACCACAGCATCACTCAGCACCACCACATTATCACTCAGCACCACCACAGCACCACTCAGCACCACCACAGGACCACTCAGCACCACCACAGCATCACTCAGCACCACCACAGCACCACTCAGCACCACAAAAGCACCACTAAGCACCACCACAGCATCACTCAGCGCCACCACAGCATCACTCAGCACCACCACAGCACCACTCCAGCACCACTCAGCACCACCACAGCATCACTCAGCACCACCCCAGCATCACTCAGCACCACCACAGCACCACTCAGCGCCACCCCAGCACCACTCAGCGCCACCCCAGCATCACTCAGTGCCACCACATTATCACTCAGCACAACCACAGCACCACTCAGCACCACCACAGCACCACCCAGCACCACCACAGCATCACTCAGCACCACAACAGCACCACTCAGCACCACCACAGCACCACTCAGCACCACCACAGCATCACTCAGCGCCACCCCAGCATCACTCAGCACCACCACAGCACCACTCAGCACCACTCAGCACCACCACAGCATCACTCAGCGCCACCCCAGCATCACTCAGCACCACCACAGCACCACTCAGCGCTACCCCAGCATCACTCAGCACCACCACATTATCACTCAGCACCACCACATTATCAATCAGCACCACCACAGCACCACTCAGCACCACCACATTATCACTCAGCACCACAACAGCACCACCCAGCACCACCACAGCATGACTCAGCACCACCACAGCATCACTCAGCACCACCACAGCACCACTACAGCATCACTCAGCGACACCCCAGCATCACTCAGCACCACCAAAGCACCACTCAGCACCACCGCAGCACCACTCTGCACCACCACAGCATCACTCAGCATCCCTCCAGCATCACTCGGCACCACAAGAGCCCCACTCAGCACCACCACAGCATCACTCAGCACCACCACAGCATCACTCAGCACCACCACATTATCACTCAGCACCACCACAGCACCACTCAGCACCACCACAGGACCACTCAGCACCACCACAGCATCACTCAGCACCACCACAGCACCACTCAGCACCACAAAAGCACCACTAAGCACCACCACAGCATCACTCAGCGCCACCACAGCATCACTCAGCACCACCACAGCACCACTCCAGCACCACTCAGCACCACCACAGCATCACTCAGCACCACCCCAGCATCACTCAGCACCACCACAGCACCACTCAGTGCCACCCCAGCACCACTCAGCGCCACCCCAGCATCACTCAGTGCCACCACATTATCACTCAGCACAACCACAGCACCACTCAGCACCACCACAGCACCACCCAGCACCACCACAGCATCACTCAGCACCACAACAGCACCACTCAGCACCACTCAGCACCACCACAGCATCACTCAGCGCCACCCCAGCATCACTCAGCACCACCACAGCACCACTCAGCACCACTCAGCACCACCACAGCATCACTCAGCGCCACCCCAGCATCACTCAGCACCACCACAGCACCACTCAGCGCTACCCCAGCATCACTCAGCACCACCACATTATCACTCAGCACCACCACATTATCAATCAGCACCACCACAGCACCACTCAGCACCACCACATTATCACTCAGCACCACAACAGCACCACCCAGCACCACCACAGCATGACTCAGCACCACCACAGCATCACTCAGCACCACCACAGCACCACTACAGCATCACTCAGCGACACCCCAGCATCACTCAGCACCACCAAAGCACCACTCAGCACCACCGCAGCACCACTCTGCACCACCACAGCATCACTCAGCATCCCTCCAGCATCACTCGGCACCACAAGAGCACCACTCAGTGCTACCCCAGCATCACTCAGCGCCACCACATTATCACTCAGCACCACCACATTATCACTCAGCACCACCACAGAACCACTCAGCACCACCACAGCACCACTCAGCACCACCACATTATCACTCAGCATTACCACAGCACCACTCAGCACCACCACAGCACCACCACAGCATCACTCAGCACCACCACAGCACCACTCAGCAACACCACAGCATCATTCAGCGCAACCCCAGGTGTAACATTTGCGAAAGTTATAACTATTGGCATTGTAAATGACAAAGCTATTAATTTAGCTATTTTTAAAACTAACACATAAATAAAAAAATTGTCATTTACAGGACCAATGTATTTGAGCTTATATAGCAGTGGGTTCCCCGGCGCTTGCTTAGGGAACCCTGTTTGCCTTGTATTCCCCTGTGAGTTAACCCCGGCAGGGTATCCACAAGGTGAAAGCCAGGCATCCCACCGCGAGGGACCGTTGTGGAGATTAAGCAAGCTATTGCCCAGAGTCGCAGAGTGTGAACCCATGAGTCGAGAAGGCACTGGAGCGAGAATTATGGAGTCCGTGGATTTTTTTTTTTAGCCCAAGACCCGCCGAGGCGGGGATTTGAACCCTGGTCCAGGGCCGATCTCAGCTTCCGAGTCTGCCGCCTTTAACCCCTGAGCCACACTTCTCCAGCACACCAATAGCTCAAACTTTCCTAATGCGAGACCTATTGTATTGCAAATGTTTGTTTTCTTTAATGTGGGTTAAAATGAAAGGGTTTCTATACCTGTTTTATGTACACCTACTTCCTAAGAAATAAATTTTCTGTTTTATATAAATTAGATGCATTTTTTTTTCTTTATTTGTTTAGTGGAGCTTTGCGGCCGCTACCGTAATTCTTTTCTTTTATAAATCTATTTTGGTGGCATAGCATTAAGTTATTAAAATACAAACTTAAATGTTGCACCAGGTTGGCAAAGCTTGGCCTATTTCATTTACTCAATTCTTGGTTATTTATTACTTTACTACGGGGCAATAAAAACTAACGCTATATCACGGTCAGATGAAACACTAAACACAACTTCCATTGATCTTGAAAAAACAGAAATAACATAGCGAGTCGTCCCCCAAATGTTACATTTTAGCACTAAAATTAGACACAACATGTGACCTTAACCACGTTTAGTTTTTAAAGACACAACATGTGACCTTAACCACGTTTAGTTTTTAAAGTTCTATACGTTAACAAAAGTAAGAGATTTTGTTTCCACTCCGCTGTCTTGCTTGTCATTTTGCACTGGCTCTACGCCAGGTATTAGCTTTAGCGGCTCTGTTATAACTTGTTATCATTTGAACGGTAACATGCATTGTGTTGTTTCTAACTCTGGTATTTTCTCTAGGCAGTTCTATGGTTGAGAGCGCTTTCCGTGCACGGGACCCGCAGAAGACCCCTGAGTAACACGGCAGAACAAGGAGGATAGCCAATACTATTTCACCCACTCTCTTATTTTCTTTTTCTCGGTCCTAATCTGTCCCGCCCCTTCGAGTAACCTCACCAATAGGAGCCAAACGGCTGCCGAAACGGAGGCCCGGTGTCGCAGGAGGGGGCGGGGCCAGGGGCGGGGAGACAGCGCATGTGCGTCCCGCAGCGGTTTACGTACTCGTCACGTGACCGCAGTCGCCAGGTCGTTTCCTCTGCTGTAAACTAGTCGCTGTTCAGACTGCGCTCGGTGAGTTACGGGACACGGGATCCTTGGGGTTGGGAGCAGCCTTTCTTCACCAGAAGCGGGGGTTGGAACTGATAATAGGTTGAGTGTTGTCAAGCCGGAGATGTGAGACAATAGTGAGTGTATACGGGTAAAAAAAAAACTGCGGACAAGTTGGGGAGTGTGTAGGTGTGTAATGGGCAAGGCTGTGATCAGATAAGTAGGCTATTAGGACCCAAGAATTTGAACTTTAAATGGGTGGGCGTGAAGTTCATTGTAACGCTGCCTCACCTAGAGACGGAGGCAACTAAGGCCTTGATTCTTCTTGAGCCGATGTTCAGGTTCCTAAACGAAAGGAAGATGCCAGTTTAATTTTGAAATATATTCGAGTGCCTGTGGCTAAGGGTTTACTCATTTTAAATGCAGGGCAAGTCAACGTATCTGTTTCTGCAGCAAAATCAAAATGTTGGTGTTTATCCTTTAATAATGTTTTTTTCCCAAGAGTGGCATAGGAGCTATTGTTTTAAGATCACAACGGATGTGCAATTCACTTGCGTTTTTCCATGCAGACTCGCCTTCCTCTGAAACGGGCCTACTGAATCATAGAGGAGTATATAAAGTGAGACCTTGCATATAAGTATATCGCCCACTGACTGCACGCAGATCCTAGAATGGTTCTTAAGAAGCAACGTAAATTGCAACACTGGACCTCTTGAAACATAATTGTTTCTCATCAGCTAAGGAACAACTGTACTTCTGGGTCTGTGGAATTACACAAAACAACGGAGGTAGTTAGTTAATGTCCTTGCTTAAGTCTGCCAACTAACCACTTCTGGCTTCATTGTGAAGCAGCTGTAACAGTAAAATCTGCTACCAAAGTGAATTTATTAGAGCACCAAAATCACTCCAATTGCATAAAAAGCATTTACACTCCTAATTCTTTACCATTATTTGTCTGTTTATTTAAATATCCTCATCGCTGATATCTTAAAGTTTGGACTTTGTCGGCATGTCCATCATACTGTGGTTGGAGATCCTTTGTACGTAAGGCCCAGCATTTAATTGTCAGGATTCAGCCTAGGTGGAAGGTGGCAGCGCTTGGGTCTAATGAGATAATGTATCTTTTAATGGAGTCTGCCATGAGGAGCAAAACTCTGCCCTTGAGTTGTCATGTGGGAGCAGAGCTTCCTGGAGCAGATTGGTGCAGAGGTGTCTGTGGCATTCTGTAGTTCCGGCAGAGATGTAATTTTTTTATGTTGATGTTTCATCGTTTTATTTGGTCTGATTTTTCTAGAATAAATGTAAGCATTGGTCCTACCTGACACACTATTTATGGCTGTGGTGCTGTATCTGAACACCAGAGTCTGCTTGAAATAAAGGCTTTACAATAAAATGGCAAAGTTCTGAAGAGGAGTGATCTGGTTGGCAAGAGCAGATAGAGTAAACTTTGAACCATATTTCCTGTGTGGTATCTTGAGCATACAAGTCTGGACTTTGAGGAGAGCTACTGCAGGTGTTTAGGAGAGATCTCCTTATTTAATGCTAAATTGACAGATATCTGTTAATCTGAGTGGAGCATTATGGGCCCGCCACATGACATAGGATCGCCCTCTGATCAGTTTTTCACATAGTATAACGTATAGTAGATGTTTATCGGGAGGGAGAATCCAAACCTGAGAATATCCATTTAAGATCCTTACAGTGAATCTAAATTGAACTTGTTACAATTGGCGTTTTTTTCTGAAAATGTTGAACGAATGTGGTCATAGTTTAGACATTTTAGAGGCTTGCAGAGAAACTGGAACATGGAATTTGATTCTAAAATAGACATGTGATAGGTTAAGCTTGTGTTTCTCCTTGTGTCTTTTTAACTAATATTTATAGTTAAAAAAATTAACTGTAGTGATTATGCCCTTGCTAAGCTGCTACATATACTATGTATTGGGCCATGAGTGACCGTGCACTGGATACTGTTCATGAATATTTGTTCATCTCTTTCACGTGTGATATGATGGTGTTCATTGTGCTCTTATTAGTAGGATTCTCACACCGCACTCAATACAACTTCCTATAATGGATTCTCCTCCTATTTTGTAACAGTCCTTTGCAATTTTCCCCAAGAAACAACTGACCCCTTTTTAAAATTCTTTTTATTAAATACATTTTTTTACTCAAAGCCGTACTTGAATTCTTTATCCTCTTAGCTCTCAAAAGTTAAAATATTAATGTTGTATTTTACGTTCCCTCAAAGTGTATTTATTAACTGGAAATTCAATTCAAAGGTTTCATTCTCGCATATTTTATCTCCCATCTATTGTCAACTATTACTCAGGACTCCTTAAAGGTCACAAAGGATTCAATTTAATTTCTACTATGACACATGCCTGTTTGTTCAAAATGGCATACTTAATACAGCACCACAACTTGAGTATTATGAAACGGTATTTAAACGCTGCCTGTATTTGCTTTATAAGGTTCAACGTTCTTGATTTTTGCACAATTAATTTACAGAGCCACCTTTTTCTTCATTATTTAATTTCTGCGCACCTTCAAATATGTGAGTTCAGCTTTTCTGCTGTGCAAAAAAAATCTTTTGTTTGGTTTAACACACTAAATATTTTTTCCATGTATAATGAGAATCCAGCCCACATGTAGGGTACACATGACCCCTGACTTCACTAATAGCATTGCCATCAAGTTGCACTGTCATTTACAAACAGCACATTTTCCATTGAAATGGCCACAAACCTTCTAACTAACGTAGTTTTATTGATAAAAACAATACAGCATATAAACAATCGGAAAATGAGATTCCAGCTAAAATTTGTCTTTTGCACATTTCCAGATAAAAAGTTCTGATTTGTTTTTAGCTTATTCAAATCTTTTTTCATTGCACAGAATTGTAAAAAAATGTGTTCATAACTACTGAAATATATTTTGAAATATTTGTACAGTTCACTTACAAGCTATTTAAATGTTGTGTGTTAGAAAAAAACCTGACATTATACAGCCTTTCGTTGCATTCTCTTTGTACAGCATGATTGTCAGACCACTTTTCAAAATCTTTTAATTTTGCAGTCGGAGAAAAGCAAATAATTGTAAGAAGACAAACTGACTTGTGACCTCTCGCTCTCTGAACACTGAGCAAATGAGACCGTATAAAAACAAGATTTAAAGGCATCCTTATTTCTCATTCACTGTAGAAGTGCAGGCAACACCTGTTCCTTGTCCGCTAGCCAGACTGGGCCAGTAGGCCCTAAAAATAGCTTGCCCTGATAAAATATGACTCCACATGGCGAGTAGATTTCTTGAGACCTGAAGTTGTGACTTAAAAGGAGAGCGATATGGAACCCACAAAGGATCAATTAAAGTGAAAGCGCTTTAGGCACACAGGGACCCCTCTCTTCAAGGGCTACTAAAATTGCTATATGAGCAATTTAAGTGCAAATGCTTTGAACACCCTGGCATCAAAGTCTTTGAAAAACTGCTGAAATAACGGCAAACTGAATACTAGTAGACCCCTGTCATCAAAATTCATCGGAAATAACTAGTCTAAATCTAAGTGCCATCAAAGAAGTATCAAAAAGGGAACTGTAGGGACCCCACAGTATGAAGAATTAAGGTGCAACTGCTTAAAAAACCCATGATTCCCTTCTCATCGAGGTCTAGTATAACTGTTGTATGAACAAATAAAGTCCAAACGCTTTGAACTCCAGGGAACCCCCTCATCAGGATCTACTAAAAACCACTGAAATAAAGGCAAACAGTGAATGCTAAAAGACTGTTGTCAAAATTTAGTGGAAGTGAACAACTAATCTAAGTGCCAAAAAGGTCCAAAAACAGAGCACAGCATCTTGATACTCCGATAAATAGCATTTGAAGCAATACAAGGCGCAGGCACCCCATGTTAAAGGCAAGCTTGAAAAAGTTAAATAACCCTCTGTGGTCACAAAGGCTTTTTTCCCGCAGAATTACCATATTCTAAAGTCTTGATATTTTATCACCTGGTATTATTCACCAAGGTATAATTTTTAGCTATTTAGTACATTCAGTAAAAAAAAGTAAACACAATTTAAAAACAAGCACTGGCGTTGCCAATAGGTCTCGCAGTAGGAAAGTTGGAGCTATTACAATTGCAAATAACAATGCCTTTTATTTTTGTTTTCATTTTAAAAACATAAAGGGCTTTGTCATTTACAAAACCAATAGCTCCAACTTTCCTACTGCGAGACCTATTGTGCACTGCACAGTGTGGGTGAAAGTGGCACTGCGTGTGTGTGAGTGGCTTTGAGTGAGTTGCGTTGCATGTGTGAGTGGCGTTGCGTGTGTGAGTGGCGTTGCGTGTGTGAGTGGCGTTGCGTGTGTGAGTGGCGTTGCGTGTGTGAGTGGCGTTGCGTGTGTGAGTGGCGTTGCGTGTGTGAGTGGCGTTGCATGGGTGAGAGTGGCGTTGCGTGGGTGTGAGTGGCGTTGTGTGTCTGAAAGTGGCACTGCGTGGGTGTGAGTGGCGTTGCGTGGGTGTGAGTGGCGTTGCGTGGGTGTGAGTGGCGTTGCGTGGGTGTGAGTGGCGTTGCGTGGGTGTGAGTGGCGTTGCATGTGTGAGTGGCGTTGCATGTGTGAGTGGCGTTGCATGTGTGAGTGGCGTTGCATGTGTGAGTGGCGTTGCATGTGTGAGTGGCGTTGCATGTGTGAGTGGCGTTGCGTGGGTGAGTGCGGGCTTGCGTGGGTGAGTGTGGGCTTGCGTGGGTGAGTGTGGGCTTGCGTGGGGGTGAGTGGGGGTGAGTGGCGTTGTGTGTCTGAAAGTGGCATTGCGTGGGTGAGTGGCGTTGCGTGGGTGAGTGTGGCATTGCGTGGGTGAGTGTGGCATTGCGTGGGTGAGTGTGGGCTTGCGTTGTGTGTCTGAAAGTGGCGTTGTGTGTCTGAAAGTGGCGTTGCGTGGGTGAGTGGCGTTGCGTGGCGTTGCGTGGGTGAGTGGCGTTGCGTGGGTGAGTGTGGCATTGCGTGGGTGAGTGTGGCATTGCGTGGGTGAGTGTGGCATTGCGTGGGTGAGTGTGGCATTGCGTGGGTGAGTGTGGCATTGCGTGGGTGAGTGTGGCATTGCGTGGGTGAGTGTGGCATTGCGTGGGTGAGTGTGGCATTGCGTGGGTGAGTGGGCTTGCGTGGGTGTGAGTGGCGTTGCGTGGGTGTGAGTGGCGTTGCGTGTCTGAAAGTGGTGCTGTGTGGGTAAAAGTGGCACTGCGTGGGTGTGAGTGGCGTTGCGTGTGTGAGTGGCGTTGCGTGTGTGAGTGGCGTTGCATGTGTGAGTGTGGGCTTGCGTGGGTGAGTGTGGGCTTGCGTGGGGGTGAGTGGCGTTGTGTGTCTGAAAGTGGCGTTGCGTGGGTGAGTGGCATTGCGTGGCGTTGCGTGGGTGAGTGGCGTTGCGTGGCGTTGCGTGGGTGAGTGGCGTTGCGTGGGTGAGTGGCATTGCGTGGGTGAGTGTGGCATTGCGTGGGTGAGTGTGGCATTGCGTGGGTGTGTGGCATTGCGTGGGTGAGTGTGGCATTGCGTGGGTGAGTGTGGCGTTGCGTGGGTGTGAGTGGCGTTGCGTGTCTGAAAGTGGCGTTGCGTGGGTGAGTGGCGTTGCGTGAGTTAGTAAGTGGTGTTGCGTGGGTGAGTGTGGTGTTGCGTGGATGATAGTGGGCTTGCGTGGGTGTGAGTGGCGTTGCGTGTCTGTAAGTGTTGCTGTGTGGGTGAAAGTGGCACAGAGCCTTTGATGTGGCCTGGCACAGGAGAAATGCTGCTGCTGCTAATTAAATATAAAAAGTGTTTAGGGACTCACGGCTGCCGAGAGTAACAAGGCAGTGCTGGGAGGGGGGCTGCACACCAACTGAAGTGCTCTGGTTGCACGGCCTGCGGCCGGCCGTGTGAAGTGATAAGCCTTTGAAGTACACAGGCATGCTGTGACGGAGGTGTGAGAGGTCTGGCAGGGAACAGATGGCCTGGATGTGAAGCAGGGGGCGGGGCAGCGCTGGGGAAGCCTGTGGGAGGGTGATTGATGCCTTTGATGTGGGGAGGGAGGAGAGCCTTTTGCGAGCCTGCAGGAGAAATGCTGCCGATGCGCGTGCATGTTTAATCATGTGATTCACATGAACTTAAAGAAAACCGCGGCTGAAAGCCCGTGGTTTGAAGAGGATTTTGCCGACTTGAATTCTCCCCATTTCCCATTCCTGCGGAATGGTAAAGGCGAGACCTAACTAGGTTGGTGACTATTGAATAACATGCACTGAAAAAAAGGCCCGTATTTGCATGTCTGTGATGACACTTGATTTAAAACTGAAACTTTATGCTGGTGTTTTGGAAAGTGCAGCTAGATCAAAAATCCAATATTATGTTTGGCAGTTAAGTTAGCTTAGCAGTTTATGAATTAATTTCTTAGCCATTGTTGGGGCAGTTGCAACCAACCATTGGTGACCAGTGGTAAGGTTAGGTTGATCTGTCCCATAATTAAGCATTGCTTGAGTTCAAATCTTTAAACTGAGATGCCAGTCACCACCTTCATGTGGGCGAAGCCCCATTACTAATAATCGTTACCCTTCTAGTAGCCTTCTCTCTTATATGCGAACAGGGAAAGCTCAAGTGAGGGATTTGCAGTATGTGCCAGTGTGATTTTCATAGTTTCCACTCTTTCTATAGTGTGACGACAGTATGTTGTTACTCGCCAGATTTTTTAGTTTTTGGTTGTGAATGTTATTCTCTATGTGAAAACCAAGCCTTTTTCCTAGCTATTTTAACCACCCTGAATGGGTTGCCTCTGTTCATAAGATTAGCCATCAAGATGTTCGCTTCAGCAATGTAATCACTTTTATGTGCACAGTTACAACACACTCTTGAGAATTTACCCATAAGAACCAGGTCAGTAGAGCTGATTTAGAGGGAGAGAACCAGGTCAGCAGAGCTGCTCTAGAGCCAGAGAACCAGGTCCGCAGAGCTACTTTAGAGCCAAGGTCAGCAGAGCTGTTTTAGAGCCAAGGTCAGCAGAGCTGTTTTAGAGCCAAGGTCAGCAGAGCTGTTTTAGAGCCAAGGTCAGCAGAGCTGTTTTAGAGCCAAGGTCAGCAGAGCTGTTTTAGAGCCAAGGTCAGCAGAGCTGTTTTAGAGCCAAGGTCAGCAGAGCTGTTTTAGAGCCAAGGTCAGCAGAGCTGCTTTAGAGGGAGAGAACCAGGGCAGCAGAGCTGCTTTAGAGGGAGAGAACCAGGTCAGCAGAGCTGATTTAGAGGGAGAGGACCAGGTCAGCAGAGCTGCTCTAGTGCAAGAGAACCAGGTCAGCAGAACTGCTTTAGAGCCAGAGAACCAGGTCAGCAGAGCTGCTTTAGAGCCAGAGAACCAGGTCAGCAGAGCTGCTTTAGAGCCTAAGAACTAGGTCAGTTGAGCTGCTCTAGAGCTAGATAACCAGGTCACCAGAGCTGCTGTAGAGCCAGAGAAATTAGGTCAGCAGAGCTGCTTTTGAGGGAGAGAACCAATTCAGCAGAGCTGCTTTAGAGCCATAGAACCAGGTCAGCAGAGCTTCTTTAGAGCCATAGAAACCAGGTAAGTTGAGCTGCTCTAGGGGGAGAGAACCAGGTCAGCAGAGCTGCCCTAGCGGGAGAGAACCAGGTCAGCAGCGCTCTCTAGAGGGAGAGAACCAGGTCAGGTGAGCTGCTCTAGAGAGAGAGAACCAGGGCAACAGAGCTGCTCTAGAGCCAGAGAACCATGTAAGCAGAACTGCTTTAGAGCCAGGTCAGCAGAGCTGTTGTAGAGCCAGAGAACCGCATCAGCAGAGCTGATTGACACTGACTGACTGACTGATTGACACTGACTGACTGACTGATTGACACTGACTGACTGACTGATTGACACTGACTGACTGACACTGACTGACTGACTGATTGACACTGACTGACTGACTGACTGATTGACACTGACTGACACTGACTGACTGATTGACACTGACTGACACTGACTGACTGATTGACACTGACTGACTGACTGATTGACACTGACTGACTGACTGGCTCTGATTGACTGACTCACACTGACGCTGACTGACTCACACTGACGCTGACTGACTCACACTGACGCTGACTGACTCACACTGACGCTGACTGCCTGACGCTGACTGCCTGACGCTGACTGCCTGACGCTGACTGCCTGACGCTGACTGCCTGACGCTGACTGCCTGACGCTGACTGCCTGACGCTGACTGCCTGACGCTGACTGCCTGACGCTGACTGCCTGACGCTGACTGCCTGACGCTGACTGCCTGACGCTGACTGCCTGACGCTGACTGCCTGACGCTGACTGCCTGACGCTGACTGGCAGACTGCCTGACGCTGACTGGCAGACTGCCTGTCACTGACTGGCAGACTGCCTGTCACTGACTGGCAGACTGCCTGTCACTGACTGGCAGACTGCCTGTCACTGACTGGCAGACTGCCTGTCACTGACTGGCAGACTGCCTGTCACTGACTGGCAGACTGCCTGTCACTGACTGGCAGACTGCCTGTCACTGACTGGCAGACTGCCTGCCTGCCGCTGCCTGCCTGCCGCTGACTGCCTGCCGCTGACTGCCTGCACTGCCTGCCTGCCTGCCTGACTGCCTGCCTGCCTGACGCGGACTGCCTGCCTGCCTGCCGCTGACTGCCTGCCTGCCTGACGCTGCCTGCCTGCCTGACGCTGACTGCCTGCCTGCCTGACGCTGCCTGCCTGCCTGACGCTGACTGCCTGCCTGCCTGACGCTGCCTGCCTGCCTGACGCTGCCTGCCTGACGCTGCCTGCCTGCCTGACGCTGACTGCCTGCCTGACTCTGACTGCCTGCCTGACTCTGACTGCCTGCCTGACTCTGACTGCCTGCCTGACGCTGACTGCCTGCCTGCCTGACTCTGACTGCCTGCCTGACGCTGACTGCCTGCCTGCCTGACGCTGACTGCCTGCCTGCCTGACGCTGACTGCCTGCCTGCCTGACGCTGACTGCCTGCCTGCCTGACGCTGACTGCCTGCCTGCCTGACGCTGACTGCCTGCCTGCCTGACGCTGACTGCCTGCCTGCCTGACGCTGACTGCCTGCCTGCCTGACGCTGACTGCCTGCCTGCCTGACGCTGACTGCCTGCCTGCCTGACGCTGACTGCCTGCCTGCCTGACGCTGACTGCCTGCCTGCCGCTGACTGCCTGCCTGCCGCTGACTGCCTGCCTGCCGCTGACTGCCTGCCTGACGCTGACTGCCTGCCTGACGCTGACTGCCTGCCTGACGCTGACTGCCTGCCTGCCTGACGCTGACTGCCTGCCTGCCTGACGCTGACTGCCTGCCTGCCTGACGCTGCCTGCCTGCCTGCCTGACGCTGCCTGCCTGCCTGCCTGACGCTGCCTGCCTGCCTGACGCTGCCTGCCTGCCTGACGCTGACTGCCTGCCTGACGCTGACTGCCTGCCTGACGCTGACTGCCTGCCTGCCTGCCTGACGCTGACTGCCTGCCTGCCTGCCTGACGCTGACTGCCTGCCTGACGCTGACTGCCTGCCTGCCTGACGCTGACTGCCTGCCTGCCTGACGCTGACTGCCTGCCTGACGCTGACTGCCTGCCTGACGCTGACTGCCTGCCTGCCTGACGCTGACTGCCTGCCTGCCTGACGCTGCCTGACGCTGCCTGCCTGACGCTGACTGCCTGCCTGACGCTGACTGCCTGCCTGCCTGACGCTGACTGCCTGCCTGCCTGACGCTGACTGCCTGCCTGCCTGACGCTGACTGCCTGCCTGCCTGACGCTGACTGCCTGCCTGCCTGACGCTGACTGCCTGCCTGCCTGACGCTGACTGCCTGCCTGCCTGACGCTGACTGCCTGCCTGACGCTGACTGCCTGCCTGACGCTGACTGCCTGCCTGCCTGACGCTGACTGCCTGCCTGCCTGACGCTGACTGCCTGCCTGACGCTGCCTGCCTGCCTGACGCTGACTGCCTGCCTGCCGCTGCCTGCCTGCCTGCCTGCCTCTGACTGCCTGCCTGCCTCTGACTGCCTGCCTGACGCTGACTGCCTGCCTGCCTGACGCTGACTGCCTGCCTGCCTGACGCTGACTGCCTGCCTGCCTGACGCTGACTGCCTGACGCTGACTGCCTGCCTGCCGCTGACTGCCTGCCTGCCTGCCTGCCGCTGACTGCCTGCCTGCCTGCCGCTGACTGCCTGCCTGCCTGCCGCTGACTGCCTGCCTGCCTGCCGCTGACTGCCTGCCTGCCGGCCGCTGACTGCCTGCCTGACGCTGACTGCCTGCCTGCCTGCCTGCCGCTGACTGCCTGCCTGCCTGACGCTGACTGCCTGCCTGCCTGACGCTGACTGCCTGCCTGCCTGACGCTGACTGCCTGCCTGACGCTGACTGCCTGCCTGCCTGACGCTGACTGCCTGCCTGCCTGACGCTGACTGCCTGCCTGCCTGACGCTGACTGCCTGCCTGCCTGACGCTGACTGCCTGCCTGCCTGACGCTGACTGCCTGCCTGCCTGACGCTGACTGCCTGCCTGCCTGCCGCTGACTGCCTGCCTGCCGGCCGCTGACTGCCTGCCTGCCGGCCGCTGACTGCCTGCCTGCCGGCCGCTGACTGCCTGCCTGCCGCTGACTGCCTGCCTGCCTGACGCTGACTGCCTGCCTGACGCTGACTGCCTGCCTGACGCTGACTGCCTGCCTGACGCTGACTGCCTGCCTGACGCTGACTGCCTGCCTGCCGCTGACTGCCTGCCTGCCGCTGACTGCCTGCCTGCCTGACGCTGACTGCCTGCCTGCCTGACGCTGACTGCCTGCCTGCCTGACGCTGACTGCCTGCCTGCCTGACGCTGACTGCCTGCCTGCCTGACGCTGACTGCCTGCCTGACGCTGACTGCCTGCCTGCCTGCCTGACGCTGACTGCCTGCCTGCCTGACACTGCCTGCCTGCCGCTGACTGCCTGCCTGCCTGCCGCTGACTGCCTGCCTGCCGGCCGCTGACTGCCTGCCTGACGCTGACTGACTGCCTGCCTGCCGCTGACTGCCTGCCTGCCTGACGCTGACTGCCTGCCTGCCTGACGCTGACTGCCTGCCTGCCTGACGCTGACTGCCTGCCTGCCTGACGCTGCCTGCCTGCCTGACGCTGACTGCCTGCCTGCCTGACGCTGACTGCCTGCCTGCCTGACGCTGACTGCCTGCCTGCCTGACGCTGACTGCCTGCCTGCCTGACGCTGACTGCCTGCCTGCCGGCCGCTGACTGCCTGCCTGCCGGCCGCTGACTGCCTGCCTGCCGGCCGCTGACTGCCTGCCTGCCGGCCGCTGACTGCCTGCCTGCCGGCCGCTGACTGCCTGCCTGCCGGCCGCTGACTGCCTGCCTGCCTGACGCTGACTGCCTGCCTGCCTGACGCTGACTGCCTGCCTGCCTGACGCTGACTGCCTGCCTGCCTGACGCTGACTGCCTGCCGCTGACTGCCTGCCTGCCGCTGACTGCCTGCCTGCCTGACGCTGACTGCCTGCCTGCCTGACGCTGACTGCCTGCCTGCCTGACGCTGACTGCCTGCCTGACGCTGACTGCCTGCCTGCCTGCCTGACACTGACTGCCTGCCTGCCTGACACTGACTGCCTGCCTGCCTGACACTGACTGCCTGCCTGCCTGCCTGCCTGACACTGACTGCCTGCCTGACACTGACTGCCTGCCTGCCTGACGCTGACTGCCTGCCTGACGCTGACTGCCTGCCTGCCGCTGACTGCCTGCCTGCCGCTGACTGCCTGCCTGACGCTGACTGCCTGCCTGCCTGACGCTGACTGCCTGCCTGCCGCTGACTGCCTGCCTGCCTGACGCTGACTGCCTGCCTGCCTGACGCTGACTGCCTGCCTGCCTGACGCTGACTGCCTGCCTGACGCTGACTGCCTGCCTGCCTGACGCTGACTGCCTGCCTGCCTGCCTGACGCTGACTGCCTGCCTGCCTGCCTGACGCTGACTGCCTGCCTGCCTGCCTGACGCTGACTGCCTGCCTGCCTGACGCTGACTGCCTGACGCTGACTGCCTGCCTGCCTGACGCTGACTGCCTGCCTGACGCTGACTGCCTGCCTGAGACTGCCTGCCTGACGGTGACTGCCTGCCTGACGGTGACTGCCTGCCTGATGCTGACTGCCTGCCTGACGCTGACTGCCTGCCTGACGCTGCCTGCCTGACGCTGCCTGCCTGACGCTGCCTGCCTGACGCTGACTGACTGCCTGCCTGACGCTGACTGCCTGCCTGACGCTGACTGCCTGCCTGACGCTGACTGCCTGCCTGACGCTGACTGCCTGCCTGACGCTGACTGCCTGCCTGACGCTGACTGCCTGCCTGACGCTGACTGCCTGCCTGACGCTGACTGCCTGCCTGACACTCTGACTGCCTGCCTGCCTGACACTGACTGCCTGCCTGCCTGACACTGACTGCCTGCCTGCCTGACACTGACTGCCTGCCTACCTGCCTGACACTGCCTGCCTGACACTGCCTGCCTGACACTGCCTGCCTGCCTGACACTGCCTGCCTGCCTGACACTGCCTGCCTGCCTGACACTGCCTGTCTGCCTGACACTGCCTGCCTGCCTGACACTGCCTGCCTGCCTGACACTGCCTGCCTGACACTGCCTGCCTGCCTGCCTGACACTGACTGCCTGCCTGCCTGACACTGCCTGCCTGCCTGACACTGACTGCCTGCCTGACACTGACTGCCTGCCTGACACTGCCTGCCTGCCTGACACTGCCTGCCTGACACTGCCTGCCTGCCTGACACTGCCTGCCTGCCTGACACTGCCTGCCTGCCTGACACTGCCTGCCTGCCTGACACTGCCTGCCTGCCTCTGCCTGCCTGCCTGACACTGCCTGCCTGACACTGCCTGCCTGACACTGCCTGCCTGACACTGCCTGCCTGACACTGACTGCCTGCCTGCCTGACACTGACTGCCTGCCTGCCTGACACTGACTGACTGCCTGCCTGCCTGACACTGCCTGCCTGCCTGACACTGCCTGCCTGCCTGACACTGCCTGCCTGCCTGCCTGACACTGACTGCCTGCCTGCCTGACACTGACTGCCTGCCTGACACTTACTGCCTGCCTGCCTGACACTGACTGCCTGCCTGCCTGACACTGACTGCCTGCCTGCCTGACACTGACTGCCTGCCTGCCTGACACTGACTGCCTGCCTGACACTGACTGCCTGCCTGCCTGACACTGACTGCCTGCCTGCCTGACACTGCCTGCCTGCCTGACACTGACTGCCTGCCTGACACTGACTGCCTGCCTGACACTGACTGCCTGCCTGACGCTGACTGCCTGCCTGCCTGACGCTGACTGCCTGCCTGCCTGACGCTGACTGCCTGCCTGCCTGACGCTGACTGACTGCCTGCCTGACACTCTGACTGCCTGCCTGCCTGACACTCTGACTGCCTGCCTGCCTGCCTGACACTGACTGCCTGCCTGCCTGACACTGACTGCCTGCCTGCCTGACACTGACTGCCTGCCTGCCTGACACTGACTGCCTGCCTGCCTGACACTGACTGCCTGCCTGCCTGACACTGACTGCCTGCCTGCCTGACACTGACTGCCTGCCTGCCTGACACTGCCTGTCTGCCTGACACTGCCTGCCTGCCTGACACTGCCTGCCTGCCTGACACTGCCTGCCTGACACTGCCTGCCTGCCTGCCTGACACTGACTGCCTGCCTGCCTGACACTGACTGCCTGCCTGCCTGACACTGACTGCCTGCCTGCCTGCCTGACACTGACTGCCTGCCTGCCTGACACTGACTGCCTGCCTGACACTGCCTGTCTGCCTGACACTGCCTGCCTGCCTGACACTGCCTGCCTGCCTGACACTGCCTGCCTGACACTGCCTGCCTGCCTGCCTGACACTGACTGCCTGCCTGCCTGACACTGACTGCCTGCCTGCCTGACACTGACTGCCTGCCTGCCTGCCTGACACTGACTGCCTGCCTGCCTGACACTGACTGCCTGCCTGCCTGACACTGACTGCCTGCCTGCCTGACACTGACTGCCTGCCTGCCTGACACTGACTGCCTGCCTGCCTGACACTGACTGCCTGCCTGCCTGACACTGACTGCCTGCCTGCCTGACACTGACTGCCTGCCTGCCTGACACTGACTGCCTGCCTGCCTGCCTGACACTGACTGCCTGCCTGCCTGCCTGACACTGACTGCCTGCCTGCCTGCCTGACACTGACTGCCTGCCTGCCTGCCTGACACTGACTGCCTGCCTGCCTGACACTGACTGCCTGCCTGACACTGACTGCCTGCCTGACACTGACTGACTGCCTGACACTGACTGCCTGCCTGACACTGACTGCCTGCCTGACACTGCCTGCCTGACACTGCCTGCCTGACACTGCCTGCCTGACACTGCCTGCCTGACACTGCCTGCCTGACACTGCCTGCCTGCCTGCCTGACACTGACTGCCTGCCTGACACTGACTGCCTGCCTGCCTGACACTGACTGCCTGCCTGCCTGACACTGACTGCCTGCCTGCCTGACACTGACTGCCTGCCTGCCTGACACTGACTGCCTGCCTGCCTGACACTGACTGCCTGCCTGCCTGACACTGACTGCCTGCCTGCCTGACACTGCCTGCCTGCCTGACACTGCCTGCCTGCCTGACACTGCCTGCCTGCCTGACACTGCCTGCCTGCCTGACACTGACTGCCTGCCTGCCTGCCTGCCTGACACTGCCTGCCTGCCTGCCTGACACTGCCTGCCTGCCTGACACTGACTGCCTGCCTGCCTGACACTGACTGCCTGCCTGCCTGACACTGACTGCCTGCCTGCCTGACACTGACTGCCTGCCTGACACTGACTGCCTGCCTGCCTGACACTGACTGCCTGCCTGCCTGACACTGACTGCCTGCCTGCCTGACACTGACTGCCTGCCTGCCTGCCTGACACTGCCTGCCTGCCTGCCTGACACTGCCTGCCTGCCTGCCTGACACTGACTGCCTGCCTGCCTGACACTGACTGCCTGCCTGCCTGACACTGACTGCCTGCCTGCCTGACACTGACTGCCTGCCTGCCTGACACTGCCTGCCTGCCTGCCTGACACTGCCTGCCTGCCTGCCTGACACTGACTGCCTGCCTGCCTGACACTGACTGCCTGCCTGCCTGACACTGACTGCCTGCCTGCCTGACACTGACTGCCTGCCTGCCTGACACTGACTGCCTGCCTGCCTGACACTGACTGCCTGCCTGCCTGACACTGACTGCCTGCCTGCCTGACACTGACTGCCTGCCTGCCTGACACTGACTGCCTGCCTGCCTGACACTGACTGCCTGCCTGCCTGACACTGACTGCCTGCCTGCCTGACACTGACTGCCTGCCTGACACTGACTGCCTGCCACTGACTGCCTGCCTGACACTGACTGCCTGCCTGACACTGACTGCCTGCCTGACACTGACTGCCTGCCTGACACTGCCTGCCTGACACTGCCTGCCTGACACTGCCTGCCTGACACTGCCTGCCTGACACTGCCTGCCTGCCTGACACTGACTGCCTGCCTGCCTGACACTGACTGCCTGCCTGACACTGACTGCCTGCCTGCCTGACACTGACTGCCTGCCTGCCTGACACTGACTGCCTGCCTGCCTGACACTGACTGCCTGCCTGCCTGACACTGACTGCCTGCCTGCCTGACACTGACTGCCTGCCTGCCTGACACTGACTGCCTGCCTGCCTGACACTGACTGCCTGCCTGCCTGACACTGACTGCCTGCCTCTGCCTGCCTGCCTGCCTGCCTGCCTGACACTGCCTGCCTGCCTGCCTGACACTGCCTGCCTGCCTGACACTGCCTGCCTGCCTGACACTGCCTGCCTGCCTGACACTGCCTGCCTGCCTGACACTGCCTGCCTGCCTGACACTGCCTGCCTGCCTGACACTGCCTGCCTGCCTGCCTGACACTGCCTGCCTGACACTGCCTGCCTGACACTGCCTGCCTGACACTGCCTGCCTGCCTGCCTGACACTGCCTGCCTGCCTGACACTGCCTGCCTGCCTGCCTGACACTGCCTGCCTGCCTGCCTGACACTGCCTGCCTGCCTGACACTGCCTGCCTGCCTGACACTGCCTGCCTGACACTGACTGCCTGCCTGCCTGACACTGCCTGCCTGCCTGCCTGACACTGCCTGCCTGCCTGCCTGACACTGCCTGCCTGCCTGCCTGACACTGACTGCCTGCCTGCCTGACACTGACTGCCTGCCTGACAGTGACTGCCGGCCTCTACTATTCACTCTACTATTCACTCAATAGGAGTGGAGGAGTGTGGCTCAATGGTTAGAGCGGCAGACCCTGATGCAGAGCTCTGGCCCGGGACCAGGGTTAAATTCCCGCCTCGGCGGGTCTTGGGCTCAATTTCCTCGGACCTGACAATTCTCGCCTCGGTGCCTATTCTAATCATGGGCCCCACGCTGCAACTCTGGGCAATAGCTTGCTTAACCTCCACACCGGCCCCAACAGCGCTAGGATGCCTGGCTTCACCCTGGGGGTGCCCAGGAGTGGACACTTCACAGGGAAAGCCAGGATGGGTTCCTCAGCGGTATGAGTAATAGCGCCAGGAAACCGCTTGGTGACAGTGCGCTCTACAAATACCTTGACATTTACTCTCTCTACTACTCTCACCTACTTGCTCTCTACTTTTTATTCTCTACTACTCTCACCTACTCACTCTCTACTTTTTATTCTCTACTACTCTCACCTACTCACTCTCTACTTTTTATTCTCTACTACTCACTCTACTTCTCTACTACTCTCTACCACTCACTCTCTACTACTCTACAACTCACTCTCTACTATCTACTACTCTACAACTCACTCTCTACTATCTACTACTCTACAACTCACTCTACTATCTACTACAACTCACTCTCTATCTACTACTCTTCTTACACTACTCTCTATTACTCACTCTCTAACTCTCTACTACTCGCTCTCTACTTCTCTCACCTACTCACTCAACTTTTCACCCTCTACTACTCACTCTCTACTACTCACTCTACTTCTCTACCACTCTACTCACTGTACTACTCACACTCTACTATACAACTCACTCTCTACTACTCTCTCTACCCTTCTCTCTACCCTTCTCTCTACCCTTCTCTCTACTCGCTCTCCACTACTCGCTCTCCACTACTCGCTCTCCACTACTCGCTCTCCACTACTCGCTCTCCACTACTCTACTACTCGCTCTCTACTGCTCTACTACTCTCTACGTCTCACTCTCTACGTCTCACTCTCTACTTCTCACTCTCTACTTCTCACTCTCTACTTCTCACTCTCTACTACTCACTCTCTACTACTCACTCTACTACTCTGTACCACTCACTCTCTACTAATCTACTACTCGCTCTCCACTACTCACTCACCTACTCGCTCTCTACTACTCACTACTACTTTCTCTACTACTCACTCTACTACTACTCTGCTGCTTACTCTCTACTCCTCGCTCTCTACTCCTCGCTCTCTACTCCTCGCTCTCTACTCCTCGCTCTCTACTCCTCGCTCTCTACTACAAACTCTCTACTACAAACTCTCTACTACAAACTCTCTACTACAAACTCTATACTTCTCTACTATTCACTCTACTATTCACTCTACTATTCACTCTCTACTACTCACTCTCTACTCATCTCTCTCTACTACTCTCACCTAGTCACTCTCCTTTTTATTCTCTACTACTCACTCTGTACTACTCACTCTACTTCTCTACTACTCTCTACCACTCACTCTCTACTACTCTACAACTCACTATCTACTACTCTCTACACTACTCTCTACTACTCACTCTCTAACTCTACTACTCGCTCTCTACTACTCGCTCTCTACTACTCACTCTACTACTCACTCCTCTTCTCTACCACTCTACTCACTCTACTACTCACACTCTACTATACAACTCTCTCTCTACTACTCTCTCTCTACTACTCTCTCTCTACTACTCTCTCTCTACTACTCTCTCTCTACTACTCTCTCTCTACTACTCTCTCTCTACTACTCTCTCTCTACTACTCTCCTCTACTACTCTCCACTACTCTCTCCACTACTCTCTCTACTACTCACTCTCTACTACTCTCTCTCTACTACTCTCTCTACCCTTCTCTCTACTACTCTCTCTCTAACTCTACTACTTGCTATCTACTGCTCCCTCTCCACTACTCACTCTCTAACTATCTACTACTCTACTACTCACTCTCTACTGCTCTACTTCTCACTCTCTACTGCTCTACTTCTCACTCTCTACTGCTCTACTTCTCACTCTCTACTTATCACTCTCTACTACTCACTCTCTACTACTCACTCTCTACTACTCACTCTCTACTACTCACTCTCTACTAATCCACTACTCGCTCTCTTCTACTCTACTCTTACTCTCTACTACTCGCTCCTACTCTCTACTTCTCACTCTACTACTCTGGTTCCTTCTTGCCGAATTCATTCCTGAGGCTGAGAGGAGTGAGGAACTGTGGGACACAGATGGTTGCCTGCCGCCTCCGTCCCGACCCAACGGTGCTTACACCCGGGGACAGGTCTACACTCCCCAGGGTGCACCTGTGACCCCACACCTGTTCTGGCTCGGGGGGAAGCCTGGACATCGCGCAGATAAGCGTTGCCTCGACCCTTGAGCGTGGGTTCCTTCTTGCCGAATTTATTCCTGAGGCTGAGAGGAGTGAGGAACTGCGGGACACAGGGGGTTGCCTGCCGCCTCCGACCCGACCCAACGGCGCTCGCACCCGGGGACAGGACTACACTCCCCAGGGTGCACCTGTGACCACACACCTGTTCTGGCTCAGGGGGAGACATGGACATCGTGCATATAGGCCACTCCCCCAGTCCCGCGGCGCGGGCCGTAGCCAGGACGAAGCCCGGGACAAAGGGCGGGCCTGTTTGTGCCTGTTCGTGAACTGGAGTGACTGGACTGGGCCACCCCCCTTATCACCCGGTATTTCAATGAGACTTGTTATATTTCATATTAACTTTGGAATGTTGGTTAACACCTTGTTCATCAGGTTAGGAAGCGCGTGAGTGACCAGTCCAGCCACGAGCGATCGAGTGAGATACCCTAAAATTTCCATCCTCTAAAGGGATACAATAAATAATTTTTTAGGGTCCTCACCATCGGCCGACCATGGGGAAACCCAACCCACTCTCTAGCAGACCGCAGACCCGGCAAAAGACCCTATCTACTGCTAAATCTCCCAGTGTAACAGCCATCGACAAAATGCTGCAGAAGGCAATCGGTGCAGAGTCCTCGGCGATAGAGAACACTGACCGGCGCCTTTCTATCACTCCCGGAATCCCTGAAGCACAGTCGCTGCAAGGGTCTCCCGTTGTGCTGACTTTGGTCTTATCCAATACACTGCTCGACTAGCTCTCTAATGCAATTCCCAATGTCCAAACCCCCCATCATGTTAACCCCAGCCACAGCTTATCTCGCCCCTTAGTTCCGCGACCCACTAAAAAACAACATAAGCCCCATATTAATTCAAGGAAAACGAAAAACATGAAGACAACCCACATAGAGGTACCTGGCCAACCAGAGGGTATGCTTACTGCCCCGACACCTGCAGCTCACACCCCACAACCTCCTCCTTGGGCCACCCATCTTCTACTAGACGTGCAAAAGCATCTAGAGCAATTCATTCTGACCCAGTTCAAGTCTATTACAAGTAGAATTGACAGGGTTGTTTCCAAGTTGAATAACAGGCCAGAGGGTAACAACACTACGTTCCTCCCCAACAGGATTAGCGCAGATAACATTGACCAGGATCGCATTGCTTGTCCAGTCCTCATAACAATAACGGTTGCCCCACAGCTAACTCTGTATTTGATATGGTCGAGGGGAACACGCATTCTACTGATACTAGAAAGAATCAGTTAGCTTCCACCCCCACTAACGTGGGCACATCCACAAAGAACACATACCAGGGAAGGCATTCTCAATGCAACCACCCTAGGCAAAAAGAATTGCCAGCGGCAATTCAAGCCAGTAATCCGCACGTGAATCCTATTGTATCCCAGCACCCATTACTGTGCCTACATTTACCACCTGCTGCCTCACCCTATGTAGTTGTTCTTACAGGGGTAACACAACTATCCTCAGACTGGGGTGAAACCTTCCCAGAGCTTAAAAACAAGATCCTACACTGGCTAGGCAGGAACAAACCACTGACAGGACAAGGAGAAACTTTATTCGCCCGTAGAGTTAGGTGGCTAGGATCAAAAAAATAAAGACATCGATGGGGATTGCGTGGTAATTAACTTTAGAGACAGGGGGGTGGTCAAACACATACTCAATTGGGATAACTTTGACCACGACTCACATGGCCCAGTACATACCCCCCCCTTGCATATTTTTATCCCCCCCAAAGTAAATTCTAGAAACCGCTTCAGCCCCAGAACTTATCATCCTCTTGGACCTCAGGGAAAAGTTTTTGTTCTCCCACTAGAAAATAGATTCAGTTCCCTGAATACCGTAGATTGACTAACTTTACCACCTACCCACAAGAGCGACCCAATCATACCTGGCCAAGGCTCCAACTGGGTGACGAAGGGAACCTACCCATGGCACCCTCGTACCAGTGCCATCGTTCATGCTGGGAGGTCAGAAACGACGCATTCTTGTCCCGCACCCCGATCCACCATACATAGTGATAACAACCCTATTGAGTCGGTGCCCCCAAATAGTGTGAACAGCTCCCCTTCAGTTCTCACAGCACCACTAGAGGAGTTACCCACCTTTTAGACTCACCTCGTGGAACCTAGCTGGGATTAATTCCAAGCTGGACCACCCAGAGTGGGGGAATCTAATAGATCAGTATGATCTGTGTATATTCCAAGAGACCTGGGCTCTGGTCGCTCCCCCACAGAGCGGGGTTTGCAACCTTTTGTACAAAAGCCCTTCGGGGTTAAGGGGTAGACCACATGGGGGACTCTGTATCTGGGTAGCTACCCACCTGGGCTGTTCTGTGAAGGTTTTAGATGCCCATTCTCCCGATATTCTTTCCATTCTCCTCAATTTTCCAGATGGCCAAAAGGTGGCAGTAGTCAACGTCTATTTACGCCCTTCACAAACAGAGGCCCTATCAGTCCTAGACCAACTAGAAGAACTTCTTTTACTGCTTCCCGCCTCATCCCACAAAATCATAGGGGGTGATTTCAACTTCCACTTCGAACCGTTAGGTGGCATTACACTTCTCACTCAGGAGGAGGACACAGTGTGGTCCATTCCCGATTGCTCTATGTATCCAACAAAGGGCTGAAATAGTCTAACTATCTCACATTCCCTTAGAGCCTGCAATGGAAGATTCCCCACAGATTCCCCTGGCAAAGTAACTTTTAATAGACCAGGAAAAAGCACAACAATCGATTATATCATGATCAATCTTGAATTCTGGTCACACATTAGGGCTTTTGCTGTCATTTCTAGAGTAGACTGTGATCATAATCTTCTTTCATTAGAGCTAAAGCACCCACTTGGTTCGTTCTCTAATCACCTTACAGATGAGGGTTATAACCCCCAAAACCTAATCTTAACTGGTGGAGGCAGAAGAATCAGATGGGGAAATTTTTGTGAAATCAAACGACAAGGTAGCGGAAATGTACCTCAAAGTCGCAAATACCCTAGAGAGATTACTTCCTCTTTCGGTGGACAAATTAGACACTATCCACCTAAATGCCCTGTATAACATCCACTCGGAGCTTACTGACAAAATGGCTACCTTCTTTTATTCCACTGTCACCAAGAAGGATCGACCTCCTTGTCTAAATAAATGATATAGTTCAACATGTAGATAGGCGAAATCTCTGCTTCTAAGGGAGGTTAAAAGAGGTTCTACTGAATCTATTAGACAAGCCAGATCTCACCACCAGAACATTATCGCAAAGGCCAAATTAAACTGGGAGGAAGACAGATGGGCTGACATTAAAATAGCATTGGATAATCGTGACTACAAGGCCTTTTGGAACTTGGTAAAATCCGGCACGGCTGACGGCCCTTCAGCTATAGCCCCGGATTCTGCACTATAAAAACTTGTACTTCCAAACTAACAGTTCTCCTCTTGAGGTCCTCACTTGCCCCCCAGTCGAGCTACCAGAGAGTAAAGATCCCAAAAACCCAGCTTTGGAGTTCCCTATATGCACCATGCTAGAAGTCCGAGCTGCCCTGAGGTCCTTACCATCAGGAAAAGTGCAGGGCCTCGACAGGATCCCGGGTGATCTGTTCCTTAGCGAGCAGAAGGTATGGGCCCCATACATTTAAAATTTTTATTTTTTATTTTCGAACTATGGTAGGTACATTAGACACACTCAGGGTGAGTCGTATTCTGTGCCGGGTAGCACGTCACTTTGGATATGATAGTAAAACACAGCTGTTCAGCCCACATCCCGGGGGTCGGGCAGCGGTAGTTGCAAGACTTAATCTCTCTCACCTGACTGTGAAACATGCAGCACGTAAACAAAAGATTCCTCCTACACTGATTCATCTGTAATTATATGGTGTAACTAACCTATAAACCAACTATAAACGATGCCTCCAACTCTGCAGCTCACTCCATTATCATATGGTGTGTCCCTATTGATCATGCTAGTGTCTCATTTTTCTACATATTGTGGGTGGCAGCAGACATGACTGCAACCCCATCTGACATTTACCTCCACAAACTTAACAGTATTCGTCACTCCAATGTGGTATTAATTACATAATTTTGCATCCCGGGAACAAGGTCCCCCTCTTCTGCATTCTCTTCCATAGCGGCTAGGCGTTGTTTATATTATACATATAGCCCCCAAAAGTTCTTGGGCCTGTTCTTTAGGGGTATCAGATCACTGTAGTTCTCCGTTTGTGTACAACAGTAGGTCAGGTCCCTGTCCCATTGTTCTGACGTGGGGAGTGGGCCCCTCATCCAGCCACAAGCCAGTCTGCGCTTAGCCAACAGCATTCCCATATCTACCAAACGTCTCTGGGCCTTAGGCAGTACCTTAGAGTAACCCAGTAGAGCCAGTGTGGGGAACGGGGCAAGATCAGCGGCTATTATCTCACCAAAGGTGTGAAACATGCTGTCCCAATATCTCTGCACTCCATGACACTCCCAGGATAAATGCATGAACCCCGCATTGCTAGCCCCGCAGCTATCACAGGTTGCGTCCTCTCGCAGACCAAATCTGAACAGTCTCTCTGGCATGTGATAAACTCTATTGATAAATTTAAAATGTATTAATCTATGTCTTCCGTTTAAGGAAATCCGCCTTGTGTTGTTACAACAGTATCTCCACATGTCGTCGTCAACTGCAATCCCTAAGTCCCTTTGCCACTCGAGTTGCGCCTTACTATACCCGGTAGCTCTGCCTGTTAGAGTCATCCTGTACAAAATAGAACCAGTTTTCCGGGGGGAATCTGTCCAACAATTCGGCAGGTTCCGCTAAGTCGTCACCCAATTGCTCCCGCCATGCCCCTCTGACTCTGTGAAAGTGGAAGCGTTGTAACCCGGTCGGCGCCATGTCCGGCGGGAGCACTGCAGCAAGCGCTTTGAGCGCCCCCATCTCAAACATGTCCCCAGCCGTTTTTACACCCATTTCATTCAGAGCCGAGACCACACCTTTTTCCAAGCACGGCGATAGCCAAGCCATCCACTCGATAGCCCTCTATGACTGTGGTACTCCCGCATCGCACAGGCCAGCGGTTCCGCCACTAATGTTTATAGCGCGGGGGACAAGGGGCACCCCTGTCTGGTGCCTCTCCGGATATATATTTTGTCTTTGACACGGTTCCCGAGACGCACACGAGCCGTCAAGTCAGAGTACAAGACCGCCATCATCTGTAAAAACCCCTGTCCTATCCCCAACCTCACCAGCACCATTCTCATAAAAGGCCACTCTACAGAGTCGAAAACTTTCTCTATGTCTAAAAACACAGCAATCGCCTTCCGGTCCTGTGTTGTGTTGAAGAGCTCCAAACAAAGTTCTTAAATTGTATGTCACGTTTTGACCTGTCACGAATCCCGCCTGTTCCGGTGCAACCAGCTCCAGAGCCAATCGGGTAGCCAGAACTTTCGCGTATATTTTGGTGTCAACGTTCAAAAGCGACAGCGGCCTATAGGAGCTGCATGCTTCCCTGGCTTCGGGATGGCCACAATTTTTTTTTTTTTTTTTTTTTTTTAATTTTTAAAACCTTTATTATAAAAGAGCACACAGCTATTCAGCCTAACATCCCGGAGGCAAGGCAGCATGGTGAATCAGGAGAGCAATAGTGCAAGAATATTCACATCAGAGCATTGAAGGTTGTTTTTATTTTTTATATGAAGAGAACTAAAACCAAGGAAAGAAACGCCAAGAGGCGCTAAAGAGTGGCAATGGAATCGAGAAAGTGTTGATAGTGGGCAGAGGAGAGCAAACAGAGAATCGAGAAATAAGGAGAAGCAAACAGGATGGCAGAAGGGAGGAGGAAAGACAGGAGCAATCAGTACATCGCTTATCAGTTGGTGTCACAGGTTATGGTGACATACGTTCAACTAGAGAAACAGGTTCTGGTGGCAGGTACACATCGCCCCTGTAAGCATTCCAGGCCCCCCACACTTTATTCCATGTCTGGGGCCTCCCCCTGGCTACATAGACCGTCTTTTCCCGGAACATACACCAATCCATGTTGGCTTTCCATTGTACTACAAGGGGAGCTGTAGCAGCGCCCCACTTTTGAGCAATGTCCCGCTTGGCCACCATGTTACCCAGGGTCACCCACCGAGTCTGCGCCGTGTTGTGATCAGATGGTTCCCAGATGTTGAGGAGGCACCGTCGAGCCTCTGCATTAGACACCACCCCAGTCACTTCACCCATAATTCGGTGCACCCTCCTCCAGTAGGAGGCAATGACGGGGCATTCCCACAGGGTGTGCAGGAAAGTAGCGAGGGCACCACAGCCCCGACGACAAAGTCCGTCGGGCGAGTATCCCATACGCATAAGTCGAGGACAGGTCACATACACTCTGTGCAAAATCTTGAATTGCACCAGCCGGAGGCGAGAGGATATAGCGACCTCTTTAGGGGAGGACACTGCACTCTGCCAATCCTCATCGTCAAGTTCCAGGCCATCTTCCACCCATTGAGCACGCAAGCCAAGGAGAAGGTCAGTGCAAACGTTAATCAGTTTTTTATATGACAGGGAGATAGCACTATCAGGCATATGGCCATCCAATATCCTGTCCTCCAAGGGGGAGCTCTCGGGGATATCCCCCTTCGTTGGTTTGGCAGAGAGCAACGCGTGCCGCAGCTGGGCGTAACGGAAAAACTCTGAGTCGCCCAACTGGTATTCAGCCTGTAACTGAGGGAAGGTCTTGACGTCACCCCTAGAAACCATGTCGTCCACCCTGGAGATGCCTATGAGATCCCACTTATCAAAGCCCTTGGTGTGCCATAGCCTACCCAAAATATCTGAGTCATACAGAGGGGTGAATCTGGTCAGTCTGCCCTGCCAGCCCTGCGCCTTGGTGACCGCCCGCCAAATGTGGACCGCTGTCTTTGTTGGACCCGACATCCGCCGATCGAAGGACCTCAAGTACAGGGCCCGGTAGTAATTACCACCGCCTAGGAGCCACCTGTCCATGGCGTACCCGGGACTATCCACAGGACCATAAAAACCGTGATTGAGAGCAGCGAGCTGGGAAGACCAGTAGTACCGACGCACATCCGGTAGGGCTATGCCTCCGTCGTACCATGGAAGCGTGAGCTTTTGAATAGCGACGCGGGGTCGACCATCCCAAAGCAAGGCCCGTTGAAGACTCTCAATCTCCCGAAAATAGCGGGCCGGAACCGGGTCCTGGGTGTTTTGCAAGGCATACAAGAACCTGGGCAAGGACATCATCTTGAATAATGCCGCACGGCCAAGGAGGGAGAGCGGGAGTTTGCGCCAGCTATCCACGTCACGCCGCAGACGCTGGAGAGGAGGGAGCAAGTTACGGTCGTATCGCGCCTTTGAACTCCCGGAGATGTATATCCCCAAGTACTTGAAGCCCTGACCGGCCATCTGGATATTGCAGCCTCTGGGGAGGCGCGGTGTGTCCCCTTTCAGGACGTACAGGGAAGACTTGGCCCAGTTAATAACCAGGCCGGAATAACGTCCGAAAAGTCTGAATACGTCGCAGGCCACAATGAGGGACTTGCAGGGGGAGGTTAGATAGAGCAGAATATCATCTGCATACAGGGAAACCCTGTCTTCAAAGCCGGGGGCCCAGGTTATGCCATGTAGGTCCGGGTGCGTACGCAGCATAGCCGCAAGCGGTTCAAGGGCCAGGGCAAACAGAAGAGGTGACAAGGGGCAACCTTGTCTGGTGCCTCGGTGAAGGGCAAATGATGCCGATAGACGGCCATTGACTGTGACATTAGCCAACGGACAAGCGTAGAGAAGTTTCACCCAACTCACAAACACCGGGCCAAAACCGAGCTTCGCCAGCACCGCCCAGAGGTAGCTCCACTCAAGAGAGTCAAAGGCCATTGTGGCGTCAAGAGAAGCAAGTACTGCCGGCTCCTCGAGGGTGTGGGCCCTAGCCAGGGCGCCATGGAGCCGACGCAGGTTAAGGGCAGTGTTGCGGTGGGGAATAAAGCCCGACTGGTCCGGGTGCACTAAGTCGCCAATAACTCCAACCAGTCGATTTGCGAGTAGTTTGGCAAGGATCTTAGGCTTGACGTTAAGGAGAGAAATGGGACGATAAGATCGACACACATCTCTCGGTTTCCCTTCCTTATGGATGACCACAATGGTGGCCAACCTCTGGTCCAGGGGAAGAAGGCCCGCGTCTAATGCTTCCAAAAACATAGTCCGCAGGTGCGGGGATACCACGTCCGGTCGAATTTTATAGAGCTCGACCGGGATGCCGTTGGGACCAGATGCCTTACCCGACCTCAACGAACGGATCGCAAGGGCGATCTCGTCAGCGGATATGTCTCTATCCAAGTCGGCACGGTCCTCTTCGGAAAGACTGGGAAGGTCAGCCGTCGAGAGGAACGACGTCGAGTCAGCCTCGGAGCGGTCTGAGTTAGAAGTGTAGACACCCCGGAAGTAATCGGCAAAGGACTCGGCAATGGCACTCGGGTCCGTGACAGCAACCCCGTCGTCGCCCAAGATCTCAGGCACAACGCGGCTAGCCATCTCTCTCCTGTCCAACCAAGCCAGTAACTTCCCAGCCTTATCACCAACGTCATAGATACGACCTTGCTGTTCCTTAGCCAGGGCCAGGGCAGCATTCGTGGCAAGATCATGGTATTCCGATTGTTTAAGGGAAAGGGCATGTAAAAGCGAGGGGTCGGGCTCAGGCCCCAACTGGGAGTCGAGGTGCATGACCTCCTCTTCGATGCATATTAGATCGGCATCTCTGGCTCTTCGGGCCTCCGCTATAAGAGCGAGAGCCTCACCCCTCAACACAGTCTCAAACGCCTCCCATAAGGTTATGGCCGAGCCAACCGAGCCCTCGTTCTCAGAGAAATAAAGGTCGATGGCCTTGGCCAGGAGGGTGCGAGTTTTAAGATTACGGAAATACCACGGGTTAACCGCCACTGGCCGGTCCGACAGGACGATGTTAAAGTCAAATGAAACCCACAACGGGGAATGATCGGAAATGCCCCGCGCCAAAAACCGGGCCTCAGACACGGCAGGCGCGTGTGCTGCTAAGGTGAGAACGTAGTCTATACGAGAAAGACTACCATGTGCACCCGAAAGAAAGGAGAACTGGCGGAGCGTGGGGTGTAGAAGTCGCCAGCTATCCACTAAGCCCATGGATTCAAGGAAAGAGGGTAGCCACAGTTGGGAACTCCTGAGATCTCTAGGCGGATGACGGTCCAAGGAGCCAGAGCAGACTGAGTTGAAGTCACCCCCCATTATCTATAAACCAGCAGGCAAAGACAAAATGGCGCCACCAAGGTCTTGAAAAGTATTAGACTGCAGGCCTGGGGGAACGTAAACCGAAAGTAACGTAAGGGCACGCCCTTCCCATCTCCCCGCCACTGCGGCGAAGCGTCACCTCTCATCAATCATAGTGACGTCTATCTCAAGTGGAAGGGACGCACGCACAAGGATTCCCGCCCCCCGAGAGCCCGAAGAAAACCCAGAGTGGGCCACCATCTTGTAGCCTTTACGGTTAAGAGCTTTGCACGAGTTGCCAACCAAGTGTGTCTCCTGTAGGAGGACAACATCGGGCATATGTCGTTTAAGCAGTTGAATCACCACCCCTCTCTTGACACGGTCACCCAACCCATTAACATTCCAACTGATCACTTAGTTTCCTACCCCCCATCATCCTGCAGCCCGCCCCACCCAGCCCCAACAATCCCCAACAGCAAGTGAAGCTCAACAGTGTACATGAACCATTGCCTAAAAGAAAGAAGAGAGAAAAAACGAACAAACAAAGAAACTTGCTCAAACGCACCCCCCACCCTGCACCCCTGCATCAGACTAAAAAGCCCCCCCAACCAGCAGTGTGCCTGTCGCCCCATTAACTAGTCTACGAAAAGTCCCCAGAGGAGTAAGGAATCTCCACGAACACCTCCCGCCATCCTCCATGTAGACGACAGGAGAATCGACAGTCAATGAAGAACAGTACCGACAGTCACATGAAGCAGGGCCACCAAACGCCAAAATCTTCCAATAGAGCCAAGTCTCATTGATCCGGACCAACAGTCGCACCTCCATCATGTCCATCGTGATCGTCCCGACGTGGAGACATAGTGTCCAACCATTCACTCACATTTTCGGGGAAGTCAAAGAACAGGGCACGGCCCTCGTATTCAATCCGGAGCTTGGCAGGGAACAACATAGAGTACTTGTAGCCCATGTCCCTCAGTCGCCGTTTCACTCCCGCATAGCTCTGGTGCTGTCGCTGCACAGCCCTAGTGAAGTCGGGATAGAAATGTACCTCTGCATTTTGATACTTAAGCGGCCCATGTCGTCTGGACGCCTGCAGGACCGCGTCCCGATCTCGGAAATTGAGAAGCCGTGCCACGATAGGTCTAGGCGCCACGCCCGACTTCGGCGGGCCGCCCGGCACCCGGTGGGCACGCTCCACTGAGAAAAAGTTACTGAGACCAGCAGGCGCTAAGTGGGTCTGTATCAGGTCCTCCACAAAGAGGTCCGTTGCCGCTTCCTCCGGAACACCAATGATACGAACATTCTGCCGCCTGGCGCGTCCCTCAAAATCCTCCAGCCTCCGTGAGAAGTGATCAGTAGTCATCCGCAGGTTCCGGACCTCAGTCTGCAGGTCCGAGACGTCGGTGGTTAGGCTGGAGGTTTTAATGTCCAGTGTCTTCACCCGGTCATTGGTCTTACCCAAGTCAGCTCTAATAAGGGTTAGATCAACAGCCATAGTGTCCACCTTGTGGGTCAAGACCTCATGTTGCTTCTGCATGTCGGCCCGGAAGCTTGTGATGGCCCCCATAATGTCGCTAAGGGTAGGCTCGGAGCCGTTGGGCGAGCTCGTCGAAGGAAGGCCTTTAGTGGAGGCCCCCGTGGCGGGTGGAGTCTTTAGCTGAACATATCGCTCAATCCTGTTCAGTTGGGTTTGCGACTTGCCGCGACCGCCTTTGTTCGACGTCTTGTCGGGGTCCCCTCTGCCCGCCATGATGGATCCGATGAGAACAAAGGGGCACGCCACCCAAGCCAGAGCACAGCGAGCCAAGGGAAAAAATCAGAGCCAGACGAGCAGGCCAGGCCGATGGAAATGAGCACTGTAGGCACAAGCACTCCGCCAGCAGGGACCCCAAGCAGCCACTACGCATGCCAATCGTGCGGAGCGGCGGAGATCGGAGAGACAATGGCGCAGCCCTGGCACGGAGTTCAACTCGACGTAGCTCAGCGTAGGAACCACCGATTCGAAGGCGGAAGGCAGCTCCCGCTTCAGTGATCCACCAGCAGTAAGGATCCACCAACGTGGATCAGGATTTCGGGCAGGATATATGAGGAGGATCGGAAGATCCGCGGAGCTCCGAGCTTACGCGGCCATCTTGGTTGCCCGCGAAGCTCCTCCCCTCGGGATGGCCACAATTAATGCCTCTCTCATTGAGGCAGGCATCACTCCTGCCTCCCTCATGTCCGCAAACCATGCAGAGAGGTGTGGCATCAGTAAGTCCAGGAAAGCAGAGTAAAACCCCACCGTGAGGCCATTCGTCCCCGGGGCGCTCCCTGTTCTCATTCATCTAAGAGCCTCGCGTATCTCATGTTGTTCTATTGGTAGCATTAAAAATTCCCTATGGGCGTCTGATAAGAACGGTAGCTTGATATGGTCTAAATTGTCCTGAATCTCGTCTTCATTGCTCGTCCCCCTGGCCTCATATAGCTCTGAGTAGTAAGTCCGGAACCGGTCCGCTATCTCCTCCCCCTCTGTGAGTAGGTTGCCATCCCTAGTCTTTATAGCTGTCACAGTTGTCCTACGTCGCTGCTGTTTGATCATGTTAGCCAGTACTGAGCCCGGTCTGTCCCCTCTCCCCGTATATTCTGACTGTTGCGTATTTCCCCAAGTGTTTCAGTTCAGCGTCCGCCTCCTCCTGTTATTCAGCCACCAGTGTCCTAAGTTCCTCCCGAATGTCCTCCGAGTCATTACTTAGCAGCCGCTTCTCACAGTCCACCACTCTGTGCTCCAGCGTTACCAAGCTATGTCTTATGGATCGTAGTACCCCCGAGTGTTTACTCATGACCTCTCCTCTAATATATACCCTAAAGTCTTCCCAAACAGTAGTGAAACTGTCAACCGACCCGATGTTGATGTCGAAAAAAGTCTCTATCGCTTTGTGTATGTCCTCTCTGAATTGTCTGTCTTGTAATGGATAGGGCGGGAATCTCCACGTGAATGGGGGGGATCCTTCTTTGTGGGGTTGTGAGTGTTAGCAGCACCGGGGAGTGATCAGATAGAGTTCTGGGGAACACCTGGCAACCGCGTACAAGTGAGGAAAGTCGGGAGGAAGCCAACCAATAATCTATGCGGGTGTGAGGCAGAGTAGTGCGTAAAACCTCCTCTTTCCGGATATAAGCTGCGCCACACATCTGTAAGGTCCTCGCTGATTAATAACCCATCTAATTCTCTAGCTGCTGGCGTCTGTCGCCTATCTGGGCCGCTCGATCTATCCAACCCTGGGTTCCTGGTCATGTTAAAGTCTCCACCCCATATGACTGGAAGGTCTGTGTAGTCTTGGACCACTGCCGCCAAGTGTTGATAAAAGTCAGTGCAGTCAAAGTTAGGGCCATATACATTAACTACTAGGATTTCCATCCCCTTGCCCGTGCAGTGTGATATGACATACCTGCCTCCTGGGTCAGCACGTAACAGTTTCAGGGAACATTCTGATTTCGGGTTCACCCAGGTGAGTACGCCCCTGGCGTGTGTTGTGAAGCCTGCTGCATTATGCTGGCCTTTCAGCCCCCTTGCCTGCAACCTGGGACTACTATCAGACAGGTGTGTCTCCTGCAGGAGCGCTAAATCTATGTGATGTCTCTGCAAGTAATTCAGAATTTTCCTCAGTTTCCTAAAGTCGTTCAGCCCACGGACGTTCCACGTCATTGCCCAGAGTGTCACCTTTCGTGTGTCTAGGACAATGTCATCAGAGGCCATTCGCATAAGCTAATTTCTCAGTTAACATTGGACCACCCTCGTCAGTAGTATTGTGTATTGTGAGTCTAGCATATCTGGAATCAGAAAACATTACCAACAACCCCCCCCCTTTCCCAGTTCAAACTCCCATCCCCTCCCACAGCAGACCACCCCCACTAGGTTCCGACATTTTCATTTCCCAATCCCACCGAACCCCCCTCCCTTTTAATTTTTACCCCTTCAGTGCTAACACGTGTGGGTGGAGGTAGCTCAAGTCCAGTTGCCAGTAACTCAACACAGTCTTAGTACTTGACACTGTCTCCGAACCTCCAGCCGGCAGCAGCCAGTCCATCCCGCACCAGGAGGGGGGCGCCTCCCAGTTGTCTCAGTGCTCATCTCTTTTGTGATGCCGCATAGCACGCGTGCCTGTCTCCGCCCCAGGCGCACCCGGGGCGGCAAAGCACCCGGGGCGGCAAAGCACCCGATTCTCAGTCTTGTTCATCCATGTTGCCTTCGTCTGCACAGTCCGTCGCAGTGTGATCCGGACTCCTCCTCCGTCCCTTAGCCCAGTCCTTCAATGCCTTTTGACGTGCTCTCGGGTCCGTGAAGACGTGCGACTGCCCGTCCCTGTTGACTTTAAGTTTAGCAGGGTATAACATTGCGTAATTCAGACCTAAGTCCCGCAGTTATTTTTTCATTGGAAGGAAGTGTTTTCTCGCCTCTTGGACCTTGGCAGTGAAGTCCGGATATTTTGAGATATTCGATACCCCGTATGTTAGCGTCTGTTTTTCTCTGGCTGCTCTCAACGCCTCATCCCTGTCCCTGTAATTCAGGAATTTTGCTATTATCGGTCTCGGCGGAGCTTCAGGCTTCGGCCGCGGCGCCAGTGAGTGGTGCGCTCCCTCTATAATGAACATGTTGGAGAACACTTCAGCTCCCAGCAGAGTTGTTAGTAGTTTCTCTATGAATGGTTTGAGTTGTCTCCGGAAGGACTACGACGCGCACGTTGCATCGTCGAACGCGCCTCCAAATCTTCGGTCTTATCCTGGAGTAGCTGCATCACCTTTCCCAGTTGTTTATGACTAACATCGATGGTGGTTTGTGCCTCCTCGACCCCAGTAATCCTTCTTTACGACATGTCCAGGCGTTCCGCATGTTTGTCGAGTCGTTCTCCCATTCTGTCCAGCCTGTATGTGATTGCGTCCATCTTGGCTCCCAGTGACGATATGCCTTCCTGTAGGCCCTTCTCCATAGACCGTAATAAGCTTTTAATGTCCTGGTCCTGTTCCTCCAGAGGGCCTAGTGTTGTCCTTCAATTTAGCACTCTTATGCGCAAATGGGAGTTTAGATTGGACTCGGTCTGGCTTCCCCATCTTACTGCCACTTCTGAGTTCTAGGTTCATGCGCGCTCCGTCGTCCGCCAGAGTTTCCAAGCAGGGTAGGGTCTTACCAGCGTGTCGGGTGTAGCCCCAGTGGTCTATCTCGTGCCCTTCGCTGTTCTGTCGCACAGCTCACCAGCCTTCCTACTGAGTCCTGATCTGCGCCGTGCGCCCTCTACCCAGTGACTCTCCGTCGCGTTTACTCTGCCCTCTGCGGTCTCAGTCGCCTCCTTTATCAGATGCCACCATCTACTCTCTGGCCTGCAGCGCGGTTCCCACAGCCGCTCCAGTGTCCCACTCTCTGCCCCGTGTGTCAGCTCGGGCAGTGATGCTTTATTGAGGCAGTGCGGTTAGGTATGAAGCGCAGATCAACTCTATTCACTGGTTTATTGGCAATGCGGACATGGGTGGAGCGCAGGACAACCCTACCCTCTAATTTATTGAGCACGGGCAGCAGGCTCGCCCTAGGTATGCAGCCTCCGCATGTCTGTTGGGCAGCAGGTCCAAGTGTCCCCCAGTCCCGGGGAGAGGCCCCTCACCACTACAGCGCCGTCTCCTGGTGAGGCCGCCAGGCCAAGGCCCAATTCACGAGCCCCGTGTCTGTGCATAGCCCTCTGCCTCCAGCGCCGATCGCACTTCCCCCGCAGTCAGGCACTCCTCCTCTGAGCGCTGCGCCGGTCCCCATCACCATCGGGCTTCTTCCTGCCTCCTCGCGGGTGCCTTCTGGTACAATCTTCACCTCGGGGGGCCGAACCGAAGATCCGCCGCCCCCTCCGCGCAGGCTTGCCCCTCTCACCGCCCCTTTTCTGCCGTTCTTCAGCCCCCTTGGGGCTTCGGTGCTGGTCCCGGCCGCACGCAAGGCGACGTCGCCGGGTGGGGTGCAAAATCAAGGCCGGTGCTTCTGGGCCTAGTCGCGCCTCCGTGTAGGTCTCCCGAGGGCACGTTCTCCGGGTCCGATTCTTCCCGCGGTCGCACCCACGTATGCTAGCCCACTACGCGGATCCGCTGCTGCTAGTTTGGGCCCCCTTCCGTAGCGGGATGCAGGATTATTGAGGATATTTGTGCCAGCGTCGGAGGAGCTCGAGACTCCAGCGTCCATCTTGGTCTTGAGCTAGCTCCGCCCCCCATGGGCCCCATACATCTGGGTTCTGTTCAACGCCATCTTCCAGGGCATGGATGTCCTGCTCACCTCGCTTGGAGCCGAAATTATTCCCATCTTCTAAATGGGCTCCCCCCTGGATCCGGTGAATTACCGACCGATTAGCCTTATTGATATCTTGCAAAAATTGTTTGCCCTAATACTACTCTGCAGGCTACAGCTATGGTCAGAAGATCACGAGATTCTCACCCCCCTTCTGGCGGGGTTTAGGGCTAAGGTCTCCACCACAGACCAACTTTTTAGATTAATCCACTGGAAAGTGGTGATCAAGGGGGGAGGTAGTTTGTACCTGATCTTCGTAGATCTCCGATCGGCGTTTGATCTGGTACAAAGAGATAAGCTCTGGGCCATTCTGAAAGAAATGGGCATTCCCCACTATCTATGCCAAAGGATACAACGCCTGCATCAAGGCAACTTTGCCAGGGTCCGCTACGGAAAATCGGGAGAGCTTTCGGCTCCTTTTAGAGTCGAAAAGGGGGTCAGGCAAGGGTGTGTCCTGGACCCCACACTTTTTTCCCTTTTTCTCAATGGCCTGGTAGACCATCTTTTAGGATCAAAGGACCTAGACTCACCTCGCTTGGCAGACCGTCTTGTACCAGCTCTAATGTACGCTGATGATAAGTTACTCATATCCAAGTCATCTATGGGCATACAGCGTACATTGGAAGATTTTTGTAACTTCTGCTCACTTAGGAACCTGGAGATTAATCTCGGCAAAACAAAATACATGGTTTACAATGCTTGAACGATAAACTGACCCCATCCCCAACTTATTGGTCTGGCCCTGGGTAGAACATCCACATTTGACTATCTGGGGATCACCATGAACAACCGCATGGACTGGTGGTCTCACGTGGCCAAAGCTAACCTTAAACTTGCTGAGGTATCGGGGGGTATCCTAAAGGTACATAATGATTGCCCCCCAAAAATCTTAGGACCCCCACTAGAAATATATAAGGCCCAAGCAAGGGGAGGAGCGCTGTACGGAGTAGAACTCTGGGGCCATACCAATGTAACCACCCTGGAAGCGACCGAGAACGGTTTCTTGAGACGCTTACTACGTCTCCTCCAGAGCACCCCCCTACTCCCACTACGCCTGGATGTTGGCCTGACCCCAATCAGGGACACAATAATTTGACCGACCCCAACTCTATTGGAGACGTCTCTGGAGTACTCCTGAGCTTAACCATTACAGGGAGGAATTGAAGGACTTCCTACTTTCCCAGGGCGCTGGGAAGATCCCTTGGTTTATACACATTAAACACCTATGCCACTCCTTGGGAAGGGCTGATTTATGGTTTACCCCAGAACAGACATGTCCCCGTATCTCCCAAAAATCTCTCGCATTAGCACTCGAGGAACACCACCTGGCCAACTTACTACGTAACAGTGACGTAGGGGTGCTAAGCTCAAGATTTCTCGAGGTCAAGTGCACATATCATTTTGAAACCTTTTTGGATACTATTTATCCCCCCCCTTGCAAGAAAACTTTGTGTAATTTAGACACGGAACACTACCGGTAAGGGATTTCACAAACAAGTGGGCAGGTGCGAATTCCACAATTAAGGGCTGCCCAGGCTGTTCAGCTAGTGTTGAATCTGATTTACACGTTTTACTTTTCTGCCCCTTTTATGCCATTGCAAGAGCTAAATGGATTATTCAACTCTGCAAAAATGTTGGCATTAGAAATTACCAGGAAGTATACCGTATTCTAAGATATGACTCCTCCCCTTTCATGGTATTTGTGACTTCCAGATTCCTATTTTATATGTGGTGTCAAAGAAGGGCCAAGCTCAAGGCGCTAGATCCTGTTCACAACGCCTAGGTGGTTTTTATTCTTACAATAAATGGAGGAGGTCGGCAAGTGAACAGATTCATAAAGCCAGCTTTCCATGCTCGCATTTAATGTTATCCCCCAATGAACTAGAACTGCTTGTGATAAATTGTTATTAAAATTTCAACAACTATTTTAGATGATTTTATTGTTAATATTCAGTCAAACTTCAACACCTTATTTTATCATGTTTATTTTTTAGCTTTCTACGTCGGACAATTTTACTGTTTTATCTCTGTACCGCTTTTATGGCCTATGGCCGAAATAAAGTTTAATGACTGACTGACTACTCTTTCTACTACTCACTCACTGCGACTCACTCTCTGCGACTCACTCTCTGCGACTCACTCTCTGCGACTCACTCTCTGCGACTCACTCTCTGCGACTCACTCTCTGCGACTCACTCTCTGCGACTCACTCTCTGCGACTCACTCTCTGCGACTCACTCTCTGCGACTCACTCTCTGCGACTCACTCTCTGCGACTCACTCTCTGCGACTCACTCTCTGCGACTCACTCTCTGCGACTCACTCTCTGCGACTCACTCTCTGCGACTCACTCTCTGCGACTCACTCTCTGCGACTCACTCTCTGCGACTCACTCTCTGCTATTCACTTTCTACTTCTCTCTCTACTACTCACTCTACTGCTCACTCTACTACTCTCTACTACCCCACTACTCTCTACTACTCACTCTTTACTACTCCATTACTCTCTACTACTCTCTCTACTACTCTTTCTACTATTCTCTCACTACTCTACTACTTACTCTCTCACTACTCTACTACTTACTCTCTCACTACTCTACTACTTACTCTCTACCATTCACTCTCTACTACTCTCTGCTACTCTCTCTCTGCTACTCACTCTCTGCTGCTACTCACTCTCTACTCACTCTCTGCTGCTACTCACTCTCTACTCACTCTCTGCTGCTACTCACTCTCTGCTGCTACTCACTCTCTGCTGCTACTCACTCTCTGCTGCTACTCACTCTCTGCTGCTAGCCACTCTCTGCTGCTACTCACTCTCTGCTGCTAGCCACTCTACTAGCCACTCTACTAGCCACTCTACTAGCCACTCTACTAGCCACTCTACTAGCCACTCTACTAGCCACTCTACTAGCCACTCTACTAGCCACTCTACTAGCCACTCTACTAGCCACTCTACTAGCCACTCTACTAGCCACTCTACTAGCCACTCTACTAGCCACTCTACGCTGCTCTCTGCTACTCTCTGCTACTCTCTATTACTCACTCTACCTCTCTCTACTACTCTTTACTTCTCTACCTCTACACCTCTGCCTCTACACCTCTAGCCTCTCTACCTCTCTCTACAGGCACACACACACACACACATATATATATATATATATATATATATATATATATATATATATATATATATATATATATATATACATTTAGATGTGTGTGTGTGTATATATATACAAACATATATACAATCTGCATATCTATATAAATAAAAATATAAATCATGTGTACATATACATATATGCATACTTATGCATGTTATGTACATGAAAGTTTGAAAACCACTAATAAAAGCAAAGCTAAAAAGCCATCTAAGTACAAACAGAATTGCTTTAACTTAAACGAGGGGAAGACCTATTGCACTTTCAATGCTTGTTTACTTTGGTTCCATCAAGAGGGCATTAAGATGTGTCACACATTTGCCATAAATTCTGAATGTTAGCACTCTACTTGCTTATTTGATCACTATAGTAAAGCTACTGCTCACCAGAGAAGTCTGCTGCTGGTATTAAATGTGCATGTTGCAGTCTGCATGTTAGAATTTTTTTATTGAAACAGAAGAGGATTTGAGAAGTGAAAATGTGCCCTAATTTTTCTTTCCGCAGTATTAATCATAAATTCTATAGCAAAATGAAGCCCCTCATATTTCGTTCCTTTGCAAATGAAATGTTTTAAGTGTTACCACTTTATTCCACTCAAGATGGCTTCAGGTGTTACATACTTTTGTCATAAGTAAGACTGTTAGCGCTCTAGTTATTCTTTAGAACACTCTAGAACATTCTGTCATTGGGCTATACTTGGGCTACATCTGGGTGATATTTGTGCTACATTAGGGCTCTTTTGTCTCCTCAGTTGCAAATAATTTCAGTGTTTTTCACTCTAGTTGCTCATTTTATCACTGTAGTAAAGCTACTGCTCACCTGGGAAGTCTGCTGCTGGTATTGAAAGTACATGTTTCAGTCTGCATGTCAGAATTTTTTTTAATAAAATAGAAAAGGATTTGAGAAGTCACTCAAAATGAGCCCTCATTTTTTTTCTGCAGCACTAATCATACTTTCTGTGGCAAAATGAACACCCTCATTTTGTTCCTTTTTAAATTAAATGTTTTAAGAGCTACCACTTTATTCCAATCAAGATGGCTTCAGGTGTGCCGTACGTTTGTCATATTTAGGACTGTTAGCGCTCTAGTTGTTCTTTAGAACACTCTGGGAAGCTGCAGTAGAACACAAAGGAATCAACTGACAGTTTCTGCCCTTGTTGGATGTACATGTTTTACTGAGAATGTCACTTCATTCTCACATGACTGAGAAAGATAATGTGAATTTACAGAAAATATGCTCTGTTTACCTTCTAGATCACCTTCCAAACCTCTGTGGGAAAAGCATGAGAAAATGGTTTTCTCTAAAAAATGATAAATGATATCCCAGCAGAAGGCTTTTTCACATGGTAAAATCACCTTAGAACACACCAATTCCTAAAATGAGTATGGTACCATCAACAAATGATTTATAATGTAACTAAAGTCTTAAAACCTTCTATGAACTGCAATGCTTTTTAATGAGGTGCTATTGTGTATATTGGTCCCAAGATGGCTGCCAACACTTCTTGGATGAAGTGCAGACAGCCAATCAGATCTCACGATGAGATGTCGTTAGGCTCCGCCCAGATGTATGTATTTTTTTCCTTTAATATCTAAAAAAAACTACTGAATAGATTTACACCATTTAACCAAAAGTGTGAACCAAGGACTACCTCTTTGCTAAATTTGGTGTAATTCTGTTCAGCAGTTCGGGCTGTAGCTGCGATTAAAGGTTCATAGGGAAAATTGCATGGGGAAAACACGTTTTGGGACCCCCACTTTTTTCTTGGCCCCCGCTTGAGGAATCGCCCCGAGACTTTCAGGATAGGAGCGGACCGGAGCGCCTCCGCAGTTTTAAAAATTTTGCGAAGGTTAGTCAACCGGCAAGTTATTCCAAATAGAATGTTGCAGATTTCCTATGGAAAATAGGTCCTAATTATAACTACCTAACTATAACTACCTACTACCTATAGATATGCAGATGTGTGTGTATGTATATATATATATATATGTATATGTATGTATGTATGTATGTGTGTGTGTATATATATATATATATATATATATATATATATATATCTGCATATCTATATAAGTACAAATATAAATGCATGTATACATATATTTATACATATATGCATACATATGGATGTTATGTACATGAAAGTTTGAAAAACACTAATAAAAGCAAAGCTAAAAAGCCACCTAATTACAAACAGAATTGCTTTAACTTAAACGAGGGCGAGACATATTGCATTTTCAATGCTTGTTACACATTCTCTGTGGGTAAATGTGATGGTACATATTTGTGAAAGATTCTTATGAAACCTACATTTTTACTATCCCTTGAAAGACTCAAGCATTGCCAAAAAATAAAATGTGATTCTGACACTTCCTAATTCTCTACAGTTTATAAAATAAATAAACACCACCTAAAACATGCTTCTAACCCCTGTATCTTTAGACCAAGGACCACAAAACTGAAAAAAGGAAGAAGAAACAATATTTTTGTGACATCCCTGAACAACAAAACTCAAGCAGAAAAATGTTAGGCCAGTCTTGAGGAATGTCAAATGCTTTTATATAGCGCACTTATCACCAGAGGATGTCTCATGGAAGAAATACAAATGACTATTTCACTTTCATTTTCCTTACTTTGAATGGCATATAGTTTGTGGTTGTGCAGGGGTTTTTCAGTGTTTATATGTGTACACTGGTGACGGCCTTTTCCCTTCCGGTGAGGTTTTAACAGTTATTATAGGTTTAAACCTAAAAGTGGACAGCCTATGCATACACTATGGAAATATAATACATTTGTAGACTGCCATTTATAGAATGCTTCTCACTTATGTTGTATTGAGGTGTCGAGTGCCCTTTCTGTCCCCCCTGGGGCAGATTTTTGGAGAATACCCTCAATTCATCATCAGGGTGGGTAAAAGGACTGATGCACCTGTTCTGGAGTGGGAGCAGTGTATGAAATAAGCCCAAAGAATAAAATAGGACATAGGTGCAGCTCTCTCAGGCACTGCACCCTGCTCCCACCCAAGAACAGGTGCATCAGTATTTTTGACCTGCCAGGGGTGAATTGAGGGTGTTTACCAAAAATGTGCCCCCAAGGGACAGAAAGGTCACTAGATTCCAGCAATTTCAACATGGCTTCAAAACAAACAAAAGGCCGTGGTGACCTACTCTGGCATTGAGCCGATACTCCTGCCCTAGAATTGGCAATAGAGTTGATTTGATTCAAAATCTATATTTGTGCCACTTGTGCACGCCATCGGGCGGCTATATACAGCTCCTCGTGAAGTCGTTGGTGTTGTCGGTTATGACATCGATGTCACCTATAAAGGTGCCACCCATGCATGTGGACGTCAGTTCTTTTCTTTCTGTGCCAGTTAACCGCCTATCCGGGAAGTGCTACCCCTCTGTTACTTTTTGACAGGTCTTTTTCGACTTTTTGTTGACTTTTTTGTATTTTAAAAAAATATATATTTTTATTGGCATTTTGTAAATAACAAAACATCAGTTGCTTGACCAATATTCTCATCCGAAAATGTTCTACAATACGTCCCACTAGAAGACCAAAGGGGTTCCAGATGCTATACATATCATCTCTGTGTTAGTTTCATCAGTCTCTGACATCCAATAATAATTCCTCGTGTGGAGGTTCACAGATATGCCCCCGGTAATCGTTCCACCCACCCCATATCCGTGTCCATTTCTTTGGGCTCCCTCTATGAATATAGACTGACTTCTCCACCACCATTGCACTGTCCATGTCTCAACACCATTGAGGAAGGGTAGGGGTTTGTCGGGACCCCCAACATTGAGCTATTTTACGCTTTGCCGGCGTTATACCGAGTGTCACCCATTCCGGAGTCATGCGATTGAGATCTGTGTGCTCCCAAATGTTAAGAATGCGTATTTTTAGTTCTGGCAAAACCGTAACTTGTGACATTGTGCGCATGACAGCCCCCCAGTAACGTACGATCGTCGGACACTGCCAGATCATATGTAGGAATGTACCTGGTTCTCCACATTGACGGATGCAGAGCGTTGTATCCGACCTGCCTATTTTATGCAGAAGTGTGCGCGTATAGTATGTACGATGCAAATTCTTTCATTGTATCAACTTGAATTTAGGAGATATCGCAACCTCCTTAGGAAACGCAAGTGCCTCCTGCCAATCTGTGTCATCCAATTCGCCTAGCCCCAATTTCCACCATGCCTTAAGGGCTGTTGTGGTGTCTGGCTGATTATTTATTATTTTTCGATAGGTTTGGGAGTCTGTCTTCCAGCGGCGATGCCTCTGCAAGTTGTGTGCCGGTGGAATTCTCTCATTGAGCGCATGTCTAATCTGTATATAACGGGACATTTCCTTTTGTGCTAGGCCATATGTGTGCTGTAGTTGGGCAAATATGACTATTTCACCTTTCTTCCACATATCTCCCACCTTTGAGATGCCTATCAAGTCCCATTGTTTAAAGCCTTTGGTGTTGCGTAACATACCTAGCCTTTTCGTGTCGCATAGTGGCGTGGCTTGTGTTATAACACACGCCCAGCCCAGTGTTTGCTGCGCCTCAAAACACACCTGAATGGTGTTTTCCTTTGGACCTGTGAGAGCCGTCTGTTTGACCTTGTTATAGAGCGTTCCCATGATCCCACCAGGTTCCAGTAGATATCTATCCATGAGGTACGCTGGGTCGCCCTGAGGTGCATGAATCCACTGATTAATGACGGTGAGCTGGGAAGTCCAGTAATATATTTTTATATTGGGGAGGGCAATACCATCATCGTACCAGCTCTTAACTAGCCAGGAAGCCGCTTGGCCGCAGTGCGCTTTATTAAGTTTCTTTTTCATTTAATTTCATTTCATTTCATTTCATAGTTTAGTCGTGGCGATACTGGCCGCCTTTCCATCCCACAACAGGGTGGACACTTCGGCGTTTATCGCTGTGAAATATGCTGGGGGGGGCTGTAAATGGTGTATTCTGGAGAGACTTTGTTGTATTTTTCATCATGTGCGAGGATATCTTAAAGAAAGACACGGTTTAAACTGTGGCGCCTGTCACATCACCATGTCAGTAACCAATCCCCTCCTCGTCTGCCTTTGGTGTCTCAAGCGTCATTACGATTCGAAGTTGTGCTGAGGAAAATTAAATTTTGGCCATGTTGTGTTCCCTAGCGCGTACCCCACCGACTCCATGTACTAGCTTAAAGTGCATGTAACTTCCCTCCTGTGCCAGCTATGAAGACGCAAATACATTTGCGTCCAACGTTAACTTGTCCTCTTTCAGATCCACCATGAATGGATTATGTAGTCCGTTCCTAAGTATGCTATGCCACCGTCTCTTTGTAGTACACTTTTCATGTATTCCTGCTCTAGCAAGAGTAGGCCCTGAATTCCTGCCACCTGAACCTCTTTTGTGGCTCCTGACTCTGCCCAGGCTACCTCTGTACCCGTGAACTCTGTCCTACTTTCAGCGCGGCCCCTCGCGCTCAGCTCAGCCTGCTTTCTGCCAAGACTGACTATAACCTTCGAGTTATCTGTTCCGCTCCCCGAGAATACATTCCTGCCTACTAGATCCTGTAAACATCCTCTCCAGCTGCAGAGCCAAAGGGCCGACCTGTCTTAATGCAAGTAATTCATAGCCTCCGTTGCCATGCTTCCATGGAAGGCCCCGTGCCCCCACGCTTTACATGTAGACACTTAGGCGCTTATACACGCATCCACAGTTAGCATAGAACAGCTTCTGCCCTAGAGACCTTTCCGCCCAGATAGTATAGTTCCTAAACATCAGATATCAGATATGATAGAAGTACAAGTTGATCTGACATGCCAGACTTCTGTCTCTTTCCGTTAGTGTGAATGTCAAGTCCCCTGCACCCCGTCAATCACACGTCATGCAGCTGCGCGCGCATCCAAGCTTCCGATTTCTGCTGACATTGCAACATTCTGTTAGCACCACCCCTTGGTGCCACCCACTTGCGTCACCTATCAGTGACGTTTCTAGCACACACCTCTGGTTCACGCCTAGTTTACGCCTCTTGATGATGTACTAGTACCACGTGTATACTGTTATCTTGTCTTCTCTCAGCTGTTACGCCTCTTACATTGATTCTTATGGTATAAATCAAGTATATAAGCTATGTATTGTCAATAAACGAGAGCGCTCTATCCCTTCTGACACCCCTGTGGTGGTCAGAACATGATATCCTGATTCCTTTATGAGGAATAAAACCCTTAGAAACTCTAACACCACGGACTCTGTCTTTTTTCATTCTGATTGAGTTATTATTGATTAAGTACTTACCTGCATAGAAATTAAGAGAGTAAATTAATTATTTACGTCATTTTGGCGCCCGAACAGGGACCCCTCCCCCACCTCACGCGCCGGTTGGTGCGTTGCAAGCTGTGTCCCCTGCCATCAGTTAGATGGAACACACGTGTACTGGCAGGATTTCCTGCATCTCCCTCTGACCCACGGAGGTGACGAAGACTGCGATCAGTGCCCAGACGAGGCGGTGAGGAGTGCGGAGGATCCCGACCAGAGCCTAGCCGAAAGAAGCAAGGTCCGAGGTGTGAAGAGGCCCACCAGTTTTCCGAAGTTTTCCGAAGTTTTCCGAAATTTTCCGAAGTTTTCCGAAGTTCCGAGTCGAGTCCAGTCGAGTTTTCCGAGGCCTTCTGTTTCCGTGCTTCCCGGTGAGTACCATTGCTGGGTCGTATCTAGACGGGTTTGGGTACGCAAGTCCGGTCTGCACTGTTTTTAGGCAGTGTATCTGTACTGTTTAGCAGTATATCAAGTATTCCGAATTTCTGCACTGTTACACCAGTGTATCCGTACTGTTGAGCAGTACATCCAGTATAGGGGGGTAGTCATCTATGTCTTCAATGTTTTTATGTGATTAATGTTGTGGTATGAATGCGACTGTTTAAACGTGTATTATTGTGTTTCTCGTATAAACTAGCTGTCAAGAGTATTAAGGAATAAGGATCTAGCATTCAGTAATAAGTAAGCAAGATGCCGTTTTTCAACAAATTAAAACAGATAGGAACTAGGAAAGGGTTACTGGAGGAAGAAATTCCTATCCCCCCTAGGGACACTCCAGGCAATTTTATGTATCAGAAACATGGCATAGATGCCATATTATATCTAGATTTATGGGCCGATTACACCAAACACCTAGACGAAAGACACAGATGGCCTGTTACCGGAACGTGGGATGCCGAGTGCATCATGAGGGTAGAAGAAGCATTATGGAAAAAGAAAGCTAGACAATCTCAGAAGGACGCCATAGAATTTTGGCGTAAGGAATCACGTAAGCGTGCTGATAAAGCACTCCGTAGAGAAGACAGACTTAAAGAATCAGAAAAAGACCAAGAAAACGAATTAGTTACTGAAGGGATCCGAGTAAAAACAGAACAAATAGACCGTGCCCGAAATAATCTTGTAAACGGTATGTATCTTGCAGCAGATGGCACATCTGAAGCCCAATCAGAAACACCGAAAAACTTACCGACACCATTAGTTCCAACTAAAGTAATGCATAAAACTACTAAAGACATATTCCTAAATTCATATCTAGAGGATGTAGCACCAGCTTATACCAATCTGCCTGTTCGTGCCCTGCCTACTGACAGGGATGGGGGTGGCACTGCGCCCCCAGATAATGTCCCGCCGGTACCACGACAGACCTCCTCTGTTCCGCCAGCTCCGCCACTTCCCGCAATCAAGACAGACCTACCGAAACCAGTTCTACCTGATCTTACTAAACGACAAATTCAGACTCAGATCCAGACTCCGCGGAGAGATAATGCTCAAGCATCCGCCTCAGGAGGTGCGACAGCGGGTCTACAGACCCCGCCACCGACACACAGATTGCATTTAAGGGACACGCAGAATCCTTTCCAGACTCCCCACTCGCCGCGTCTTGACGCATTTAAAGAAAAGATGTCAGTTTGCAGATATGATCCAGTCCCCGGAAGAACCGATCTAATGATATTAGCATCACTACGATTAAGATCTGCCACCGATAGCTTGCTATGCTATGTAGGAATGAAGGAACGTCTCGGCAGACTATATGAGTTCATACAGACAGGGAAAGACCCCGACAGTGTCAAAGATGCCATGCATAAACAGAAAGTTGACATTCAAGCACAGATATTACGATTTTTCATAAATTGTGTAATAAGAGAACGAGACAGGCCCGGGACAGACCAAAGTGAACTAGACGCATTAAACAAGTGGGGTCAAAATATAGCCGAAGGAAAGCATGATAGAGGGAATTGCATAGCCAGTATGTCCCAGAAAATTAGAAAGGCAGTATTAACTGCACACCAAGAAAGGAATGATAAAACTTCCTCCGAGGAGGAAGATGAACATGAAGCACCAGGAAGGTCTACAGATACTATAGCGTACGTAGGTAAGGGAAATTACCTTAGGAAAGGCATCCGTCCGGAAAGCAAGAGAGTTCTTTTCTCTGCTTTAACAAATCCGAATTCTTCTGAACATCAGTTCCAGGAAACTGATAAAAGGCTTCGAGACCGAGTGGGGTACCATGTACTCAATTCTATGGATGAACAGGAACTAGCCCGGTCAGCTGTATTATGGGTCGAAAACCCAGACATGTATAATGATGACACGTTAGTACAGACATTCTTGAACCTTTCCCCGGAAGAGCAGAAAATAGCAGGTGTATACATGATTCAGCACCTCCTCATCAAGTTCAGAAACCATCATTCTGATCCAGGTCCCTTACACGAGACATTAGAAGCACTACTCATGGATAGATGGAGAGGTTTTAGTACCAAATTAATACAAATAATTCTAGAACAACGATGTAAGTATAACACCTTCATAAGCTCCGAATATGTTCCCCCCCCGCCTCCAGAAAGGAAAACGTACCACATGCAATGCGGTGGTGGCATTGAAAGTCAGAACCCCTTACGAGAAGTACACCCAGTTATGGGTGCGGACCAACGCTTAAAGCGTGTGTATGTTCACACACCACTGACTAAGTTAGAACTGTTAGAAATGAAGAAATTAGTTCCGTGCCATGATAAAGACCCTGCAGGTTTTCATAGAGAGCTTAAAGACATGTTACTGATGGGAGATTACACGTATGATGATATTATGAAAATGTTAAAAGTACTGTTGCCCACGGGCATTTACGAGAAATTAAAGGAAAAGGATTGGGAGGTGGGAGAGTCTAAAATAGCATGGGCAGAAATAGAAGACGAAGAAAGCAAACGAGTCCCAGGGTTAGGCCTTGGGGATAAGACTAAAGCATTACCAGGTTTAATAGTACAGGTTTTGCCAAGATTATTGACAACTAGAAAGGAAGATTGGGACGCAATCTCGTCCTGTAAACAGAAACAAGATGAAGATACTAGTGACTTTTATTCAAGATTCGAGAAATGTTTCATTATAAATAGTGGCCTAAAAGTTAGCAGCGAGTCATACCCACACCTTTTTGTAACAAAACTAGTCGAGAATGCCCTACCATTAGTCAAAAATAGAGTGTACAAGGTTGAAAGTACTTGGCAAGCAAACACGCCATCCCAAATGTTACAAATGTTACAATATCACCAGAACAGAATTAGGGAAGAACAAGATCAGGAACAGAAACGTATGAAAGACACGAAAATGAAAATGTTAGTAGCTCAGACGATTCCGGCCGACGGCCATAGAAAAGGTGGGGCCCAGACCAATCATTCTGCCGCTCCCGTTAAAGGGACATGTAATTATTGCAAGCAGCCAGGTCACTACGTACATGAATGTCCAGTTCTGAAACATAACATCGAGACAGGTAAAACTAAAGAAAGACCGCGTCCGCCTAGACATGAACAGGGTCATCAACAGACCCCACAGAACGAACAGCCAATGCAGAATACACAGCCTATGCATGATCAGTCCCACACAGTACAGACAGTAGCAGTACCGCAGCCACAACATGCCCAGACACAGCCCATTGCCGCAACTCGGCAAGTATCACAACAGATGTACCAGTATGCCCAGTCGGCATATCCAGATTATCCCCGTTATACATGAAACAGCCTAGGGAGGGAAAGTGATTTGCCTCTTATTGAAATTCCTGTAGATCAAGAAGGTCCTTATGTACACAGTCACGTATTAGGAAAAGACAGAAAATTTTTAATTGACACAGGGGCAAGTCGCACTACAATCAGTCACAATGAAGTCCCAGGGGCACCCCTCTCAGGCTCACAGAATGTTTCCCTTGGTTTTTCAGGACAGCCTATTGTAAATGAAGTATCAGAACCAGTACCATTAGCTGTAGGTCCATTATCTCGAGTTACAGATTTGTTACTTACGAAATCATGTCCAGAGAATCTGTTAGGAATTAAAACACTGAAGGCTCTAGGAGCTATAATATGCTGTTCCCCGGAGGGAGTCAGACTCTTTCTACGGGATTTCAAGGGTCATTATGTTTTACGTGATTTTGATGTCAGATTGAAAAATGTACCAGATCACTTATGGGCAAAAGGCCCAGCTGATGTAGGTTGTATGCATATCACTCCATATCGTGTGACACTCAAGACAGGAGTTGTTCTACCCAGAATCAGACAATACAAGTTACCACCCGATGCTGTAGTGGCTTTACTGAAAATAATTGAAGAGCTTATTGCCCAGGGAGTGGTCGTAGAGACCGACTCCAATATCTGTAATTCACCTATCATTCCGATTCTTAAACGTACCGACCGCAATGCACCGCCAGTATATCGGCTGGTGATTGATCTTCGAGAATTGAACAAATGTATTGTACCACAGTATCCTGTGGTCCCCGATATCTCTTCCCTATTGACTGCTATTGATTCAGAAGCAACGTTCTTTACTGTAATCGATCTCAAGAACGCTTTCTTCAGTGTACCTATTGACCCGGAGAGCCAATATCTCTTCGGATTCAGTTTAAATGGACGAAGTTTCAAATTTTCCCGCGCACCTCAAGGATTTACAGAAAGCCCCAGCATCTATAGTCAAGCACTGAAAAGACAACTAGATTGTATCCAAATGCCAGTTAATACAGCTTTACTGCAATACGTCGATGATCTACTGATCACCGCACGAAGTGAGCCCGAATGTGAACAAGCATCTCTGACAGTTTTGCATTTCCTGGCCGACAAGGGACACAAGGTGTCCCCTTCGAAGCTACAATTCTGTGTTCAGCAAGTTGTGTACTTGGGTCACTTGCTGTCCAAAGTGGGGAGACAGCTCACTCCCGATCGCATTCAGTTAATTATAAATATGCCGCGACCCCAGACACAAAAGGAAGTGCGGGCCTTCATAGGCCTCACCTCGTACTGCAGACAATGGATTCCTCAATATGCATTTCTAGCTAAACCACTCATCCAGTTAACGACGCAGGAGGTTGCAACTTCCATTGCCCTCCCTTGGACTCAGGAACACACACAAGCCTTTGAGGAATTAAAGAAAGCTTTATGCCAAGCACCAGTTTTAGCGACACCATGTTACAGCAAACCGTTTACACTTTTTGTTACAGAACGTGACGGTACAGCATTGTCTGTCCTCACTCAAGATCAAGCAGGTTCACATAAACCTTGCGCTTATTTTTCAAGTACATTGGATTCAGTAGCACAGGCACTCCCTGCATGTTTAAAATCAGTAGCAGCAACAGCGTTAGCAATCAGACAAAGCGACTCAATTGTTTTAGGTCATCAGTTAACAGTACAAGTTCCACATTCTGTAGAGGTTCTGTTAAACAGAACCCAGACTCAACACTTGACTATAGCACGACTTACAGGTTACGAATTGACATTATTCCAGCCACACATAGAAATCAGACGCTGCAGTATCCTGAACCCAGCAACACTGTTACCTACAGTTATGACAGATCCAGCTCCACATGATTGTATAGAGATCATTAATGCAGTAACAAAGCCCAGACGAGATTTAACAGATGTTCCATTGACAAATCCAGACCTGACACTTTATGTGGATGGTTCATGCATGAGAACAAGTACAGGAGAGTTAGTGGCCGCGTATGCCGTGACCACTGAAACTGAAGTTAAAGAAACACATCGTATTGATACATTGTCTGCTCAAGCAGCAGAGCTCATCGCTCTGACCCGAGCCTGTATTCTAGCCAAGAACAGAAATGTCAACATATACACAGATTCCCGTTATGCGTTCGGAGTCGTACACGACTTCGGCATGCTGTGGCAAGAAAGAGGTTTCCTGACCTCTCATGGTACAAAGATACAACATGGTCCTCTCATTCAGGCACTGTTAGAAGCAATACATCTGCCTTCAGCCGTATCCGTCATGAAGTGTAAAGCACACACTAAAGCCACAGATTCTGTTTCCCAGGGTAACGACCTGGCAGATCAAACAGCAAAACATACAGCACTGACTCACATTCAGACAACTGATACGACAAAAATAACAGATCCGACAAACTGTATGACAGTCAGGGATCCCACACTAGACGTTATTGACATACAGACACATGCTACGGCAGACGAAATAAAGAAATGGATCGAACTAGGAGGGATCCAGACAGATCAAGGTTGGATGACGAAAGGAAAATCTACATGGTTTCTCCCTGACTCTATGGTTCAAGTTATGATAAATACAGCACATAGTCCTGCACATCTAGGAGAGAAAGCAATGCTAGACAGTTTACAAAATCTCTGGAACAATAAACACTTACGAGCAGCAGCAAAACAGAAAGTGCGTACTTGCATGATCTGTTGTCAGTTCAATCCAGGTAAAAGCGTCCCTGTAGAGCAAGGTGGATTTCATCCTCCCGATCACCCTTTTGAAGTCCTCCAGATGGATTATATCCAGATGGACCGTTGTCGAGGATTTAAATATGTTCTCGTAGTTGTCTGTGCTCTGTCCCGCTGGACCGAAGCATACCCAGTCCCAGATTACACTGCTCCGACCACTGCCAAACAGTTGGTTCGTGAATTCTTCCCACGATACGGCCTGCCTCGTGTCGTGTACTCAGATAACGGTCAGCCATTCTCGTCTGCTTTAATGAAAGAGGTTTCCTTGTTACTGGGATACCAGTGGAAGTTCCATTGTGTCCGACACCCAGAAGCCGCAGGCCTTGTTGAGAGGCATAACCAGACATTAAAGATCCGCCTTGCCAAAATATGTCAGGATAAAGGGGTCGACTGGATAGTCGCCCTGCCAGTGGCACTATTCTACATGAGAATGGTCGCCCATTCGAGATCCGGGCTATCTCCGTACGAGGTGGTCTTTGGAAGACCACCGAATATGTGGGGGACGCCCATTCCAAAAAAGATTACTGATGTTGATTCTAATATGTTGACAGATTACCTTGCCTCCTTGATGTCTGCACTCCAATCATGTCGTTCACAGGTTGCCGCAGCCTTCCCTGACAACACTGATGTAAAGCCACACGACGTCCGTCCCGGTGATACTGTCCTCGTCCGCAATTTCGACAGAAAAAGTCCGTTGGAGCCCCGCTGGAAGTCTCCGAAGACCGTTCTTCTAACAACAAGGACCGCAGTGAAACTGGAAGGAAGAAAGGGGTGGGTACACACGAGTCATATAAAGAAATTTGCTGGACTGAAACCTGACCCAGACTCGTCCACCCCCACCAAAGACTGTGTTACCAAAGACTTTACAGAATCTGAACGAGGAAAGACTCCTCAAGAACAATATCGCATGAAATTACGATCTAGCAAGTCAGACAGTTTAATTGTTTAAGTCCTCCCCTAGGTGAATCGGTTAAATAGTTTCTGACATGTATCCCCTAGATCGAGATAGAGAGAGAGAAGCAAAGAAACGTACATATTGCAAATCACTTCGTAGTCACTGCATAGTGACACTAATAATTATGTTTATTCTCAGTATTTTAATTATTATTGCTAGCATCTTATTACCTATCTATTATCCTATTTTCAAGCGTGAACAATCTGCTTACAATGTTTCTGCTGAACACACTTTTAGTGAGTTACCTCCTCATGAGCTTTCCTACAGACTTGCGCTGCGCAACAATACATTCATTAGTATGTTACATCATTCTCATCAAACTAACAATGCTACAAATTGCTGGATATGTGGCCGACTCCCTCCCTACCAGAATTACAAGGGAGCTCTGCCCCTCTTTCCGTACTCGTTCACTCACAATGGCTCCTGTGGAGCATGGTTTAAAATAATTAATTCTTTAGATCCCGACATTGCTGTTTTCAATGGGGGTTGGGTTTGGGGAAACCTGAACTTAGTCCTACTAGACGTCTGTCACCCAGATAAAGAGGGACTCCCCACTAGAATAGGAACAGATCTAGAAAATGAAGTATATGGATTAGGTAATTATACAATTAGCCTTATGATTCTTACTGTCGAATCCGAAGCCACACCAGTTCTACCTATTATGTCAGTACTGCCAGTCACTGGTGAATTATGTATCAAGAAGAAAGGTTCAGTACACTTAGGTCATAGTAAATGCACTACTGTGGTCGAATTCAGTGATCATGGAAAATCGTCTTTCAAAGCTATCAGTCATTCTTACTTTGTTTGTGGTCATACCGCATACATACGTCTACCTCCAGATTGGGATGGTACCTGTTACATTGCATTCCTTCTGCCACCTGTTTTTCTAGCTCCTCCTGATTACCATAGAAATAGCAATCTAGTAAAGAATAGACCCAGAAGAGATGCCCCACTTGTCGACTATACAGAAACGGCATGGGAACAGTACACTGACTTTAATAAAGGATTCTTTTTCTTTTTAGGACCTGTCCAGAATAGTAAATTAATACGCAGATTAACTAGAACACTTGAAGCAGTAGTAAATGAAACTGCCTCCGCCTTAGGTAACTTAACAGAAGAGCAGTCCGCTATGCGGGTTGTTGTCCTTCAGAATCGTCTTGTAATTGACGTCATCTTGGCAGATAGAGGTGGAGCCTGTAAGGTCATCGGGTCAAGTTGCTGTGTTTTCATTCCACAAAACGCACCATCTGTATATCAAGCTATCACCCGTCTTCATAAAATTGCAAATCAGATACATCAAAATCCAGGCACCTGGACTTGGTCCGGTTGGTTCTGGACAACGTTAACAGCTTGGGGATGGAAGATCCTATCCTTCCTAGGCATTGGCCTAGTCCTAGTATTCAGTTGCTGCCTGTGCCTACAGTGTGGGCCAGCGATCTGTGGACTGTGTGCCACCTCTTGTATTGAACATTCCAGTTTCCATTCAAAACGTAACCGAAAGAAAGAAGAACAAATGATGTTACAAGAACAGACTGATCGGTTCATGAGGATCGATATTTCATGAAGGGTCCGTAGGGAACAAGGAGGGAATGAGGAAAATTAAATTTTGGCCATGTTGTGTTCCCTAGCGCGTACCCCACCGACTCCATGTACTAGCTTAAAGTGCATGTAACTTCCCTCCTGTGCCAGCTATGAAGACGCAAATACATTTGCGTCCAACGTTAACTTGTCCTCTTTCAGATCCACCATGAATGGATTATGTAGTCCGTTCCTAAGTATGCTATGCCACCGTCTCTTTGTAGTACACTTTTCATGTATTCCTGCTCTAGCAAGAGTAGGCCCTGAATTCCTGCCATCTGAACCTCTTTTGTGGCTCCTGACTCTGCCCAGGCTACCTCTGTACCCGTGAACTCTGTCCTACTTTCAGCGCGGCCCCTCGCGCTCAGCTCAGCCTGCTTTCTGCCAAGACTGACTATAACCTTCGAGTTATCTGTTCCGCTCCCCGAGAATACATTCCTGCCTACTAGATCCTGTAAACATCCTCTCCAGCTGCAGAGCCAAAGGGCCGACCTGTCTTAATGCAAGTAATTCATAGCCTCCGTTGCCATGCTTCCATGGAAGGCCCCGTGCCCCCACGCTTTACATGTAGACACTTAGGCGCTTATACACGCATCCACAGTTAGCATAGAACAGCTTCTGCCCTAGAGACCTTTCCGCCCAGATAGTATAGTTCCTAAACATCAGATATCAGATATGATAGAAGTACAAGTTGATCTGACATGCCAGACTTCTGTCTCTTTCCGTTAGTGTGAATGTCAAGTCCCCTGCACCCCGTCAATCACACGTCATGCAGCTGCGCGCGCATCCAAGCTTCCGATTTCTGCTGACATTGCAACATTCTGTTAGCACCACCCCTTGGTGCCACCCACTTGCGTCACCTATCAGTGACGTTTCTAGCACACACCTCTGGTTCACGCCTAGTTTACGCCTCTTGATGATGTACTAGTACCACGTGTATACTGTTATCTTGTCTTCTCTCAGCTGTTACGCCTCTTACATTGATTCTTATGGTATAAATCAAGTATATAAGCTATGTATTGTCAATAAACGAGAGCGCTCTATCCCTTCTGACACCCCTGTGGTGGTCAGAACATGATATCCTGATTCCTTTATGAGGAATAAAACCCTTAGAAACTCTAACACCACGGACTCTGTCTTTTTTCATTCTGATTGAGTTATTATTGATTAAGTACTTACCTGCATAGAAATTAAGAGAGTAAATTAATTATTTACGTCAGTGCTCGGGCTGTCGGGCCATTGCTCTGAAGGCTTTGCAGGAGCGAGCGTTGATGCTCCTTGCAGCCCAGCAGTCGACACTGGCCAGCGAGACTCCACGGAGTTCCCAGTACCGATCAAAGAAGAGGAGGTCGCTGGACTGCTCCCGGAGCACCAAGCCCTTTTTGTCCCACTCGAGGTCATTAGGGTACTGGGGGAAGAGGCACAGTAAGAAGAAGTCCAAGCGGACTTAATCTTCGCCTTGACTGTCGTCTGTCGACGAACAAGGTAAGGAGTACTGACGCTCTAGGCACGGTTCTGCAGAGCTGGGGTGAAACGATGGGTCTTGAAGATTATAAAAATGACTTTCTTTTCTATAGCATCCCAGCGTGGAGCAGCATCTAAAACTCTGAGCTCTCTTTCAACTGTTCATAGCTAGAATTCGCACAATAAGAATTCCAATCATAACTAAGAAGCATGACCTCACTAGATCTGTACACATCTCCCCCTTATGCGATAAAACAACAGAGAAAACATGAAAACCATTAACAGGCGAAGATAGGAAAAAATGCAATATAGAAAAGTTACATTTTAGCTTAAAGATTGAACATTCCATCAAATATAATTGAAAGTATATTCTAATAACGGGTACAGGTAATTATTGTGGTTTAGATACTTTACAGATATTTCCCAAACTCCAAACGGATCCATCCTCTAATTGCACAACATTATCTTTTACTTCTTTTACACAAAAAGGTCCTACATACTTGCTCTCACCCCTCCATACCATTCATTTTTTCGAATAATAGCCCAATCACCTGCTTGAACCCTCACTTTAACTCTTTTTCTTAAGTTGTAATTGGTCATCATTCTTTTCTGTTCCCTTTCCCTCTCTAAGTTCATTTCTAACAATCCAAATTTTCTGCTTCTTACACAACCATATGGGACACTCGTGCTTTCCAGGTTCTCTTCCTTTAAGAGACACAAATGGGAGGTGACCCTCTGTGTCCACATAATCTTTTCTTATTCTTGTTTCCAAGACAACCCATTAGCAAGCGACAATTGAATGTTGTCTATCACAATCCGATTCACTCTTTCTACTAAGCCATTGGCCTGTGCTCTAAAAACAGCCACTCTCTAATGAGAACTAGCCACCTTTTTAAGATAGTCTACCATTTCCTTAGAAATTAACTGTACACCATTATCAGATACAATGGAGGCTGGCAAACCTTCTAAGAAAACTTTTTCTAAGAATCTTATAACATTAGAAGTGTTTATTTCAGCCATTGTTTCCACAGTGAACCACTTAGTGATAATCCACCCACACAAGAATAAACCTACTTCTGTGACCCAATTTCGCAACTGGACCGATGAAATCAATAGCTGACCTTTCCCATGGCCTTGATGGAAATTTACTACAGGCCAAAGGTGGTTCACGTATTATCTCAGACTTATCGCTATTAGCACAGAAATGACAATTTTTTACTAAGTCCTCTACGTCCCTGTCCATTTTGGGCCACCAAAATGATTCCCCGAGTCGGCGCTTTGTCTACGTATCCCTTTAGGAGGTATAAATTGCCACCTCCTTTTAACTTTACCATCGCCTATACTCAGCTCGTCCCTTATCTTATAAAACTCACCTAACTCCTCATCCTTAGCGTTGTTACTTTCCCATCCTTTGATGATTTTTTCTTCAACTTTTAGGAATACAGAATCATTGTCTTTAGCATTTTCCCACTCTTCAGGAGATAAAGCCACTTCTCCTTTGACATCACTAACGATATCACTACACATAATTTCACAATCGTCTTCTAACGGCATCCTTGAAAGATAATCAGCAACCACATTTCTCTTTCCCTTTACATATCTAACTACGAAATTAAATTCCATTACTGATAGCAACCATCTTGAAATCCGTGGAGTCACGTTCCCTTCTATTCCTCTCCCTCCCTTAAAAATACATGGTAAAGGCTTATGAGCCTTACGAATTACAAACGGTAAAACCCACAGATAAAATCTTGAGTGATTCATCTCTCAGAAGCAAGCTAAAGCTTCTTTTTCAATAACTGAGTATGACCTCTCAGTGTAATCTTCTGGATGCGAACAACACAATCCATTCTTCACCATTTAATATTTGCGACAGCATGGCTCCAATACCCACCCTGCTAGTCGTTAGATAGGTTTTCCCATTAATCTCAAACCACCCTAAAGAGGGTGCATCAGAAATAACTTTCTTGATGCATTCAAACGCTCCCTTGCATCCATCATCCCACACAAACCGGACATCTTTTTTCATTATAACTCTGAGGTTTAACAATCTCTGAAAAACTTATCACATACTTAGCACAATATTCGGCCAAACCTAAAAAAGACCGAAGTTCATCTTTATTGGATCGTTTAGGTGCCATAGTCAAATCTTTCACAATGTCCTTCGTAGGTCTTATACCTTCTAAGCTTATTTCATGCCCCAAATAGTTCACCAGTTTTTTCTTTAACTGACACCTTTCATTTTTTATGGCTAGATTGTACCTTTCTAATCTCTTCATAACTTCCTCAAACAGACTATCATGATCATGTGTGTTCTTTCCGGCAAACAACATTTTGTCTTGGAAACACCAGACTTGCTTCATATCTCCAAAGATATTCTCCATGGCGCTTTGAAAAACAGCCGGGCCAGTCCAAAAGGCATTGTATTTATATCTGAATGCCCCAAGTGGGGTGGCAAACTAAGTAAGATGTTTAGATGAATCATGGAGTTTAATTTAATGATACGCAGCAGACATATCTAACACTGTAAAAATACATGCTTCACCCATGGTAGATAAAATTTCCGATATATTTGGTAGAGGTTGTCTATCCAAATGTTTTTGTTCAAATCGCGTAAGTCTATGCAGAGACGGATTTTCCCGTCCTCCTTGGGAGCTATAACAATAGGGGCTAGCCATTCAGATGCCTCGATAGGTTCAGTAGTATCTTGTTCCAATAAGCTATTGATCTCTTGACGTAAGGGTTCTAGCATTGTTAGGAATATTTCTGACTATGTACGACAGGTTTAGAATCATTTTTTTTAATTATTCTATGTGAAAATCCTTTTAATAGACCCAACTTGGAACTAAAAAAATTGGATATTTCAGAACAATTCATTCTGACAACCATCCACCTCTTTAACCTTCACTTTCTCCATTACCAGGACTGGTTCTTTAGCATTGGGATCAATTATAATATTTAAGTCTTAAGTGGAGAAGTGTGGCTCAATGGTTAGAGCGGCAGACCTAGATGCAGAGGTCTAGCCCGGGACCAGGGTTCAATTCCCTGCCTCGGCGGGTCTTGAGCTCAAAAACTCCACAGACCTGATAATTCTCGGTTCGGTGCCTATTCCAATCATGGAGTCTCACTCTGCAACTCTGGGCAATAGCTTGCTTAATCTCCACAACGGCCCCCACAACGCTAAGGATGCCTGGCCTCCACCTTGTGGGTGCCCAGGAGTGGACGCCTCACAGGGAAAGCCAGGATGGGTTCCACAGCGGTATTCGTACAAGTGCCTTGAGACCCTTGCGGGTGAGTAGTGCGCTATACAAGTATCAATTTACATTTACAAGTCTTTCTGGTGGCGCCATCCTAAAAGGTCCGATCAATAATTCGTTATGTAGACCCTTCCTTTGACTGCTACTCCTTTGAACCTCAATGTCATCCAACACACCCCTCTTATTTCAATCCTCTTCCCAGCATAACCTACAGCATGAATATCAGAATTATGTAAGAATGGGCCCCCAGTATTTTTTTTAAATGATTCATGAGAGTATATAAGCTTCCGGAATCTGCTAAAACTTTTATCTTCTTGTCATCGAAAGTTGTACTACAACATGGTTTCTCTAACTTATCTGTACTTTCTAACTTTACATCTTGGTCAGCCCCTGAATTATTCACATTGACTGCATTCAAATCTTTTTGATCATCGTCAATAGCAAGAACGATTTCTTCAACGTACTCACAAATATCTTCGATTTCATGTACATTTTAGTTCGAAAATCTAGGCAAAATGTCCTCTCCTCCCACAGCTCCAGCAGAGGACACATCTAGCCATACAAACTGGACGCAATATGCCCAGGAGAACCACAGCGAAAACATTTAACATCTCTAGCAAAAAAATCTTTTGTTTCAAATTGTGGTTTTGTATATTTTGTACTCTGACTATTATGTCTGGTAGGAATACATTTTTCTCACCTTCTGGTTTAACGTAACTTGTACCTGAACAAACAGTAGCTTTATTTTCACATTTACTCTCTACTACTTCTATCTTATTTTGTTTATCTACTTTTGGACTTTCTATTTCTTTGAGCCCTTTGGCAATCGGAATACATTCCATTCCTCTAAAGTGTAGTCTTCCATTAATAATTTCTCTTTTATTCTCTTGTTTCTAGTGCAGCAAACTATTTGATCTCTTATGAGTGAATCATTCAATTGTTCAAATTTACACCTAATAGCCAAACCCCTTAAGGTAGAAACATATGAAGTAATATCTTCATCATCTCTCCGATTTCTGCTAAAGAATTAGTGACCCTCTAATACTACGTTAGTTTTAGTTGTGAAGTGCAGTTCCAGCATTTGGATGGACATGTCTTATATGTTATTAGGTCGACCGTCACCCATTGCTAAGGATATCTCGGGTGTTTCCTCATAAATCCTTCTACCCTAAACTCCCAAATGGTGTAAAATTATAGCCTGACGTCTAATAGGCCCGTATTTATCACCCCAATAGCTAACAAATACGTTATACACATTGTTTTCAATTGTTTCCAGGTGATAGGCTCTCCAGGTGTATATAGGAAAGGAGGTGGAGAAGACATTGCTTGATCAGACATGGTACCTGAAATAAAAAATAAAAAAATAACAATTTAATAGCTAGTAAATTAAAATAAAGACCTAAATTAATTAATTTGAAGTTAATTTTTAAGTTCAAACTTCAGATCCCTTCCTTCTATGTCGTAGTCTTTCTTCTCCTTGGTTGGCTTGACGTTGTATTCCTTCCTTTAGCTTTAGTTTTGGCCGTAGGATGTCGTCCTTTGTTTCTTTCAAAGTATTAAAATGAGGCAGTAAGCGCTGAAGAGATGATTAAAACATGCAGGAATGTGTAGAAGGTAACGATCGTCGGACTTTCCAACATTGGTATAATGTTCTAATATTTATTCCGTTTGAGTAAAATCCTTGCGATGTTCGTTTAAAGTCATGCAGTGTGTACTTCACGATGAAATTCATTATATAACTTTTTCAGAGTGTGAGCGACACCATGTGGGCAAGACTTATTATTGCTGGCTCTCAATCGAGACAAGTGTCATAAGAAAAGCGGCACACGTGCGTGGTCATAAACATCAATTTTGAAGATCGTAAACACAGTCAGACAATCTTGAGATAGGCGCGAGGCGCACAAAGTAGCCTTTTTAAAATGAAATGAACCAATTCACGAGGCTACTCACGAGATGAGCACGAGACATATATCTCAGCAGCGTGCAATCTAGCGATGGACTTGTTGCTAGGCAACACAACGCGTACGGAGGTTTCAAAGAATTTCTCCCTTCAACAGTTTAACATATTTCTTAAACGGAATCGATGAATTAAATAACATGCCGCATCAAAATGTCACAAGTACTCCGTGGCAGTGGACTCTTTTCTGTTAAATCCAGTTTCTTCTTCTTCTTTATTTTCGTTGTTAACACTAGAATTGTATTACCAGTGGTGGGATGCTCGTACCTGTGCCCCGCACAGGTCACCAACTTGTCGCCATGAAAAGATGGGTCTTGAAGATGATAAAAATTACTTTATTTTCCATAGCATCCCAGCGTGGAGCAGCATCTACAACTCTGAGCTCTCTTTCAACTGTCCATAGATAGAATTCTCACAATAAGAATTCTAATCATAACTAAGAAACATGACATCAATAGATCTGTACACAGAGCCAGGGTCGACTTCTTGCATCCCTTCCTTTCCAGGAGCCAAAGCGAATCCTGCTCAAATTAAAGTGTTTTTCGATGCCTTGCGCTGTGTATTTGAGCGGGCCGACCCCTCTGGTGAGCCTTTGGGCCTGCAGGATCGGAAGGGGCCCTATTGCATTTGATGCCTTTGGCTCCGGCCACAGCACCAGTGGGTCCTTGTGGATTCAAATCAGGATCTGGGGCAGTGCCAGTTGTGCCATTGCGACCTTCCCCGCCATCTGACCCGAAGTCTGTTCCTTTGGGGCTGCCGCTGATAGAGCGCGCGGGTCACCCGGGTCACTTAGATTACCAAATTTTCCACGCACTGGGCCCTGGCGTGCATATGATGACAGCGTTTCGCAATGAACCGGGTGAAAAACCTCTATCACGCTACTATCAGTAATCGAGTGGGTGATTCTTACACCACTTACTATTCATGTACCCGACTTACCACAGGCACATTACTCCTGACGGATCAGGAGCTAGCAGTGGACAGGTGATAAGGGTTTTCCTAAAAGGGAGAAAATTCTAATTTACACATTTAATACCTTTAATATTACTTTAATGTATAATGACCACAGACACCTTGATGGTTTTAAGAGTTTTATATAGTATAAGTTTAGAACGAAAATGCCATTACAAGTAGGCAAATGCAAAGTAATACATCAATGATAAGTATCAGGACCAGAATGTAACTATGAAGTAAAGTGAGTATCATAGAGTAAAAGGGAACGCTATAGGGCATGAATCATAATGAACATTTACCTAATACAGTTTTAATCTAGGGCAAGGACGTGAGGACAACCTAATGTGTGACCTAATAATTTTATACTAATTCCTAAACCTATGCTATCTTTACTAACTTCACGGCAATCATACTAAGGGAAAGGGAATAAGTGGAACAAGCTAGATAAACAGTCGGGTTTAACAATGTCCTATAGGAAGGGTAAAAGTGGAACATTTACTAATAATCAATTGCATAAAATTACATTCAAAGGAGATATGGAGAATATCACAGGCAAGATTGCTTTAATCAGAGGAGGAAAAGTTGAGGGTATAGTATAGACAGACACCTATGTCAATATTTACCTAGGTGAGAATGAGGACTAACCCTGGCCACGGGTCAGTTGGGAAAGAACGGGACAAGGACCCTCAAGGATTCAGGAAATACCAGAAGGTGAGCAGGTACAGCTCATGGACAGTCAGGACAGGATACCCCTCAGGTCTGGGTCAGGACTGGGTTCACCAAGGCACGACCAACCCCTCACAGTTTCGGATGCAACGCCAGCGTTACCCCCTCTTCTGCACAGAATTCGCCAATAACCCCGATTGGGTTTTCGAATCTCCCAGCAAAGTGCTTCGCTTAGCACTTAGGACTAATTTCCACCCCTTGGAGTTTGTGGAAAGTTTCAGGCAGAATGCTCCGCAGCACTCTGTATCAGGCACCTATAGAGTTCGTAGGGTCAGTGACAGGTCTGCTACTCGGACAAGTCGGACAATTTCTCTAAGCTAAGCTAGGCTATATATACAGTTTTAAGTCCCTAAGACCACCCATAAATGTTGCAAAATGACAAAGTCCCATCTTCTGATTGGTCAAGGGAGGTGGTTTAAGACATTTGTCACCACCTATGTTTCTATTACGTATTTCACGTGACATTACCCTCCCCCTAGCATCTGGGTTCCCAGGCATACGTGTGGGAAAGTACAATAGTGAAGTAAAGGTTTGAAACATTGTTGCATTTTCAGAGTAAAAATAGAAAGTCTTCAAGGGCAAAGGTGCGCCTGGAAAGGATAGTCCCCTTTTCAATGGCCAACTGGCCAGGTTCCATTGCTGCACGTCCCAGATCTTTAATCACGTGATGAGGGATACGTCAGCTTCAAAATGGATCCCATCCCCACGGCAAGGCCCTCATTTACGCGGTACATGAAAAGTAAGCGAAAACAAATTAATAACACAGAATAAAATGAATACACTGTACACCATGACCAACTACTCTTAATCCCTTATTTTATAATACTTATAGCATTGAGTTAGTGCAGAAAAGATGCATAGACAAAAGCGGCTTAAGATAGCATGAAGCATGATTAGTGACAAGCGGCCATTTTAACACCACTGCGCATGAGCGAACTTTTCCCTCCAGATTGCGAGTGCGTCACGTCACATGGGTATGACCGACGCATGCGCAGACTGAATTTCTGCGAAGCGGCCATTTTATTAATGTGCAAGCTTGATTATGATGAAAAACACATAGGCAAGCCTCCTAGGGACACCCGTGTGTTTGGGGAAATACAAATAAATGACAAACAATCGGAGTTAGTACAGTTATGATTTAAGGCGAGGTTCATGAAAGAGAGCAAGTCGCGTTACGTGCGAATCCTTGCTCCATCAATCCCCTCTTTGATGATATTTACTATCATCACTATACATGAAAACAGATGCCAACTTCATTCATCCAATTCATCCATCTCAACTTCAATTAACTTATTGTTGAGCTTTCTCTCCGCCTCTCTGTGTGTATGATTGTTCTTTATTTTCTTATATATCTGGTTTCTTAATTCTTCTAATTCTAAGTCTTCAGCCTGTCGCTTTCCTCCTTTATTCACTATATATTTTCTGCACTTCTGGCATTTGCAACAGATGAATATGATCAGAACAATCAAACCTATTCCAGCTATTGGCATCAGTATTTTCCATATAAGACTTTTACCTAAGTTAGAGAACCAACTACCTACAGAGGAGAGACCATCAGTCAGTCTCTTCCAGGCACTGTCAACCTCTAATGGTTTGAGTTCTTTTTCCAAATTAGTAATGTTTCTTATATACTTCTTAATTTCGACACTTTTATCAGGAATGTAAGTGCAACAATGTTGTGCCCTCAGCATCCTGCAGACTCCGCCCTCTTTTGCCAATAAGTTATCAAGAGCAAGGCGATTCTGTAGAACCATTGATCTGATCGCAACCATTTCGGTATTGATCATCAGAAATCCAGCAGCAGTGTCAGTTGATAACCGATCCACTACTGTAGATAATTTGCAGATTCTATGAGTATTCAGAGCTACCCCCATTCCAGGTATCAGTGCACTAAAAATATCACCTATAATTTCTCCTACACTTTCACGTTTTCTACGCACTAAACCATTAGTAATCTCATTGCTTCCAGCTGCATTGTTCACATGGTATATTTTCGGAAAGACAATGCCAAAGTAGCAGCTTCCATACCAGTGATCCGGCAATTTGAAATAAGCCTGGTTTCCACATATATAATAAATTCCTGGAAACACAGGTTCTGACCCATTTTTGAAACCCCAACCTCCAATTACCTTGTAATTATGTTCACACTCGCTGGAACCAATGAATACATTGTTATAATAACTAGTCTTTTCTCTATGAAGACAGAGTTTCCCTTTTCGTTCAAAATCCAGCAACAGAGCAGGAGTAACTTCGCCTTGTGAGGTGTTATCCATGTTTTCTGCCCATTTAGGGGTTCTGTTCTGTTCGTCATTTGCCTTTTTCTGAAACTTTTCCCTTCTCTTCTCTGCCATTTTCAAGAACATTTTCTCTTGTGCATGTAAGGAACACGTCAAGTTGTCTCTACGAGCTTCATTCAGATCTATGTCACCTATAGTCAGGAAATATTCCCCCATGTAGCGAGTCACTCCACCAAGGGTATGTACAAGGTTCAGATTCCCTCTAATAGGAAGTTCTGAAAAGATAACGTCAGTGTTTGAGTAATAATACTGTAAAGTGCTTCTATAGAATAAACTAGCTAAAATACTACAGGAAATTCCATAGGTCAGGGGTAAATGGTGGTATGTCACACCTTCAGCTACTGAAGTAGGTAGCATCATGCAGACATAGCAATCTTCTATTTCCATAGCTTCTACATAGTGCACTAAAAGGTTTGCGAAAACATTTAAGTGTGTCCTGTTCTTCATTTGGTGATAATGTAGTTCTCCCTCATCTGATGCTTCTAAGTCAGGTCGTGTATGTCTCAGACTCATTGCATTGTCACGTCTTTCTACTCTTCGTGGTGTTTCTTCAGTATGTACAACTTCTGCGTCTTGTGTCGTCAAGTCTGTAGGATATATGTTAGGGTCTTTGCTTATCATAAAAGGTATAAACACTGTCAATCCTATCCATATCATTACTAGCACCACTACACTACAGATGCATATTTTACAGCAAGTTCTGCAACAGCTACATCTGGACCTTCCAGTGACATTTGAATCAGACATTTTATCTTACAGGTGGCTTTCTCAACCCCTCTTCGTTTCTTCTCAGCTGAGGTTTTACTTTGCTTCACCTCAAGGAGGGTCTTCGTCAGAACTCCGATCAGCAATGGACCCTTCGTCGCTTTTGCCACAAGCTTCGGGCTCATCAATTTCCTCCAACACCAAATAGGTCCACTCAGGGCTCCGATACAGTCTGTTTTGTTTCTTTACTCTGCCGCCCTTTCGGATGGACTTTCCTCGGGCTTCTTTTCTTTCACTTTCAGCCCTTTTTCGGTCCTTTAGTTTCTCTTCGACTGTTTTTATTCTTATTCTTAGTCTTTTTACATATCGGGGTTCATCCTTCTTTTCGATCCTGTTTGTAGTCGAGGAAACTTGCTCTTCCTCGTGAACTCTTTTGCTTTTTCTTCTTTGTCGCACTATTGCTTCAGCAGTGTCTTTTTCCCTTCCTGTCTGACTAGTTCCAGGTCTTTCATCTATTTCTTCTGCCTGGTCCTTAAGCTGCCCTAGTTCAGGTTTAGACTGTATTTGATCTTCGTTTGTGAGTGATTCACTGGACTCTTCTTCCTGAACACGTTCATCTATTACTAACTGGCCTGGTTCATGCTCTTCGATCTCTTGATTTTCTTCCGCATGAACTTCTGCTTTGACTACTATCTGTCCCTTTCCAGTCTCCTCTGTCTCAGGAGGAGGAGTGTCGATGACTTGTTCTGTCCCTACTTGGCCTATTCCCTGATCAGATTTTATGATGGCTTTGATGATCTGACCTTCTCCTTCTTGTTCTGACTCACCTGCACTGTCCCACTCACTACCTAGGTAAGAGTATTTTCTGGTTCTTATTGGATCAAGAACCTGGTCATCAGCAGGAAACCATTCAACTTCTTGACTTGTGCCTGGTAGTTCGATGTCAGCGAGATCCGGACCCTCTTCTGGAGTCTCCTCAGCTGGTCTACCTCCGGCTTCAGTCGCGTTTTCTCCAGTCACCTTCTTTGTGTGACTTGCATGGATCCACTTTGGTACACCAGCACACTTCACAGCAGTTGTGGTGACAAGGATCACTTGTCGAGGCCTGCCCCACTTCGGTCCAAGGCAACTCGTCCGGGTGTGTTTCTTTAACACCACCCAATCACCTGGTTTCAGTTTGTGTGCTGGAGTTGTAGGCCATTCGACAGCAGTCTCTCCAATCTGGTGAGAGATAGAACGCACTTGGTCACCCAACTGCCTGCAGTATTCTTGCACCATATCATCAGAAATACTTAGCAGTTTGTGTCCAGGTACCCATGCCTGTCGCATCATTCTTCCCATCAGCACTTCATGGGGGCTCAGGCCTGTCTTTCTGTTTGGAATACTTCTCAAGCTCATCAGTACCATGGGCAAAGCTTCTATCCAATTCATTTTTGTGGAGTCACACAGTTTTGCCAGCCTGGACTTGAGAGTGCCGTTTATCTGCTCGACTATTCCAGAAGCCTCTGGATGATAGGCACAGTGCAGTCTTTGCTCCATTTTGAATGCTCTGCAGAGTTCCTTTAGGACCTCGTTTGAAAAATGTCCACCTTGGTCTGTTTCAATTGTCTCTGGAATTCCAAAGCGTGGTATCCGTTCCCTGAGTAATAACTTAGCTACAGTCAGGGCATCATTCTTCTTTGCTGGGTAAGCCTCCACCCACCGGGAAAACAAGCAAACTATGACCAGGACATATCTATATCGCTCGAAGGCTACTGTCACTGCAATCTCTGCCTGCCGTAGCTGTGGAGTGCTGCGAACCACTGTTCTGACTAAGGATCACCGGGAGAGGAAATCTACACGGGCGCGCAGCGGGACTGCGAGGACCAGGGGGCCAAGCTCCATCTCAGTGGCCGCACCTGGGTCCTCTTCCCGCCCCGCCCCCCGCCTACTTCAACGCCTCGCGGCTCCCGCTCCGCGGGAACCGCTCGAAGGCTACTGTCACTGCAATCTCTGCCTGCCGTAGCTGTGGAGTGCTGCGAACCACTGTTCTGACTAAGGATCACCGGGAGAGGAAATCTACACGGGCGCGCAGCGGGACTGCGAGGACCAGGGGGCCAAGCTCCATCTCAGTGGCCGCACCTGGGTCCTCTTCCCGCCCCGCCCCCCGCCTACTTCAACGCCTCGCGGCTCCCGCTCCGCGGGAACCGCTCGAAGGCTACTGTCACTGCAATCTCTGCCTGCCGTAGCTGTGGAGTGCTGCGAACCACTGTTCTGACTAAGGATCACCGGGAGAGGAAATCTACACGGGCGCGCAGCGGGACTGCGAGGACCAGGGGGCCAAGCTCCATCTCAGTGGCCGCACCTGGGTCCACTTCCCGCCCCGCCCCCCGCCTACTTCAACGCCTCGCGGCTCCCGCTCCGCGGGAACCGCTCGAAGGCTACTGTCACTGCAATCTCTGCCTGCCGTAGCTGTGGAGTGCTGCGAACCACTGTTCTGACTAAGGATCACCGGGAGAGGAAATCTACACGGGCGCGCAGCGGGACTGCGAGGACCAGGGGGCCAAGCTCCATCTCAGTGGCCGCACCTGGGTCCTCTTCTCGCCCCGCCCTCCTGCCGTTCCCCCTCCTATCATCAGTATCTGGCTAATCTATTTAAAGGAAGTAAGTCGCGCGCACGCGGGACGCGCGCGGGACCTAGCCCGGGGCTAAGCCCGGGCCAAGGGCGGGCCCGTTTTAGCCCGTTCTAGACCGGGCAAGACTGGACTGGGCCTCCCCACTAACATTTTCTTATAACTGTTACTGTATACCTAGGCCTTCTAAACCTCACTGTATAGTTTCTGGTTGTGTATTCGTTATAACTGCATTATTTAAGTATGTCTCCCAGATTCACCCGAAACAGTAAAGCTGCGCATACTGCCCAGATCATAGGTCCCATTGACCAATTCATTGCTAAAGCACATGACGCTATTAACCAAGGTGTGCTATTATTAGAGAGAAGGGTATCACAAGATCTTGCTATGGCCAGGCGCTCTTCACTGGGCTTACTGGCCTCAGCTATAACACCACAACGTCCCTTGGTGCCTGACTCCCAATACGAAACCCCGTCAGTACCAGGGACGGTGGATTTATCAGTATCCATAGACCTTTCTGTAACACAAATATCCCAGCTTTCTGCTCCTCACCCCTCAAGATCACTTGAGAGAACTCCTATTCTTTTTTCCAACTTGGAGGTGAATCCTCCATCCCCGAACACCAGGGGTCAACGGGAAGGTGCAATCCCGAAAAACAAAAAGAAAAAAAAAGATAACCACCCTACCCAGAACGCCACAGACTTCCAACAGGTTTCTCAGCCCCAATTTAATGATGATCTACATTTATCAACTCACCCTGTATCACTACCGGAAATCTCAAATCAGCCCAGCATCTTAATACTGCCAGAAACAATTGATCTTTCATCTGACAATCGTAGTATCGTCCCAGAAGGTACCACAGGCAAAGGGCGAAACTCTTTCCCGCAAGATATGCCTATTTTAGCCTCCATAGAGGCTCTAATTAAATTACATCTTAACCCCATTAAACTGGTTCTATCTAAGATCGAGAAATCATTAGCCACATTGACAACCGAATTAAAAACTAACACTACGACAACTAAGCCAGCAGCTCCAGTGACTCGGCAACCTAACTCAATACCTATTCCAAAACCGGTAAAACCAGGGGCCACTCTCCCCAAACAAACTTTACAACTTCCTAAAGTGGTGACCACCACAGCGGTGGTTCACCAAAAATCTGCCCCCATAACCAGCCTTAACCCTCAGCAAACCTCATCAAATTCAGCCACAAAACAACCTGTTATTCCTTCTGCTCCCGCCCCTCCCGTACAAAAGGCCACTTCTTCCGGTCCACCACCTGCTCGCCCCGCAGCTAAAACTCCAGTCAATAAAAATGCGGCCTATAACACAAGGCGCAATGTCCCTCGCTCAGCTCATCTCCCCCCAGAAGCTACACCGTATGTAGCTATTATGACCGGGGTCCCAGCGTTGCATGCCAACTCTGAAGAACCCGGCTGGTCCTTAAAAAATAAGGTTCTTCATTGGCTGTCATTGAATCGCCCACTTCCCCCATTTGTCAACAACGGCATTGTCTCTGTCCGTAGAGTTCCCTGGGTAGGGAAAGAGAAAAAAACCATCCCAGGTGATTGCATCATAATAACTTTCGAAGACCCCCAAATTATAGAATATATCTGCCCATGGGGTGCCCAAACCTCCTCGGAAGGAATTGGCACGAAAAGGTTAGCTTTCTTTTACCCCCCAGCCAACCTCGCCCCACCGGCCCCTGAATGGAACTGGACTCAGGTAGGGAACCGACATAGAAACACGGATTGGATAAACTGGCAGGGACAAGGAGGCAGAAACACCATGCCTTCTTTGGATTGGAGAGGAGTCCCCACGTCTAACAGGTTTGACTGTTTGGAGATGGTGGACTGACCACCAACAGCCAAAGTCCTGGCCGCTGGTAACCCCTCCACTTCAGAGCCCCGACTCTTGATGCCAGTAATCTCCCCTGTCATTCATAAACCGTCGCCCATACCTATGTCCCCATTACCACCAGCCAAGTTAACTGTTTCAGAGGACATTCGTACCTCCCAACTTGTTGGTTCTCAGTTTCACCTCCATCCCAATAACCTGTGTGTAAACCATCATGAAAGTTTGCCCCGATCTCCCAGCACTGAGACGACTTCAACACAAGGCAAACAACCTCATAATGGACTGATAGCAACTCCCAACGGACCACCAGCAACCACCTCACTGCCGATATTATTCTGGAACGTAGCTGGTCTGCGACCCAGGATGCTATCGGCATCATGGTTGGCTTTTGCCACCTCTCATACGATAATGTGCTTTCAAGAGACGTGGATAACTGACCCACTCCACATCCAAGGTTACGTAACATTCCACTCTTCCGCTACTCCCTCAACACACGGCAGACCAAAGGGGGGTCTTGTGGTATACGTATCTAATAAGCTCGAAGTTAAGAAAATTTCCCTGCAGTGTACTTCCTTGTATTACCAGATCCTTTTGATTACTTTCAAAAATGGTATTTCATACTGTCTCATCAACTTCTATAATAATCTTTTACCTGTAGAATGTGTTAAAATTGTTTCTGAAATTTCACTGTATGTAGACAACCTACGTGCAAGGTTTGCGTCAACTACATGTAACGTAATTTGGGGAGGGGATTTCAATGCACAATTGTGTTCCCACTACATGAATTCTGAATGTGGCCTCCTAGACGAAAACGATTGCCCTATGACACATTTTACTCACTCCCCTGTAGGAGATTCTTTTAATGGTAGTCTAATGTCTTTGGAATTGTCTTTTGCTAACAAACTTACTGACCCCCCCGTGGAATTTAATCCTACTTTTCACGGAAGGGGTTGTTTTAGCACCATAGACTTTATATTATGTTCTTATTCATTAAAGGGTACTGTCTCACAGTTTAGTACAGGATCTGAAATCTCAGGAGACCACTTCCCCAACACAATAGTACTATCTCTAATTTTGAATGCCCCCCAACCTTTCAAGAAAAGCCTTTTGGCTCAAGAAACACTGTCCATGGCCAAAAATAATGGGTACTGTGTGAAATGGTCAAGAATCGAACCAGTAGAAACAACAACCACTGTGATCTCAAACGCACTCCCATGGATCAACACATGTTTAAATGAGACATCCTCCCCAGCGCAAATCATCACCAGTTTTGGGGAAATTCTGAAAGTAATCCAGAAGGCCCTCTTTAGATCTCGCAAGCAGGACCGCTGCAAGGAGCCAGGTTGGTTCAATACGGCTTGCAGGAAAGCTTTAAATGCCTTAAAAAAAGAGCTACATAATCCAATCAGGGACCGAGTAAAAATAGCTAAACTAAGACAGGAATATAAGCAGGCTCAGCTTAACTGTAGGAGAGACCATAGGAATGACTTATGGGCCCAACTACACGAGAGTTGTAATAGAAAAGACAGCGTTCTATTCTGGCAAACGGTAAAAGCTCCCTTCCTGAGCGAGGGTAGTTCCCATCAATATTGTAGCTGTGTCTGCGGATGAGTGGGTGTCCCACTTTTCAAAAATCTTTAGTGACCCCATCGCAGAAAGTGTCACTCAACCAAATTTTGTACCCGAGCCCACTGAGAAGGGGGAATATCCCATTGACCTTAACTTCTCTCTTGATGAAGTTATAAGCGCACTATCTTCTTCAAAAGCCGGAAAAGCCCCTGGTCCTGATGGTGCACCACTAGATATATTTCTTTTTAACATCGAGTTGTGGTCGCCTGTAATTACCCAGCTAATCGCGGCTGTATTAAAAGAAGGACTCTTGGCCTCTTGGTCTTCCTCCATACTACTCCCAATCTTTAAAAAAGGCGAGAGAAACAACCCTACGTGCTACAGGCCCATATCCCTCCTGGATTCACTAGGCAAAGTTGCGGGCCGCTTAATTTTGGACCGCCTCCAGGACTGGGCGACAGAAAAAAACATCTTAACAGACCTCCAGTACGGTTTCCGGGAGGGACTGGGCACTGTTGAGCAAGCACTAAATCTAACACTTCTAATAGGGAAATATGCTGGAGTTAAACGGGGAAACCTTTTCATGGTCTACGTCGACCTCAGTGCGGCGTTTGATTGTGTAATCCACGCCAAGCTCTGGTCTATTTTGGACAAGTTGGGTGTCGACCCACCTCTTCTCAGATTCTTGCGGGAGCTCTATACTGGCGCATTGGCTCGCGTAAGATTTGGCACAGGTGGTGAGTTGACCCCATCTTTTCCAATAAATCGTGGAGTAAGACAAGGCTGCGTCCTCGCCCCCTTTTTATTTAATTTATATACTAACGGCTTGGAAGCGGCCATGCTGGAGGGGAGCCGGGATCTACCTACCATCAATAAGCGCCCGATACCAGCTCTCCTCTACGCGGACGACTCCGTAATATTTGCAAGGACCCTAGTGCAACTCCAGAAACAGCTAGATAAATATTGCACTTTCATGCTCTCACTTGGGCTAAAGGTCAATAAGACCAAGACCTTTGTCATGCAATCAGGCCCCAAGGTAAAAAGCTCGAAACATCTTTGCATAGACCAATCAAAACTGGAACGCGTCACGGAATACCCCTACTTGGGTATCCTCGTAGACGATAAATTATCATGGAAAAGGGCAATGGTAAATAGAAGATTGCTCTACCAACGTGCAACTTCTGCCCTCGTTTCCTTTTCCAGAAAAGTGGGTAAACCATCTCCCCCAGTATTGCTTAATATCCACCAAGCAAAATGCCTGAGCATTGCTACGTACGGAGCCGGGGTCTGGGGCTACGTAAAAACAGATGAACTACAAAAAATACAAAATGGTTTTGTAAAATATCTTCTGGCTCTCCCGCAGAGCGCCCCCTCTTTCGGATGCCATATAGAGCTTGGGATAGATTATCTAACAGATTATGTTAGGTGTCAACCAATGCTACTATGGCATCGCATATGGACAAAGCCCCAGTGTCATCTTACGCGTGCCCTGATCTCAGATTGTCTCGATGTCGGCCTGGAAAAACATTCCATGGCTGTCTTTCGTGATTAATTTCCTGAAAGACCTTGACTTTACTCAGTACATCATCGAGCCTTCAGCCATTACTGAGATGAGTAGAAAAACCCTGAAAGCACATTGTCTTACTCATCTAAGGGAACTCCGTATGTCCAGTGAAGTATCCAAACAATCTAATGCCCACATTCTGATGGTTCAGACGTCTCTAGGCTCCCAACCATATTTATCATATTACATATCTAATTATGAAAAGTACCTATTAACAAGGTTCCGATTTAATTTGTTTTTCCGTTTAGTTACTTTCCCTAAAATGTCTACCTGGTCACACGATTTGGATAAATGTCCATGTGATAAGGTCTCCCCCCAAACAACAATGCACGTGGTACTGTTTTGCCACTACTACGCAGTACCACGCAGGCGCTGGGTCTTACCTTTGTTACGACAAATGGGGTTGAGGACCTGTCGCCCGGCGTTCTTAGCCTTGCAACAGCTTGACACGCAATTTGTGGCAAAGAATTTAGCTGTCTTTTTGAAAACTTGTATAGCCATCCGTAAAAACTTGGAAATGAACTTGTCTGATTGTTAGTACTAGTGCTGTAAATGTATATAAACTGTACCCCTATAATGTATTAACAACAATTGTGATTTTTAATGTATTGTTTTATTACGATGTACTTTTTATGATTGACAAAACGGTTAATCGAATAAAAGAATTGAACTGAACTGAACTATATCCTTTGCACAGGGGCATTGTTATGAAGTCTGTCTGCATCCTAATGAAGGGACCTTCTGCTCTCCCAATGGTACTTTGCTCCACTACTGTCTTCTTTCCTGCATTGAATTGTTGACACACTAAACACCTCTGACAAAGTTTGTCTGCTGTGCTCCTGAATTTTGAACTGTAGAACACCTTTTCAAACATACGGCACATAGCATCCCTCCCAATATGTGTTGGTTCATGTATTATCCGTGCCATTGCGGTAACCAGTCGTTCAGGTAGTACAGGCATACCAGTCTTGTGGACCACAACACCATCTCCTTCCCTTGGTCGACATTCATCCTGCCTCCACATATCCTTTTCTTTCCTGTCTGTGGTCTGTTGTAGTTCTCTCAATTCATCCCATGTTCCCAATCTTTCAAACAACATCAGTTGGCAGCTGCTTTCACCTCCCCATAATTTAATTAGGAGTGACATTTTGTGTCGGGCGCAGTACTGGGCAATTTGGTCTGCATATCTGTTTCCGGCTGTCACCTCGTCATTTCCAGATCGGTGAGCCGCACACTTGACCACAGCCAATTCTTTGGGCAATTGGATGGCTTCTAATAAGTTTTGTACTGGTTTTCCATTACGGATAGGAGAACCTGAGGAAGTCATGAATTCTCTTTGCAACCAAAGCTGGCCGAAGTCATGAACAACCCCATAACAGTACTGACTGTCAGTATATACAGTTACTCTTTTGTTTTTCCCAATTTTACAAGCTCTTGTTAGAGCAATGAGCTCCGCTACTTGAGCAGATTTAACTTCGCAAAGATAGGAAGCTTCCAGGGTCTTTTCCAAAGTGACTACAGCATAGGCAGCACTCAAACCTCCATTCTCATGTCTCAAGCATGAACCATCCACAAACATTTTTAGTTCTTCATCAACCAAGGCCACTTCTCTGATATCAGGACGGGGTTTTGTGCTAAATTCAGTCAAGTCTATACAGCTATGGTCAATTTCATCTCCTGCCTCTACATCAATGGGAAGGGGCAATAGAGTGGCGGGGTTTAGAATATTACATCGGGTGATTATTACGTTTTCTGCACCAATGAGAATCCTCTCATACTTAGTCAGTCGACTAGGGGTGAGATACTGTGTCTTGGTTCGGGTGAGCAAGATCACAACTGAATGTGGAACAAATACAGTGACAGGATGTCCCATCACAATGTTCTCACTCTGCTCTAGGCTTGTACAGGTAGCAGCTACTGCTTTCAGGCACCCAGGTAATCCAGCAGCCACTGGATCTAGGGCGGCCGAAAAGTAGGCCACGGGACGTCTAATCAGACCATGTTCCTGGGTTAAGACCGAGAGCGCACAATTGTCTCTCGTGTCACAGAACAGTTCAAAGTTCTTGGAATAGTCAGGCATTCCTAAGGCTGGAGCTGTGCACAGACAATTTCGCAATGTAACCCAAGCAGTCATGCATTCATCATTCCAACAAACTGGGTCTTCCGCTCCTTTCTTTGTCATGTTAATCAAGGGTTTAGCTATAGCCGCGAAACCCACAATCCATTGTCTGCAGTATCCAACAACTCCTAGGAACATTCTTACTTCTTTCTGGGTTACTGGTAGTGACATTTCTCGAATTATTTTAATTCTTTCTGTAGTGACTTTCCGAATCCCTTTCTCTATCTGGTGCCCCAGATATTTTACTGAGGTTTTGCAGAACTGTAATTTGTCTGGTGAGACCTTATGTCCTCCCTTTCCTAGGTGATTCAGTAAGGCAATGGTATCAGTGACACAGTCGTCTTGACTTCTAGACGCTACCAGTAGGTCATCTATGTATTGTACCAGGACAGACTCTTTAGGCAGTACTAAGGATTCAAGACATTTCTTTAGAATCTGGTTAAAAATCGATGGACTTTCAGTGTACCCCTGAGGGACACGATTCCAGACATAGACCTGGCTGTTGAATTCAAAACTGAAAAGGAATTTGCTTTCTGGATGCAATGGGATGGAAAAGAACGCATGGCACAAGTCTATGACAGTGAACCATTCCGCATCCCAAGGAATTTGATACAGTATTACTGCGGGGTTAGGCACTATGGGACAGCAAGGTACTACAATTTGGTTTACCTTGCGCAGGTCCTGCACTACCCTATACTTTCCGCTAGGCTTCTTAATTAATTACAGGGACTGCTCATCACTTCCTGAATGATGATTGCTTTGAGCAATCGGTTTACCTCCTTTGCAACTCCTTCTTTCACTTCTGCACTCATTTTATACTGTTTGGTATTTGGGTATACAGCATTTGCTTTTATAGTTATTTTAACTGGGTCTACATTTGCCATTAAGCCTACATCTTTTCCAGTAAAATCCCAAACTTCAGGTATTACGCTTGATTGCAGTTCTTCAGGTAGACTTTCAATGGACATGGGCTTAATGTCTGTGTCGGGCCTTAGTAACATCAATTTATACAGGCCATCTTCATCTGGGGTCTGAATTTCAACACCATTTGGTGAGCAAAAGATGGTGCAACGCATTTTGCACAACAAATCTCGTCCTAATAGGTTTACGGGACTGGAATCACAGACCACAAATCTGTGCATTTCCTTGAAATTTCCTATGGAAATTTCCATAGGTTCTGTTACCGGAGTACTGATTATCTGATTTGAAACTCCCACTACTTGGATAGCTTCTCCCGAGAGGGGTAGGTTAGGAACGTCCGCTGTTCTCACAGTGGAACGGGTAGCACCAGTGTCCAACAGAAAGGTGACATCTGTCCCTTCAACCTTTCCTTCAATGTATGGTCCAGTCTGGTCTACCGGTAAGGAGGCGCCAAGCACGCACTCCTTGTCCTCCCCTCTCAGGCCCCGTCAGTATTGATCATCACAGAGAAAAGTATCATTTAACAGATATTGTGGAATGGGTGCATTTCTTTCATTCTCTCCTTCCCACACTTCGACCCTTTCATTCTGTTGACCCTGATTCCTATAATTCTGTCTAGGTGCGCGTGGCACCGGGGGTTGATTTACCTGCTGTTGGGTCTTTCGGATCCCCTCTTTCTGCACCTGTGGATTTAAACCATTTACGGGGGCATTATCAGCCTGCAAATGCGGACATTTATCTCTCCAATACCCCATCTGACCACATCCGTGACAGGGGAATTTTCCCATAGCCTCTTCTCTACTCATTTTTACCCGGGGCCTGCCTCCACCCCCAGCATTCGGATTTGGAGCATTATTACTGTTAGTCATTTTACTTAACTGTTTTTCTTGTTGTTCAGCTAATTTCACCTGAGCCCACATAACCTTCTCCTTTAGGGCTTTCTTTTTGTTCTCGATTTCATCTTCGCAGTATTTGGCATATTTGAGAACATCATCAATGGGTTTCCCTTGCCAACTGATTTTGTTATCCCTAATCCACTGGGATATTTCAGGTCTCAATCCTAACACGAATCGATAACAGAAATGTGTCATGTCCTTCAAGTCCACATTATCGATTCCACTGTAAGTTTTGAAGACCTGCAGTAACCTTTCATAATAAGAGTGGACTGATTCATCACGCTCTTGGGTAGTTCTATCTATGCGGGTCCAATCAGTTTCTTTTGCGGGCACCTTCTTCTTGAGGTACTGTATGACTTGCTCATACTTCCTCATTACTTCAGGTGCGGGAGCTCCTGTTATCTCGTCTCTCGCATATTCTTCGCTAGGCCAATCAATTTCAATTTTGCAGTCGGTCCACAAATCTACAGGGACCACAATGTCGAAAAACCCATCCAGGTCTTTCAGAAGACATTTCTGAACTTTTATGAAGCGTTCGACCTGTCGGTACCAATCGACTGGTTTCTCCCGTAATTTTGGAAAGTCATTGGTAAAAGATACTATATCTTGTCTGGACCAAGGGACATGGACATATTTTCCCCCTGGGACTTCTCTCATGGGACATAATTTTTCTGGTTTGTCCACTTCTTGTAGGACGTACTCAGCAGTCCGTGGTCGCTCCTTGCTATCCTCCTTTTTCTTTGCCCACCTGGTTTTCCACTTGTCTAGATCTCCCCATTTCTGTGCTAAGTTTATCAGTTCTTTAATCTGCGTTTTCTTTCCTGCGGTATTCAGGTTTTCTAGATCTTTGTCTGAAAATTCTACTCTGTAGGATTTCTGTAGTACTTTGGATCTGCTGATATCTATTCCCATACATACTGCCGTGTCCATTAATTTGTCATAGTATATTTTTGCGTTCCGAGTAAGGTGTTTGCACATGAACAACAACTCATCTTCCTCCCGGACATTCAATCGTTCTAAACCCACATTCCCTGCACTCAGTTCCTCTAGCTCTATTCTTAGTTTATAAATATCTAGTGGTTTTGGATGAGGGGTTCCCTTTTCTAATTCTCGGGTCCATCTTTCTATTTCCTCGGGAGTTACCACTGTCGCACTTTGAGTTCCTGATGAAGACTCTATTAGTACATCTTTGTTCCCAGTCTGAGTTCTCATTCGAGATATACTAGGTCCTTGTTCCCTGTTAGGCAGATCCATCAAGGAAGCCATGGACTCACATTCACTTGCTTGGTCATCAATAATGAGTGGTTCCCTTCTGGGCGGGGGCATCATCGGGGTTATGACTGGAGTTTTAGGAGTAGTCATTCTGTCCCCATATAGAGGAAAAACTGGACCAATGGTTACTGGGATCGTCAGGGCTTCAGGATTTGGATTAATCTGAGCTATGGCATGTATGAGATCATTCCGCTGTCCTCTCAGGGCATCCCTTTCCTGCTCGTGTAATACTCGATTCATGGGGGGATCCTGTATCATTTGGGGTACTAGAGAAGGATATAAATTCGGAGCAGATGGGGTGGATAAAACTGATCTTTCCTCACCAAAGGGGTTGTAATTCGGGACCACGGGGTCGGGTCTACCAAATCCCTCTCCTCCTGCTCTTTTCTGTTCTATCCCTGTGGAATCGGCTTCACTAGTGCTTCTTCTTCCTGAAGGTCTCAATGGAGTAGTTAAGCTTTGAGATCTGGTGTCTTCATTATAAGGCGGGGGACCTTTCATAAATAAGTCCTCTAAAAATTCATCTTCCGATTCACCCAGGGGCATCATGTGTCGGGTTTTCTCAGTACATTTCTTCCCTCCCATCATTTCATTAGCTCCGAACATGGGGAATAACCCTTCTACCATCATATTTTGTCTCCACTGTTTTAATTTCTGCTCCTTGGTTTCTTTTACCATTTTTGGATACCATCGGGTCCTCCCTTGTCCATTCGGGGTCTGTCTCGCTCTAGAGCCTCGATCTCCCATTCCTCTAAAGCTTTATACTGAGTTAATCTAGGTCTGGGATGTAATTCATTCATTCGGGTCCTCAGGTTAAATAGGACTCTCCCGTTAAAAGTACCATCAATGGGAAAGGCTAAAACTCCATCCTCCGCAGTGTACTTTACCCAGTTCTCTAACTATACACAGGTATGATACCCTTTTTCTAACATCATGAAAGAGGCTGGAGTATCTGGCGGAGGAATGATCACGCCCTCCCTAGTTCGTACGGGTTTGTCAGTTTTAAAGAAATTCTTTATTTTGCTGGCAAATGACATTTTTCTCTTTCCTCTGTACATGTTGTGAGGTCTGCCTTTGCTCATCAACTCTTTATGACACCCTAGATTTCGTGGATCAGGCAGAAAATCAGGGTACCACATACACCGCTCGTAACAATCTATAAGCTCGGTGCGTAAAATTTTTACTTCGTTTGTGCTTCCAATGCTAGCGCGACTCCAATTTCTCAACAACCAATCAGTACAGAGGTTGCAAAGGTTCTTGACCAATGGGTGTGCGGCCTTTTCGCGAGACGCGTTCTCACGCTCAGGCACTCACCCCTCCCTTACAATTTCGGCTTCCCTACACACCCGCTGGTTTAACCAATACCAGCGCGGCACGGAGTGACGTCAGAGCAGCCCTTCGACTGACTCCCTCCTTCACAAGGTAACGGAAACCTTGTATTTTCTCTAAGGTGCTATTGTTAATTTTAGTCAACAACGTGTAACATTCGCCATTGTGTAGGAGTGTTCTAAAGAGAAAGTTCTTCTTTTACTGCAAGTAAACCACTTCTGTCTACTTTTCATACACTTCGGATAGACTTCTCTTGCCTACCCTCACGCAAGCATTAGAAAACCTGCTATTACCCAGTCTCATCCACTTCTTTCCGGGATATATACTAAGCCTGGGGTTCGTCAGCGTTTCCCTTTGCTATCATACAAGCTCCGATGACTCTATTACTCCCTTAGTGTGACCCTTACTAGGTGATATCAGACCAAGGTTTCTATCAGAAGTCCGTCACTGTCATTCATACAGTTTTCCGAAAAAGACCTAATTAGCGCTTCCAGTTCCACTTGAACCATGCACTAACCTTTCCTCCCTACAAATGACCTCAGAACGCGATGGATTCTACTCACCATCCGTTATACAATTCCCCGGGGATTTCAGACAACACTCAACAAGCACACACAATTGGTTAATAAAACATATAATAATTAGCAGTAATACATATATAAATCATTTAAAACAATTTTGAAATCGATTTCTTTTGCAATAAAATATTAAGTAACACAATCAATATTAAAAAACAATTTTAGCAGCACATTTATTTTTCACGGTTTCTTTTCTAACTATCTTATCTACCTATCTTACTAGTCCTAACCATTCCTCTGCTTACCAGAAATTACTGATAGAGCGCGCGGGTCACCCGGGTCACTTAGATTACCAAATTTTCCACGCACTGGGCCCTGGCGTGCATATGATGACAGCGTTTCGCAATGAACCGGGTGAAAAACCTCTATCACGCTACTATCAGTAATCGAGTGGGTGATTCTTACACCACTTACTATTCATGTACCCGACTTACCACAGGCACATTACTCCTGACGGATCAGGAGCTAGCAGTGGACAGGTGATAAGGGTTTTCCTAAAAGGGAGAAAATTCTAATTTACACATTTAATACCTTTAATATTACTTTAATGTATAATGACCACAGACACCTTGATGGTTTTAAGGGTTTTATATAGTATAAGTTTAGAACGAAAATGCCATTACAAGTAGGCAAATGCAAAGTAATACATCAATGATAAGTATCAGGACCAGACTGTAACTATGAAGTAAAGTGAGTATCATAGAGTAAAAGGGAACGCTATAGGGCATGAATCATAATGAACATTTACCTAATACAGTTTTAATCTAGGGCAAGGACGTGAGGACAACCTAATGTGTGACCTAATAATTTTATACTAATTCCTAAACCTATGCTATCTTTACTAACTTCACGGCAATCATACTAAGGGAAAGGGAATAAGTGGAACAAGCTAGATAAAGTCGGGTTTAACAATGTCCTATAGGAAGGGTAAAAGTGGAACATTTACTAATAATCAATTGCATAAAATTACATTCAAAGGAGATATGGAGAATATCACAGGCAAGATTGCTTTAATCAGAGGAGGAAAAGTTGAGGGTATAGTATAGACAGACACCTATGTCAATATTTACCTAGGTGAGAATGAGGACTAACCCTGGCCACGGGTCAGTTGGGAAAGAACGGGACAAGGACCCTCAAGGATTCAGGAAATACCAGAAGGTGAGCAGGTACAGCTCATGGACAGTCAGGACAGGATACCCCTCAGGTCTGGGTCAGGACTGGGTTCACCAAGGCACGACCAACCCCTCACAGTTTCGGATGCAACGCCAGCGTTACCCCCTCTTCTGCACAGAATTCGCCAATAACCCCGATTGGGTTTTCGAATCTCCCAGCAAAGTGCTTCGCTTAGCACTTAGGACTAATTTCCACCCCTTGGAGTTTGTGGAAAGTTTCAGGCAGAATGCTCCGCAGCACTCTGTATCAGGCACCTATAGAGTTCGTAGGGTCAGTGACCGGTCTGCTACTCGGACAAGTCGGACAATTTCTCTAAGCTAAGCTAGGCTATATATACAGTTTTAAGTCCCTAAGACCACCCATAAATGTTGCAAAATGACAAAGTCCCATCTTCTGATTGGTCAAGGGAGGTGGTTTAAGACATTTGTCACCACCTATGTTTCTATTACGTATTTCACGTGACATTACCCTCCCCCTAGCATCTGGGTTCCCAGGCATACGTGTGGGAAAGTACAATAGTGAAGTAAAGGTTTGAAACATTGTTGCATTTTCAGAGTAAAAATAGAAAGTCTTCAAGGGCAAAGGTGCGCCTGGAAAGGATAGTCCCCTTTTCAATGGCCAACTGGCCAGGTTCCATTGCTGCACGTCCCAGATCTTTAATCACGTGATGAGGGATACGTCAGCTTCAAAATGGATCCCATCCCCACGGCAAGGCCCTCATTTACGCGGTACATGAAAAGTAAGCGAAAACAAATTAACACAGAATAAAATGAATACACTGTACACCATGACCAACTACTCTTAATCCCTTATTTTATAATACTTATAGCATTAAGAGTTAGTGCAGAAAAGATGCATAGACAAAAGCGGCTTAAGATAGCATGAAGCATGATTAGTGACAAGCGGCCATTTTAACACCACTGCGCATGAGCGAACTTTTCCCTCCAGATTGCGAGTGCGTCACGTCACATGGGTATGACCGACGCATGCGCAGACTGAATTTCTGCAAAGCGGCCATTTTATTAATGTGCAAGCTTGATTATGATGAAAAACACATAGGCAAGCCTCCTAGGGACACCCGTGTGTTTGGGGAAATACAAATAAATGACAAACAATCGGAGTTAGTACAGTTATGATTTAAGGCGAGGTTCATGAAAGAGAGCAAGTCGCGTTACGTGCGAATCCTTGCTCCATCACCGCCACCCACCGGCGGCAGCCCCTTCCTTATCCCCGACGATACGGAGTCTGAACGACGTCGCTAGACGCCGATTCCGGTGCTGGTAGAACCTACAGGATCTATGTTGTCTCCTGAGTATTTTGATATTTCAGGCACTAGAGAGGACTGGGAAGAGTCTATGGACCCTTTGGAACACCAGTATGTTTCTGCAGAGCAGGTGGACTGGTATGGAGAACTTGAAGAACCTGTGGACTGGGCACTACCCTAGATACTGGCATGTTCTCTCCGCCAACTGTGTCTACGGAGTAGGGGGCATCTTATGCTATGGTGGTGAAGAGGGCAGCTGAGTTCCTTGGACTGGAGTTGCCCTCTGTACAGGTCAGGACTGATCTCCTGATCAAAGTGCTTCAGCATTGGGCTTCCACTTCAGAACCCCTATTGCTCTTCAATGAAGTACTTTCTGATGTCCTTCTAGGCACATAGTCCAAGCCTAGCACAAGGGCTCCTGTGAATAGGGCAATGGCACGCCACCATCGCCCGGCTCCTGGTGACCCAAATTCCTCAACCAAGACCCCAGCCCTGAAAGCTTGGTGGTGCAGGCTTCTACCTCCCAAGGATGGTTTCCTTCTGCCCCTCCAGAAAGGGAATCCAAGAGGCTACAATTGCTTGAGACAAAGATGTTTTCTTCCTCCAGCCCGGCATTCTGGTCAGTGAATACCGCATGCTTTTTGGGCCATTTTCCATTTCTCCAATTCCCTTTGGGACACGGTTGCACACGTGCTGCCAGAAGTCCCGGAGGAGGCCAGGGCTGTGCTTTCCCAGGCAGTTAAGGACGGGATTGATGCAGCAAAATTCACCATAAGGTATGGCCTTGACCTGACTGATTCACTGGGCTGAGCGATTTCATCGACGATGGCCTCTCGGCACCACGCCTGCCTTAGAACGTCCGTCGTCCCGGGCGATGTCCAAGCTAACTTGATGGACATGCCTTTTGATATGTCTTGTCGTTTGATATGTCCGGTCGTTTAGGAGAAGGCAGACTCGCACCTAAAGTGGTTTAAGGACTCTCGTGCTATGGCCACATCCTTGGGCCTCTCTCCTATACCTCATGGCCAGGGGTTTTCAGTCGCATCAGCCCTTTCCCAGCCACTGTCCTGTGCAGGCTTCCCAAGTTGTGTGGGGATATGGATGCAGTTCATTACGTCGTAGGATTGGAGGCTGAAAGTAGTCAGCCACCCTGCCCTCTGCAGCCACAGCCTCTAAGCACTTCTAGTCTGACTCCGAAAGACCGGCGAAAGACTGCGCCACTCCAGTGGGAGGAAGAATCCATCATCATCATCTTCCCCCCTGGGGGTGCATAACATCTGACAAGTGGGTCTAGCAGATCATTCAGGAGGGCTATTTTCTGTCTTTCCTTTCCTCCTCCTATCCCACCTCTTCATGAACTGTGGGTGGAAGATCATTTAAAATTGCTCCAAGAGGAAGTCACAGCTCTTCTGGCTAAGGGGGCAATAGAGAGGGTCCCGGTTTCAGTAGTAGGCAGTGGCTGCTATTCCTGCTACTTTCTGATTCCGAAGAACAACAAAGGGGTAAAGCCTATTTTAGATCTTCAGACCTTAAATCTCTTCCTCAAGAAGTTGAAGATGCTTACTTTGGCTCATGTCTTGTCTGCCCTAGGCCATGAAGACAGAATAGTAGCGTTGGATCTGCAGGATGCTTATTTTCACATACCCATTCTCCCAGGCCACAGGCGTTACCTGCGGTTCAAGGTAGGCCACAAGAACTTTCATTTTACAGTGCTCCCCTTTGGCCTTACCAACACTCATCGGGTGTTTACCAACGTGATGGCGGTGGTTGCAGCTCATATGTGCAGGTTAGGGGTTTCAGTCTTCCCCTACCTAGACGGCTGGCTCTTGAAGGTGTCCTCGCCCCAGGTTGTCGTCTCCCACCTTCAGACTACGGGGAACCTTCTGCATTTGCTGGGGTTATCTATAAACGTGCCAAATTCACACATGGCTTCTCAGATGCTCCCTTTCATTGGAGCTGTTCTAGACACAACGCAGTTTCAGGCTTATCCTCCCAAGCAGCGAGTCCAGGATATTCAGGTTATGATTCCAATGTTTCAGCCTCTATCCTGGATGACGGTGATACTGACTCTAAGGTTCCAAAGCCTCATGGCCTCCTGCATCCTGTTGGTAAAGCATGCCAAGTGGCGTAGGCGGGCTCTGCAGTGGGACCTGAAGTTCTAGTGGGCGCCGCATCAGGGAAATCTCACCGACTTGGCCCAGATCTCGGAGGGAACTGCAAGAGATCTGCAGTGGTGGTTGATGAACCGTGATTGGATGAACTGCAGACCCCTCCCCCCACCAGATCATAAAGTTGTGACAGATGCATCCCTTCTGGGATAGGGCGGTCATCTGGCAGAGGTGGAGATCGGGGATACTGATCTCCGGTGGAGTTGGGGCTCCACATCAGTTTGTTGAAGCTTTGAGCGATATGGTTGCCATTGACGGTATTTCTTCCCTCTTCCAAGGGGATGTTAGTGCAAGTGTTAATGGACAACACCACTACCATGTGGTACTGCAACAAGCATGGCGGGGTGGGGTCATGGACCTTGGTCGAGAGGCCCTGCTTTTCTAGATATGGCTGGAACAGCAGGGCATAACTCTTGTGATACAACACCTGGCAGGTTCTGCGAAGGCCAGGGCGGACTAACTCTACTGTCAATGCCTAGTGGATCACGAAGAAATCTCCAGTCACAGGTGGCGCATGGTCTCTTTCAATAGTGGGGACAACCTTGGTTAGATCGGCTCACCTCTGAAGAGAACGCGCAGTGTCCGCAATACTGCACGCTGGAGTCTCCAAGGCGGCTATTGCTCTTCAACGCTTTTCGCCATGAGTGGAGCTCCGGGTTGTTGTACGCCTTTCCGCCCATATCAATTATACCCAAGGTTCTGAAGAAAATCAGGAGCTAACCGGGCTCAAGCACTTCTTGTGGCTCCAGACTGGGTGAGGAAAGTCTGTCATCCAGAGCTTCTGAAAATGAGCATCGATCCTCCAGTCAGGCTGCCTCTTCGGGAGGATCTTTTGTCAAAGCAGCAGGGAAGGGTCTTCCACCTGAACCTGTCAAGTCCTCTCTTCCATGCGTGGAGATTGAGCAGCAGCAGTTCATAGCTTTTGACCTTCCTCCCAAAGTATGCAACATTATTTTGGCAGCCAGGCGGCCCGCCACTAAAACGGTGTACGCCTGCCATTGGCAAAAGTTTGTATCATAATGTACAGAAAGGTCTATTGACCCTCTTTCTGCTTCTTTCTCTACTGTTCTTCTGTTCATTCTTACCCTTGCCCAACAGGGCTTTGCTTTGGGTACTCAAGGGGGTGGTGATGGACGGAGCATCTGAATCAATCAAACACTCACAACCAGTCAAAAGATCTGGGTTTAATCCATCACCGTTCTTTAGCCCACTCTGCCACCCCAGTTCAGACATGGCTATATGCAAATCAGTCTGACCCTGTGCCTCATGGGAACAGTCCAGCCCGAACTGCCAATCCATGTCTTCCCTGGACCGGAAACAAGCTTCTGAGGACCGGTTTCCCGCATTCCAGCCGTCTTCAGCCAGGCTTGCTTGAATCCAGTGGCAAAGTGAGCAAGGGACTCACGTCTGAGCATACCCTGAAATACTTAAGGCGGCCAAAAGCGGTAAAAAAGGGGGTGGTGATGGACGGAGCATCTGAATCAATCAAACACTCGCACCCAGTTCCGGATCCAGCCTTACACCTGGGGAATTCAAAGGTAAGTAATCTGCAGCTAGATATTGTGGCTATCTGAAGATGCGTTACCCAAGGTAAGTAACTTGCTCTTCCAAAATAAGGTAGTCAGCAAATAGTGAAAAGAAGTTCTGACATTTGACCTCTTTCCCTGAACAGACAGCAAATAGATTTAAAGGCATCTTGACTGCTCATTCACTCTCTGAATGAACAGAACACCTGTTCCTTTCCAGCTCATGTTCACTTGCCAGAATGACCAGTCGGTCCTAAAAAATAGCTTGACCTGATAAAATCTGACTAGCCATAGCAAGTGGGCGAGTACATTTTTCGAGGCTCATCAATGGCTCAGGTCCGCTACCTGCTGGAGAAACATACCAAACCTAGGCATTCTTGAGAAACTAGTCCCCAGGGGCAGACCAAGATGGTGAACAGCGCATGGACCCCATGACACTATCACCCACAATGTCTTGCAAATCTCAAACTTTGTCTAAAATTGCCCATTTTCTTAGCATTTTTGTGGTATAAATGTCCGGAAACCACTATGGTCCACAAAATTTCTACCACACAGCATTCCCCACTTGTCCTGATAAAAACGCTACCCTACTTCGGTGACTGGGCCTTGCGCTTGTGATACAAATGGCGCCAAAACTCAGTATGAGAAGTCAGCAATAAGGTTAGTTCCAGTGTTTGTGCCCACGCTAGGCGGCCACACAGGGAAACCCACCATACCGACATATATCTGAAAACTAGACAACACGGGGAGTCCAGGGTGGTGCACCTTACTTGAATCCTATAACGTTTTCTTGCCTACAGTGCCGTGCCAAACCTCAAATTGCAAATTTTCTTTGCATTTCTGTGATGTAAACTTCTGAAATCAGCAGAAATCCCCAAAACGTACTACCTGCCAGTGTACCCACCCCGATTTAAAAGCATCCCACTTGTGTGGCTGGACATAGTGCCCTCAACAGACACAAATCAAACCAGGTTTAATTAGAATATTCCACGAGACTCCAATTGACCTTTGTTTGATGCTTGCCTGTGGCGTGCACTTGGCCCAGGCACACAAGTGAGGTAACATTTTTTTCAGGGGACGTGGGAGAACACTGGGTGGTAGGAATTTTGTTGATTCCGGAAGATTAAATCACAGAAATGCCAGGAAAATGTGCACTTTAAGTCAAAGTTTGAGGTTTTCTGTACATCGTGGTTAAGAAAATCTTTTTGGGATCATATCACACTAGACTCTCCTGGGTGTTCAGTTTTCAGAAATGGCTGGGTTTGGTAGGTTTCCCAGGGTGGCCGTTGATTCCCGGCCCAAAAAATGCAGCTACCTCTTGCCAAATCAGATCATTTTTGTGGCAAGGAATGTTGATGTCTCCGCCTTGTATTTTGGAGTCTTTCCTGTTGGGAGCACTAGGCCTACCCCATTCAAATGAGGTATTATTTTTAGCAGAAGCCTTAGGTGAATGCTGGTGGAAGGAAGTTTGAGGCCACCTGCAGATTCCAGAGCTTTCCATTTAAAAGAATGTGAGGATTTTTTTTATTTTATTTCTTAATCCTAGGTGTCTTGTTTTCAAAGGTTTGATAGGTTACCCCAGGTGCCAGCTAAACTAGAGCCCAAAATCCACAGCAACCCACTTTGCAGAAAATGGGTCCGCTTTGAGTGGAAAAATGTAATATGTCCATGTTGCGTTTTGGGTTGTTTCCTGTTGCGTGCACAACCCACACAAGTGAGGTACCATTTTTATCAGAAGACTTAGGGGAATGCTGGGTGGAAGAAAGTTTGAGGCTAACTGCAGATTCCAGAACTTTCTATCACAGAAATGTGAGAAAAATGTTATTTTTTAAAGCCAAAGTTTGAGATTGCAAAGGATTCTAGGTAAATCATTTTTGTTAGAGCCACGCAAGTCACCCCATCCTGGATTCCATAGGTATCTAGTTTTCAAAAATGTACAGGTTTGCTAGGTTTCCCTAGGTGCTGGCTGATCTAGGACCCAAAATTCCACAGCTACCCTGTTTGCAAAAAAACAGGTCAGTTTTCAGTGTAAAAATGTGATGTATCCATGTTCCGTTTTGAGCCATTTCCTGTCGCGGGCACGGAGGAGCAAGTGAATGCCGAAGCAGTGATGCGGGAGGCGCGGTGTAAGAGCGGGTCCCAGAGCGATGCAAGAGCGGAGCACAGAGCAGTGCACCAGACTAATCAGCGCAGAAGAAGCACACCGAAGCCTGTGGGGTGGCAAAGATAACACTGAAACCAGACAGAGTAGACTCGACACTGTAAACGGAAGGTGAGGGGTCGGTTAAAACAAAGCCAAATTCAGAAAATCAGGGAGATCGAAACTTAACCAATAAGGTATCGCAACTGATCAACAGCCGCCATCCTAGGTGGGAGGAGAAGAACCAACTAGCCCAGCCGCCTCCCGACGTCGGGGGAAACAAGGGCAGGGGAGGCGACACACGGTCGACGGGAGTAACGCTGCGAGGAGGCAAGTCCCTCCTGACCGAGGCTCGAAACTGGGGCGCATACCCAAACAAAGAGAGCAGAGCAGCGAGAAGCTGATAGCTAGCGCACCAGGACAGACGCGGAGGCGCATAACCAAAGGTGAGGAGCACGGAGAGTGGGGGGCAGCCGGAGACTCAACCTTGTATAAACAGAGGACAAGTGCAGAGAGCGTGAAGAGCAGCAGTGAGGGGGAAGATCGTGTGCCATAGAAAGCGGAGGGTACAATAAAGAACCCTGAGTGGTCGGGGAGAAAGCAAGCTGAGCGACCCACTGCAGGTCTACTAGCACTTCCAGAACCTCCGGCACCCCCTCCCTAAACCGCCACCAAAAACACCAACAACCACCGCAACCAGGAGGGGGGGTCCTCACAAGTGGAGAGATGCGCTCTCATAGCCAAAAAACTAAAACAAAGAGCAAAAAAGAGACCACACAGCCGTGCGAGTAAAAACAGAGTGGTGAGGCACAGAGAGCGAAGAGTGCCAGGCTCAGCACTTAAAGGAGAGAGAGGGGCCATAAAGCGCAGGAGCAACAGTGTATGTAGTGGACATGCAGCGGTCATAGAGTGCGGATCACACCAACACCAACAGAGTTAAGTGGTAACAGGCGAGCGCCGTATTAGCACCCGCTACCTCTAAACCTACCAAAAGTGGGGGGCAGAATCCCGCACAACAGCCAACATAGGGAACAGCTAGGGAGGTAACGATCTACAGAAGGAGGCACAGGGTGCAACGGGACCCACAAGAATCCTGGCTACACACAGACATAAAGGGCAAATCAGCCCACCAGCTGCCCTATCCGGCTTACCCAGCTTACAGGGCGTCCAGAAGGAATACTCCTGCCCCCGCAAGGGATAACACCCAGTAGATCTAACTGTGGAGAATAAACAGACACAACAAGACAATACGCAGGAACATAAAGGACTGGTTGCGGTGCCAAGAAGAGGGGGAAGATTTGAGACTCATCAGGCGAAAAGAGGGTTAACTAGCATGGCGGGAGCGAAGCAAGAATCCAACAGCAGCTAAAAAAGAACAAGGGGGAACCCACGCTTACAGATTCACCCATCAAGCAGAAACCAGATATGAACAGCACACTTGAGAAGATCCTAAAAAAGCTAGCAGGTGTTCACGATCTGGCGAAGTCCACAAAACAGACTACGGACCCAATCCAGCTAGAATTTGCAGCGGTAAGGCCATAACCAAGGCTACAGCAGCACTCCTGAAACAAACAGCGGAGTTGGAAAATCGAAATAGAAGGGGGAACATAAGAATCTTAGGCGTGCCAGAGGGAGAAGAAGATTAAGCAGGGTCCTGCCTGGCCTTCATTGGGGAGATGATACCCAAAATCACAAACCTCAAATTTGACCGGCCCTTCGAGCTGGACAGAGCCTATAGAGTCCCTGCTTTCTGGGCAGCAACAAAGACAGGGGCTCGCCCAATAATATGCAGGTCACTCTAAGGTCACACCACACTGAAGCCATCTTCAGCGTTGCAAGGAAAAACCTAAATATCGCGTGGAATGGTCAGAAGATAACCCTCTCACAGGACTACTCCAAGTCCACAGTCGACACCAGGAAAGGCTTTCTGGCCCTACGTGACAAGATGAGGAAAAAGAACATCCTGTTTTCATTCACCGGCCCAACAAAATTCCGGATAAATGACAGTGGGCGAACACATATCTTCGAGGACCCGAGAGTACTAAGCAGGTACCTGGAAGGGCCAACACAACAAGAGATGGAGACCTCCCAAGCATGCACTAGCAAAAGAAGAGCCTCACCGGAGTGTACGGTGGAGTGAGGGTGGCGTAGACCCTTCTATAGTAACGCTGGAACTGTTCTGTAATAATAACCGTATCTACCTCATAAACTTGGATAAACCAACTCTATATAGCCAGTGTAGAGTGAAACCTAGTAACGAATTGAAAGAGAAACCATACCTAGCTCAGACTTTAAGTAAAGTCGGCTTAACATACCTTCTACCTCAGGGCACTGCATGCCAAAGAAAACATAAGCTACAACAGGACACTGTACAACTCCGGAACCCAATCTCCAGGCACAAGGGGCGGCCTTCCTCTACGGACTGTATGAAGTCTTGCAACACCAACCAGCTGAAGCAGTCCCATACCCAGGGATGAACTCTCCATAAAAATAAGACGTGGAGACACCCAGAACAGGCAACCGTAGTAGCAAGCTGCAGTAACCAAAGACGATCTACATATCCTTTTTGCTTAACCTGTCGGGGGAGGTGGGAGAGGGCGGGAAAAGGTGGGGACTAACACGGGCTGTCATTTAATTTTAGCATACAAGGGACTACAAAGAGACTATATGCTCACAGTAAGGGAATACATGTCCCATCATACACCAAAATCTAGTGCACTGAACCCACGCCCACTGGAAGCAGACGAATAAAACCGGAAATGAAATGCGAGATTTAAATGTCATGTTTGTCGCAGCCCAGGAAGAAGAGGCTTTGACCTTGAAACGCGTTGGCAATGGAAATATTCATTGGAGCAGAAAAGCAGTCTGCATTGTAAAGCCAGATGACAGAAGGCTGTTGTGTGACCTCTCGTAGCTCTGGCACATTGTTTAAAAATAAATAAATGTATATATAATTACCTACTGGCGGTCGCCAGTAGGTAGTTATAGTTAGGATCTACTTTCCATAGGAAATCCGCAACATTCTATTGGGAATAACTTTGGCGCCGGTGGACGAATCTTTGCGAATTTCTCAAAGTAGGTGGCCTGCTCCGCTCCTTCCCTGAAAATGTGGGGGGTATTCGTCAAGCGGGGGCCGAGATAAAAGGGGGTCCCAAAACGTGTTTTCTGCATGTTAATTTCCATAGGGCGGTCGAACTCACTTTTAGCCCGAACGGCTAAATGGTATCCACCAAACTTGGCAAAATTGTAGGGACTGGTAGCCCGATGTGCCTTTGCTATGTCTCAAGATATGTGCTCCAGAGGATTTTGAGTAATTTAGGTAAAAAAAAATATGTATCTATAAGCGCGCACCGGGGAACGCAGCGGGCGCGACACGCGAGGTGCGCACGGAAAGCTGATTGGCTCTCCGGTGTCTGTAAACATTCGAAACAGTCCGGAGCGGCCGCCATCTTGTGTCTCGGTAGGATAGAGACACAAGAGGGGCCAAAAACAAAGGGGAAAATAACCAAAAGGGGGCAGGGTAGACCCCCCCTGACCCCCTAGGTTTGATGTGGGGGACATAAAAGGGCCCCGGCGCTGAAAAAAAAAAATTGATTTTCGCGGGGGGAGCGACCGGTACGCACCCCGGGACGCGTACCGAGGAGCGTACCGTGGAGAAAAAAGCATGAGTTTCCCAAAAAAGTTGCTTTTTTTATACATTAGAGGTAGTTCTAAAAAGAACTGTTGTTTTTATTCTTTTTGTTGTTTTATATTTTTTTTGTTTTTTTGAATTTTTTTTACTTTTTTGACTTTTCTGAACATTTTTTATTTTTTTTATTTTTTAATGAAAGAAACAAAAAACAGGGAATTCTAAAGGGCTCAACAGGAGCAACAAAAAAAAAGCGGAAAAAATTCATGTTTCCTTGGGCACTTGTGGTTATCCCAAGCACGGTTAATAAGTGTGATGCATTTCTCTCTTTAGCATATTGTTTGTCCACAAAAAATACAAACCATTTTAAAATTGGAAAACTTTGTTTGTATGGTGGAGCACATCTCCCTAAATTCCGGTCCCGATGGGGTGGAAACATTAGTTTGGGAGGTGCTGACAGAAGATTGGACAGGGTTTCTGGCCAGTTCCCTGACCTCTGCCCTAGCATAGTTATTTGGATGCTTTCGTTGCATATGTCTGATCATGGTGTGGTTGCCAAAGGACTATTTTTTGTTGGGATTCCCCCTTGACAGCTCCTGATGACATATTAAGCAGGTTGCCTTAGGCGCATTTACTTTTTTTATGTCGTTGGGGATTGAAAAAAACTGCCAGATGATGTGCTCTTTAGGTTTGTAGGTAATATTGTCCTCTCGGACGAATCTCCTCTCCTCCTCATCCTCCTCCTCTTCTTGATCTCCACCACTGTGAAGTTGTGGTGGTCCTTGTGGTGGTGGTGGTGGTGGTCCAGAAGATCCAGCAGCTGCAGCTAATGTAGCCATTTTCTACTGAAATAACTGCAGGCCTACCTCTCTCAAAGCACAAAGGTAGAATGAGGAAAAAAGGTGGGGTCTTTCATCATTTGGAAAAGAAAACTGTTCTGAACCAATGAAAAGTGTTATTTTTAGGTCACATGACCTGGCCTTACATCATTAGGAAACCAAAAGTGAAATGAACCAATAAAAAGTTTTATTTTCAGGTCACACGGCCCAACGCACTTACGCTACGCGCCCGTAGTCGCGCCCGGGGGCGGGTAGCGTAAGCGCGTCAGGACGTTGCACGATCGTATGCGCTCGCGTGCTCCCAGGTGCGCTTACGCAGTGCGTCATATGATGCATCACGTGGTTACGCGAAACATCACAATGTTGTTTTCGTACGTGAGAATAGCGCTAACGAGACGCTCACCGGTACGCGCCCCGGGGCGTGCCAAAGCACTGCGCTTACCCGTGTGTTCACCGGTACGCGCCCCGGGAGCGCTCCGGGGCAAAAAATAAAAAATAAATATTACATAATTATACAATATAAAATTCGTTATAACATTTTTTACTTTTCATACCTATAGAGAAATGCTATTAAAAACTATTGAAATTCACTGAAAAAACCATAGGTTTCACACCAGTTATAGTTAGGAATTAACATTTAAAAAACCTATTAAATTCACTGAAAAAACCATAGGTTTGACACCAGTTATAGTTAGCTGGAAATTTTACTGACATAAAACCATTGAAATTCCCACGTTATAGTTAGTTGGACTCACTATAACTTGCGCGTGTAATGCACTGCTGATGACATCACATATTACATCACTCATGACATGATCAGTGACATCACTCATGACATCACTGATGACACCATCCTTGTGACAGAGTGACAGACCTCCTTTCACTGTAAAGTAACCCTTGAAACACATATTCAAAAATAGAAACTAACATTTTCAAAAAAGTGGAGATATCCATACCAGTTACAACAACCAATTCAGTAATTCCACCATTTATATACACATCCACTCATTCACCAACAGTTCTATATAGTCACTCATACATATACTCACTCATCATATGTAGTGATACACCTATACATCCTGTAACACACCGACAGTCTTCCAAAAGTTGCTCACACACATACTCACACATGCAAATAAACTATTGAACATCCATTTATTTGCATATACAGCTATACACACACTACCACCTTACTTCTAAGGAAACTTACACATACTTACTCTCTTAAACAATCACTTATAGAAACACATACTTATTTAAACAAGAACTCTTTCAATCTCTCACTCTCACATATACTCACTTATATACATCAATACTCACATATACTAGATTAAAACATATGTAGTTACTGATAAAAACACTAGTGAGACAGTCATTCACTTACTAACACACACATATACACACTCATCCATCCTGCCGTCTTCCAAACACATAAACAGTGAGTCAGTCATTGATGCATCTATGTACTAAGTAATACCCCCACCAAACCATACAGACACTCATACTGATACTAAAAAAATCATCTAATAACCCATATACACACACATGTAGCTACTCACCAACCCATGCAGCCACTTATACACAAAGTGAAACACTGATACAAACATTTAAATATTTAAACAATACTCGCTAATATATGTATTCACTAAAATACATTTAATAAGCCAGTTAACCAATTTTTTTTTTTAAAACATCCATTAAGACACTTATGTAAACATTTATTCTTCCATCGACCTTTACATATACATATATAAAACATTTATTTTTCATAAAGAGACACATTCAATGGATGGTGTCATCAGTGATGTCATGAGTGATGTCACTGGCCATGTCATGAGTGATGTAATGTGTGATGTCCTCAGCAGTGCATTACACGCGCAAGTTTTAGTGAGTCCAACTAACTATAACGTGGGAATTTCAATGGTTCTATGTCAGTAAAATTTCCAGCTAACTATAACTGGTGTCAAACCTATGTTTTTTTCAGTGAATTTAATAGGTTTTTTGAATGCTAATTCCTAACTATAACTGGTGTGAAACCTATGGTTTTTTCAGTGAATATATATATATATATATATATATATATATATATATATATATACTTACTTCTTAAAGACTGTAGAGGTGTACTCAGGAGCAGTACAAAGCATAGAACGGTAACTAACAACTCCCAGGGAGACGGAACGGCGAACCTGACTTCGCACGTTTAGCATACAAGGGTTTTATGCAGAGGGGGAGGGAGGGAGGGGTGGGGGGTGAGGGGCGGCTCGCCTGTATTGTCTTTAATTCTTTTACCTATTCACTGTCTTCCACACAATTTTCACCCTCTTATCTACACATTTCCCTACAAGAAGCTACACCTTTACCAGAAAAAGAAAGAAAAACAGAAGAGCTAACTCTGGGACATACAAGGAGCAGACACCAGCACCACACCAGGGAATAAAACCTAGCGGGTGGAAGAGGAACGGAACAGACGTGAACTTGGGGACGCAAAATAGGTTTACCAGCGCTCCCCTATCTTAATAAATGACACCAACCAACAAGCTTAGCCTGGCCTGGGCCTCAACCACCCAGTCAAGAGGAAAAAAATACTTGACTACCTGGCCAAAAGTGAGGGGTATGTGGTCTTACTACAGGAGACTAAGCTATCTCTGGAGGATATCAAATTAGTTAAAGCCAACTGGATATCCCAGGTGGTGTGCTCACCGGCAGTAGAGAAGAAGCGTGGGATAATTACACTGTTAGCTAAGAACTCCAATTTAACAATAGAAACACACCAACACGACGAAGAAGGAAGAGTCCTGGTAACACATCTAAGAAAGGGGGAGGAGACCATTCATGTGGCCAACATTTACCGCCCTAACACGGACGACCCTGCATTCTGGGAGGAAGTATCACACAAGCTAGACTGCATTCCAAAGAGCGACCTTACTTTGGTCTTGGTGGACTTTAATATTGCCCTGGATCACATACTCGAATACACAGCCACTCCCAACCCTCAAGTGCTCATGCTACACTAAATAACACCTGCGTCAGATTCAACCTCAAAGACCCATGGTGGCACCCTGGTACTAGAGACTACACCTTCTACTCTAACCCGCACAACTCATACAGCAGGATAGATTACATACTAATCACAGGTCCCCCCACACACACAGACACACACACACACACACACACACACACACGCACACCCACACACCTAATAGAGCATACTGAAATAGCGCCTAGACTACCCTGACCACTCGTGCATCAGCCTAAAGCGGAGCGGATGCCACAACGAGACATTCCCCGAAGATGGCGCTTTAACAGCAACGTCTTGACCGACCCAGTAAATAAACCAAGATAGAGGAGGCCATAAAAGAATATCTTAGCCACTACGACCCACAAGAGACTGAACCCACTATATTATGGGACGCACTCAAAGCGACCGTCAGGGGCACAATAATCGGAATCAAGGCCAAAATTAACAAAAACGCAAACCGGCAACTGGCCCAGCTCGAGCAGGACATAAAGACTGGAAACTGCCCACGCCAAGGCCATACATAACACTAGCACCTTAGCAGACCTCACTAAGAAAAAATACGAGTACAAAAAAATACTGAGCGAGAGGGCCGTACTGTGGGTGAAAAAATACAAGGCCATCAACCTTTGCGAGGCACCAGTTCCGGATGGGTACACAGCTTTTTTTTACAAATCCTTTCTGGTGCACCTGAAACCCACCATGAAAAGGGTCTTCAACCACTGTGCGGAGAATGGATTGGGATCACAATCCATTTCTGAGGCAAACATAATCGTAATTCCAAAAGAAGGCAAGGATGCACAGCTACCCAAGAACTACAGGCCCATATCCTTAATTAATGTGGACTGCAAAATATATGCAAAAATCCTGGCAGCAAAACTTAACCCCGTACTGCCCAGGCTAATAAGCAACTCAGGGGTAGGCTTTCTAAAGACCTGCATGTCAAACGACAATGCCAGACTCCTATGACATATCCTGGAACACGCTACCAAACTAGCAAGTACCAAACTACCAACCAGCAGTGGCATTCACCTTAGATGCCGAGAAGGCGTTCGTCAGAGTGTCATTCTACCTTGGGGAAGCATACATACGAAAGGTACTGGCTCTGTACGGAGACCCCAGAGCATGCATTGTCGTTAATGGATCACTTTCCGACCCCCTCACACTACAACGCGGAACGAGACAGGGCTGTCCTTTGTCCCCCCGCTATTTCTGCTGGCCTTTGAACCCTTGATCAGAGATATCCAGGCTAAAGAGAAGGTATCAACGGCATGGACATTAAACTAGCCGCTTACGCGGACGACATCCTCATTGTGACAGAGCAGCCGAGTACCTCCATAGGGGCCCTGATAGAAACTATAGAAACATACTCAAACCATTCAAGATATAAACTAAACCGGGACAAGTCAGAATGCAAACCCCTCAACATCCACACCACTAGGGACTCCCTAGGGGGCCGGGTTTGACTAGGCAAACTGGGTTCATCAAATACCTAAGTATCCACTTCGGCAGCGACCTTAAGACCACACTAGATCAAAATGAGAAGCTAATGTTACAGAAAACAAAGGCTCTCTTGGAGGCCTGGCCTCCCAAATATATAACCTGGTGGGGCAGAATAGAAACAGTGAAGATGTTATCACCCCAATGATTAACTACCTGTTGAGCATGCTGAAACTTTTCCTCACTGACGACTTCCACCGCAAAATGGACAAGCTGATTAATAAATTCCTATGGCGAGGTAAAAGAGCGTGTAGAAGTATAAAAAAACTAAGGCTAGACAAAAAACTTGGAGGACTAAACCTAGCAGACTACAGAATCTTTCAAACCGCCTTCCTAGTAAAGTAGGGAGCCTACTGGATGTCGCCCCCTCAAGGGTACATGCCGGTGTGGCTATTAATCGAGCGAGCCATCCTACACAACCTGGACCCACTGGTACTACTAACAGCTAACAAAGACACACACGCCTCCAGCCCAATATTCAAAAATACAAAAGTTGCCCCATTTCAAATTAGACAAGAAAATGGAGAACAATGTAAGGAACTCGAAGTGGGAGTCTCTGTGGGCCAACAGCAAGATTAAATACAAGGGGAAATGCCTGTCTATGGAGGCGTGAAAGATGAAGGGCATCTCCTACCCAGCCCAACTGGCGGAGGAAGGCAACCCCACCACATTCGCCACACTTAAGGAGAGGCATAAACTACCAGACATCAAGTTCTATAATTTCTTAAGAATCAGAACTGCACTAACAAAAGCCAAGCTAGCACAACACCCCCATCAATTATACAATATATGGCGAAACTCAACAAAATAGGCCACCAAGTATCGCACCTATACAAACTACTACGCCCATCCTCCTCCAACATTAACGAATCGCCATCGAATTACTGGGCAAAACAACTAGGCACCCCACTAGGTGAACATGACCCAACTCTTCTCTGGACGTCCCCCTCACGTAACAAAATCTCCCCAGTACTATCCCAGACAAAATACTGGCTACTACATAAGACCTATTGGACCCCGGCTCGACAAGCGAAGCTAGGCCTCAGGGAAAACGACCTGTGCTGGAACTGTGGCAGCGAAAAGGGGGACCTAGCACATCTCATCTTCTACTGCCACAAAATCAAGGAGTTCTGGGGAAAAATGTTTGTTTTCATAAAAAAGGCGCAGGGGTGCACAATAAAACCAGTGTTCTCTACCCTTACAACCGCATTCATGACCTCGGGGCTAGCTTCACAGCACGACAAGGATCTGCTGAGCCTCCCATTGACCTCAGCAGTGAAATAGGCCCTGGCCAACTGGAAAGATACAGCTAAGGCGACATCCAAAGGCTGGCTCAATTGGGTGCCATACCTCAGGGGCGCAGATAGCTCCACACTGCAAAATTCACCCTGGCGACGAGCTACTAGAGTGATGTGGACATCGCTTGACTTGTACCTGGACCCCTATGAGCCACCGTGAGCGCATTTGAGCAGGGCGGCTGCCCACAAGCACTGACTAGGCCCATGACCAAATCACTCTTCTTGTACACTATCTCCTCTCTTTTTTCAATATTATTTTTCCTCCCCTTTTACCTACTCTTAATCTCTTAGCAAGAAACTGTAAAGGGGGCCAGCCTAGCATGTATATCATTTACCTGTAACCATGACAATAACAGCCAAGGTAGGCTGATACCCTGTAACTGTAAGCGATCTTACATGTCGATAAAAAGTTAATAAACTAATTTAAAATTAAAAAAAATAAATTAATGAATTGGTCTGGTCTCGGTACACAATGAAAAACCATTTTGCGGTGCAGCTCGGTTTTTAGCTCTGGGTACCCTGGGTTCTTGGAGAACCTACATACATACCCCCACAATCAAAAGGGACTAGCGAACTAAATTTACTTTGCTTTTGCAAATCGGTCATGGTGACAAAAAATTACAGATGAAAACATTGTCCTAAATGGCTGTTTTTTTCCCTCTCGTTTTCTATAATTATTTCAGCTGTTAGTTTCCTTTGGAAATCTTGAGGGGTGTACTTGCTGAATTTGGAATTTTTACAGTGATTTGCACCACAGACTGAAAGAAGGTTGAAAGCACAAAAAATTGGAAAAAGAAGCGCCCTTTTTGAAAAACGCCAAAACTGTGGTTAAAAAAATTGTTTTTTTCATTCAGCTCTGTATTTATTTTGAAATCTGGGAAGATGGTGACCTAAGCACATCAAATAGTTTATTGATGCCATTATGAAAAAAAACACACACTTTTACCTAGAGCACTAGGGGGGGGTGGGAAGGACGCAAATTTGGCTTGGATAACTTATGTTGACAAAGTTATGGAGGTCTAAGAGCGAACTACCCCAGAAAGCAAAAGAAAACTGCTTAGCACTTGGGACTGGGATGGCTAGCAGTGGAAAGTTGAAATACCTGCTGCTGCCTTGGAGTGCTACATCATACCCTCTACCACACACAGGTGGATAATATGCTTAAAAGGGTAAAATAAAAGGGCTTTAGTTTATAGTGGGATTGTCAAATAGCTCACTAAAGGACAAGTAAGGATATTAAGATTTATCTTTGAATTAATTTTTAGGTTTCGCTGGGGGACGGAGCCGTTAGGCTCCTCCTCCAGAGAAATCTATTGAGTACAGTAAGCACTATGGAACACGCCCCCCGTCCCATTCGCTAGCTCCATAAATGGATCCTAGCCATTGGACGAGGGGCCTGTCCATCAATGCCGGACCAGACACGGGGGCGTTCCCGAGATTCTTTGGCTTTTGCCGACGTCACGCGACGCCGGGAACGCCCCCGAGTCTCCTCCGGCCGGGCCGTGCTTGCTGCTGTCCTGCCTTGTGTCCCTCCTCCCGCCGTCCCCACGTTTCCCGCCTCCCTCCCGACGTCCGTGTCCTTTCCCGCCCCACTCGTCCTCTCCCGCCCGCCCCCCGAGAGTGCTTGCTGCTGTCCTGCCTTGTGTCCCTCCTCCCGCCGTCCCCACGTTTCCCGCCTCCCTCCCGACGTCCGTGTCCTTTCCCGCCCCCCTCGTCCTCTCCCGCCCGCCCCCCGAGAGCGGAGGAGGGAAGCCCGACTCGCCCAGCATGAGCCACGAGCCCTGTGGGAGGCACTAGGACCCAGGGCCGCATGAAGGACAACAGGTAACCATTATTTGAGCCACGAGCCCTGTGGGAGGCACTAGGACCCAGGGCCTGCTCGAGGGTTTCTTCAGCCGGCCGGCCAATCCTAGCGCGGCCGGCCGGAAGTGCCCACCCTCCCCCCCCCCCCCCCCCCCTCCCCCCGCCGCCCGGGGGAAGAAGGAAGACGGCGGCCCACAAGAAGTATGGCGGCCAGGCTCAGCCATCAGGACTCCATGGGAGGGGGAGAAGCCGCGCCTCCTCCCGGGCATCCTCCAGCAGCATTGGCGGCGGATCGGGGTGCGTGCTTGAGTTGCTGCCAGCCGAGAGCGGAGGAGGGAAGCCCGACTCGCCCAGCATGAGCCACGCGGTAAGCACACTAGTAAACAAGGGACCCTGACTGTCGTCCTTCAGTGTGGGTCACTCTGCCACCCCTCTCATGCACCTCAGCTGGCCTCACCACTCTGTTAGACAGTGATCGAATTCGGCCTGCAGGGATCCACCTTTTGTTGTACTTGCTGTAAGACCAGGCCTGGTTGGGTGCCTCCTCCTTTAAGGTCCCACTTTCTCAGCATGGGTCAGGTGTACCTCACCTACCCGTATATTAATGGCTAGCCCTATCATGTATCCCTGCAGCCTTTGGAGACACTTCAGACATTCAGCCTCATCTGTGTTCTCATCAGTTTGCGGAGCCTCCCTGGGTCCCTAGAAGATAATCAACTGGGTATACGACTTCTCTGATGACTTGACATTGCCTGCACCAGTGGTGGTATACAACGCACTGACAGGTTTCTTTAGGATTTAAGCAGCATGACATGGAGTGAATTTAGATTGCAGCCTCCATCTTAGGTCGTAACGCCACACCTCGCCACTCTTCCAAGCTCCAGGAATTGCTGCTTCTGATAGGACCTTCACAGGGTGTATTTTCTCATGTTGGTTAATAATACCTCCTAGGATTGTGTGGCTCTTTCTTCTGGGTAGACCACACATGATATTTACATCCTGGCTTTTTAACAGTGCTTCCATTGGTTGGGTCTTTGTCGGTGCTGGGTGTACTTCATACAACAGGTTCCATGTGAATTCAAGGTCAGCCTTAAAATTCTGACCACTTGTAAAGTAGTAGGTATGCATTGCCGTGTCTAGTCTCACCCTCTCTCCAACACATCATGTCTATTCCCAGTGGCGTCCACTGCACCATGTTTAAAGCAATACCATGCCTCCGTACTGCATTTTTATTCCTATAAAATAAATAAATACAAACTGCTGGTTAAAAACCTATCTGCTGCGACATAATAGAGTTTTTAGGAATTTTGATGTGTGTTGCTGAACATCCAGAAATAGTTGAGTCTCTGAAGCAGCCGCTGCAGGTAAGAGGGGGGAAGGGGGGTAGGGGAGGGATTTGGAGAGACGACCAAGAGGGAAAATTAATTATTTATTTAATTTCCCCTTGTAGTCCTCTCTCGAAATCCCCCCAGCTGGCTCCACTGCTCTTGCCTGCTGCGGCTGCTCTGGAGATGGTAGAATGTGTGAGGCCTGTGGTGTTATTCCTTCTCATTAAATTCCAGATTCCTTAATTGTCGCAATCAAACCACTCCTTCAAAATATAGCGTTTGTCTGCCCCCTTCAAATAGCAGACTTTCATAGAGGAGTGTTTGATGCCTAAATAAGACACAACTTGATATGCCTCTTCCTGTGGTGGAAACATGCTACTGCTATCTGCGGCCTCCTTCGGCGGAAGAAACAACTTGACTGTTCAACTACTATAATCAGCTCTGACACTAGGATGATGCTAGGGTGCACATTTGAGTTTTCGGGCCACTGGCTGTAAGATGTGGCTGTACCTGTTGGGTCAATCATTTTTCAACATGTTTAGAAAACTCTAAACAAGTGAACCACCTCAGTCCTGACCTTGTCAAAGGAGTAGGACCCGCACATTGCTGTTTCCTTGCACCACCCTTTGCTGGCGAAGTAATGTGTCCCAAACAGCTCTGTTAGTGCCTCTCAGGCCAGCCCAAGCGCCGCAACTGCTCCAGTACTGGGACCCACACACTGCTCTGCTGAGATACCCACTCCTGAGCTGCAATGCCTCTGCCTTTCCAGGACTCGGACCCGCACGTTGCTTTGCCAAGGTTTATTTGTGTGGTCGAGAGTTGTCCAATAATAACGCCCACGAAGAGCAGACAGGAGCCTCTCGAAACGCTGCTGTCCTGGCCTATCATCAAGTTGGGATGTCAGATGGACCAACAGCAGCAACCAGGGCAACAGAATCCACATCCAAAAGTAAACATGTAAGAAGACACGTGCACATAAGGAACACCTGCATATGAATAATACAAAGCCCCAATATATCTCCCTTTCTTAACAAAACAAGAGAGTGAGAATACATACACCATAAGATAAGAAATGTTCAAACCAAGCTGTAAAAACAAAAGCGATACAGTGAAAAAGGAGAATACACAGTATCACCTAATACAAATAATAATTGTATTTTACAGGCAACACAGTTATCCTTCTAGTACCATTGCCAGTGGAATCAGAAGTAGAAGAATTAGAAACATTGGTGTTAAGATCACTGATTCTTCAACCTCATCACTCGCTTCCTGGTAACTTGACTCTGTGTGAGTTTGAGATGAATTCATATAATTTACAGTGACACATTCAGGAATTTGAATATCAGGCTGATACATGGAATGTGTGGTAACACTGCCAGAAGTAAAGTCTTTTACCTCTACACCTACATCCCATGTAATACAACTACTTCTCTCACTATCATAAACAAGCGTCTTTTTCTCTGTTAACTCCTTCTGAATGGTTTGGTACTCACAACCGCTCCTTTTATTCAACATCCACAATTTTTAAGCAAAACAGCAGAACGTGTGACTCTTACAATTTGAGTAGGATGAGATGCTAAAACTTACAAGAGCAGGCGGCACAGATAACTTATCAGCAGTAATAATAAAAACAGCTATTCCCCTTGGAACAACTTGCTCCACCTGCTTTTTCAAACAAATTCTCATGAAAAGAGCTTCCGAGATTGCTGGAAGGGGCAGTCACTCGAATCTGGGGTACACCTCCTCCACCTCTGGCCAAGTTCGACCCCCCGCCCCACGTATGGAGCTCTCCCTTCATTGTTTACCTCCTCTCTTTCATCACTTCTCCCTTACCCTCCCTCTATTTCATGCTAGAGGCTTCATGCGAGCCTCAGCTGGTGAAACTCTGCTTCTGTGCCACCCCTGACCTCTGTGTGGGGCTCTTTGCATGTGTGTGGGGCTCTTTGCATGTGTGTGGGGCTCTTTGCGTGTGTGTGGGGCTCTTTGCGTGTGTGTGGGGCTCTTTGCGTGTGTGTGGGGCTCTTTGCGTGTGTGTGGGGCTCTTTGCGTGTGTGGGGCTCTTTGCGTGTGTGTGGGGCTCTTTGCGTGTGTGTGGGGCTCTTTGCGTGTGTGTGTGGGGGGGCTCTTGCGTGTGTGTGGGGGCTCTTGCGTATGTGTGTGGGGGGCTCTTGCGTGTGTGTGTGGGGGGCTCTTGCGTGTGTGTGTGGGGGGCTCTTGCGTGTGTGTGTGGGGGGCTCTTGCGTGTGTGTGGGGGGGCTCTTGCGTGTGTGTGGGGGGCTCTTGCGTGTGTGTGTGGGGGGCTCTGTGTGGTGTGTGTGGGGGGCTCTTGTGTGGTGTGTGGGGGGCTCTTGTGTGGTGTGTGGGGGGCTCTTGTGTGGTGTGTGTGGGGGGCTCTTGTGTGGTGTGTGGGGGGCTCTTGTGTGTGTGTGTGGGGTGCTCTTGTGTGGTGTGTGTGGGGGGCTCTTGTGTGTGTGTGTGGGGGGCTCTTGTGTGGGTGTGTGTGTGCAAATGCAATACGTCTTGCATTTGCGACAGAGTAAGCTATTGGCATTGTAAATGAGGATGCCATTTATTTATCTGTTTTCAAAACCAACACATAAATAAAAAGTTTGCCATTTACAATGCCAATGGCTCAAACTTTTCCGAAGGCGAAACCGTTGCATTGTAAATGCTTGTTTCCATGTGCTGCCAAACCAGTAGCGTCTGCAGCTAGTTATCATCAGAACTATTACTGAAGATCCAACCCCTCTGACATGGGAAAGACGGATTCATGATTGCTAGAGTTGTGGGATGACTGCAATTCCTTCATGCACGGGACATCTGACATAATTTTGGATCTGCATACCGTCAAGCTGACTTCCTTAAAGCACTGCATTCTTGCTCCCCCCCACCCCATTAATTTAAGAAACACTTTTAACCATTATTGGAAAAGTAAATATAGCCTGCTTACTTCTGTAAATCCCAAGAACCTAAAAACACATTTCTGAACAAACTTCTCAAGTTCCAAGATAATGGAATCCACTACCCAAAGATTTCCGATTCAATATTTACCAGCTACCATTCCAGAATTAAAAAATCTTCTTTTTAAGATGTACATTAAAGACTAACATTTCTTTTCTTCCCCTACAAGTTATCTGATGCCTTATCTTTATCTTTTTTCTGTAACTGTTCTATGTTATTTGTGAAGCTCTGTGTTGTCGTTGTGGCTAAGTCTCTGCTGTAAAGATGGTGATACTAAATAAAATGTTTAGGCTCAGACATATGCATAAAAATTGTATAAGCATGCGTGCATAAAACATCCATATAAGTAGCATTCTGATAGATACATCTGCCGTGTGGATTCCTCACCTTGTGAATATCCCCCTTGCGCCAGCAACATTCGGAAATTCTTTTCGTAGCCTCGCGCCGACGTGGATAGGACGTCACAGAGACACGGCTCCACTCGCGACTCCGCTGACGTCACCGACGCCTATAATAGGCCCACGCCGGCGTGATGACATCAGTTCCCTTTTTTCCGCGTCGTCGACGCTAACGGTTATCGGGAATCTCTGCAGCCAACTGGTACTTGGTTGCCATTTTGTTGCAAATTTCTGCTTCTCTGTATCCTGTCTCTTCGACGATGTCATCCAAGAAGACCGGCTTCAAGCCCTGCAGGGAGTGCGGTAAAATGATGTCTATTACCGACCCCCCATGATGACTGCATCTGGTGTTTGAGTTCCGACCATGATGTGGAGGATTGTTCTTCATGTCGGAAGATGAACCCGAAGGCCCTGAGGGAGAGAGAAGCCAAACTCCTGGTTGCGAAGGTGAAAGCTGGGAAGGAGAAGTTGTCGAGGTCTCGTTCTCGAAGGGCGAGGTCGAAGTCGAGATCTGGTTCTCAAGAGAGGTCGTCTTCGAAGTCGGCATCGGATCATGTTTCGAAGTCGAAGAAGAAACATAAGAGGAGGAGACATGAGTCCCGACGTCGGTCTGGTAAGGAGTCGGGCTTGAGGTCGAGGTCACCGAAGAAGATACGTTCGAAGGTGGTTACTCTCGAAGTCTCTGAGCCTGAAGGTGAGACCTCACCTTCGGAGTCGCATGGGCGGTCTCCCACTCCGGCTCCGGTACCTTCCCCGGCTCCGAATCAGTCTCCGGCGCCGTCCCCGGCCCGTGAAGAGGAAGAGGCTCGGGAGGTTGTGGATTCTGCGCCTGTTGAAGAGCCGAATCCGATCCCTCCTCAGGACCGGCCTGATGGTTTTCAGCCGCCCTTTCCTGCTCCAGGCCAGGACCCTTCAGCGTTTCTTAAAGCTATGTATGGCGTATTCTCAAGGGCGTGGTACCCCTCTGGTGCACCTTCGGGTCCCATGGGTCCTTTGGCTTTCAGCCTGGGAGTTCCTCACTCCTATCCTCCTGCTCCATTCATGCCTTACATGCCGGCTCCGACGCCGCATTGGCAATTTCCGGCTCCCCCGAAGTCGTCGACGCGGATTCCAGCGTCGCCCGCTCCAGATCGTCCTCGAGGGCATTCCTCTGTGCCATCGGATTCGATTCCGGCGCCGGTCCCGAATCCGTCGGAGACGCAGCTGGATCCGGCTGTGAGGCGTGTGAAGGAGAGGTCCAGAAGGGAAGCTCAACGCCTTTTGGAAGAGCAGAGGTACCTGGATTCACATTCAGATGTTGAGGAAGGGGAATTGGAGGAGAGCTGTTTTGAGGAGTTGGCGGATTCAGGAAGTCTTGATTTCTCTCCACAGTGGGAGTTGCCCTCAGGCTCTGGTGCTCCTTCTAAGGATATCCAACCTTACCATCTAGTTATGAGGAAGGCTGCTGAACTTCTTCAATTGACTTAGCCTACAGTGGAGTTTAAGTCCAATATCCTCACTGAGGTCTTGCATTCTCCGAATTCTGTGGTTGAGCCTTTGCTTCCATTTAATGATGCCTTGACAGATCCTATTATGGAGGTATGGAAGAAACCATTGTCGACTCCTGCGGTTTCTAAGAGTGTTGTGAGGAGGTACAGGGCTGCTCCTGAGGACCCGGCTTTTCTGTCTTCTCATCCTTCGCCAGAGAGCCTGGTCATTCATGCTGCCTGTTCTAAAAAGAGTCTTAGTGCCTTTCCTCAGGTTCCATGTGAAAAGGAGGCAAAGAAACAGGACCAGGTTGCAAAAAAGACCTTTTCATCGGCGAGCATGGCGTTGAAGTCAACTAATGCCACTTGTCTAATGGGAAGGTATGTGCATGCCCTGATGGATTCTTTGCGTGTCCGGGTTCCTAAAATTCCTGATGCCAACCGGAAGGATTTTGAGGAAGTGATTTCTGATACTTAGGCGGCGGCTCCCCAGGTTATTCGAAGTGGTCTGGACACTGTCGCCACAAGGAGGTCAGCCTGGTTGAAGTCATCGGACTTTTCGGCTGATGTTCAGGCGACTTTGCTGGATCTTCCTTTTGATGGTTCTGGTCTCTTTGGAAAGAAGGCGGATGCGGCTCTTGAGAGATTTAAGGATTGCAGAGCGACAGCTAAGTCTTTAGGTCTCCAGATCAGAGGCACTTCTTCCAACAGGAGGTTCAGGGGCTTTGGTCGCTCCTTTCGGAATTTCCGGCAAGGCCAACAGCAGCAGCAGCAACAGCAGCAAAATTCTATGTACAGATCGTACAGGGGAAAGCAAAGAGCGCGTCCTCGTGGACGTCAGCCCTCTTCCTCCTCCACCTCTTCCAACCCCCCTGCCACAGAAAAGCAGCCCTAGATCCGCTATTCAGGATCATGTGGGTCCGGTTGGGGGTCGGCTTACCCATTTTCTACAGGATTGGGAATCGGTTACAACAGATCTTTGGGTTCTCAATCTTGTAGAAAATGGGTATGCCCTTCCCTTTCAGGAATTCCCTCCTGTTTACCCTCCTGGTCAAGGCTTTTGCACCGAGGAACATCTGTCTCTTCTGCAGGAGGAGGTTCTAACTCTGTTACGAAAGGGTGCGATAGAGGTGGTCCCAGAGCAGGAAAGGGGTCAGGGATGCTACTCCCGGTATTTCCTGATCCCCAAAAAGGATGGCAGACTTCGTCCAATCCTGGATCTCAGGATCTTGAATCTCTATCTGAAGCAGGAGAAATTCAAGATGCTCACCCTTGTTCAGGTTCTTCAAGCGCTGATGGAAGGAGACTGGATGGGGTCGCTCAACTTGCAGGATGCGTATTTCCACATCCCTATCCTGAAGTCGCACAGGAAGTATCTCCGTTTTACGGTGGGATCGCAACACTACCAGTTTGCGGTCCTTCCGTTTGGTCTTACTACTGCGCCTCGAGTCTTCACCAAGGTGATGGCGGTGGTGGCAGCTCATCTCAGGAGGTCGGGGATACCTGTGTTCCCTTATTTGGACGACTGGCTGATAAAAGCGGAGTCGTCAGAGAAGGTGCTCCATCATCTGCAAGAGACAACTCAGTTGTTGTTCAGGTTGGGTTTTTCGATAAATGTACCCAAGTCTCACCTGGTGCCCTCCCAGCGCAACCTGTTCATAGGTGCCATACTGGACACTACTGTTTGTCGTGCATTCCCTCCTCCTCAAAGGATTCGTGACATTCAGGAAATGATTCCTTTATTTTAAAATGGAGCGGTCGTTCCAGTCCTGAAGGTCCTTCGCCTGCTCGGTCTGATGGCTTCTTGCATTCTGTTGGTCAACCATGCACGCTGGCACATGAGGGCACTCCATTGGTGTCTCCGCAGGCAGTGGTATCAGCACAACGGGGATCTCGGGGAGTCAGTGAAGATCTCCAGAGAAACTGCAGCGGATCTGTCTTGGTGGAGCGTGGAAGGCAATCTGTCGCAAGGAAAGCCTTTCCAACTACCTCCATCGGTGGCTACGGTGATAGCGGATGCATCCACTCTAGGGTGGGGTGCTCATCTGGGGGATCTGGAGGTCAAGGGTCTTTGGTCTCCAGAGGAAAGGTTGCTTCACATCAACCTTCTAGAGTTGCGGGCGATACGTTTGGCGCTCAAGGCCTTCCTCCCTTCCCTTCGCGGTCGGTCGATCCAAGTCCTGACGGACAATACGACCGCGATGTGGTACGTCAACAAGCAGGGAGGTGTGGGGTCGCAGTGTCTCTGCAGAGAGGCTCTGCGTCTCTAGTCCTGGGCTCAGGACCACCAGATTTGTCTGATGGCAAATCATCTGGCCGGAGTTCTGAACGTTCGTGCAGACAGTCTGTCGGCAATTCTCTGCCGACCACGAGTGGAGGCTTCACCCGGAGGAGGTTCGTCACGTCTTTCGGGCTTGGGGGACTCCTCGGGTGGACCTGTTTGCCACTCCGAGAATGCTCACTGCCCGTTATTCTGAAGCCTCCAGTATCCGATGCAAGGAGCCTTGGGGGACGCGTTTCAGTTAAGTTGGAGAAGTCAACTCCTTTACGCGTTTCCTCCCATACCTTTGATTCCTCGTGTTCTGAGGAAGATTCGCCAAGACCGGGCCCAAGTCATTTTGGTCGCCCCGGATTGGCCAAGAAGGGTGTGGTATACAGATCTACTCCACCTCTCCTCTCACCCGCCGCTCCGTCTCCCTCTCAGGGCAGACCTCCTCTCTCAAATGGAGGGGCAGGTTCTACATCCCCACCTCCAGACATTGCACCTTCATGCCTGGAGATTGAACGGGGCAACCTGATTTCCTATTCTCTCACGCCTGACGTGGTGGATGTCATCTTGTCAGCCAGGCGTGACTCCACTAAGACTGTCTATTCATGTAGATGGTCGAGATTTGTCGCTTGGTGTGGTGAAAATAATATTGACCCTTTAAGAGCAAGTTTGTCTGATGTTCTCCGGTTTGCTCTTTCTTTGGCGCAGCAAGGGCTTGCTGTTGCTACGGTTAAGGGCTACCTTTCGGCTCTCTCTGCTTTTATTTGTTTGCCTGACCAGCCCTCTCTTTTTAAGTCTCCTGTAGTTTTAAGGTTTTTGAAGGGTCTTGTAAACAAGTTCCCTCCTACACCTTTTATTGTGCCTCAGTGGGACTTGAATCTTGTCTTGACCTTTCTGATGGGTGCTCCCTTTGAGCCTCTTCATAAATGTCCTATGAGGCTTTTAACCTTTAAGGCAGTTTTCCTCGTTGCAATAACCTCGGCAAGGAGGGTGAGTGAGCTTCAAGCTCTTAGTTCCAAGCCCCCGTTCCTGACCATTCATGCTGATCGGATGGTTCTAAGGACCAGGGCTGCTTTTCTTCCTAAGGTGGTGACTCCTTACCACCTTGGTCAATCCATTACCCTCCCTACCTTTTATCCTCCCCCGCACCCTTCCAAGGAGGAGGAGAGGTTGCACCGTCTGGACCCCAAAAGGGCGGTGTCTTTTTATTTGGACAGGACTAAAGACTGTCGCTTGGATGACTAGCTCTTTGTTGGATTTGCTGGCTGCAAGAAGGGGAGAGCGGTCCACAAGAGAACCTTGTCAAGGTGGATTGTCCTGTGTATTAAGATCTGCTACTCTTTGGCCGGTAAGGATCCTCCAGAGGGTATTAGGGCTCATTCCACTAGAGCTAAGTCGTAAACCTCGGCTTTGGCTAGAGGTGTTCCTGTGGAGGACATTTGTAGGGCGGCAACTTGGTCTTCCCTCCACACTTTCGCGAAGCACTACTGCTTGGATACCGAAGTGAGGAGGGACGGTCACTTTGCGCACTCTGTCCTTCAGGATTTCCTGGTTTAGAAGAGTGGACACCCTCCTCCGGGAGTGGGGACTGCTGTGGGACTCTATTCACAAGGTGAGGAATCCACACGGCAGATGTATCTATCAGAAGAACAAGTTACTTACCTTCGGTAACGCTTTTTCTGGTAGATACTATATCTGCCTGTGGATTCCTCACTGACCCACCCGCCTCCCCGTTGTCCACTCTTCTTTACCAGGGTTACTGTATTATATTGTTAATATATTGGATTGTTAAGGAGTTGTTTTATTTGCATTCTTGCATTTGCTCCACACTGTGTTTTTCTCCTTGGCAATTGTTTTTTGTGTATACTGTGTATATTACTACTGTCATTGGTCCGTCCGTGTGCCTCGATGGCACGGAAAAAAGGGCGGAACTGATGTCATCACGCCAGCGTGGGCCTATTATAGGCGTCGGTGACGTCAGCGGAGTCGCGAGCGGAGCCGTGTCTCTGTGACGTCCTATCCACGTCGGCGCGAGGCTACGAAAAGAATTTCCGAATGTTGCTGGCGCAAGGGGGATATTCACAAGGTGAGGAATCCACAGGCAGATATAGTATCTACCAGAAAAAGCGTTACCGAAGGTAAGTAACTTGTTCATATAGCAGCAATACCCCCCAGCTCCCTGGTCACTATAAATGGAAGCGAGACTAACAAGTGTAATAGGTACACTGAGCATACATCGCAAGTCACTCTGACCTTACTAATGGGACTACCTGGATTGCACAAATTTATATAATTGTCAACCACAGATACTAGGGGATGCGGTTGCTTGTTGCAATTGTTGGTAAAAAGATGATTTTTGTTGGGTGATAGTAAAGTAACAAGCATTTTACCACAAAGCACGAGAACATTCAACAAATTGGCAGAAGCAAACGTGCGAAGTATCTGAGTACCACATACCTGTGAATATTAGTGAGAATTTGAAATATGCAAGACACATGATTGTTTAAGAATTTCATCTGTTCTAAATTTAATTTCAGGATCTCAGTACTCAGGAATTTTGTGCCTTCTCTGACGTTACCTTACAATGGCCTCAGCTGTAATTAGCTCAGTCCCCACCACGGCTTCCAGATTTGCTTTGCTTCAAGTGGACAGTGGCAGTGATTCCGACTCAGAATCTGGCAAATGCCAGTTGGGCCAGACGACAAGCAAGTCTCGTAATGCAGGAGCTAGTGGTACAAAGTCCAACGCCAATGAGAAGAAGAAAGAAAAGAGGAGAAAAAAGAAGGAGCAACAGCAGAGCGAGGCTAATGAGGTACATTTGACTATGCCATGGCTTTTTCACACTGCATTCAGGGGAGGTGTGGCTTTCATGTATTTTTTAGATGATTTGTGAGTTAAAGATTTTGTATAAACCCAACTTGTTCATACGACCCTAATTTTTGTATTGACAAACTATCATTCCGTTTTCGATGCATTCTGAGCATGTATTACTTGCAACAGTGTAATGCAACCCTAATGTAAGGCCATTCTAACTTACTCTGTAGAATTTTGTTGTTGATAACATTTTCAACTGTACTACAAACGTTAGTCATTTAAAAAAAAAATGTTTTATCACATGCTTATTTACAATCTGTAGATTATTTGACTGGAAATGTATTCTGACATAACATTATCTTCAGGACCTATAAACGGAGCTACTGGAAAAATGTGATAGTGGGCCTCTGCGTTTTCTGCTTAAGTGTGAATGCCCTGCACATGCTACATATTCCTCTCTCTAGTACAGATCATAGGAAAAATCAATGTAAAAATACGTTAATAAAAAGAAAATTGGCATGTGATGCATGTCGAATTCAGACACTGTAAATAGTCACTTATCGGTTGTTGATTACTTAATTCGATAAATTGAGACTGATCTAAAACAATCTTTTACTGAGAAAATATCACTGACCCCAGATGGTAGAAACAGGAATTACTTTTTTTTGCCTGACCTAATTTAAATATATTTCAAAAGGGAAAAAATAAAGATCACTGCCTTGTTATAGGTGTAAAGTGACCCCCTAGTACTGAAGAAATGCCTCAGACCTTACTATGGTTGTTAATGGCATGACATATGAAAACAAAGTAAACAACAAGGGTAATAACTGCCCTTTTTAGGTCTCGCCTAGCGTTGCAGCGCATGCGCTGCTCGCTCGGCGAGAGATATTGTGGATGAGTATATTTCAGAAGACTTGAAGCCCTGCCCATCCTTTTCAGTGGGTAGCATCAGCGTTTCTGCTAAATGCTGGCTTCCCATTGAAAAGGATGTTTTTTGTTGCCGCCCTTTCGCCTTTTCATCCGGACTGGATAGTCTGCTTCACGGCTGTCGTAAAGCAATTTCTTATCTCTAGCAATAAAGGATCCACCCCGGATGGGCTGGACGAAAAGGAGACCGGGCAGTAGCGTAATGAGGACAGTTTCTTAACACGCCACAAGGCATACCTCCATTCCCCCACCACCCTCATATCGTGGGCTGTGGGGAAGGGGGTTTTAGGGGGGAGACACAGCCCTACTGCCCTGATAAGGAGGGATGTGATGCCGCACACAATGCACGCGCTCTAATCCCATGGGGCCTTGTATGGCCGCCTCTGAGTGCGCTACACCTTAAGGCAGATATGAGCATGTGAAATGTCACCCTGGGGTTGACTCGCTTGTGTCCGGCACATTAACAACCTCTTTGCGTCCTCCCTACCCTGTGTTTTTGTGTTTTCGCTGGGGGGGTGCCTCATTTTGTGGCTGCCTTCCTGTCTCTTCGTTTAAGATTGTGTTTAAGGCTCCGGGTGGATTAGCGCGTGGTAAATTTCGCAATCAGCCGCGGTATTTACAGCCACAAGAATGGGGTCCTCAATCCGGGGTCATGGTAGGGATGGAAGGCACAGGACCACGAGTAAACTGGGGGACCCTGCACCCCCACTACACCCAGCGCAGATCCCCGCGCACAGCAGTGTGTTGTGCTCCTGCACGGGTCACGCACTGTACCTACCAAAACATTACATACTAACACTTCACACACCACATATCCGAGGCTCCCGGCCTGCTGGTGTCCTAACTCCTCACCCCTGGCCTTGTGACCCCACGCCCCCATTCCCTCCACTACACCCAGCCCGGATCCCCGAGCACACATCAGAGGCTCCTGTCCCTCTGATGTCCTAACGCCTCACCCCTGCCCTTGTGACCCCCTCAACTACACCCAGCGCGGATCCCCACGCACTGCAGTGTGTTGTGCTCTTGCTCGGGTCACGCAGTGTACCTAACAACTCATCACACGCCAACAATTGACACACCACACAGCGAAGGCTCCCAGTCTGACGTCTTAAAGACTGTCCGCTGCCCTCATGACCCCCCCCCCCCCCCCCCTCCCTCCCCCCGGCTCTTGGGGTATCCGCAGGTCTTGGCTTCCACCAACTTCTTGGAGTGTAAGAAAAACTTGGACAACTACAAAAATGTGTGGCAGAAAAATGCAGAAAACCTTTTTACATGCACCCAGGAAATACCATGTATCCAGATAAACTTTACTCACCAGCGCACGTCTCCCGCGCTACACCGCCCTAGAGGTAATGATAGTCCTGGTAATGAGTGAAGTTCGGGGTTCTGGTAATGAGTGAGGTTTGGGTGGGTGGCGTTCTGGTAATGAGTGAGGTTCAGGTGAGTTAGGGTCTGGTAATAATCGAGGTTCGACTGACTGAGCTTCTGCTAATGAGTGAGGTTCAAATAATGAACGAGATTTGGGTGAGTGAGGCTTTGGTAATGAATGAGGTTCTGATAAAGAGGGAGGTTCTGAGAATGAATGAGGTTTTGGTGAGTGAGGTTCGGGTGGGAGAGGTTTGGGTGAGTTAAGTTCTGATAATGAATGAGTTTTAGGTGAGCAAGGTTCTGCTAATAAATGAGGTTCTGGTAATGAGAGGTCCTCATGAGTGAGGTCTGGTAATGAATTAATGATGTTTGGGTGAGTGATGTTCCGGTGGGTGAGGTTCCGGTGGGTGAGGTTCAGATGATGAGTAGGGGTCAGGTGAGAGTGGTTCTGGTAATGAATTAGGTTGGGTTGAGTGGGGTTCTGGTAATGAATTAGGTTGGGGTGAGTGGGGTTCTGGTAATATGTGCGGTTCGGGTGAATGCGTTTCTGGAAATGTATGAGGTTCGGGTGACTGCGTTTCTGGTAAGGAATGAGGTTTGGGTGACTGCGTTTCTGGTAAGGAATGAGGTTCGGGTGAGTGCAGTTTTGGTAATGAATGCGGTTCAGGTGAGTAGATGTCTAGTTGTCAGACGAGGAAACTCCCACAATGCATCCCTTCATAGGTCACCACTGATGGCGTTGCAATCAATGTCCTTCCAGCCTTGCACCACAGACGAGTGGTAAAGAGGCCAACAGACCAAGTGCTCTACACGCATCTCCGGTCACCCACCCAATATCACAGCGCATCATTTTTACAGCTTCTGTGACATGAAATAATCCAAATTGTCACAACTGCTGCAGTGTGATGGTTTGACAGTAACAGTGTTACAGGCACTTGGAAGAACGGCCTCTTGTGAAATACCCTGGGGCTTGCTAATTATGTTTGTGACGAATTAAGTGCCATGGGCAGGGCTAGACTAGTGCAGGCAAAGAACATCCTTTAAACAAGCATTTGCTATGCTATACGTCTAGCATTTACGCGAGTTTGAGCTATTGACATTGCAAATAACAATGCCTTTTATATTTGTTTTTGTTTTAAAAACATAAATAAAAAGCATTGTCATTTACAATGCCAATTGCTTTAACTCTTGTAACTGCGAGACCTATTGCATTGCAAATGCTTGTTGTTTTGGATGCTGACAAACAGTGACAAGACTAAACATTTAATCCAGTCAACTTTAGTTAGTTTTAATCTCTAAGGGACCTTTTCATAGCACCACATACTTGTGGTTTCACATCAAAATGTGATTTAAGAAGTGGAATAGGTGTGATGTTCAAGCACTCTTCCAGTGTACTAAGAGCTCTAACCTTTGTGGAAGTTCAACCACCAACTACTGCTAACAAATAGCAAGTAGAGGAGCAGGCCTTGTGATGAAGTGTGCAACCTTGTGTGAGGGCCCAGCCTTTACTAGTTTCCAGGTCCAGTTCCCAAGTGTAGGAAAATGCTTACTGATACCAGGGTACAGCCTAGTGTTGTCTGTTGACTTGTTCTGTTTGGTTATTTTTCGCTCATTTTGTCAGTAATATTTATAGACTATAGAGATGGAAAACAAACCATCAAATTACCCCCTTCCTACTTTACATAAGGTTTTAAAACTAATCTTCAAAGTTGATTTTTCTCTTTGTCCTCTCTATGGGCCCGTATAAGCTCCTCATTCCTTTACAGTTTTGCAGAACAATACTTTATGTCCGATATAAATGTCTCTCTAGGAGTCACTGTAAGGTTCTAGGTGTCAGACTGTACAAAAATAGAAGTAAAATGCTTGGCATTGTAATTTGAGTGCCCGATTGAAATACCTGCTTTTTAGGTCTTATGCTAAAGACATTTTATGGACATTCAGAAAGCTGACCTAGGAATGTGTTCCGCCTATTGCTTACCATTGGCTTTGTGGATTGTAACACATTTTCTGGCTTTCTATTTCCTGGCTTTATGAGCTTAGGCTGTCCAGCTTGAGTTTGTCCCACGCATTGCCCAAAAACTTGTTCACTATTTTCTTCCACTAACTCTTTCTGTAAACAGGCCTTTCAATCTTGTTCTTATCTCGTCACATTTGCTGTGCATTCAAAGTTAAAATCTAAATGGCAAGTTCTCTCTTCCAAGGGAGCTTGGTGTTTACTTTTCGTTCTCTGATCTCAATTTAGAGAATTTGTGACAATCCTGCCTAGTATCCATGTAGAGGAGAGAGTGTAGGATGTGTTTTTGTTTTAGTTTTTGGAGAGTGTAGGATGTGTTTTTGTTTGTTTTTTCAGCACACAACTGTGCTGATGTTTCAGAATATACCTGAATTAGTAGAAATGAGGCTCGATTTTAGGTCTCTCCTATGCAGCGCGCGTGTGCTGCATAGGAGGGCCTTTAGCCGTTGCTCTGCTCATTTTCAAGCACACACTCGTGCTTGTGGCGGCATCCACCTTGCGGGAGCGCGCAGGGACGTGCCAAGAGCACAAGTGTAGTGCTTGGAAATGAGCAGACTGCCTCTCTCTACCTCTCAGACGTCCCTACTGCTGCAGCCTGCATGCCTTTTTTTTTTTAAAACTTTCAGCATGAGGCACCCTTGCTTATTTTCATTCCCTCCAATCCTCTCCCTCTGTCGCTCCTTTCCCTCAACCATCTCTTTTTTTTGCCCTGTCTTCCCTCAATTCAGTCTCCTCCCCTCTCTACCTTGCCCCTTCCACTTTTCCGCTGTCTTCAATCTTGCTTTTATGTTCTCCTGTATGTCCTCTTTGCAACCCCTTTCTGGAAGTCTTTCCCTTGGCCTCTTTTTAGGCTTCCTTTCGTTCTCATACGTTAGCTTCTAAATTCCCCACTTTTTTCCGTTTCTTTCCCACTTCTCTTCCTGCTCTCTCATATTGTCCTTCTCTTTATACTTTATTCTCTCTCCCTTTCTTATTCTCTTCTTGTGTTGAGGGTAGGGGGTTTGAGATCTAGGGGGATCTGGTCCGGCACTCATTATGAAAGGTAACTAGTTCTGGATTTGCAAAAATTACATCTGGGATGTGTCCAGAGATGTAGAGGAGCTCCCTAACAGATTTGTGGATTGCTGAATTCCTGAGAGATGGTTGGTCAACACCTACTGTAAGAGCCGCACATACTTGAGAAAGAAAGAGCCATTCTCTTCAGTACTCATTAAAAGGGTTTCTTGATTCTAAAGAAAAGTGGTCTCTGGTCAAAGGGTCCTGGACACATTTCAGAAATGAGATGGGGCTGATAAGGGTTTTATAAAAAGTAGGGCTTAGGGGCCATTGTAACCCTTTGATACATATATCACTGAGGCTGATACCCAGATGTGAGGTCATTCTCATGGCCTGTGTTTGGGGGTATGAGATTAGGAGACACTCTTACTGTGATAGACTGTTCTCTGAGAAGAACAGGATGAAGGAATGGAGAATTCAAAGTGGGCAACCCCTAGAAAACAAACTTTAAAGACAGCTGGCCTGATTTAGAGTTTGGAAGACCGGTTACTCCGTCATAAACAGGACTGGTATCCTGTCTGCCGTATTACAAGTGCAATTTTATCCAATAGCACTTGCAATATAGAGGACAGGTTATCAGTCATGTTTGTGATGGAGTAACCCATCTAAATCAGGCTCAGGGCACTAATCAACATTTGTGTCTGGAAAAGAATTATAAAAGGGCCGCTATCAACTCCCTAATTGTCAAACTGAACCTGCACATGCTATGCTATGCTATGCTATGGTGATTTGTATAGCGCACGGCTGCCCCAGCGAAGGGGCGTCCCGGCGCTGCGGAAGGACAGAATACAGATTACAGTGAGGTGGAGACGCTAAGGGTGAAGCTATTGTTGAAAAAGGTGTGTTTTAACAGCCTTTCTGAAGGCTAGGAGATCTTGTATCCCACGGATAGCTTCAGGAAGACTGTTCCATAACTTGGCCGCTAGGAAGCTAAAAGAGCGGCCGCCCATTCTGGCCAATCTGATGCGGGGAATGATCGCAAGATGCTGCCCCTCTGACCGGAGCGATCTCCTAGGGATGTACTCTGACAGGAGTGGGCGAAGCATTGGGGGGGAGGAAGTTTTAAGGATTTTGAAAGCGAGGCACAATGCTTTGAACTGGACCCTTTTGCCCACCGGGAGCCAGTGCAGTTTCTTCAGGGTTCCAGATACCGAGGAATGGCGCGGGAGACCCACCAGAGCCCTGGCAGCCGCATTCTGAACTCTTTGCAATCTAGTAATTTCAGCTAGATTAGCCCCCAATAAAAGGGAGCTGGCATAGTCCAGTCTGGAAAGGATGGTCGCCTGGACGATTAGTTGGCGAGTGCGGCAGTCAAAGAACTTCAGAATGGCCTGATGTTACGCAAGACGCCAAAGCATGTGGCGGCAACCTTTTTTGTGTGGTGCGTGAACTTTAGAGCAGAATCCACCCAAACTCCCAGGTTTTTGACACATTCCTTAGGCGTAGGGGATGGGCCTAGCGCATCCGGCCACCAGTTGTCACCCCAGGACGAAGTGTTTTTGCCCAGGAGGAGAATCTCCGTTTTCCCGGCGTTTAATTGAAGAAAATTCGCCGTCATCCAGTTGGTGATGTCAGTGAGTGTCTGTTTGAAATGTTGTGCCTCCAGACCACTGTTGTCCATAAGTGACACCACCAACTGGGTATCGTCTGCATAAGATACCAGGGCAAGTCCATTTCTTCTAGCCACCTCTGCCAGGGGGCGGACATATACATTGAACAGGGTAGGGCAAAGGGAAGAGCCTTGCGGCACTCCCTGTCCAATGTTATGTTCCTCAGAGATGTGTGGAGGGGTAGAGACTCTAAAAGACCTATTGAAAAGGAAGGCTCTAAACCATCCCAGAGCTGACCCTGTGATACCAATTTCCTCCAATCTCATCAGGAGGACCTCGTGTGACACCGTATCGAAGGCAGCACTAAGGTCCAACAGGACCAGTGCTGCCGTGCCTCCGGTGTCAAGGATGGTACGGAGGTCCTCTGAAACACTGAGCAAGGCGGTCTCGGTGCTATGACCAGCTCTAAACCCGTGTTGAGAGTCATCCAAGATGTTATTGGTGAGGAGGAAATCTGTCAGAATGTTATTGACGTGTGCCTCGATAATTTTGGCAGGCCAGGGAAGCAGGGAGATAGGTCTGAAATTCTCAGGGAGCGAGGGGTCTAGAGTGGGTTTTTTTAGAATGGGAGAAACCCAGGCCTGCTTCCACTTGGAGGGAACTTTAGCGGTCGAAAGGGACCGGTTGATGATATCTCGGGTGTGCTCAGTGATAGATTCATGGGCTTCACAGAAGGTATCCGGCTTAAGGGGATCTGCCGGGGAGCCCGATTTAATCTTTTTGCAGATTTTTTGGAAACTCTCTCGCTCAAGCGTGGGTAGAGAGGAGAGAGAGGGCCTAGTAGGATCAAAAATGGCCAATGGCTGCGGGCCTTTAGGAAAAGTGTCGTAGATTTTCATGATCTTGTTGGTAAAGAAGTTGGCCATATTATTACAGAGGTCAGGGGAGGTGATAGTGGTATTGACCGTTTTCTTTGCGGTAAGATCTTTCAAAATTTTGAATACAGCTTTCGAGGTGTTAGAGCTGTTGTTGATTTCCTTGGCATAATATGCCGCCCTTATTCTGCAGATCTTACGATGGTAGGTTTTTTGAAGCATGACATAGTCTAATTTTAGATTGGCATCATAGTTTTTCCGCCAACTCCTCTCTGCCTTTTTGCATTCTTATTTCAGGCTTGCTAATTCGGAGTTATACCAAGGGCTAGCTGTGTGGATGCGAGCCTTGGTGCATCTGGCCGGGATCAAGGTATCAAGTGCCTGAGTGATCCAAAGGCAGAACTGGTCATAGCTTACGTCTAAATCTTCGGTAGGGGGTGGAGGATTTAATGCCAGAAGATTGTGTAGGTCTTCAAGATGAAGCTTTCTCCATGGTCGTTTCTGGACTGAAGGGGTAGGTACCGCTACAGATCTCAAGGTGCACGGGATAGACAGAGTAACTAAATGTTGATCGGTCCAGGTCATAGGGATTGGCGTGCCTGCGGAACAACCAGTGATATTGGAGAAAATGGGGTCAAGGAGGTGACCCGCTCTGTGATGAAGCATGAAGAAGCCCAGCACAACCCAGGCTCTCATGCTGGGTGAGGAGACCTCACCCAGCAGAATCAAGACCACTCAGCCACGAGCACAAGCTTCTTCCTGACCCAAGATCAGCAGACCCAGTTAAGAGAAGGACACCGCTTGGAGGGAGTGACCGTATACCTGGAAGCAGTATGTGAGATTTTGCTCTGTCGGAATGGGGGCTGCAGAGAAGATTATACTGTCACACTGATTGGGTTGTCCGATTATGCTTACAGCCCCAAATGGCAGGTGGGGGTTGCATTGAAGCTTAAGGGCCGATGCCATAATTTAGCACTGTGGTGAAGATATGGCCGTTGTTCTGTGCAGCAGCAATGTTTTAAGACTTAGGCAAAATTGGCAATTGTCCAGGGCCCCCACCTTCAAAGGTGCCCACAGGGAAGGTGATCTTTTTCTCTCCTTCTCTCACATCTAGCGGTTTTATCTCAAGCAGGCTCCCTCTTTTTACCTACCTCTACTTCTCACTCATTCTCTCAGTACCCAGTGTCATTCTAAGAATTATTGAGGCCCCAGTAAAGCTGGTTTTGTATTCCCCTCCCCCCCCCCATTCCTGAAAGTTTAAATATAATTTTTTTTTTTACATAATGTGGGCTTGAATTAGCAGAACATTTGTAAAATGATTCAAAGCTGTTCCAAACAGAGAGCCCCAATGGCTATTGTGCCTGTCGCACCAAAAATCCTTAAGATTACACTGTTAAAACCCTGAGAAGGATGCCGCCTTGAGTGCATGGAAAGCTACCCCCATATACCAGGTGAGGGCATGATGATGTTTAAGAACCATCGCGCAGTGCTGTGACAGTTTAAGAGAGGGCTTTCACCTTATGCAATGTTGTCACCCAAAGAGGGATGCCGCCTCAAGTACCATCCAGGTCTCACTTCACAGACCAAAGATACCATAACACCGGAGGAGGTCTGTCGAGGTCCGGATCTTGAGATGGCCGCTACAAGACTGCCACTCATCACTTGCAACAGATGCAGCAGACCTCTGCCAAGCACTGTTGAAGGCTTGCAGGTCTTCTGTTTTATCTCAAGCGGAAGCTGATAAGACTGAACATAGAGTAGCAGAGAGCTTGGGCGAGAATCCTATCTGACTGAAGCTCAGAAGGCATTGGGCCTTTTGGACTTTGAATATCTATTGTGGGACTTCTAAGACTTGTATTATCTAGTGCACCTAGCCTGGTTATTGCCTCACATAAGTAGGGAATAACCCATGCCTATCGCTAGAAGAGCCGGACGCTAGTGTCTGCACAGACAGTGGTAAAATACAGACCTTATAAGAAAAATGTGTTATCATTTAGTGTGTACCTTATTTTGCTTTCTGTGTGTGCATAAATGCTTTTTTGAATAAAATGAGTATTTGTCTTAACATTAATTTATTGAAGTTGCCAGACTTTTGAGTTAGGAGCCTTTGTCCTCCTTGCTTCTACCTCCACCCAAGAAGCCTTGGACTGCTAGACTTGCACAAACCACAGAGAGCCAAGGACTGAAGGGCTACGTGGTGCAGTTGCTCAAACCAATAATAGGGCGGCCCTGGGACATCAACAGTAAATGGCCTCCATTCCCACAGTTGGGCCCACTAACTCCTGCTTGCCTCATGGTACGCTAAAAAAGATTTTGACAAACATATCTTCAGTTCTGAGTTTTTCGCACATATTTGTAATTAAAAAAAATCACTATTGTGTTTTAAATACAGTCATATGAAACCGTGGTTTTATTTTCTTTCATGTTATCACAGTTGTGTTCTTTTTTTGACCCCTTCATCTTATTCCTGTATTGTAGCTTAGAAATCTTGCTTTCAAAAAAATTCCTCCGAAATCAACCCAAGGAATCCAAGGTGCTCTGCCTGAGCAAGTGTTTCCCAATGTGGTGCAGAAACAGCCTCATGAAGACGATTGGCAACAGTGGCAGCAAAAAGATGAACAGGTGATTTTAAAGAAACCATGTTTTCATTGTTTGAGCTGTACATGGGTGTATATGGTATTTCTATTACGGAAACCTAGTGAAAAGGCATCACAACACTATACAGGGTCAAAGACTGACATAAAGTGATAAGAGAGGCAGCTTGGTTGTGTAGCGTTAGTGTATTGTGATGTCGTGTTTTTGAAGAGGTGAGTCTTCAACTCTTTCCTAAATTGTAGCAGAGATGGGATGATCCTGATGGATGTGATCCTGGCTACATAAATGGAAAAGGCTTGCTGCCTTGATTTTTCTTTTTTTACACTTCTTAGTCTGCAGTCTGATGGTATCTCGGCTGTGTATGCACTGAGAACGACCAAATACGGTGAGCTTGTCTGCAGGATAAGCAGGGGTGCTGGTCATGATTTGTAAATGATGCAGCTGGTTTTGAACATGATGTGGCTCAGCAAGGGAAACATAGCAAACACAACAAGATGATGGATTGAGTGCTGAAACGTTTCAACCACTCACCCCCAGTCACAGATCTGGGTTTAATCCATCGTTCTTTAAGTCACTGTGCCACCCAAGTTTGGACCAGCCATATGCAAATCAGTCTTCACCCTGTTCCTCATGGGAACAGTCCATCCCGAACTGCCAGGCCAGGTCCTCCCTGGACCGGATACAAGCATCCTGGGACCGGTTTCGGGTATTACCCTTATCAGCCTGGCTAGCTTGAATTCAATGGCACAGCAAGCAAGGGACCCACACCTGAGCATACCCTTGGCCTCTTAGGGCAAACACAGCAAGATGATGGAGTGAGTGCTGAAACTTTCCAACTACTCATCCCAGTCACATATTTGGGTTTAATCCATCTTTCTTTTGCTCACTATGCCACCCCAGTTTGGACCCAGTCATATGAAAATCAGTCTTGACCCTTTTCCTCATGTGCAATCTTATAGGCCATAAAGTAGGACATTATCACCAACCAGGTATAAGTGTTTGAACAGCAGTTTTGATGTTGCGCTGGAAGAAACTGTTGCTCTTTCTTTACAAGAGAGAGCTGGTATCAGCCTGTCTTTGTTTTTTTGGCAATTAGTTCCTTGAGGGTGAGGTTGGTGTCCATGGTGAATCCAAGTGATGTGGCTTTTGGGAAAAGTTGGGTCTGAAGCCATCAAGAATCATGTCATTTATCCAAGTTTATGTTTTTTATTTGTTCTTCTTGGCAAGTAACAGGAATTCTTTCTACATTGGGTTGAGCTTCAGGTAGGTGCTGGACATTCAGGTCTGGATGATGTGCAGGCAGTTTTTGATGGAAACTTCTAACTGCGCATTCCTTACCTTTAGAATATTTTCCCAGTAAGGCTGGATTTGGAAACATTTTAGCATTACCCCTGCCTGCCATCAGGTGGCACCGTGAGACTCTACCCTGACGTTGTTCTGCCGCAGGAATAAAGTGTAGAACCAATATAGATGCGACTTACGCACACTGTCGCCATTTTCTTACTGTGCCACCGGATGCAGATCCAGAACTGCCTCTTGTCTCTTTTGAGACTCGTTTACCTCAATTTTACAAAGTGTGCTAGGAAAATGTCACCCCCTAAGACAGCAGGGTTTACACCTTGTAATGACTGTTACAAACTAATGTGTGTGACCGATCAACATCAGGTGTGCCTGGGGTCGGGCCCCAACTGTAAGGCCTGCAATAACTGTGCAGTTTTGAATCCGAAGACCATTCAGAACCGCTTGACGAAGCTAATACGTTTGGAAGACTCTGTGGCTAGACTGGTCCAAGTCCAAAGGTTGGTCATGGTTCAGAATTAGGTCCAGAGACGGATTGTCATTCTAAATCTTCGGGTAAGTCAAAGTAAAAACATAAGATATCGAAGCAGAACTCTACCCCTCCCCCCACTCTCGTACACCTGAGAAGGCGCGAAGGCGTTTCCATGCCTCTCCATCACACTCCCGAAGCTAGTCGACTGTTCTAGGAAATGTGAAATATGGAATCATGGCAAAACAGTAGACGGCAGTTGAAAGCCTCACACAGCTATATGTGGTGAAAGAACACTGCAGGCCAAAATCTTGTGCTGATGAGAGAGAGGTGAAGAGTTCACCTGGAAGTAGAACCCTTACCTACAAGGTTGCGGTTAAAGGAAAACTTGTGTTTTGACAAGCTTTAGGGAATTTATGGAGTTAGCGCACAGACATGTATTCTGCTGTCCTAGTTAAACAAGAATGCAATTGAGGAAGGGAGGGAGAGGGCTGTCCAAGGTGTTTCATCGCACACCCGACTCACTTGGAAGATATGCTGCCCAGCCTCAATATTCCACCTCCGAGGGCCACTTCAGGACTCGCACGGTCATGAGGTTCGGGACCTCCGGAGCCTCTCCAGCAGTCACTGCCTCGTAGTAAGCTACAACGTCGTTGTTATCGCAGCCACCTTTCTCTTGTCCGTAGCTCCTGCCTCCTGTCAGCCTGCATGTGTTGTTCCGCCTCAGCCGCACTCTGCCACTTCATTCAGTGACCCACCTGCCTCTAGCTCAGTTAGGCCACTCCTAACCTATGGCCACGGACCTTTGCCTCCGATTCTTAGGCACCGTCATCGCTGAAATTCGTTTCTCTGGGACAAGTTGCACTCCTGCAGGGATGCACGATGAGCAGGTGCCCACACCGCCACCTCGCAGGCGACAAGCTGCTTCTGTCTAAATGGTGCTTTAAAGGCCACTCATGGCGGAGCTCCAGAGAGAGGCTGCTACTCCGCCCCCATCTTGTCCACCCCCCCCCCCCCCCATTATGTTTAGGGCTGCCCTGATGTTATCCCTTTCTGCCTATCTCTTTCAAAGCCCACCTAGTAGTTAAGATCAGGATTAGCCATAAAAACCAAATTCATGTGGTAAGGGTTGTAGTGTAGATCTCAATGCCACTCTTCAAAAGGGCTACTGCTCTATAGAAACCACATGCTTCTGTGCCTACGTTCGGAGCCACTTCAGCACCTACATTAGTCCTTCAGCATCTTTGTGTTCTTTAGGTTTAAAAAAAATATTTAGTCTTCTGACACCAATGAGTACAAACATTAGAATGTCCTTCCTCAAGATGTTAAAATTACACCTCTGAAATTACTCATTAAATGGCACATCTGGCTCTTTCAAATGCATATTTATTTTATTTATTTTTAGAGTTTTATATAGCGCGAACAAGATCTTTGCAGATATCAGAGCGCTTTACAACAAAGGGGGGAGTAAAAACAAGAGAGCAATTAACAAGCTTTTGAGCGACAGATAGTTGAGGTAGTAAATGGGTAGTAAAAATAAAGTAGATAAAAGAGAGAGCATACACAATCAGTTAAACAATAATACAAATAGTCAATCTGATAAACAAGTTTCTGATAGATACATCTGCCGTGTGGATTCCTCACCTTGTGAATATCCCCCTTGCGTCAGCAACGTTCGGAAATTTTCTTCGTAGCACGCCGTCGTGGGCGACGTCACAGGAGCACGGCATCGCGCGCGACTCCGTCTGACGTCACCGACCCCATATTAGGCCCACGCCGGCGTGATGACGTCAGTTCCCTTTTTTCCGCGTCTCCGACGCTAACGGTTTTCGGGATCTTCAGCGATACCTAGTATCTTTCTGACTAATATTTGTCACTATTTCTCTCTTGCGACTTTGTTCTTCTCCGGAGATGTCGTCGAGGAAAACAGGCTTTAAGCCATGTAGGTCTTGTGCCCGCATGATGTCTATCACTGACCCGCATAAGGATTGTTTGTGGTGTCTTGGATCGGGCCACGACGTCAAGAACTGCGAGTCCTGTTTCAAGATGAATCCGAAGGCGCTTCGGGAGCGTGAAGCAAAGTTGCTCTTGGCGAAGGTGAAAAAGGACACTGGGCGACTTTCGAGATCTACGTCACGGAGATCGAAGTCGAAGCAAAGGTCTCGGTCGAGGTCGAGATCGGCGTCGAGGTCCAGAGCGGGTTCGAGGTCTAGAGACGACTCGAGGTCCAAGGCGAAGTCGAAGTCCAGAGAAAGGTCTAGGTCTAGATCTAAGTCGGCTTCCGGGCATGCTTCGAGCTCTTCGAGGAGAAAACATAAGAGGAGGAAGCACAGTTCGAGACATCATTCGGGGAAGGATTCCTCTGACTCGAAGAGAAAGTCTCACAAACACCGTAAGGACTTTGTCTCTCCTTCACCTGCTTTGTCTAGAGTGGGTTCTCCGGCGCCGGAGCCAGACCCGGAGCCGGTTTCCTCGGACCATGAAGAAGAGGAGGTGACTCAAGAACCGGCTTCGGTGGAGACTCCTGTGAATCCAGAAGGTCAGGGTGAGGATGTGTCGGGTCGGCCTCCATTGCAACATCCGGTAGGTCCGTACCCTTCCTTCCCTGGTCCTGGGCAGGATCCCTCGCATTTTCTCAATGCGATGTTTGGAGTTTATTCTAGGGCGATGTACCCCGCTGGAGCGCCTGGTGGCCCCATGGGTCCGTTATCGTACAACCTGGGTATTCCTCAGTCGTATGCCCCTGCTCCATTTATGCCTTTCATGCCGGCGCCTATTTCACCTTGGCTCGGTACGGCTCCACCGAGGTCCTCGACTCCGCATGCGGCTTCGCCGACTCCGGATCGACCTCGCAGTCGAGATCGAGGTGCCACACCTGTTCTTGACTCTCGTCCTCCTGCTTCGGTTCCTCGAGCGACGTCGGAACCGGCTCCGTCGGAGTCGTTACCGGATCCGTCGACTTCGATTCGAATGGAGTGGTCGAGGCGAAGAGCTCAGCGTCTTCTCGAGCAAAAGGATGATGAGAGTTCAGATGTGGAGGAAGGCGAGCTTCCTGATCATGGTGATGACTTCGAAGAGCTTCGGGATGCTAGTGGTCTGGAACTCTCTCCCGAGTGGGGTCTGCCTTCGACTTCTGATGCACCATCAAGGGACGTGGCTCCTTATCACGTGGTTATTAGGAAGGCTGCTGAGCTTCTTAACTTAAAGCTGCCCACAGTGGAGTACAAGCCCAACATTCTCACGGAAGTCCTGCATTCTCCATCCTCAATTGTGGAGCCAACTTTGCCGTTTACTGATGCCTTGTCAGATCCAATTAAGGAAATTTGGAAGAGGCCGTTGTCTGCTCCTGCAGTTTCAAGGGTTATTGCAAGGCGCTATAGGGTGGCTCCTGATGACCCTGCATTTCTTTCTACGCATCCGTCTCCGGAAAGTCTTGTGGTTCAGGCGGCTTGTTCTAATAGGGCGGCAGGCTCCTTCCCTCAAGTGCCTGCTGACAAAGAGTCTAAGAAAGTGGATCAGGCTGCGAAGAAGACTTTCTCTTCTGGGAGCATGGCTCTAAAGTCGTCAAATGCCACTTGCCTTTTAGGTAGATATGTGCACGCGCTGATGGACTCAGTGAAGCAGTTGTCACCAAAACTTCCTGAGGAGGATAGAAAAAACTTTAATGAAGTCATCTCTGACACTCAGGCTGCGGCCCGCATGGTCATCCAAAGCGGCATGGACACTGTGGATTCAGTTGCCAGAATTATGGGCTCATCCATTGCAACTAGGAGAGCCGCATGGTTGAAGTCATCTGATTTCTCAGCGGATGTACAATCTACTTTGTTGGACTTACCCTTTGAAGGATCTGGCCTTTTTGGTAAGAAGGCAGATGTGGCCTTGGAAAGGTTTAAAGACAGCCGTGCCACTGCGAGATCGTTGGGTCTGCAGATGAGAGGGTCTGCAGCTAGAAAATTCAAGGGTTTTGGTAAATCTTCTTTTCGTCCCTTCAAGCAGGGCCAACAACAGCAGCAGCAGCAGAACCCTCTATATAAGTCCTATAGAGGTAGACAGAGGGGTCGTGGTCGTGGACGTCAAGTCTCCTCTTCCTCCACTTCCTCCAATAATGCCCAACCCCCACCCGCATCAGCAAAGCAGCCCTAGATCCACCATTCTGGATCATGTAGGGCCAGTAGGGGGTCGGCTTACTCACTTTCTACGAGATTGGGAATCGGTTACATCAGATCTTTGGGTTCTCAATCTCGTAGAGAATGGGTATGCACTTCCTTTTCAGGAGTTCCCTCCCAATTACCCTCCTTGCCAAGGTTATTGCTCGGAGGACCACCTGCTTCTCCTGCAGGAGGAAGTCCTGGCTCTGTTTCGAAAGGGAGCGATAGAGGTGGTTCCAGAGCAGGAGAGGGGTCAGGGGTGCTACTCCCGGTATTTCTTGATTCCCAAGAAGGATGGCAGGCTTCGGCCTATCCTGGATCTCAGGATTTTGAACCTCTATCTCAAACAGGAGAAGTTCAAAATGCTCACCCTTGCTCAGGTTCTTCTGGCGCTGATGGAAGAAGACTGGATGGTGTCGATCGACTTGCAGGATGCGTATTTTCACATCCCAATCCTGAAGTCGCACAGGAAGTATCTCCGTTTTACGGTGGGATCGCAGCACTATCAGTTTGCGGTCCTCCCGTTTGGACTTACTACTGCGCCTCGAGTTTTCACCAAGGTGATGGCAGTGGTGGCGGCGCATCTCAGGAGGTCAGGGATTCCTGTATTCCCTTATCTAGACGACTGGCTGATCAAAGCAGAGTCTCCGGAGATGGTGCTCCATCATCTGCAGGAGACAACTCAGTTGTTACACAGGTTGGGTTTTTCGATAAACGTACCCAAATCTCACCTGGTGCCCTCCCAGCGCAACCTGTTCATAGGTGCGGTACTGGACACTTCTGTATGTCGTGCATTCCCTCCACCTCAAAGGATTCGCGACATACAGGAAATGATTCCTTTGTTTTACCCTGGAGCGGTCGTTCCAGTCCTGAAGGTCCTTCGTCTGCTCGGTCTGATGGCTTCTTGCATTCTGTTGGTCAGTCATGCACGCTGGCACATGAGGGCGCTCCAGTGGTGCCTCCGCAGGCAGTGGTATCAGCACAACGGAGATCTCAGGGAGTCTGTGAGGATCTCCAGAGAAACTGCAGCGGACCTGTCCTGGTGGGGCGTGGAGGGCAATCTGTCACAGGGAAAGCCTTTTCAGCTACCTCCATCAGTGGCCACAGTGATATCGGATGCATCCACTCTCGGGTGGGGTGCTCATCTGGGAGACCTGGAGGTCAAGGGTCTTTGGTCTCCGGAAGAAAGGTTGTTTCACATCAACCTTCTGGAATTGAGGGCAATACGTTTGGCGCTCAAGGCCTTCCTCCCTTCCCTTCGCGGTCGTTCGGTCCAGGTCCTAACGGACAACACGACTGCGATGTGGTACATCAACAAGCAGGGAGGAGTAGGGTCTCAGTGTCTCTGCAGAGAGGCTCTGCGTCTCTGGTCCTGGGTTCAGGACCATCAGATTTGTCTGGTGGCAAATCATCTGGCCGGGGTTCTGAACGTGCGTGCGGACAGTCTGTCGGCAGTTTTCTGCCGACCACGAGTGGAGGCTTCACCCGGAGGTTGTTCGCGACATCTTTCGGATGTGGGGGACTCCTCGGGTGGATCTTTTCGCCACTCGCGAGAATGCTCACTGCCCCTCATTCTGCAGTCTCCAGTATCCGATGCAAGGAGCATTGGGGGACGCGTTTCAGTTGAGTTGGGGAGATCGACTCCTTTACGCGTTTCCCCCCATACCCTTGATTCCTCGGGTTCTGAGGAAGATTCGTCAAGACCGGGCCCAAGTCATTTTGGTCGCCCCGGATTGGCCGAGAAGGGTGTGGTATTCGGACCTACTCCACCTATCCTCTCACCAGCCGCTCCGTCTCCCTCACAGGGCAGACCTCCTCTCTCAGTTGGAGGGGCAGGTTCTACACCCCCACCTCCAGACATTACACCTTCATGCCTGGAGATTGAACGGGGCAACTTGAGTTCTTTTTCTCTCCCACACGAGGTGGTGGATGTCATTCTCTCTGCCAGGCGTGACACCACTAAGTCCATTTACTCCTATAGGTGGACAAAATTTGTTTCTTGGTGCAGGGAGAGGGATATTGACCCTTTGAGGGCTCATTTGTCTAATATTTTACAGTTTGCCCTTTATCTGGCGCGGCAAGGTTTGGCTGTGTCCACGGTCAAGGGCTATCTTTCGGCCTTATCGGCGTTTCTATGTTTGCCGGATCAGCCTTCTCTCTTTAAGTCTCCGGTGGTTGTGAGATTCTTGAGGGGTCTTGTGAATATGTTTCCTCCTACCCCTTTTATTATTCCTCATTGGGATTTGAATCTTGTGCTGACCTTTTTAATGGGTTCTCCCTTTGAACCCTTGCACAAGTGTCCATTGAGGCTTCTCTCTTTTAAAACTATTTTCCTCGTTGCAATCACCTCGGCAAGGAGGGTAAGTGAGCTTCAAGCTCTAAGTTCCAAACCCCCGTTCCTGACCATTCATGCAGAAAGGATGGTTCTTAGGACCAGGGCTGCTTTTCTGCCTAAGGTGGTGACTCCTTTCCATCTTGGGCAGTCCATTACCCTTCCTACCTTCTATCCTCCCCCTCACCCGTCTAAGGAGGAAGAGAGACTGCATCGCCTGGACCCTAAGCGGGCGGTGTCCTTCTATCTGGACAGGACTAAGGACTTCCGGATGGACGACCAGCTGTTTGTTGGCTTTGCTGGCTGCAAGAAGGGCAGAGCGGTGCACAAGCGCACTCTTTCCAGATGGATAATCCTGTGCATCAAGATCTGCTACTCCCTTGCGGGTAAGGACCCTCCTGAGGGTATTAGAGCTCATTCAACTAGAGCAAAGTCTGCAACATCTGCTTTGTCTAGGGGTGTGCCTGTTGAGGATATTTGCAGGGCCGCGACTTGGGCCTCCCTCCACACTTTCGCGAAGCATTACTGCTTAGATACCGAGGTGAGGAGGGATGGCCACTTCGCGCGTTCTGTCCTCCAAGACTTCCTGGTGTAGCAGAGTAGACACCCTCCTCCGGGAGTGGGGACTGCTGTGGGAATCTATTCACAAGGTGAGGAATCCACACGGCAGATGTATCTATCAGAAGAACAAGTTACTTACCTTCGGTAACGCTTTTTCTGGTAGATACTATATCTGCCTGTGGATTCCTCACTGACCCACCCGCCTCCCCGTTTGTCTACTCTGCTATACCTGGTCTTTCTGTATATATGATTGTAATACTGTTGTATTGATTTGGTTCTATTTGTACTGTGTACATTGTATATTTGCTATCGTTGGTCCGTCCGTGTGCCTCGAAGGCACGGAAAAAAGGGCGGAACTGACGTCATCACGCCGGCGTGGGCCTAATATGGGGTCGGTGACGTCAGACGGAGTCGCGCGCGATGCCGTGCTCCTGTGACGTCGCCCACGACGGCGTGCTACGAAGAAAATTTCCGAACGTTGCTGACGCAAGGGGGATATTCACAAGGTGAGGAATCCACAGGCAGATATAGTATCTACCAGAAAAAGCGTTACCGAAGGTAAGTAACTTGTTCATTACAAATAGTCAGGAGTCTCAAAGTTCCAAAGTTAGGTACATGTTCAGGTGAATTTAGCCATGAGGATAGTTTTCACTTCTTTCTTAAAGAGTGTGGTGGAGGTGATAAGTCTGGTTTCTGGAGGGCGTGAATTCCAGATCCTGGGTGCCATTCCTGAGGAGCGCTTGTATGTTTTTTCCTTCCGGGATCTACGAGGTTTCAGAAGGAGATTCTTTGAACTTCTAGTGGATCTTGAGCCATCAGAAATTGACAGCTTCTGTTTCCTTGGCCTTAGAGCCAGGTTGCCCTGTTTGTGTTCCATTTGTGCTCTATAAATCTTAGTAATAGTAATTCCATAAAAGGCAACACAATCTCACGGTGACTGGAAAGACTGTTGTGAGGGCATCACAAGGAACAAAAACCACTCCGAGGTTTGGAGGCTGGCCCAACCCAGCTGCCAATGAGAATCTGGTCTTTCACCTGAAGTTTAGTAGGGTGAGCGTTCTTCATCACTGCCTGCCCCATGGAGGCCTCTACTTGCATTTCCTCTGCTCAGAGTGATCAGAACCTGGTTGGTCTCCATCTTCCTCCTCGACCCCCGACATTGTGTGTGGTTTCATGACAAGTTGAGTTCCGATTTTGAATCATTTGAATCATTGTTCTAGACCTTACATTTCAAGACTTCGTGCTGGTTAAAATGGCAACCCTCTGTAACATCATTTGACTTGAATCTTTTGGGTAGCAGTGACACTTGGAACTGCTCAATGTGACCCTGACTCATGTTGTTGATCCAGCACCATTAGTTTTTTACTGAGACTGGTCGACATTAAAGGTAAAGGAACCTGGACTTTTGACTACTGCCATTGTGAGTGAGCGGAAACTGACTAAATATTTTCTGTCTGTCCCCATCTTAAAATCTAAAGAACCAGTTGGGCCCTTAACTGGCCACTGGACACCAATGACCTGGACTCCTAGATAGGGACCTAGTAATTGGAAGCTGCAAGGTGAGGTCACACTCATACATGGTGAAGAACTATGCAAAGATATCTCAAAATCATTTAATGAATTACAAAAGTGGTCGATGTGAGGAAGTGTTACCTGGAGTTGTTCACATCTTCTAGGATTTTTCTTTGAGGTGTGGGTGATTCTTTTATCTTAAAGTACATAATTAGAGGAGGAAATGGCAAACCTGTTTTGCTTTTGACCAACAGGCAGCCAGTCCTTTTTTCCCTTTTTAGGAATCTGATGAGTGTGGATTGGGCAAGTTAACGATCCATTTGGCATTGATTTTATTGATTGTGATACTACTTTAATTAGTGCTAAAATGTTGAGTGCGCTTGTTAGCAGGATTTTACAGCGAGAGTATTCCAGTAGAACTAGGGTTTTCTAAGGAATGTGATTTAAGAGGAGAAAGGTTGGGCCTGTGGGGTGGCCACCTACTTGGCATAAACATACCGAACGTTTGATGGCTGCTGCTTTGAACAAATGGGAATTGCATATTGGTCTGACTGCAGCAGTGCGGATGAGGCTTGAGGGGGAGGGCTTTGTGATGGAGACAGAGAATGTGGAGAATTTCTTCATCAGGGAGGTAAGGCCTCTTTCCTGGGGCTGGATCGTTTTTTGCGGGTTATCCTGAATTGTGGGGAACAGGACATGGAGCTAATAACCTCTCATATGGTGGGATGTTGGTGTCAGACTGCCATTTAGGAGTTAGCAATGCAGATCTTCCAGAACTATGCATTTGGTCTGTTGTATTGAGGGAGAATTGGAAATTAAATGTTGGATGATAATGTTGCAGGGTAATGGTAGAGAAGGTGGGTGAGGAGATCTGAATATGGCGACCTTATAATGTAGTTAAGGATTGTGGGCGCGAAGGGTGGTTACATCCATTTTATAGCAGGTAAACCCTTTTGCTTGATAAGAGTTCAGGACAGATGAGGTACCCTGGAGCAAGGACTTAGATGCCATTTTGACCCAGACAGTAAATCCATAAGGCTCTGTCATAGATTGGGCGGGAATGGATGCACATAAATTAGGGCAGTGTCCTCCTGGGCTTAATATTTCTTACCTTTAGCTATGAGCACGAGTATCCTAGCTCTAACTGTGCAGTCTAAAACTTGATTATCTCTGTGCATATTGTCTTCTCTCCGCAGCAGGATATGCTTGCTGCTGGTGTTTTTCGGAGTAGCTTATTTGTTGACTCATTTGGAGTATCCTACACCTATTTGATTTTCATACACTAAATAAAAAAAGTGTATCGAGTCAGTGATGTCTTGCCTGTTTTCGTTTTGGCATAAGTCTGAAATTTTGCTTAAAAAAAAGAAAAATAACTGAAGAAACCAAAAGTAAAAGTTACATTATAGTTGGATGTTGAAATAAGATAAAAACGTAAGGTTTAAAGACCAGAATAACTGCTGGAATATGCCAGTTTTAGTTTACTGAGCTAACTGTAACTTTGGCCCTCCATGCATTGCTTATTACCTCATATATTGCATCACTCATGACATGTTTAGTAACGTCACTGATGACACAATGGTCATATGCAGCATGAAGTTAGTGAGTTCATAGAATGGAAACGGTAAGTATTTTTCATATTAAAAGTTATATAGTGCACCATTTACAAAGCACTAAAGTTTGGGGTGCAAGTAATGGAGACTAGGGCAATAGGGAACCGTTTTAAGGCCGGGAAACTGCCCACTTTGGATGAAAAGGTGGAAGAAGTGTGGATTTCTCGGACACAATTCCTAGCCTATGGTAAACTTAGAAGCATAGCAAGAAAGATCTGGAGTTGTGGAGGTATGGCGCTTCCAACGAAGCACTGCTGCTGTTGTACACCATGGAAAATGGCAGTAACCGGATCTCCAGGTTTTACAAATCACTTATAGACATGACTAAAATCAAGCTGTTAACTACCAAAATAAGATGGGAATTTCGCATTGGGAATCCCCGTAGAGCCAAAGAATGAGATAGGATGAAGGAACACAATCATAAACTCTGTAGAAAGCAAGACTCCAATACTTGCAATTTAATTATCTGCACACCACTTCCGTAGACGATTGAACCATGTACTAGAGACAGATAATATGGAGGTGACTGAGCTATGTCAACATAGATGCAGACTTTTCAGACCTCATGGCCTTTTGGGAGACTCTGAGACAATACTGGAAACAAATGGTGCAAACGCTGATTTCACTGGTTCATAGGGAACTCCGCTGCATATCGAAGTGTGCCTGTTAGAGATTTTCTTTAAACTTAAAGGAAGTAGAGCTAGTAATAGGTTTAATGACTTGGTATTTATACTATCCAAAAGGTGCTTTGCCATGTATTGGAAAGCAGGTGGACTTCCGTAGCTGGAAATGTGATGTCAGCAGGTGGGCCAAGAGGAAACACGTTTTTCTAATACATGAAGAATGGAAAGACATCAGTAAAATTACCCCATGGTGGAGAGAGTGGGTCAAATATCAACCATCTGACACAGTAACATAACTAGCAAACAGCAGGGCGCTAGGAGGACGTTACTTTTAAAGTTAATAAACTGGGAGATTTAGAGGGAATGCTATAGGGGCAGTTTGGTGGAAGGATGCATAGGCACATGGAAAGTGATTAAACTTAGTTTATATATAACATTGTTTGACTTGTAAATGAAAAAAAGACGGGAAAAATGAAATCTGATATGGCCAACTTACCAGCCCTATATACAGATGGACCTAATACTGCATGCAATTTGTAAAGCGGTCATCTTTCTATGTAATGGGCAGTATGGTGGTACCTAATGTAAACCTAAGAGTGTTGTGGGACTTGGTGCATGTTTGGAATGCAACATGCCTGCTTAAAATACAATAAACCGATTTAAAAAAAAGTTTGGGACGATAGTATTGCTCCATTTTAAGTAAGTTAAGGCTGAGCTCACCTGTTCTGAGTTGCAGAGATATGTTTGAAAGTAGGTTGAGGCTTAATGCCGAAGCCTTTTCCAAAAATCTGTGAGAATAGCCAAAGTTTCTATTGACGATGGGTTATCCAGTATTGGGGTATCTTTCATAGATTCACATGCCTGAATCATTCCCCGTTGTCGAGGCGGGAGTCCCACGGTAAATTATATATATATATATAGCAGTGCCTAAAAATCATTAGTAGTAGGCTAGAAAAGAATATAGGGCCAACTAGGCCCAAAACTTAGCAGCCTATCTACCTCATTATGTAAAAAGAACTGAAAATGTAGCCTCAGCCAATCAGCTAACCTCACCCTCTAGAACCTTCCCAGCCCAGGCAGTTCTCCTCGGATTTTCACCGCACTTCGTGTGTAAGGGAGTCTCCCTGAGTGCCTACTCAGTTTTCTTCAAAATTTCTTCTATTCTCTCAAGATGTCGGAAAAGAAGGCTTTATTCAAGGCTTGTGCTTCATGCTTCAAGAAGAGGGTCCATGTGGACGACCAGCACTCGGACTGTATTTATTGTTTGCATCCTTCACATGTTGTGAAGGATTGCAGGATATGTCGAACCTTCCCTCCTAAGACCACCAGGGATAGAGAGGCAAGAGTTCTTTTGTGGCTGAAGTCGTCTGCCACAGATGACGAGGACAGAGCCTCTACCTCAAGTAAGAGAGCCAGTTCCAAAGAGAGGTGTTCTCCTGAGAGATTGAAAAAACCTAAATTCTCTCATAAACCCTCTGAGTCCACAAGGAGTGCTGCGTCAACAGAGTCTTCTACTGTGAGTACAGTCCGCACTAAAGCTGTCTCTTTGGTGTCCTCTCTCACTGTCACCACCTATTCTACGTCCTCTACTTCTTCAAGTACTGTTACGACCTCGGCAATTACTTCTCCTGTGATGTCCGTCATGGTTTCTTCTTCTGAGAAAAAATCATCGAAGAAAAGCTCGTCTTCGACGAGTCTTCCGTCGACGACCAAATCACCATCTACGGAGCGTTCGTCATCGCTTCCGTCGACGCTCTCGTCGACGGCTCCCCCGTCGACGAAGGCTTCCACTATCCAGTCGACGAAGACCCAGTCGACGAAGACCCAGTCGACGAAGACCCAGTCGACGAAGACCCAGTCGACGAAGATCCCGTCGACGAAGATCCCGTCGACGAAGATCCCGTCGACGGAGATCCCGTCGACGGAGATCCCGTCGACGGAGATCCCGTCGACGGAGATCCCGTCGACGGAGACCCCGTCGACGGAGACCCCGTCGACGGAGACCCCGTCGACGGAGACCCCGTCGACGGAGACCCCGTCGACGGAGACCCCGTCGACGGAGACCCCGTCGACGACAAGCTCAACGACGAAGAGTCCGTCGACGGATCCGTCTACTAGGACGCCTTCAAACAAGTCCTCGTCCACGATTACAACACCAATGACGATACCGTCGACGACAGTACCGGCAACTCACACATCTGTCTCACTTCTACCATCGACAGCAGCGCTGGCATCTTTGAATATGCCGTCTACGCATTTATTGCCCACATCTCCGGTAAGGGTACAGTATACCCATTTTCAGATGAAATCATTTCAGAGACAGAGTTACTCTCATTTGTCTCCCCTCTTGCCTTCGCATATTTTGGAAAACTACGTGGAGGCAGATTCTGATAATGAAGGGGATGATGACGAGCCTTTTGGAGTGGCCCATCACCCTTCCCAGTTACACATAAAATATCAAGAGGATGAAGATGATGATGAGGTTCATTACTATCAGGAAAATTTAACTACTCCTTATCATCAGGAGCAACAACACACAGAAGACACAACTCATCTTCCATCTTTTCTAATTCAGGATTTACAGGCCATGCTGGCTGATTATCGTCAGAGGTTTCCATCAACTCTGCCTACTCCAAATCCTGTGCCAGTAGACATGCCAGTAAATCCCCCGCCACATCCTTCGCACTCTCCAAGGCAGGATGTTGACCCCGGGACTGGAGGTCAGGATGTTGACGTCTCCTCTCCAGATGAGGATGGGGAACTTCCGGATTCCACGCCTACGGAACCATGGAATGATTACATCATTCCTATGCCCTCTCCTAATTTGCCACAACCTTCAGATTCTCCGCCAGAAGACATAGGAGGTTTTCATAACATCATGCACCGGGCAGCTGCTCGATTTGCAATTACAGTTTCGGTTGAGCAGACTGACTGTTTTCTTCATGATTTCAAAGAAGGGTATAGAAGGGTGTCCAGATCTATCCCTATCATTGAATATATTTGGAAAGAAGGGATTAATATTATGAAGACGTCAGCTTCCATCCCGGCGGTTCTTCCAAGAGTCGACAAGAAGTACCGAGCACCACCGGATACTCCTTCATGTTTGATTGGTCATCCGCGTCCTGACTCAGTGATTTCACAAGCGGCTCAACAACGATCCAAGAATCCGGTTGCACCAATTTCAACGCCTCCAGACAAAGAGGGCAGGAGATTGAATGCGATTGGGAAGAAGTTCTCAGCTAATGCCGCTGCTACTGTCAAGATTGCTAATTCTTTGGCAATTTTAGCACGTTATGACAGACAAATGTGGTCAGATCTGTCGGAGTTCATCAACTTGGTTCCCGATGACCGTGTTGAAGAGGTCAGGAAGGTTGTCATGGAAGGCGAGCGGGCAGCTTCTGAGATTATCGATTGCGCCCTCGATGTATCCAATACAACCTTTAGACAATTGGCTGGAGCGGCAGTTCTCAGACGGCAGGGATGGCTCAAGGCGACTTCTTTCAGACCTGAAGTCCAGACCAAAATACTTGACATGGCCTATGATGGCGAGTTATTGTTTGGCAAGCACATAGATGAAGCATTGCTTGCGATCAAAACGGATACTGATACGGCCAAATCGCTTGGTACACTACAGTATAAGCGAGGTTTTTTCAGAGGAGCAAGAGGCCGTGGTTTTTCTTCCAGAGGACATTATCAAAATCAGCAAAACCGCCAGTATCAACCTCAGAATAAGCCGTACTACCAACAGTCCTATCGGCAGTCATCGTCAGCGGGTTTCTCTCGTCAAGGAGGGAAACGACATTCTAACTACCAGGGACGTGATTCAAATAAACGCCAGTGAGTTTTGCCGGACACCATCCTCCCTTCCTTCCCTCCCCGTGGGCGCCAAGATCTCTGCCTTTTATCAACAGTGGCGGAAGATAACTTCAGATCAGTGGGTTCTGGACATAGTCAAACACGGACACACTCTGGAGTTCTTGCAGAAACCTCCAACATCACCGCCCAGGGGTCCCTCCCCTCCTCGTCTTCATTTGTTATACATGGAAGCCATGAAAATGCTACACAAAAATGCGATAGAGAAAGTCCCAACATCCCAGAAAAATCAGGGGTTTTACTCTCGCTTCTTCCTTGTGGAAAAGGTTTCAGGAGAGTGGCGTCCAATTTTGGATCTACGAAACTTAAACAAATATCTGAAAAAGCAGAGTTTCCGCATGGTGACGCTCACGGATGTCCTCAATTGCCTCATGGAAGGCGATTTCATGGCTTCCCTGGATATGGAAGACGCTTACTTCCACATTCCAATTCATCCAAACCACCGCAAGTATCTGAAATTCACAGTGGCTGGTGTCCATTTTCAATTCAAGGTGCTCCCTTTCGGCCTGAAATCTGCACCAAGAATCTTTACCAAGACTCTAGTCCCAGTTGCAGCTGCGTTGAGGTCACAGGGAATCCAAGTATTCCCGTACCTCGACGATTGGTTAATAAAGAGTCCAACAAAGACTTCAACAAGGCAATCGGTCAAAAGTGCTCTATCAATGTTCTCGAATCTGGGCCTGACCCTCAACGTCAAAAAATCTCAACTGCAACCCAAACAAATTCTGACGTTCCTAGGAGCAGTACTAGACACTTCTCAGTGCAAGGCCTTCTTGACCCAAATTCGTCAGGACAAGATCACAAAGCTGGCAAGTCAAATACGGTCAAAAAAGTCTCTTTCGGTCCGACAGTTTGTTTCCCTGCTAGGGATGTGTTCCTCCGCACTCCATCTAGTTCCACTGGCTCGACTCAGAATGAGGCCTCTCCAAGAGGAATTGCATCGACAGT